>NW_020174923.1:5136520-5224273 GCF_003031525.2 Neophocaena asiaeorientalis asiaeorientalis | reverse complement strand
GTGATGTGTAGCTTGGGAAGCAGCCTGTGTTTCAGTGCCTTGACATTTGGGAGCTACAAGACGACGACACAGCAACCCTGAGCTGCCCAGAGTCCCGGGAACTCAGATGAAACAGTCAGGGGAAGGAGAGTGACTCATTGCCCGGCCGATGGGCAGCCTAGCGGGCTCTCAGGGATGCGGTGCAAAGTCGAGAACAGCTTGCATTAGTCAGATGTTTGCCCTGGAAGCGATCACGCCCTCACCTCGCCGTCCTTAACGGGGCTGCAAGGATTGAGTGAGGTAGCCCCGATGGAAAAGCTTTGCAGAGATTAAAAAAAGCCTCAGAAGTGAAAGGCAGTGTTGATATCAAGTAAAGAGGGGCATGCTCAGCAAAGCAAGAAGATGTAGAGAAGGAATTTCCCCCCCAGGGGACTTGGTGGCCCCTGCACAGGCCAAGCTGCGTTTATTTAAGGCTCTGGTAAAAAAACAAACAAACAATGCAGCATCCCCTCCACCTGCAGTGTCCTTGCTGGGTGAGGAGACAGGGCTCCAGGGAGTGAGGGGTGGTGTCAGGCCTGCGGGATGAGAGCCCCTTGGCCCTGCAGGTGCTTCCTGACTCTCCCCCGACATCATGGACATTATGGTAAAGCAACCAAGGCACCGCTGGTGTCCCTTGCCAGGCTGTTCCTTGAAATTCCAAGGGATGTATTTCTCTGTTTTCTTCATCAGCAGTTGAGAGTGGAGGGAGGGGATGTTGGAATCCCGAAGGGAGTCTGAAAGGAGCCCCGGGAGGCTGGCCGGTGCCTGGGCTCAGGGATGCTCAGGGAGCACCAGGGCGTAGAAGCTGCCCCCCCACCCCGGCATCACCCTGTGGGTGTTCCCTGCCACTCCCACGCTGCACAGCTGCCCCACCCTTCCCAAGGCCACACGTGGGACCGAGTGCCCAGAACGGGGGTGAGTACAAGTGGGATCTGCTGGGGTTCTGTCCAGCTTTTTATTTTATTTTTTTGTGGCACGCGGGCCTCTCACTGCTGCGGCCCCTCCCGTCGCGGAGCACAGGCTCTGGACGCGCAGGCTCAGCGGCCATAGCTCACGGGCACAGCCACAAGCGGCATGTGGGATCTTCCCGGACCGGGGCACGAACCCGTGTCCCCTGCATCGGCAGGCGGACTGTCAACCACTGCGCCACCAGGGAAGCCATTGTCCAGCTTTTTAAAAGGCAGCCTCTAAGTGAAGCTGGGGTGGGATTGTATTAGTATACCCCGCCCCCCAGCACTGAAATAAAGCAGTACAACCAGCGGAATGTAGGTTGATGAAATGGTCAAAGGATATGGCCGGCAGGGGCGTCGTGGTGCGGGGTGTTTGCTCTCCTGCTCTGTGCCTGAAACCCCATCTTCAGAAATCAGTGTGGCTTGTTCCCTTCCGTTCAGGTCACTGCTCAAACACCACCTTCTCAGAGAGACCTCCCTCAGCACCGTATCTGGAGGAGCCCTCCAGCTTTGCATTTCATAATGAGATGCTAGGGGATGCTAGAAAAATGCCTGGCATGGGGCTTGAACCTGGTACACATGACAATTGTCCCATGTAACTATGGCGATGAGTTTGTTTTTCTTCTCAACATTATCCCAACCTGGCCCTCGACTTTATAATTTATTGTTAGTTTATTGTGTGTCTCTGGAAGATCCAGGAGGAGAGGGGACTTGACTGTTTTGTACCATCAGGACCTGAAATGGTTCTGGTGCACAGCTGATGCTTAATATAAGTTTGCCAAACACATGAAAGGCAGGCTTCCTGGAGGAAGCGGGAAAATTCTTATCTTGACAATAGAAAGAGGGTCTGTGCATTTTCAGCGTGACCAGCAATACAGGGAGGTTCTGATCGTCCTAAATCTTTCTGGAGCAGAAGGTTTCTCAGCTTCAGCACTGTTGGCATTTGGCCGCATCACCCTCTGTGGTGGGAGCCGTCCTGCATGACATGGGGCTTTTAGCAGCATCGCTGGCCTCTACCCACTAGCTGTCCACACCCTTCTTCTCCCCCACGCCCACATACAAAAACGCCCATTGCCAGATGTCCCCTGCGGACAGAGACACCCCAGTTGAAAACTGCTGTCCTCGATTAAAACCAGGGTCTCTCCCAGCTGCACCCGACTGATTGGCCCCCGTCAAAGCAGCAGCCTTGAGCGTATTAAGGTGGCCGCATCTCTGCTGTAATGAAGTGGTTCTCTTTCCATATCCTTCCCCCCAGCTCCGCATCCATCACATTCTAAAAAGAAGCAAGACAAAGGAAGAAACACCCGCCGATGCGCGCACTCTCCTAGTGAAACATGTCTTTCACGGCTGCAGTGATTCCTCAGATGTCAGCATGAGATGTAGGATTAGAAATAATTAAAGCTTATAAACAAACAAAGAGCTGTGACTATGTGGCCCAAGGCACATGGCACAGACACCAGCTGTCACTCAGTGGGGGTGGGGTGGGGGGAGACGCTGGCCTTCCCCAAGTCCCTTCTGTCCCCAAGAGTCGTCCATCTGCAGCGTCAACCTTGACTTATACAGTGGGACAGTCTGCCTCTCTTGGTGCCTCTCTCAGTGACAGAGCAGGTGAAATCCCACAGCCCCTAGGATTCTACAGAGAGTCCTAAGAACTTTAACGAGGGCAGCTCAAACCACACCACCAGGCTTTTTTTCCCATTTAAAACAAAGTTAAAGGAGGTGTCGGTACCCTTATTAAAGTGCATTATAAGGGAACTATATTCCATATCCTGGGATAAGCCATAATGGAAAAGAATATGAAAAGGAGTGTGTGTGTGTGTGTGTGTGTGTGTGTGTGTGTGTATAAAACTGAATCACTTTGCTGTACAGCAGAAATTAGCACAACATTGTAAATCAACTATGCTTCAATTTTAAAAAAGTGCATTAAAAAAAAAAGTGCATTATAGGACTTCCCTGGTGGCGCAGTGGTTGGGAGTCCACCTGCCGATGCAGGGGACACGGGTTCGTGCCCAGTTCCGGGAAGATCCCACATGCCGCGGAGCGGCTGGGCCCGTGAGCCATGGCCGCTGAGCCTGCGCATCCGGAGCCTGTGCTTCGCAATGGGAGAGGCCACAGCAGTGAGAGGCCCGCGTACTGCAAAAAAAAAAAAAAAAGTGCATATTATAGAATACATTGTAAATAAATGATTAGGACAATATCAATATATTGGAGAAATGAGAGGATGTGAGAGGAAGGGTCTATGTTCTCGTTGTTCACATTTAGTTGGACAGAAATAATGAAGTAGAATGTCAGAATCATTAGTTTCTCTTTCTGATCCCTGATCAACATGATAATGAGTAAACAAGAAGGTGTGTGTGTGTGTGTGTGTGTGTAAGACACAGCCAGGCATAACTTTAGTGAGATTCCTTCATGAAATTTACCCAAGAAAACAGTTTTAGTATTTGCTTATGAATAGATGGATTTCAGTGATTGGATTAATAAGCCTTCTTCTCTCCCCTATTAGGGACACACGTTTATTTATTATTAATTAATTAATTAATTTGCACTGGGTCTTAGTTGTGGCAGGCGGGCTCCTTAGTTGAGGCTCATGGACTCCTTAGTTGTGGTGTGCGAACTCTTAGTTGCGGCATGGATGTGGGATCTAGTTCCCTGACCAGGGATCGAAACCGGGCCCCCTGCTTTGGGAGTGCAGAGTCTTGTCCACTGCGCCACCAGGGAAGTCCTGGGACACACATTTTAAATAGAAACTTCTGTTTAGAGCTGTTTTTGCCTGGTTTTCAAAAAATATCTGCTGTTTCCTTCCCCATTGAGGTGATCCTGTTCACCGTCCCTTAGGGTCAGAGGGTTCCTGCCCATGTCTTTGGAGGAGAAGCTCACAGCCCTGCTGTAGGTTCACTTGTTTGCTCCTCCTGTGTTCCACTGGAACATAAGCTCCATAAGAGCTAGAACTTTGTTAGTTCACCAAGTATCCACACCATTGGCAGTCAATAAATATTTGTTAAATGAACATGGGGGTCAAAATCAAACTTTGTGTGGTTAATGCAAAAACAGTCAAAATGACTGGTTAGGGACAAAGCAGAAGGGTGACATGGTGATCTAAGGCTGTCTGGGCTTGCCTCCAGCTGTGCTGTGTCCTCCACGACTGTCACTCGTTCTCCTTTGAGGTGCTTTTGTTTGACTCTCGTCCCCTTTTGATCTCTGGAGAGGTGGTGACCTTGGTTCCTGCTGCGAGGCTGCCATTGAGCGGACCTGCCCTCCAGGCTTCTTTTGACAGTTGGGGAACTGAGTCCCTTCTGCCATCTGCCCGGCAGTGATGAATTGTGGAGGGAGGGGGGTTTGATGTTCGACCCGATCCTTCCCAGTGTGTGTTTTTCCCATTTCTAGGATCAGCACCGACGCCTCAGTTCCCGCTGTTGTCATCCTCAACGTTCTGCAGCCAGAAAGCTTGTCGCCTTGCTCTTGCCTCAGCCCAGCCTGACAGCTGGGTCTGGCCCGGGGACTAGGCTGGCCCGGGGCTCTCGGTAGAGGAGGGCAAGCCACCTTGGCTGCTGGGAGCTGGAGGGGCCGGGGGAATGGAGGCAGACAGGTGTTACAGTGATGGCCCTGCTTCTCGTTTCAGGGTGCAGCAGAAGACCCCCAGATGGCCCTGGCACTGAACCTCGACCCTGCGTTGATGAAGAAGTCTGATGCTGAGGGTCCCAGGCCGTTCTTCCCCGAGAGTGAACTTTCCATCCGGATAGGTAGAGCTGGGCTTCTTTCAGGCAAGCTCCCTGCTGCAGACCCTGGGCCGAGTGAGACAGGGGAGACTCAGGCCTGGTGGCAGGAGGGATGGCAGGGAAATGCTAGGTGCTCTGTCCTGTCCTTGCAGAGTACCCACCCCACTGTCGCATGGCGCTGAGCCAGGGTCTGGCCCCGTGCTTTCCTTCCCCATTGGTTCTGCAAACCACCTGCCTAGTGCACAGGAGGTAACAGGGCCTTTTGATTTGCTCTTCCAACTTGGACAAGTGGGCAAGGGCCACTCTGATGGGACTGGGCTGGTTTGGGTTGGAGTGGATGGGCACCTGTCCCTCTGTCTCCGCCTCCCTGACGGACCCTGGATGTTCCTTTCCATTTACGTGGCTTTCATCTTTTTGGTCCATCTGGGGAAACTGGCTGTTGCTCTCACTGATTCAGTTTGGAGCCAGAAAACCTGAAAACACTGATGACAAAGTCATGCCTTTTGTCTTAAGTTAGAGGGAGTGCGTCCCTCAAGAGGAATAGGGTAGGAATTCCGGAATCTCTGTCGGGGGAGTGCAGACTGGGCCAGTGCCCCCTGAGAAGGAGTTCAGAGGATTATGCCGGTTTCCAGTCTCCGTGTAGGATTCCCCACTCCTTGCCCGGTCATGGCTCACCCAGGGCAGTTGGCTAATTTAAGCACCAGTTTGCACCAGGAGAGGTGGATGCCTGTTTTTTCCTTTGCATTTATTCAAGTCCCACGTGTTTGTCCCTCCCCCTCCCCTCTTCTGAAAACCTCAGACTCGGGAACTAAAACCAGGCAAAGGATGTTGAGAGTGGCTGTCTCCTGCCTCGCTTGGAGTTCTCCCTTAGGTGCGTCAGAGAGAAACAGACTGGTGACCAGTCGCTGTCTTCACATTAGTGATTTAAGGGAGAAAGTCCTTTCATGTTTCCGGGCTGGGACGTTAATTTGCTGTTTCCACCCTGTGTCGGCAGAGGTGATCTCTAGACCGCGGTACAGTAAATGTACAAAAGTTACAGCGATGCCCCGGCCAGTTCTCAGTTCTCTGCGTTCAGCTTATGTCCTGCATGAATTATTCATGGAGAACTCGAATACCTTCTCCACTTGGGTTGCGGCTCACTGCCGCCTACCGCTTTGGATGTGGGATGTAATCGGGAAATGAAAATCCATCTAACGTGAGCTCAAGTACTAGAGGGTTAGCACGAAAACCTGCCCACTGTGTCCAGTCAGTCTTGTCATTCATACTCAAATCAGAACCACTCGGTGCTGTCTGCTGTTCTCCTCTTATTGGAGAGTCAAGAGCTGTCCAGTGACCAGCGTGGGGCACCATCCTCCAGTAGAGATTGTCATTTTCCATGCCAAGTCGTGGGAACACAGGGACAGGAGGCTTTCTCTCCATTCTCCCCAACTATCTTGTCGTGGAGCTCCTGTGATCTGCTATGAAGACATTATGGTCCTGATTCTTTTTTTTTTGCTATAAAAATAGAATAGGAGGGCTTCCCTGGTGGCGCAGTGGTTGAGAGTCCGCCTACCAATACAGGGGACATGGGTTCTTGCCCCGGTCCGGGAAGATCCCACATGCCGCGGAGCGGCTGGGCCCATGAGCCATGGCCGCTGAGCCTGCGCGTCCGGAGCCTGTGCTCCGCAACGGGAGAGGCCACAGCGGTGAGAGGTCCACGTACCGCAAAAAAAAAAAAAAAAAAAAAAAAAAAAGAATAAGAGCACCTTTTAATTTATTCTGAGGCCAGTAATACCCTGATACCAAATGGATATCAAGGCATCACAGGAAAACTACAGACCAGTATATTTTTTAATAAGACAGAAATACCCAAATCACTCTAATGCCATATTTACGTTCCTAATTCTGAGCCTTCTCTACGATGAAGAAATTGGCTAGATTTTATTCTATCCCATTTTTTATCCCTATCCCACAGGCGGGAAGGTTCAGTGCCAGTCAATCCATCAAAAAAAAAAAAAAAAAAAAAAAAAAAAAAAAAAAGGTAAAAAGGGGCGATTCCTTTGAGATGAATCTTTAACGCTGGGGCCATGGGAATATAGGGCCAGCGGGAGTTGACTTTCCTGGAAAGTCTCCCAGGATTGCTGGATCTTCTTGGCCACCCCAGTGTGGAGCCGTGAGCGGAGACTGCATGGGAGACGATGCAATCCCGTCCTCTGCTCAGAAACACCTAGGCATCGCCTGTTACCAGGTTACCAAGCAACCCTCAGTTGTTGTTGCTACCTGTTCAGATACAGAGGCAAATGCAGCCTTTGGGGGAGCACAAAGATGGTTTGCAGAGACCGAGGGAACCCAGCCACCTCCGGAAAGGTTGCTTTTCCTCCCACCTGGGCACACCTGTGGCTGTCAGGCAGTTGAAGACTGTTCAACTGGTAATGGTATTTGATGACTGGCCTTGTGCAGATCAAGTCTGAATACCTGTTGTTTGTACCATCTGGATTTGCCCTTGAACTAGCTGTAAATGGAGCCCGGAGATGGGTTTAATGGGTGTTTAGTGAGTAACATCAGCCTTTAAGAAGTAATGTTGGCACTGCTGTTATAATGTCCCATAATTGGTTCAACAAGAGGAAGGGCCAGAAAAACCACACTGTGGGAGAGGAGGTCCGACTGCTCTGAGCATCGCCAGCAGCCCGAGCTGGGAAAAGCATTTATGCATTTATGAGTGCTTTCCTATGTATGTCTTGGTGCCAAATGTTTTACAATATCAACTGTTCTCAGGGCCGGGGATATTTTGGGACTTAGCTAGACCAGAAGTTCTTATAAATCAGTCTCTCTCTCTGTCTCTCTCTCTCTCCCACCCCCCTCAACTATTTATCTCTCTCCAGCTAGCTTTCTTTTAATTAATTACTTAAGAAAGTAATAACATGGATTACAAATAAAAGTAAATTTTCTTCCACTTTCAGATCCCTTATGGTCTAGGTTCCCATCTCAGACACAAACACTGTTTCTAGGTTCTTGTGTTTCCTTTCAGAAATATTATGTTTATACCATCATACTTGGCCCGTTATTCTGTGCCTTGTGTTTTTCACTTAATAACACATTTTGGTTTTTGTTTCCTGGGCATTCATGGATTCTTATTCTTGGCCATGATCTTACCTAATTAGTCCCCTCTTGATGGCCCTTTAGGGTGTTTACACTCTTTTGCTATTATAAAGAAAGTGGCACAGAGCACTTTCATGCATACATCTCTATGGGCAATTCTATTGTAGAGTAAATTCTAGAAACGAGGCCAGGGGTTCTGTACATCTGGGGTCCATGAGTGGGCGCCAAAGGGTTTATGAACCTCTTGGAATCTAATGCAAAAAGATACGTGTTTTTGGAAGGCAAAGATCTATAACGTCCATCACACTTCAGATGGCTCCACGACCCCGGTGTTTATCTAGAACTTGGCTTTTTTGCCTCAGCCTCCCACATTCAGCCTCCAGTGGACTTTTTTTTTTTTTCTCACTAGCACTCTCTTTAGGCTAAAGAAGGGTAATTTTTTTTTTAATTTAACATCTTTAGTGGAGTCTAATTGCTTTACAATGTTGTGTTAGTTTCTGCCGTACAACAAAGTGATTCAGCTATATGCATACATATATCCCGATATCTCCTCCCTCTTGTGTCTTCCTCCCACGCTCCTTATCCCACCCCTCTAGGTGGTCACAAAGCACCGAGCTGATCTCCCTCTGTGACGTGGCTGCTTCCCACTAGCTATCTATTTTACATTTGGTAGTGTATGTACGTCCATGCCAGTCTCACTTCGTCTCAGCTTACCCTTCCCCCTCCCCGTGTCCTCAAGTGCATTCTGTACGTTTGCGTCTTTATTCCTGTCCTGCCCCTGGGTTTGTCAGAACCATTTTTTTTTTTTTGCGGTATGCGGGCCTCTCACTGTTGCGGCCTCTCCCGTTGCGGAGCACAAGGCTCCGGACACGCAGGCTCAGTGGCCATGGCTCATGGGCCCAGCCGCTCCGCGGCATGTGGGATCTTCCCAGACTGGGGCATGAACCCGTGTCTCCTGCATCGGCAGGCGGACTCTCAACCACTGTGCCACCAGGGAAGCCCCAGAACCATTTTTTTTTTAAAGAAGGGTAATTGTTAACTGCCCCATTTCCATACGTTGTTTGTTCTGAGAGAGGAAGCTGAAACTTTTCAAGAGTTTTTATTTTCATGGATCCATTATCATGGCAGATGGAGGATTGTCTGTAATTTTGTGTACCTGTGGAAGGAACAGAAGTAAGCATTATTCTCCAGGAGAGAAAGAGGTGGATTTAATTTGGGAAATTAGTTGTGAAGTGGCTTCTATTTATTATCTATAAACCTTTCCAAAGCTTGTCGGGTGGAGAAGTGAATGGGGATTTAAGTCAGGCAAGAGTAAGCCGTAAGAAACTCTGGTTAGAAACACATTTTTCCTTGATGCCTTATTCTTTTATGTTAGGAGAATTCACCTGGCAATAATTCTACCTGGACAGCCTGGCAGATGAGAAACCATGTTTTGCACAACAAAACCGATGCAGACCTAGCGTCAAGTGGCTTATAAATTTGGAGAAATTGCCAACTCCAGTCACGTGTATTTGTTTGTATCTTAGGAATTCCTCATTGGTTGTGCTCCGGACTTGCTGGGTGGCATCTTTCCGTACAACTAGAGCTGATCTTGGGAGACAGAATTTGCCTTTTCCAGCTCAAGTTTCCCAAGTGCCCGACCCCCAGATGAGCATCTACAGGGCTTGTCCACTGAGAGTCAGGAAGGCGCTTGGATGTGCTCTGATTCCCTTCCCCCTCTCCAAGGCGCCCCCATCTCTCCTCCAGGTATCATACTGTCGTCTTTCAGTCATGCACTTGGAATCATTCCTCTCCGCTATTTTCGCCTTTAAGTATCCTCCCTTCGGTGCCTCTGGGAAGAGCCTTGATCAGCTGTTGAACAGGGAGGCATCAGTTATCGACAGTGTTTTACTCCCGCTCATGTGTTACGTCTTAACCGGGGACAGTTTCTTTAGCTGAAGGGTTTTCACACTGGTTGGCCTTTGGAGGATTATATTTTCCAGCACACGTGTGGGCCTGGGGCCGGGAAGCCATCGCTGTGAGGTGAGATCCCTTCTCGGAGGCCAGCTGCCTGTTCGCTCTGTAAGACCAGCCACGTGTATTCAACTCCCAGCTCCTAGATTTCCTTGGCACTGATATCCTTTAAAATAGCTGAATCCCAGGGAAGCAAAGAGGACTTTTTTTAAACAGCTTCAACCTTCCTCTGACAATCACCTTTTTCTTCTCCCATATCTTCTAATTTTCCAAGTCTACCTTGTCTTCTGCCACCGATATTTCCACTCAAATTTAGTCACTTAAATTTGATCAGGAGCCAGATGTAGCTCTTAGGAGAAATTTTGATTTTCTTTTCTTTTCTTTTTTTTTTTTATGACTAAGTCTCCAAAATAATGTGTTTAGGGAAGTCTCTGAGAGGTTGTTCGTAATTTTGAATTTTTATCAGTAAGCTCTCTACAGATGAAAGAATGACATCACAGTTATTCATGTAATTTAATGTCTTGGCATGTGGTTTTAGCAATTAGACTCTTTTTTTTTCTTCTATAACTGGTTGGTCAGGGGACATTTTCAGGTCTTCTCCTGGCCTCCTTGAGAGGAGTTGCCTGGGACCTGAAAGATAGGCAGGTCCTGGCTTTGCTTTGTCCTTTCTGGGTGAGGGCCTGTAACCTGGGCTTCTTCATTCAAAAGGGCATGAACCCAACCTGTCAGCACATGGCAATCGCACTGAGGCTATTAGGCTATTAAAATATGCCACGTCTTAATTCCAAAACAAAAAACAAACCCAAAACTATTTTGCCAGAGGATAAAGAGCAAAGTGTTCAACAATAATAATTACCAGGAGCTCTTTAGCATCATGGAAGTTAAATAAAATAAGGAAGTAGTACAGAAATACCTTCCGGAACAGGGCTGTCTGTGGGTGGCCTGAGTGTCTTGGCTCAGGGGAGCATTATTAGGTGGATACGTTTTATAGATTCTTCCGCCTCTGATGAATGTTACATTCTGCCTGCCTCAAATTTACCACTCCAACAGCACTTTTCCTGTTTATTTGCTTTTTTTTTTTTTTTTTTCCTGTCCCGATTTTCTGAGCTAGGCAGCTAACTTGGAGTGCATTTTCATGGGGCCCAGGCCTAGAGGCAGTTTGGTACTTGTATACGCTTGCTTGGGCTCCCCTAACAAAGCACCGCAGGATGAGGGGCTTGTGCGGCGGAAATCGATGTTCTCACAGTTCCGGAGGCTTGAGGTCTGAGATCAAGGTGTGGGCAGGGTTGGTTTCTCCCGAGGCCTCTCTCCTTGGCTTGTAGACGGCCGCCTTCTCCCTCAGTCTTCCCTCTGTCTGTGTCCTAATCGCCTCCTCTTACCAGTCCTGCTGGATTAGGGTCTACCCGAATGACCTCATTTTAATGTAATTACCTCTTTAAAAACCCGATGTCCAAATACAGGTAAATTCTCAGTATTGGGGCTTAGGGCTTCAGTGCATGGATTTCAGGTGGACATGACTCAGCCCATAACAGTGCTTAACAATTTTTTTGAAACGTTGTCTTCCCGTGGATGGTAACCCACCTGAAGGAACACCAGGTGGCACAAGCTCTTACTTGGTTCCCTCCCTTCCTTCCTCCCTCCCTTCCTTCCATCTTTTAAATTCTCTCACTCTATTTCTGTCTCTTTTATCTGTTTGTCTCGTACCTGGATGTGCTGGGAATGCTGAGTAAGTATGGAAAAGAGTTGGATGAAGTTGGAGAGTTTCTCTGAGACAGCAAGTAGAAAGTCAGATGATTCAAGGCCCGATCTTACAAGACTCCTGGCAGGTTTGCGGTCTCTGCTAATGAAATGAAAAGGGTGGGGCAGTGCTGTCCACCGCCACCATCACCTGACATGATCGGCTCAGGTTACTTCTAGGGAGTTATTCATATACATTGGAATGTGTAGGTGTGCTCTCCTGACTGTGTTGAGTTCCCAGGGCTGCCATAACAACGTACCACAAACTGTGTGTCTTCACAGAAACGTTTGCTCTCACAGCTCCAGAGGCTAGAAGTCGGAAGTCAAAGCGTCCGCAGGGCCACCCTCCAATCACTTCCTTGATTCTAATAACTTCTGGTGGCTCCGGACGTTCCTTGGCTGGTAACCACACCACGCCAGTCTCAACTGCAGCTGTCACGTGGCCTTCGTCCCTGTGTGTGTTTCTGTGTGTCAGTATCTGAATCACCCTCTTTTGTCTCTTACAAAGACACCAGTTGTTGGATTTAGGGCCCACCCTAATCCAGTATGACCACTTTTTAACTAATTCCATCTGCAAAGACTCTATTTCCAAGGAAGGTCACACTCTGAGGCTTAGGTGGACATGAATTTGGGGGGAACCCTTTTCAACCCGGTCCATTGATCAGCCCCACGCTCCGACCCCCTCCGTGGCCAGGCTTCAGGGAGCTTGGTTAGTCCGGAGGGGCTTTTGTCATGCACAAGGGAGGGAGAGGGGAGAAAATGGGAGGAAAGAAGGGGAGGCTAATCCTGGCAATAATAGAAACCCACTTAAATTCACCGGGAGCCTTTAGAGCAGCTGCCAGGGCTCTTTGTCTGAAATATTCATTAAGCGTCTACCAAGGAGTTAGGGATACTGTCTCCTTATGCAAAATTTAACATTTGCTGGGCTAGCAGGTTCTATCCTATTTATTAGCATTCTGACACATTCATTTCAGCTCACAAGTCTATTAAACAGGGAAATGTGTTTTCAATGTGCTTTGGGGAAGCAGAGCAGACAAGTGTCTTGGGCAGCGCCAGCCCCGTCAGGATATTCCTGCCAAGCTTTCATTACCCAGAGATTTCGGGGTGCCTGCTGCCAAAGCCGGGCAACCCGGGCTCTTTTCAGATCATTTCGTTTTGTTTCCCAGATGTTAGTTTTTGCAGAAGCTCCTGAAGCTGGAGAAGCATAGGGTGGCACTTTGGTTTCAAGTATTTCAGATCTTTAGGGGTCCTTTCTATTTATTCACTCCCATCTCGATTGTTTATTTTTCCCCCCTTCTGGCTTTTATGGAAAGAGCCCTAGGAGGGAGCTGGTTTTGAGCCCATGAAGCTGGGAGGAAATGGATGCCACTTACTGAGCACGGCAGCCATGCTGATGGGGTAGATGAGGAGCTGGGCTTTGAACCTGTGTCATCAACAGTCACAGCTCCGGCATCTGGGATGAGGTCAGTGCAACCCTGCCTTCAAGAAAAGTCATCCGGGCTTCCCTGGTGGCGCAGTGGTTGAGAGTCCGCCTGCCGATGCAGCGGACACGGGTTCGTGCCCTGGTCCAGGAAGATCCCACATGCCGCAGAGCGGCTGGGCCCGTGGGCCATGGCCGCTGAGCCTGCGCGCCGGAGCCTGTGCTCACGACCCCAAAAAAAAAAAAAAAAAAAAAAAAAAAAGAAAGGCATCCGTGATAAGCTCCATTCAACCTGGGCTGTCTTTGTCAGCAGGTACCTCCTGCTTGGCCTCCCATCTCCTCTTTGGGCGATGTGTGTTCCAGTATTTTGTTCTGCTTTCTTCTCTCTGGTGCATTTCCCCTCCTGGCACCAGAGAAAGAAAACAGCTCGAAGTGTCTGAATGCTAAATCAGCTGTTGATGTTGAGGGTCGCAATATTTTGGAGATGTTGAGGGATGTGCCAGTGAAACAGTTGGTACCCAAAACAGGGCTGACTCTCAGGGTTCCCGACTCCTGATAACCCCAAACTAGTCATTGGCCTTGGGGGGGTGCGGAGGGGAGGCAGAGACATTCCTTGAGGAGGGCAGAGGAAGCATGCAATGTCTCTCGCAGCTCTCTGACACGTGAGCCAGAGATCTCTGCTGTCTTCCCAAGGAAAGCAGGCTCAGCCAGCGGTATTGCCGCCCCGATCCCCGGCAGGTCTTGGAAAGATTTGCTCAGGTCAGTCTCAGTAAACATTGATCGTCGTGTTCTTTCTATTAGGGAAGTGCCTGTTATACACATAGAAACAGTTAGGAGACATATGCCTTCAAGGAGATTCAAGCATTCTCGGGAAATGAATCTGGGCATTTTGTATGGTTCAACCTAACATATGTAAACCTCTGACCATCCCTCAAGTGGGTCTTGAATATGTCCTTGGTGCTCCCACCCAGAGCCCTCTATTTTGAGTTATTTTTGGGTAAGGAGTGAGGTCGAGTTTGGAGTTCAGGCTTTTTTTTAATGGGGATGTCCAGTGGTTGCAACACCATGTATTGGAAAGACTGACCTTTCTCCATCGAATTGCCTCTGTGCTTTTGTAAACAATTAATTGACCATATTTGCGTGGATCTACATTTTTTTTTTTTTTTCCCGGTACGTGGGCCTCTCACTGTTGTGGCCTCTCCCACTGCGGAGCACGGGCTCCAGACGCGCAGGCTCAGCAGCCATGGCTCACGGGCCCAGCCGCTCCGCGGCATCTGGGATCTTCCTGGACCGGAGCACGAACCCGCGCCCCCCGCATCGGCAGGCGGACTCTCAACCACTGCGCCACCAGGGAAGCCCAGATCTACTTTTTGACTCTCCATTCTGCTTCTTTGGTCTATATGTCTATTCTTTCACCAATCTCCCATTCTCTTAATTATGGTAGCTTTAGTCTAAGTCTTGCCATCAGATATCGTGTGTTCTCCCACTTTATTCTTTTCCAAAATTGTCTTGGTTATTCTAGTTCCTTCTAATCAGCTTGTTAATATCTACAAAAAATCCTGGTGGGCTTTTGGCTTTTGGTTGGGATTGCATTGAATCTATAAATTAATTTGGGGAAAACTGACATCTTAATAATCTTGTCTTCCATTTCATAAACATGGTATAGCTCTCCATTTATTTAAGTTGTCTTTAATTTCTTCTATCAGTGTTTTGTGGTTCTCAGCATATATATCTTAACATATATTTGGTTAGATTCATACTAATTATTTCCTTTTATGGTGCTATTATAAATGGTATGGCGTTTTAAATTTAATTTCTAATTATTCATTTCTAGTATACAGAAATATAATTGATTTATACATGTTAGCCTTGTATCCTGCAACCTGGCTAAACTCATTTATTAGTTCTAAGAGTTGTTTTGTAGATGCCTTGGGATTTTCTATGTCATGTCTGTGAGTACTAACAGTTCTGTTTCTTCCTTCCAGTCTGTATGCCTTGTTATTTCTTTTTCTTGCCTAATTGCACTAAGATGTCAGATAAGACTGGTGAGAGCAGACATTCTTGCCTTATTCCTGGTCTTAGGGAGAAAGCATTCAGTCTTTCACCATTGAGTACGATGTCATCTATACGTTTATGGCAGACGAAAGGCATTGATATTTGAAAAGCCGTCCAGTTCCTGAAAGGTGGCATGCTGCAGAGACGGTACAGAGTTGGAGTGGGTCAGAGAATACTGGATAACTGTGAGACTGGGTTTGAATTCTGACTCCACCTCTTAGCAGCTGCTAGACCTTGGGCATCCTTCTTACCGTGCCTTCTCCTTCAGTTTCTGTACCTAAAATGGGGATAACAGTAATTACTTGACAGAGTTACAGTGAAGACAGGCTAAGTTAATACGAGTAAAACGCTTAGAATAGTGCTCACTGCTTTGTATGTCCTCAGTGAATATTAGTTATTATTCTGTCTGGACAGCAGTAAAATTGGCCAGAGCATTCAGGGTGCCTGAATATGGGATTTTTTTTTTTTCTTTTTAGCCCAGACTGTAGAGATTTTGCTGCCCACCTTGAAAAGTACAGAGAGCTTTTGGGTTTGGATGTGGTTTTCTCTGGTCATTCAACACCCTTGTGTCTCCAGTGCTCTCGAGGTGCTCAGAAAGATGGACAGCGTTTACATTCAGAGCAACAAATCAGGGATGGAGTATCCACACTAGAAAAGAGTAGATTGTCCTTAAGCTGGAAGAGGAGGTTTCTCAGAAGAAAAGGAAATCCCTAAAGAAGTTAAAGGAGCACCAGTGTGGTTAAGGAAAAATGTACGAGAAGATTGATGTGAAAAATTATAGAGAATCATGGGGTGAATGGAGAAGGAGAGTGTGTGTGTGTGTGTGTGTGTGTGTGTGTGTGTGTGTGTGTGTGTGTGGTGAAGAGCGGGGGGAGGGTAGAGTCAGGATATGTGGTAGATGTGATAGTAACATGGGCTCATGGAATCATGACTAGACTGAGCTCCCCGTCACTGGAAGGATTGAAGTACAAGCTAGGTGACCAATGGTCAAGGAGGTTATAGAGGGGCTTCCTGTGCAGTGTGAAAGTGTGGGCTGAGACCCCTTTCCTGCTCCACAATTCCTCGCTCATCAGCCAACCAAGAACACTGGGGAGAGGGCTCCTCTGCCCCCTCTGGCCTTTAGGGGAAGGGCTCATGGGACCTGAAAATCTGGGCCAGCGCGTTCTGGTCTGAGACCTTGGAGGTCCTGAGTGGGAGCTTGGGCACAGGCTTCCAGGCACAGTCTCCCAGGTGAGCAGAAGTGGCGGCAGGTATGGCCATCAGGGGCTGCAGGTGTCTCCTCTGCAGAGAGCTTGGTTAGTTGAAAAGAAATGTTGGCTCCAAATCAGGGGGCAGGTGTGTTTTCTAAGGTTGCCGTGATGTCTGTCTAGATGCTCTGGAGTAGCTACTTGCCTCTTTCCTGTTTGGACCCTCACACGATGACCCTCCACAACCCATCATTCTCAGAACATCTGCCTAGACCATTTTGTGGGAAGGAGACCACCTGGGCACCTGATGAAAACCACAGACTGTTGGGTTATTGGCATTTGTGGAGGGACAGTTCTTTGTGGTGGAGCGGCGTCCTGAACTTTCAGTCTGCTCTTCACTTCAGCCCGATCCCCGGGAGTCCCTGTGGAGTTGGATCAGCAGAGAGAACCACTGGGACCCACCATGACCCGGAGCTCTATGCCGAGGTGCTCAGCATCCCCTTTTGGGGTCAAAAGATAACAGCAGATTAAAAAGTAATAAAACTGATGTGAACAAACACCGCAGAACTCATCTGAACAAATGAGTTTGGGCTCCCCAGAAGCGGTCAACTTGGGAGGATGGTGTTATTTGGAAAACTTTTGGAAGTTTATTAGGAGGCTTCTGAGGGTTGATCTACAATCCAAGTTTTTTTTTTTAAAAAGGCAGTCTTTTGTGTGTGTGTGTGTTTGGGCATGATCTTTAACAACAACAACATTCTCAGAGTAACTTTCTTCCTCCAAAACACTCAAGATAATTATTGAATTATAATTTTTCCCTGCTGCTTTCCAACAGGGGGCTTCCCAAGGCAAACCCATTCCCTGTACTGTGGTCTAGGACATTTTCTCATGACTATTTGGCCTCTGAGGCTTTAGCTGGTCTCCTCCTGGTCTCAGGAGCCATCGAGGTTAAGTGAGAGGCTACCAGAAGAATGCAATGGAGAAGAGAGATGAGGACAAGCTCGAGATACAATTTGTCATCTACCGCCTGGCTGGTTTAAAAAAAAGTCATGGTTTGCATTGTTGCTTTCATTATTAGTAAGTTTCACTGTTCGGTGACTCACAAAGATGATGGCATTGACCCAAAATTTGAAGGAGAGTGTATCGATATATAGAGCCAATTGTGCTCTAAGGCTCCTTCCCGGGAAAGAGGAAGAGTTAAAAGCCTGAGGGCTCACATGTGACTCCAGGTACAGTCCTTTCATTAGAGTGTATGCTGCTGAGAGTTTTCATGTTGACTTCATGTATCTGAGTGTAACAGGCTGTATGCATCAGCTTTGCCTTGTAACAAGCAGCTCTCAAATCTCAGAGGCTGAATCCTGTTTGTGAACATACCCAATGTAGTGGGTGTTTTCATCTCATCCTCTCTCTCCTCACCCTCTATAGCACACACACGTGCTCGTGCACTATCCCACCCCAACCTTTGGAGACGTTCTTTTGGTGATGCTTTGATAGTGGGGCTGCGTTTTAAGATTGACAAGGAATCGTGCCTCTTTTATTTCTGAATCCCGCATTTCAGTACAGTGTGCTGTGTGTTCTGGATCATTAAATTCCACTTAAATAGTTGCTTATTGAAGTGAGAGAAGGCTATGGAGTTGAGGGAGGAGCAGGTGCTCTTTACACTAATAAATGTGAAACTGTCCTCTGGGCATTTGGAAGTTTGTTTGAAGCATGGCTTCCGATTCAAGCTGGGTGCTTCTGCAGTCATTTGATATGCAACTAGAATGACCTCTCTGTGTCTCCCAGTGCACTTGATTGTGAGAGGTTCCTCGCTGGTGCTGAGGTCTGCAGCAGTGGGAGCCGTCTCTGTTGGGATGCTTCTGTGGGAGGCTTCTCAGACAAACCTAGGTTTGAGTTCTTGGAATTCTCGCTGATAAGATAGGAATCGTAACGTCACTGCATTGGGACTCAGGTAAAACACGTAAAGGGCCTAGCACGGTGCTTGACATGCAGTATAATTTGTAGATTCCAGGACTCTTCTTTGCATTTTCAACATCTCTGAAATTAGTATTTGTCTTACAGCCAATGGCATAGTGGAATTGACATGCCATCTAAAATAAAAGTGTGTCTTAAAATTGTTGTGTCTTAAGATTTGGTGAAGTATGGTAGTCAGCACTTAATACGTGGGTGTTTGTGGGACTAAAACGAGTTACAGAAAACATGCAAGTGTAAGTTAGTGTTTCTGGAAGTTTTTATTTTGGTCAACGGCCACCTTGAGAAGCTGATGAAAAGTATATCGATCTTTTTCCGGAAGTATGCATGTTCCCACAGGATTCTGTGTATAATTCCAGGGTGTCTTAGAACACCCCAGGGCTCTTCCCTCGACCTCCCCCCTTGGGAAAAGGTAAAGCTCTTGCGCCTTACTGTTATTGTGGCTGCTTTTGTTTCTCCTTTGCCTCCACTCCAGTTTGCTCACCGAGTCGTGTTCGAGTTGTAGCTGTTTTCTTTTTTTTTTTTTTCGATTTTTTAGGAAATGTACGTCTTCCTGCGACAAGTGGCAGCCCTGCGGGTCTCATTCACCTGTCCTTACCCTCCCTCTTATCTGACTTGGCAACCCCGCCGAGGAAGACCGCTAGCCTTCAGCACCCAACTGCCCACATCCCGCCCCCGAGTCCAGCACTGGGGCAGGTTCTTAGGAAGTACAGTTCCGTAGTCATTGGTCCAGGCAGGGAGAGGGAGCAGTGCGCTGGGCTTGCGTTCTCATCTTATCCATTTCCCGCAATGAGCAGATCCTTCCTGTGCCTCCCGGATGTGTTCTAGGCCCCGGGCTATACAGTAGGAAGCAGAAGTTGGGTACTACAAATGAACCCGATGGTGAAAACGACATAGAGAGCCGACATTCTGGTGGCGGAGACAAGAAGTTCCAAGTGAGTGAAATACATTCTGTGTTAGACGGTGTCGGCGGCTAGGAGGAAAGAAACAAAGCAGGCGAGGGGATAGGAAGTGGGTGGGTGCGTGTGTGTGGGATGGAGGTGGTGTGAACTTAGGTGTCAGGGTTGGGGGTGTCACCTGAGAGGTGATATTTATATAAAGACCTGAAGGAGGTGAAAGACCAAACCGTGCCCGTATGTAGCGGGAGGAGCTTTCCAGGAGGAAGGGACGGCCGGTGCTAATGCCTTCAGGTGGGATGCATCTGACATGTTCAAAGAAACCAAGAGGGAGGTGTGGCCCAAGCAGGAGGAGCTGGGAGGTGGGAGATGAAGTGGGGGCCTCCTACGTCATAGCAACGCTTGGCTTTGGTGCTAAGGGGTCCAACAAGCCATGTTGGGTTCGAACATGGTCTGACTTGAGTTTTCAGACAATCATCCTGGCTTTGGTTTCTGCCCCGGCTCTGGTGAACTTTCCCCTGGTGAATACCCATCTACTTACGTCTAAAAGGTTCCGGCAGTGTTTGGTGGGCAGAGAAGTTGTTAAGTTTATAACTTTCTTAGTAAGACCTTTAGAAAATTACCATCCAGGCCAAACTTATTACTGTCACTCTCTACCAAAATGGAAAATAATCCAAGATCTGGCTTGTGGTCCATGTCTCGCAAGCATCGTTGGATACTGTGAAAATCTATAGCCACACAGCATTTCAAGAGGTCCTTGAAATTCATCATGACCAGATTTGTCCTTGTCAACAGAGCTCTATGAAAATGAATTTCGGCCGGATCGTGCGTTCCCAGTGGGGCAGTGGGGTAAAGCCAAGTGTCACAGACGCAGCCCCAGCGGCTGCGCTGCCCAGTCACCCTTTGAAGCTTGGTTTCTACCCCAGGTGGAGTCCTCACGGTCAGAGGGCTCTGAACTTCTCCTCCTGTGGGTTGTCAGTTGTTGCCCTTCTCTTCGTTTCTGGAAGATCCACTTCCGGGCTCTCTGGGCTCCGTGTATGTCACTGAAGCTTCTCTAGGCTCCCCTCGGTGTCGCTGTGGGCTGCAAACTTCTGTCTCCCCATCCTTATGATCACAGTAAATGGTTCGTTTGGTTGTTCGTTTCTGTTTTTCTGAAATAGCTTTACCCCTTTCGTGCCAGTTCCTATTCTATACCTTTTAAAACATTTTTGTAAGAGTGGGCAGAGGCTGTCTTCCAGCACCTTCTCCTTCTCTTCTCCTCCATTTCTGGGTCTGCCGTGGCAAATTGGGAAGTTTGTAGCGGGCCCGGATGGATAACACGGAGAGGTGTATTCTGTGAAACCAGCTTCGGAGGCCTGAGTTGGGGTCTGAGCCTGCTTTCTGAGGCTGGCCGCTTCTCTCTTTGGGTTTGTGGCGCTCTGCAGGCTGACTGTTGCTGGATTATAAGTGTGTCATCAATACTGAAGTTATTGGCGCAACAAGAGTAGAATTGGGGGAAAGTTAAGGTTAGTTGAGAGGGACTTTTCTTCCTTCTCTTTACCCTTCTTCTGAGGCCAGTTGTGATCAGTGCTCTGAATTTCTTCCCTTACACATTTTCTGGGAGTTCTGTCAAGTACCAGAGCTCTGGCCACGGCTGGGGTCGGGGTAGAGTGTGGCCCATGTACCACCTCCTGAGCAAGGGTAAAGGAGCACGAGAATGGTGGCCGTTAGTGTCGGGCACACCAGGGTTCCCATTTTAGCCCCACCCACCCAGTGCTGTGTGACTTTGGTGAGATGATCCGTGTCTCTGACCCTTAGCGTTCTCATCTGTAGAATGGGGATAACAGCACTCTCATTTGTGCTTGTTGAGGATTAAATGACAGCCCGGAGCGCCTGCCCAGTGTTCTTTGCCCTTTGCTGCAGCAATGAAGATGGGGTGAAGGAAAGGAAGAAGGGCCTGGAGTAAATTTGTATTTTGGGTGCCTGAAGGCTGCTTGCCCCACAGCAGAGCCTGCGAGTTTTGCTGTCATTGCTGCTTCTCTCCTGAATTGTCTGAATCAGCACCTGATGGATCGGGGAACCTCAGGGCTTGGATTAGGGTGAGACAAGTGAGACACTCATCTGAACATAAAATTAAAGTGAGCCCCCAAACCCTCAGTAGTAATCGAGGTAAAAGTATTTTAATGCGACGTTTTTAAAATTACAGATTAATGCAAAAATCCATAATAAGCAGAATGCCAAAGTGTTAAATACAGATAGGATTCCATAGTGTTGGGATTAGGGGAGGTGAGTAAGGCTGGCTTGTGTAACTGCAGGGTCAGATCCGGTCTTTGTTTAAAATGTTGACATTTTCATCATGAATTAAAAAATATGTTTTGTAATTTCATTGATTTTTTAAAAAATTATATTTTTACTAATTTTTTAATATATTTTTAAAAAATATATATATTTTAACGGAAGTCCTGTTAAAAATTCGTAACATGACCCCTGGTCTCTGGTCTGGCATATAAGAAGCTCGGAAGACACCATTTCACCCTAATGACATGTAAAAAGCTAAAGAAACAAAAAAAGCGATCTATCTTCTTAGATCTGTAAGGGAAGTGAGGTCACAGGGCCAATTGTTGCCCCCGCATTGGAGAGACCAACAGGTGAATGCAAAGACTCACCACCTTCCAGAGCTGACACTCACAAGCTGACACCCGGGCAGGCACTAGCGCCTGGTAGGAAATCTGAGCTGTAATTGACCAGTTGCTGGAGGCAGCAAGTCTGAGAGGGGACCAGTGATGGTGGCGGGGGGCCCACACATTTGTGTTTTATCTCCAGGAGCTCAACCGGGTTCCCACAGGAAATATCAGGGAAAAAGAATCCTCCTGGGCTTCTGAACGGGAAAAGGAACTCTTTTGAAATACACCAGAGCACTGTGTTTGAACAAAAAGTCTGCCCTCTGGACAAACTATATACTCAGAGCTTCAGTGATGGGGCGGAAGGGAAATACCCAAGTCCAGTCCACTCTAGCCATCCTGTCCCACCTAAGGGGGAAGAGAAAGACTGAGGAAACACTTGTGAAGGTCACAGTTCAGAGGCACAGGTTCCCCCAAGACTGAGACCTAATCATAGGACTATAGGACCTTCCCCTCCCCCATACCTCAGCATCACATTATCAAAGTCCTGTTTACCTGGTACATCATGTCTAGCTCTTAAGAAAAATTACAAGACATACTGAAAGGCAAAAAGCACATTTTAGGAGACAGAGTGAGCGTTAGAAGTATATTCAGATATGGCAGAGATGTTGGAAGTAACAGCCCAGGAATTTAAAACAACTCTGATAAATACGCTCAGGGTGCTCATGGTTAAAGCAGACAGCATGCGAGAACAGATGGGCAAGGTAAGCAGAGAGACAGAATTTCTAAGAAGGCACCAAAAAGAAATGCTAGAAATCTGCTTAGAGAACACTAAACAGAGATGAAGAATGCCTTTGATGGGCTTATTTGTAGAGGAGATGGCTGAAGAAAGAATCTCTGAGCCTAAGGATATCTCAATAGAAATCTCCCAAACTGAAAAGCAAATAGAAAAAAGAAGGAAAAAAAAAACCCAGAACAGACTATCCAAGAACTGTGGAACAACCACAAAAGGTGTAACGTACATGTAATGGGCATACCAGAAGGAGAAGGAAGAAAGGAACAGAAGAAATATTTCAAGCAGTAATGACTGTCAGTTTCCCCCAAGTTAAAGTCAGACACCAAGCCACAGATCCAGGAAGATCAGAGAACACTAAGTAGGATAAATGTCAAAAAACTCTACCTAATAGGCGTATAATTTTCAAACTGTAGAAAATCAAGGAAAAAATTCTGGGAGAAGCCAGAAGGATGAAAAACACCTTACCTATAAGAGGAGCAAAGATGAGAATTACAGCAGCTCTTCAGAAACTATGCAAACAAGAGAGTGGCATGAAATATTAAAAGTGTTGAGAGGAAAAGAAAATGCCAACGTAGAATTCTTTACTCTGCAAAATTATCCCTCAAAAGTGAAGGAGAAATACTTTCTCGGACAAACAGAAATTGTTTCCAGTAGGCTTGCTTCGCAAGAGATATGTAAAAAATGCATCATGAAGTGTGTACTCTTAACCATTTCTAGGTGTACAGTTCAGTAGTATTAAGTATACTCACATCGTTGTGCAATCATCACGGACATTTTTGCATCAACTTTGATCTTTTAAAACAGCGCATTAAAATACTGTCTGTCTTGTTCCTGAGGTTTTTGTTGCCCCCTTAAATTTTGTGCCCCTGGTGAGTGCCAGGCTCACGTCACCCTGGCCCTGACATGCTGCCAACCCCCACACCCGCAGAGCTACCTGGTGATTTACACACAGGTCGTTCCAGAACAGCTGCAGTCAAACCCGTGACTAGAAACAGATTTGTGAGCTCTGGTAACAGACCTGAAACGGTTCTGACTGGAACAGACGCCTGCTTCATATGAATTCATACCACACAGTTGATCAACTAAAGCTTCCTTATTTACCCTGGTCCCTGCATTTTCTAGTAGGTCCTCCATAGAAGCCAAAGATAGGATTTTCTGGGCATGACCAGTGTGAAAGTAAAAGCTGAGTGTGACCATGGTGCCGATGGGGGATCTTTTTTGTTTTTTAAGTTTGTTTCCTATGTCTGTGAGTCTGTTTCTGTTTTTTTTTTTTTTGCTGTATGCGGGCCTCTCACTGCTGTGGCCTCTCCCGCTGCGGAGCACAGGCTCCGGATGCGCAGGCTCAGCGGCCATGGCTCACGGGCCCAGCCGCTCCGCGACATGTGGGATCTTCCCGGACTGGGGCACGAACCCGTGTCCCCTGCATTGGCAGGCGGACTCCCAACCACTGCGCCACCAGGGAAGCCCTGTTTCGTTTTTGTAAGTAAGTTCATTTGTATTATTTTTTAGATTACACCTGTAAGCGATATCATACAGTATCTGTCTTTCTTGGGGGATCCATTGGCTACCACATCAGGGGTATTTGGAGTTTAAGTGGACCTTTGAAATCACCTCCTGGCTTAACGCTTTCGCATTGTAGGTAAGGATACTGAGTCCCTCTAGGAGAAACATATCCCAAATAACTCAGGGCATCTTGTGAGTTCGGCCCATGAAGTTGCAGTCTGCTCTTTTTCTTCTGTAGCCGGCCAGGTGATGGAGCTGGTGAGGCCAGGTCTGCAGATCCCATTAGCTTTATCCCGTTCCTGGGCCACCTGCAGCACCTAACCCCAGTCGCAGTCAGAGACCTTCCGAGTGTAGGTAGGTGGTGGTCATAGGTGAGACAGGGAAAAGCGTGACTGGCTCAAGAATGTCTCCTGGAGGACCCAACCCACTCATTAATCCTCACTTGTTAATCCTGGTCTCCCAGAGAGGACGCAGTGGGACCCTAGTGTCACAGATTCACGTCTCGGTGATTTATACACACTTTTATTTTATACCCAGCCCAATAAAGGGCAGCGGGCAGATTTCAGCATTGCCTGCACACCACCGGGGCTCTGGCAAAGTTGCAAGGCAAACGAAATTTTATTTTGGAATGCTTCACCTCCCTCTTTCTAAGAACCTCTCCCCCTTCCCAGATTTTCCAGTGCCCCCAAACTCACCTCTGGCTTATGCAGACCTCTCCCTAGTGAGATGAGAAGTGAAATTTGCTGTCCCGCATACGCCCGGCATCGTCCCCGTCCCCGGTCACTCCCCACTTCTTGCCTCCAGCCTCCTTCCCCACTCACAGTTCTTCTCCGAATTCATTCGAGGTGGAAGCATTTTGCTGTTGGGCCAACTCCAGAGAGCAGGGATCCAGCCTTCCTTGCCTCCGTATCCACAGCCCAAAGCCCGTGCTCGGCGCCTGGCAGGCGCTTCGTAAACGCTGGCAAAGCACGGTCATTTGGGGGCTTAACCCAGGAAGTGGCGAAGAGAGTGCTAACGCTCGCGCACCCTTAGTCGGTGGGCTGTGGGGTACAGCCAAGCACTCACGGCTCCTCTCGGCAGCGTCATGTGTCCTACAGTGGCTGAGGCATCGCAGTGGGGGTGGAGCGCTGCTCGCCTCTTTGGGTATCATTTTACCAAGGGGAGAATCACTTCTTACCTGGTCCCCGAGGTTAGGGAGGGCAGCCCTTAGCCAATCATGACGTTTACACCCCTCCTCTTTCCAACTTCCTCTTACCCCTGTTAAATTTGTGGAAGTTCTCAGAAGTGTACAGTTCCGTCACAACCTTGACTACGGATGCAGTCTCCCTGTGTGTATGGGGCGTGTGTATACTCCTGGCTTGAGCTTAAGCTGTGTCTGCTAGCGGGAAGCCACCCTGTCTGGGCATGTGTGATAAATTGATCAGGTGGGCTTGACGTGAGTCAAGGTGCAGATGGGACGCGGGAGCCTCCTGGCAGCGTTCGTTCTTGGAGAAGGGAAGCCAGTCACGCGTGGGCCCAGGAAGACAGACTCAGGGGCCAAGGGGAGGCTGGGCTTTCTCCTTTGAACTTGGCCTCTGGTTCAATTTCAACTGTTGGGTTCCTGCCCAAGTACTAAGGAGAGAGAGAGCAGAGAAAGGAGGGCTTGTGAAATAGGAGGAGTGACATCCTGGAGAAGTGGCCGTAGGTCCCAGCTAAGCTGCCGCCGTGATGACAGCTGGACACAGCTGCCTCCAGGTTAGGAGGCCCAGAAGAAGACTAGGAAAGAAAGAAAAGGAAGATGCAGTGCTTGCCGCCTGCATAGCAGTGGGACGTCGGCGGAGCTCCTGGGACTGGCCTGAGGCCTCCCAGAAATACTTGTAGGAGGCTGGAGGCCTGCCTTAGCCAGTGTGGCCAGAATTGGGGCCATATGGTCATGTTTATGTTCGAGGCAATCGAGTTGTGTTTTAAGGTCTTTCTTCTCTCCTGTTTTATGTTTGGGCGTTTGTGTGTGTGTGTGTGTGTGTGTGCGTGCGTGTGCGTGTAATGTGCGTGCATTTCACTACTGTGAGAACGACTTCCAGCATGCCCTGTCTTGGAGATTACATATAGTATTGAGATTAATGGAGTATTCCAGGTAGTATTGAGATTAATGGAGTATTCCATGGAGTATTGAGATTAATGGAGTATTCCATGTAGTATTATATGTAGTATTGAGATTAATCGACTATTCCATATAGTATTCCATGTAGTATTGAGATTAATGGAGTGTTCCATGTAGTATTGAGATTAATGGAGTATTCCATGTAGTATTCCATGTAGTATTGAGATTAATGGAGTGTTCCATGTAGTATTGAGATTAATGGAGTATTCCATGCAGTATTATATGTAGTATTGAGATTAATGGAGTGTTCCATGTAGTATTGAGATTAATGGAGTATTCCATGTAGTATTCCATGTAGTATTGAGATTAATGGAGTGTTCCATGTAGTATTATATGTAGTATTGAGATTAATCGACTATTCCATATAGTATTCCATGTAGTATTGAGATTAATGGAGTATTCCATGGAGTATTCCATGTAGTATTGAGATTAATGGAGTATTCCATGGAGTATTGAGATTAATGGAGTATTCCATGGAGTATTCCATGTAGTATTGAGATTAATGGAGTATTCCATGGAGTATTGAGATTAATGGAGTATTCCGTGTAGTATTCCATGTAGTATTGAGATGAATGGAGTATTCCATGTAGTATTGAGATTAATCGAGTATTCCATGGAGTATTCCATGTAGTATTGAGATTAATGGAGTATTCCATGGAGTCTTGAGATTAATGGAGTATTCCATGGAGTCTTGAGATTAATGGAGTATTCCATGGAGTCTTGAGATTAATGGAGTATTCCATGGAGTCTTGAGATTAATGGAGTATTCCATGGAGTCTTGAGATTAATGGAGTATTCCATGGAGTCTTGAGATTAATGGAGTATTCCATGGAGTCTTGAGATTAATGGAGTATTCCATGGAGTCTTGAGATTAATGGAGTATTCCATGGAGTCTTGAGATTAATGGAGTATTCCATGGAGTCTTGAGATTAATGGAGTATTCCATGGAGTCTTGAGATTAATGGAGTATTCCATGGAGTCTTGAGATTAATGGAGTATTCCATGGAGTCTTGAGATTAATGGAGTATTCCATGGAGTCTTGAGATTAATGGAGTATTCCATGGAGTCTTGAGATTAATGGAGTATTCCATGGAGTCTTGAGATTAATGGAGTATTCCATGGAGTCTTGAGATTAATGGAGTATTCCATGGAGTCTTGAGATTAATGGAGTATTCCATGGAGTCTTGAGATTAATGGAGTATTCCATGGAGTCTTGAGATTAATGGAGTATTCCATGGAGTCTTGAGATTAATGGAGTATTCCATGGAGTCTTGAGATTAATGGAGTATTCCATGGAGTCTTGAGATTAATGGAGTATTCCATGGAGTCTTGAGATTAATGGAGTATTCCATGGAGTCTTGAGATTAATGGAGTATTCCATGGAGTCTTGAGATTAATGGAGTATTCCATGGAGTCTTGAGATTAATGGAGTATTCCATGGAGTCTTGAGATTAATGGAGTATTCCATGGAGTCTTGAGATTAATGGAGTATTCCATGGAGTCTTGAGATTAATGGAGTATTCCATGGAGTCTTGAGATTAATGGAGTATTCCATGGAGTCTTGAGATTAATGGAGTATTCCATGGAGTCTTGAGATTAATGGAGTATTCCATGGAGTCTTGAGATTAATGGAGTATTCCATGGAGTCTTGAGATTAATGGAGTATTCCATGGAGTCTTGAGATTAATGGAGTATTCCATGGAGTCTTGAGATTAATGGAGTATTCCATGGAGTCTTGAGATTAATGGAGTATTCCATGGAGTCTTGAGATTAATGGAGTATTCCATGGAGTCTTGAGATTAATGGAGTATTCCATGGAGTCTTGAGATTAATGGAGTATTCCATGGAGTATTGAGATTAATGGAGCATTCCATGGAGTATTGGGATTAATGGAGCAGTCACATGCAGTGAACTCCAGGGCTCACTCACTGAGCAGAAATTCCCATTGTTCTGAAGGATGGAGCGGCTCCCCCCCAGCACAGTCCCCTTTTGAAAATCAAAAGGCCAGATCTCCCCTGTGTACTGGAGCATCCCTGGGTAAGTCCAGACGCGTGGACACGTGTTTTGTCGTCGGCACTAGACTTCGGCATACGGTTCCGTGGGTGTAGGTGGCTCGTTTCTGTTTGCGCAAAGAGAAAAGTTGAGGTTTCTTAAAAATGTCTACTTAGCAGACTGTTAAAAAGAAAAACTGAATTCAGGGACATTTCAGTTAAAACAGGCACAAAGGTGTGAATCTAGGAACTGCCACGGTGTGAGCTGCTCCAGGCTGGTGATGCTCAGGACCATATGGGCCCTGTGGTTTGTGGCTTCTCATCCGACTGGCTCAGCTGCCACCCACTGCCAGGATTAGCAAGGTGCTAGCATGTGAGTTAGACGTGCGGGGAGCCAGACCAGGGGTGATGGCTGGAGAGAAGAGAGTGGAGGTGGGGTGGGGAGTGGGGGCCTCATTTGGACCCGTGGGATTTTGATACGGAGGTGACCGAGTGATGACCTGGAAAGAAGAATTTCTTACCTACATTCCCCAAGAGGAAGGGGCATGTCAGGGCACACAGGGCCGCAGCAGAAGCATGGTGGGGGCATCTGGAGACAGAGGACAGGAGGGAGGGGAAAGCCTAGGCCAGAGCCTTTACCGGGGTTTCCGTGGGAAAAGCAAGGCAGGCACGGTAAACAGCTTAGCACTGACTAATTCCGGTAAGCTCTGGGCTCTAGGAGCTGTCCCTGGTGGTCTAGTGCCTGGCCTGGTGTGTGAGAGTTTGATAAGGTGATGGTTGGTCTGTGTCCAAGAGGCATTCTTCTCCCAGGTAAGTTGTTTACTCTCTTTAGGAATTAGCTAGTCCTGGGAGGGACCGTCGTTCCCCAGGTCGCCCGGATTGGCAGGATCCCCCAGATGTCAGAACATCTGCATGATTAACACCTGGGGTGGGGGTGACAACAGGCTTTCAAGGCTGGGCGCAGCCAACGTGAGGTCAGCAGAATATCCACAAAGAAAGAATCAATCAAGTTTTCCCACTTAAGAAGAAACTCATCCAATGGTGCCCCTCGAACGCCAGTGGAATGACTTGCCTGGCCAACAAAAGCGAAAAAACAAAACCCCTCCATGAACGAAAGGCTCAGATAGTCAGACTTTTACGTACGGATTTCTTTTCCTTTTGTAATTGCGCGTTTTAACTTTGCAACACTGACATCCAGACTTCCTGATGTTTCCACACTTCCCTTGTCGACTGGAACTGGAGACATTGGAAGGGTATGGCACCGTGATTGTGGTGTATGCACACTGAGGTTCTTTTCTTCCAGGTCTCTTCTTGGTTCTGCAACCAGAGAAGTGGCCTGGTTGCCGGAGAGCTGGCCCATAACCCCGTGACACCGCAGGCGGTCTCCCCGTCAAGGTCATGGTCTCTAACCAAGGATGAGCCTTGAGTGGAAGTTCCTGAGCCTTTAACACACACCAGGTGTGCTCCCTTGCTTGTTTCCCCATGGTGACCAGTCCACATGTTTACCTGTCTCCCCACACCTCCTGCCTCGTCCTTGCCTTTTAGAATTTTCATTCTCAACAGATGATGTCATCTCCTATTTTACTGAGCAAAATAGAGCCTCCCGGGAAGGGACTCCATCAGCTTCCTTCCTGTTTGCCAACAAATGTGCTTTGACTTTGCACTCCTCCTCCTACTTCCTTTCAGAGGAAGTCAGGCCCCCCTCTTTCTGCAGCATTAATTTCTCCAGCTGTATTCTGGTCTCTTCAGGGAGCTTATCTCAACAGTTAGCTTTTCCTTTATTGCTTTTATGACAGTAGCCCCTGCGTTGATTTGCTTCATTCAGCTTATAAAGATGCTCAAGGCTGTCCATTAAAAAAATGTTTTTTTGGACCTTTTACATCTTCTGTCTCGCTGCTGCCCTCGTAGCTCATCGCTAACTTTCTCTGGTCTACAGCAATCTGAAATGTAGGCTGAGGACCTCTGGGCATTCAGAGGATAAATCGGGACCTTTGGGAACTAGACACAAATATTAGAATGGTTTTACTCCTACTTTGTTACCCAAGAAGAAACAAAGCAGCTGGGCGGCTCCTATCCTGGAACTGTGTCTCGGGGGAGCTCTTGATGGTCAGCTATCTCACAAGTCAAAGTTTTCGAGCTAATTGCCCGTGGAAGCGGGAGGGATGGGGGAGAAGTTAGAGGAGGTGGTGGAGCTCAGGGTCGGGGCCGTGGGATGGTGCGGTCAGGGCTGGGATGGGGGGGTCACGCGTACGATTGCCGTCTTGATTACGTCCTCTGCCTTCTCCACGTCAGCGTCCCCTTGGCACGGAAAGAGCCAAGTTAGATGCTCTCACTGGTGCCTCTAACCCAACGTTCACTCCTCAGTGTGACACCTTCAGGATCTTTCCCCTACTCGTCTGCTGGAGCTGCTTTCCTTGAGGACCCTGTCTTACATATTTAATCATCTCGTCTTAACGTGACCTCCAGGGTGTAAATAATATTAATAACCCCTTCCTCTTTTTTAAAAAAATTTTTATTGGAGTATAGTTGATTTACAGCGTTGTTAGTTTCAGGTGTACAGCAAAGTGAATCGGTTATATGTATACCCCTTCCTCTTTTGATTTAAGTCGTCACTGTCTCCAGGTTCTCCTGTCTCTTTGACTGCTTCTAAGAGTGGGCGTGGCTTCAGTACCTCCAGTGTGCCAGGCGCTCTGCAGACGCAGTGAAGCGCAAACTTGCAAAACCCCCTGCAGGGTGCGCATTATAGGACTGTCCTGGCTGGAGATGAAATTGGGGCCCACGGAGGCCTGCTTGTTCAGCACCCCCATGTATTAGGTGGAAATGCCAGAGGATAAACCAGGGTCTGGCTCTCTCTGAAGCTCTTACTTTTCTTTGGCTGACCACTTTCTGCACGCCCCCTGGGTGATTTCTTTCATGCCGACAGCACCAATTATCCCCAAGAGTATGCCTGTGAATCCCCAATCCTAATATGTACCTCAGAACTGTTTCTTGAGCACCAACCCTGAATTTTCGACTGCTTATTAGAAACGTCCAAAGTGACATGGCCATCAGACTCAACTTCTCCAAAACTCAATTTATTTCTCACTGTCCAAATCTGTCTTTGTGTATTCCTTCTACTGCTGAATGAAGCCGCTCGTCCACCCAAGTCAGAATCCCAAAGTCGCCTTTGGGTGTTTCACGCCCACTTGATTCTCTTCCTTAGAAACATCTCAAATCCATCCCTTTCCTCCCAGCTTCTGCCCCACTTGGTTGTGTCGTGTTCGTGCCATCTCCTGGCTGGCTGTTTCCGTAGACTCCTTAAAGATTTGCTCGCCTGGAGTCTCACCTCGCCAGTTTATCACTCCCCTGCTTAAAATTGGTCACTAGCTTCCCATCATCTCCAGGATAAAGTCTCAATCCTCAGCTTGAAGCTCAAAGCTCTCACAAGCTGGCCCCTGGCCTCGGCTTCCTCCACTCTTACTCACAAACGTTGAATTCCAGTCCCCTTGGACTGGTTGCTACTCCACGGACAGGCAGGGGCCGCAGCACGTGCAAAGGCCTCGGGGCAGGAAGGAGCTTGCTTGTGTTTGGGGAATAGAAAGAAAGCCAATGTGGCTGGAGCAGGCTGAGTGGAGGGGAAAAGGAGTGAGCTGAGGCTGGAAAGGAAGCTCAGACCCAGAGCGCACAGGGCCTCATATGCCATGAAAAGGAGCTCGGCTCTGTGCTCTCTGCATTCCTTCTCCTTGCCAGACCCGAGCTCCTTTTCTTGGCAGATGAGGCCCTGTGTACTCTGCGTCTGAGCTACCTTTCCAGCCTCAGCTCACACCCCCTGTCCCCTGCACTCAGCCTGCTCCAGCCACATGGGCCTGCTGCCTAGTCAGCAAACACATGAAGCTCATTCCTGCCACAGGGCCTTTGCACAGACTGTGCCCTCTGCTTAGAATGCCCGTCCCTCCACTCTTCTCACGGCTGGCTCCTCTTCATTCTTCATTCACTCCTCAGCTCCTGTAGCCCACTTATCTCTCTGGACCACATTAACCTGTTTCTTTCTTATACTTATTCTCTTGATACAATCTTGTTTCTTTATTTACTGGCTTTTTGTTCACCTCCCCCATTAGAATGTCACTTCCCTGAGGGGGAGGACCCTCTCCGTCCACCTTTTTTGTTACATTCCTAGTGCCTGGACCAGTGCTTGACACACAGCAGATGCTCGGGAAAGATTTGTTCCATGGATGAGTCTGGGACCCAAAGACCGTGCTGTGGTTTATTCAGTGTCCGTTCTGTGCAATGTCTTACATGATATCAGCTCTTCCCTGGACACAGCGCGTCACAGAGGTGCAAGGTGCGGGAGAGCACAGGATGTTTACAAACAGAATGGTTTGGGTGAAGTTTTAAAACCTGGTTAATTTCTGAGTCTGTATGGTGGAGGCGGTGATACTATTTTATTTTGCATGTGTGGGGAAGATCTCTTTCTAAAGGTATAATTACTCAATTGCCTGGTTTATAGGTGGGTTTTAATATGTTTTAAACAAGAGAAAAGAATCTGTACTGAGTCTCCAGTAAAAGTCCCACAGAGATATGGTGGGAAGCGTGGAGCTGTGGCCAGGGTGACTGTGGTCCAAGAACAGAGTTTCAGGAATGAGGAGACTCTGGTTCTGGTCCAACCTTCTCCAGTAACTGTCAGAGAAACGCGAGCAAACTGGCCCCGGTTTCCTGATGTGCAAGGGATTTGGCCCAGATTAGCAACTCTTTATTTTTGCCAATATGGCCCTGTTGGGACTCTATCGAAGCCGAGAATCCTCTTCCCTAAAAGTATATACTTTTTTCCCTTAGGATTTTGGATGGTTCCTGAACCTCTGAAGTGCAGCTTATAAACCCCTGGAGCAGCTTTTCCTTTATAGTTTTCCAAGTCAGTCTCCCCAGAGTGTATACCACAGAGACCCTTCCCTTGGGTGCCAGGAGATCACTAGTGAAAAGAGTATTCTCTGGGCAAACGAGCTCGGAAAATGTGATTCCAGTTAAGTGGGTTTCTGAAGTGCCAGACCTCTCGAAGGTCAGTACTCTCCCCAGGACAGCACTTCTCATACCTTCTGGGCTGTTGAACCCTCTTTAGCCAGAACGGTGCACGTGACTAGTTAGAACTTTCTAGAATGCACCAGTTCTAAGGAAACCATTCTCTGAGATTATTTTCAGTCATCTAAGAGGTGTAGTTTTGAGACATCTCAGTTCAGCTTTGGGGTTCCACATATGGAGATACTTTTCGGTTAACCTTCATATACTATAAGACAGCCTAACGGGTCTCCCATGGTTTGGAGAATGTGAAAACATCTCTGGTCACGGTTTAAAATTTGGAAACGTCTCTGGTCAGCATCCTTTCTTGCCTGAGTAGGTACGGTCATAGTTTCGGCATGGGTGGAAATGTCTCTGGTCAGCATCCTTTCTTGCCTGAGTAGATATGGTCATAGTTTCAGCCTGGGGGCAGCCAAAAGTCTCTGCTCCCTGTCACACTGGAATTAACTGCTGTTTGGACTGCATGTTTGTGTGTCCCCCAAATTCATGTGTTGAAACGCTCATTCCCGATGTGATGTCATTAGGAGGTGGGGCCTTGTGGAGGCAACTAGGTCATGAGGGCGAGGCCCTCACAATGAAGTTAGTGCCCTTGTAAGAAGAGACAGTAGAGAGCGCGCTTTTCTTTGTGCCCCCCGCCTCGTGAGGATACAACGAGAGCATCTGCACACCAGGCCCTTGCCAAGAACCAAATCTGCTGGCACCTTGATCTTGGACTTCCAGCATCCAGAAGAGTGAGAAATACGTTTGTGCTGTTTAAGCGCCCCCAGGCTATGGTGATATGTCCCAGCAGCCCAGGCTAAGCCAGCCAGGGTACAGGTCTCACCCATGTGCTGACTGCCAGCATCCTGGGGTCCCTTCACCCTCTGTTATGTAGCACCCACCTGGCGTCATTCCCATGGCATCCCCAGCTCCTCTCTCACTAACAAGGGTGGTCATTTCCATTGGAGTAGATGCTTCTTCAGAGCCTTCCTTAAGAGATCTGTCTGCCGTGATGGTCTGTGTGGATCTGCTTTCGTTGAGAGCCAGCCTAGTAAGCCAAGGGTCTCTGGGTAACTCTTCTCGTGCTCCCGGCAGAGATGGTATGGATAGCTGCGTGGTGTCACGTGGCTAATTGTGTACCATCTTGGTCGGGTGTAACCATATTGTTTGGGTTCTAAGGTGGTGAGTTGGGCCCGGTCCATATGGGAAGCACATTCCAGCAGTGCTTTGGAGGGGGTGCTAAGACCTTACCTCCCCCGAAATCCCTCTCCCACGATTCCTCCTGCCTTCTACCTCCAGAAGAATACTATTCAAAGGCCCTTTATTTGAAAAAGCATGGAGGCTCCTAGGTTCCTCCCACTCCCACCTGTGGATTTATCAGGCTGGGTGGTTAATATGCCAATGTTGGGGGTCTGTGGCCACTGAAGCCTGAGGTTTTGGTGAGGGCAGTCACAGAAGGGACCAGCCCAGGATGCCAGAGGCTAGTCTGGGGTCTCGCTTATGGTGGGTCCCGGAGAAAGAACACGTGGAGGGAGAGAGAGAAGAGGAGGAAAGTTCCCACCCCGCAGGGTCATCAGGGCCATGCCTGCCCGGAGGCCTGACCAAGGGCATCCCAGGATGCTTTGGGTGCTCTGTGGACCAGATGAGAGTCAGGCTGGAGTCCCGCTCTTTCTCTGCTGTTCTGTCTGCCTTCCCCTCCACTCCCGTGCACATCCCCACGCCCAGGAGCAGCGGTTCTCTTCCTTCCATCCCCTTCTTGTCCCCCTTGCACACTAACCCTCCCTCTTCTTCTGTGACTGCCCTGGGCTGGTTCACCACGTCCTATGGCACCGGCCCTGCGTGCAGAGCTGTCTGCTGGAGGGTTTGGGGTTGTCATCCCTATACGCGATAGAAGATGTGCCGGGACCTGTTCGGGGGCCCAGCTGAGTGGAGGTGGGATGCGGAGCAGTTAGATCTGTTCGTTGTCGTCGGGAGAAGGCGGGGGAAGGACAGCTATTTTAGGATGTTTGCGAGGCAGGAAGATGGGTGCCCGTTTCCACTTGGGTCCCGGCTCCGTGTAGGAAGGAGGTCTAATGCCATCTTCCTGACTCATTCTCTTCTGACAGTGCTTTCCTTCCACACCCCTCCCAGGACCGGGAGAAATGCGAGCAGGAGAGACCCCTGAAGAAAAACACAGGAAAAATCACTGCTTCCTAAATGCCACCTCTGCCGCCCACTTCCCTCCCCGTGCGAGTGTGGGGCTTTAATCATCCAGCCTTCTGGCTTCTGCGCGGCAGTATCTCATGCGGTACGTAGGGAAACTAGCTGTCAGAGCTTCTCGGGCAAGAGCAGGCATTTTTTTGTTTTTTTTTGTTTGTTTGTTTGCGGTACGCGGGCCTCTCACTGTTGTGGCCTCTCCCGTTGCGGAGCACAGGCTCCGGACGTGCAGGCTCAGCGGCCATGGCTCACGGGCCCAGCCGCTCCGCGGCATGTGGGATCTTCCCGGACCGGGGCACGAACCCGCGTCCCCTGTATCGGCAGGCAGACTCCCAACCACTGCGCCACCAGGGAAGCCCGGAGCAGGCGTTTTGATGAGGCTACCCTGGCTCGCATCTACCCTGGCTCGCAGATGCAGGAGTTGACTCAGGGGCTTTGCTGGCGGGATTTGTCTTGAAGGGTGGCCTGGATCTACCCTGTCATGTTTACATCTAGGTTTCCACCCGAGTATCATCAGGTGGATGAGAGAAGAAGTACCGTCGGGGTCTGTAAAGTTTGTCCTAGAGGGGAAGGGTTATCTGAGACATAACTGCATTTTGATTTTAGACCCTTTATGAGATTTATTTAAGGAAGCTCTGCCAGTGGGTATTATTCTGTGTTGTCCATTAAAGCCACGTTTCGTGAAACGGTGTATTTCAGATGAGTTGCCTTGTCATCACTTGGAGTCAGGAGGATTTAGTGTCTGTCTCTTGAAGCACAGCAGGCCAACTGAAATACCCTAGGCATGGGCATCATTCCGGGCACTGGATCAGAAATTGCCTGGCATCGTACCTCCCTAGCCCTGTGCTCCAGAGGCTATCCACCTTTTCCTCCTGTAGGCTCAGATTCAGCTGAGCCCTAAGCCCATTTCTGGTTTGGGTAGGAAGGAAGTAGAGACCATACCGCTGCTTCCAAAGGCAGGGATGCCATCCTGACCTGTAGTGCCCATGTCTCCATCCTGACTTCGTAGGACTCCTTGGCCTGGCTTCCTGGCCATTTGCAGCTCAGATTTCTGGCTGACTCCCTCACCTTCTCTTCTGGACTCCTCGACAGCGTCAGAGCTCTGGACACGAACCCCCAGCCAATTTCCCACCTGCTTCCCTTTGCCATCCCTGACCTCTGTGGATCTGATATTTTTCCCATATGACTTACAGGAACCTTTAGGTGTCCTCTGGCCAGACTCCTCATTCTGGCCCTTCTGGTCTAATCTATCTACTTGTGAGCTTAAAATAAACATTAAGCATTGAGACCTTCTTACTGTCAATGCTGCGAGTGGTCATTGCAGGGGTGGAGGTTGAAACCAGAGGTTAGAGCAGCATGGAAACGGCGTTTGCCAGGACCGGTGATGCAGGAGACGCAGCAGCACCTGTTCTCAGAAAGTGAAATCTAAGAGCAGATCCGATCAGTATCTGCTGGGGTCAGGTTAGGAGAAGCCCATCCAAGAAAAAGAAGAACCGAGGTGATGTGGACCTGGGGCCTGGCCTGACACAATGTGTCCGCAGAGGTGTGCACTTGCGTTTGTGCCATCGACTCTGAGAGGCGTGTCCTGAGGACGTGCTCCAGGCTACGTATGTGTCCCTGCTCCCAAGATGCTCCTGGTAGAGAGGACACCTGGCATGTTTGCAGTGCCTTGTAGACAGAGCTCTGAGTGGGCCAGAGCCTAGTGATGAGATGATTTTTCTGAAGACATGTAACGGGTCAACATGCCCCCGTATTTAATGAGCACAAATTGTCTTGCTTCTCAGGCACTCGGGTGGAATATGGCCTGGAAAATGCTGGCACGTCTGAGGGCCAGCTGGGCACTGCCGCTGTCTCTTTGTTTGTCCTCCCTCTTGGCAGGGTTCCCCCTGAGCAGTCCAGGGGAGTCTAACTCACAGTGAGTGGATGGGGGAGGGGTGGGGACGGGAGGTCGGTTGTGCGTCCAGTTGAGGTTTTGCCCCTCCACGTGGGCAGTCCAGCACGGTCCTTGTCCAGGGGCCTGTAGGTCCTAAATTCGGTGTCCCTAGGTACGACAGATGGGGACGGGCAGCAGAATTCTGGGGACAGTCCTCCCTCCCTAACCCCGCTCCAGATGGCCGGGTCACCCCCATCACGTGCAGCCTGTGGCTTTCTGCACAGGCGTACAGCATAGGGGTCGAAGGTCAAGAATGATGGGGTGAGAGGCCAGAGGCTTGTGGTCAGCAGAGAGGCCTCCAGCAGCAGCTGTGACCCAGTGGCATCGTCCGCCGTTGCCTTTCTCTGTAGTCAGTGCTCCCTCTTCTCGGTTTCAGTCTCTTTCTCGTAAGGGCGCTAATCCCATTCATGAGGGTGCAGCCTGATCACCTCCCAAAGGCCCCGGCACCCGATACCACTGGGGATTAGGTTTCAACCTATGAATTTTGTGGGGACACAAACCTTCATTTTAGAGCACCCTTATTCCTGGAGTAGTCCTTCCTGGGTTCCATCACCAGGCTCCCTCATTCCCTCTTTGGATGGAGCATAGTCACTGCTCCTTCATCTTTGTCTTCCCCCTCCTGCAGGAGTTACTGCTGGGAATTACTGGTTTCTGAAGTCCCTTTCCCCAGCAAGGCCCGAGCTGTGTCTTCTTCATCTCAGGGTCCTGAGTGACCAGCATCCGGTCCCACAATCAGAGGGAAGAAGTGTGGGGAATTCCCTGGTGGCCCAGTGGTTAGGGCTCAGCACTTTCACTGCCGAGGGACCGTGTTCGATCCCTAGTCGGGGAACTAAGATCCCGCGAGCCACGCGGCCAAAAAAAAAATTAAAGGAAAAAACCCCCCAAGGACTTAAAAAAGAAAGAATCGTGGCCACCAGCGTGTTTCCCTGCCCGGGAGCTCACAGGCTTGCATTCTGTATACGGCAGAAGTGGAGAGGAAGGCAGGGTGGTGGTTTCAGGGCAGGTGCAGCTGAGTTTACAGGTAAGGGAAGGAGGCTGCTTATCGAGCCTCCAGCATCTTTTGTCCCCTTTTCCTCCAGGCAGACAGATCATTCCAGACAGATAAAAGACCAGTCAAGCCCAATTCTTTTGAAAAATTATGATTCTTTTCCTCCATTCTCTTCTCTCCCACCTCCCCCCTTTAATTTTTTTTTTTGCGATACGCAGGCCTCTCACTGTTGCGGCCTCTCCTGCCGCGGAGCACAGGCTCCGGACAAGCAGGCCCAGCGGCCATGGCTCACGGGCCCAGCCGCTCTGCGGCATGTGGGATCTTCCCGGACCGGGGCACGAACCCGTGTCCCCCGCATCGGCAGGCGGACTCTCAACCACTGCGCCACCAGGGAAGCCCCCCCTTTCAAACTTAATGGAAAATAAAAACATGAAGATGAACAATCTGGTTCTCCCAGCCTCTGGGAGATCTCGTGTCGGCTAATTCCTCTGGGGGTTGGCTGCCCCTCTGTGCTGTGGTGCAGCTCAGGCCTCTACAGCCTCGGTCCAGCAAGTAAAGCACCTGACGGCTTCACAGCTGCTGGACTTATTACAAGTGGTGGCTGCAGAGCACTGGCAAAGTTAGATTCTTTTTTTTTTTTTTTTAATCTTTATTTTTTGCCACGTTGGGTCTTCGCTGCTGCGCGCAGGCTTTCTCTAGTTGCGGCGAGTGGGGGCTACTCTTCGTTGTGGTGCACGGGCTTCTCATTGCGGTGGCTTCTCTTGTTGTGGAGCATGGGCTCTAGGCACGCGGGCTTCAGTAGTTGTGGCACGCGGGCTCAGTAGTTGTGGTGCATGGGCTTAGTTGCTCCACGTCATGTGGGATCTTCCTGGACCAGGGCTCAAACCCGTGTTCCCTGCATTGGCAGGCGGATTCTTAACCACCGCACCACCAGGGAAGCCCAAAACTTGGATTCTTTTTCTCATGCCTGACGAGGGGCGTCTTAGAAACTAGGAGCTATTGCAGGTTGGGGTGTAGCTCCAAGACACCCGGCATCAGGGGCTGAAATGGGCTTTTGCTGGGGAGCATCCATCCAAGAAGCCAGGCCTGCCCTTGCATGCCTGTTCTGCCTGTGGCCGCTCCTGTGTCCTTGGATGGAGTTTCCAAATGACCTTCCTAAGCTTTTTCCTAACTACAATTGAGCATCTTTGACTAAAAGGAAGAAAATAATTCTTGGGTTCCACTAGCTACTTGTGAGGCCAGCTCTGCACTGTAATGGCCACGGGGACAGAGAGTGAGTGCCTGGGAAAGGCCTTGGGTCTTACCGAGCATCCCTCCTGGGCAGAGGGGTGCCCACGAGAACAAAGCGGTTTTTAAGCTAATACTGCGCTTTCTGGTTTTTTCCCACCAGCTGCATGTCAAACCTATTCTTTCTTTTACTGGTTTTCAGAGCATGTCCAGTTATCCTGTCTACATATACCGGCTCTTGGTGTGGTGGTGTGAACCAGCCTTCCCTTTCCTTTGCTCATTCGTCCATTCATTCATTCCTCCCTGAGCTGCTGTATTAGGAAACTACTAGGGCAGCTGTAACAAATGACCGTAAACTTGGACGGCTTAAAACAATAGAACTTTGTATTCTCATGGTTCTGGAGGCCAGGAGTGGAATGAAGATGTCAGCGGGGCCATCCATGCTCCCCTGAAGGCTTTTGGGGAGGCTCCTTCCTTGCCTCTTCCTAACTTCTGGTGGCTCCCTGCAATCCTTGGCTTGTAGCTGCATCACTCCAACCTCTGCCTCCGTCTCCACATGGCCTCCTCCCTCTCTGTGTGTCGTCTCGTCTTATAAGGACCCACTCGTGGGATTTAGGGCCCACCCGACGCCAGTATGCCCTTAACTTTATTACATCTGCGAAAACCCCGTTTTCAGATAAGCTTACGTTCTGACGTTCCAGATGGGCGGAGGATGCTCTTCCATCCACTGCAGCCAGTATCGTCAAAACGCATAAAGCTTGCCGGGCGCAGCGCCATCTGCTGGGAGTGGCGCGCAAACGCGGATGTGGTCCTGCCCTGCCAGACTGGTGGGGAAGACAGTGATAGAATCTTTCAGTAGGTATCCAGGTGTGAACTGGCGCCCCTCCCCTGCGGTCTGCTTTTCCCGTCCTCCCACCCGGGGCATCGTTTTCATCCGTACCTCGTCTGGATCTTCACTTCTCATAAGGGGAGTCGGGGCACACCTGAGGCTGTTGTCTTGGTCCCCAGCCCAAGAGGGCAGGGCTTTTATTGTCAGGCCCCGACCTTCCCCTGCAGCCCACACCTCTAATGAACTGTGTGGGGAGCAGACGCTGAGCCGCACGCTGGTCATCTTCAGGGTGCAGTGGCCTTCACCCCGACGGAGGGAGGACTGTGGGTGAGGACAGTCTCCTGCCTGGGATGAGAGGTCCAGTAGCTGCAGTTAAAAGCCTTCATCACCCACGATTCTGGCCCATGTTGGAATTCCAGCCGTGAGGCCACCTCATTGGTTTTCAGCCTTGGTTCTCATAAGTCTGCGGGGAGAAAGCTCTGTCGCCAACTTTGCTTAAACCCGATTTTTCACGTCTTACCAGCGTTGCTGGTTCTCTGGGGGATTCTTCGGCGTTATGACCTCACGTAACACCATTCTTCTGCAGGGCGGCTTGCTTTCTTCCTCTGATCGGCATGAAGGCGATGTTTTGAAGCTTGCATTCTGCTTAGGGGGAAGAAGCAGCTGAAAACAAGGGCCCCCTCTGCGTGGTTGCCTGTGGATGCGGACCCTCCAACGGCTGCCCTTCCCTAATTAGCATCCGCTCTCCAAGCCCAGGGTCTCAGAAACGCCTGCAAGCGTGGCTTCTGTAGTTTATTGTTGTTGCTGCGTTCATAACTACAGACGAGGCTGTCTGATGAGGCTCCCACGAAATAACTGCTCCAAGTTACTTAACCACCATCTTCTCTGCCCTGGGGGGCTGCACCTGCCCCCTCACTGATCCCGTTCACTCTTCCCTCCTACAGTCGGTTTTTCAGCGAGCCAGCCGAGTGACCCTATAAAAATGCAAATCAGATTGTGTCAGAACCAAGTCCTGGGGACCTAACCGTGGGCTTCCAGGCTTCTGGCTGCCCTTGTGGTCTCATCTACTGTGACCCCCACCTCTCTCCTGCTTCTCATCCTCACTGGACCTGGCAGGTCCTCAAACGCACGAGCCTTCGACCTGCCCTTCCCTCTGGCTGTCCCCGGGGCTTGGTCCTCCTGTACTAACCTCTCTGCTCAAATGACACCCCGTGGAGAGGTGATCACCGCCCACTGAAGAGCATCCCCAGCCACTCTTCCTCTCCGTTTACTCGTCCTGCGAGTCTCTCTCGGCCGCGCTCACAGCGCGCAGACCTTCTGTTTACCCGTACATTTCTTTTTGGCCCGTCTCCCCTCCTGAATGTAAGTTCCAGAGACCTTGGGTTTTCTCTGTTTTGCCCATCGCCGTAATTCCAGTGATGAGATACGTGCTTTAGAGGTGGCACATGTTGGTGAAGGGGGATTGTAGTGTTGAAGAAATGAAGGAGAATGAGAGAGATCGCCAAGTCTGTCGGACCCTTGCCTTGCGGTAGGATTCTATTCTCCCCTCCTCAAATCAGGACTTGACACAGAGAACGTGGGATTTACAGAAAAACAAAACAAAAACCTTTAGATGACTGTGATTGTTGGGCTAGTGGACGAGGAAGCCAGTGGGATTCAGGGTCTGGTGCAGGCTTAGGAGGGAGATTCCGGGAGCTTTTTTCCTTCCCCTCCACCTCCAACTTTGAGCGAGTATAGGTTGGGGAGGGCAGGAGCGGGAAGCTGGGGCTGGGCGGGTACAGTTAGGGCAGTGGGGCTTCCTGTTCACCCAGCTTGGACCCAGGCAGGCCCGTTTCAGCCCAGGCACTGTTAAGCCCAGCACAGCTAATGCCCACCTCAGACGGTCGCTGTGTTTCCTTTTTCCATGTTTGGGTTTCTAAAAAGCCGTTCAAGTTCCTGGATGAAGTCAGAGAGGTTGCAACCCAATTACTTGGGCTGATGGGGCTCAGTTAAGTGGCTTTTACCCAAATAGTTCTGGACGCTTGGCAGCCATTCAGGCTGGACACCGCGTGATCCATGAAACGTCATCTCCTTCCCTGCAAGAAACATTCTCTGCTTTCTCTTGGCAGTAGGTTCCCTGAGCATTGAGCGGCTGCTGTGGAGGGAAGAGTGCTGGGTCTGGAGGCGAGAGATCTGGGTTCTACCAGGCTTGGCCACTGTAGAAGACAAGAGAGAACAAGGGCAGTGTGTATGTGGTGCATGCATGAGCACAGATGCATGTGTGTGCACGTGTGTACATGAATGCAAGTGTGCGTACACATGCATGCACGCACCCTGCACATTCACGTGTGTATACGAGTGTGTACACGTGTGTATGTGCAAACATGTCTGCCTGTGATGCAAGTGTGTGCACACTTGGGCCTGGAGTGTGCATGCGTGTGCGCTAGCACGCACGTGTATGTGTGCCCCCACCTGGATGTGTGTTCATGCGTGTCACGCCGCATATGTGCATGCGAGTATGTACACGTGTGTGCATACATGTGTGTACATGTACACAACTGTGTGCACGCATGCACGTTTGTGTGTGCATGCCAGTGTGTACACATGCCCGTGTGCACACATCTGTGTACGTAGAATTTATTTTTTCTTGAGGTAATATTGATTTGTAATATTATATACATTTCATGGGGACAAAATTATGTTTCTACTTCTGTATACCCTACAAAAACTTAGTGTCCATCAGTCACCATGCGGTTGAGCCCCTTTACGTGTTTTGTCCCCCCCCCCCGCCACCCCTTCCCCTTTGGTAACCGCTACTCTGTTCTCTGTATCTACATGCTTATTTTTGTTTGTTTGGTTTGTTCATTTATTTTGTTTTTGGTTCGTGTTTTAGATTCCACGTATAAGCAAAATCATACAATATTTGTCTTTCTCCAACTGCCATTTCATTCAGCATAATACCCTCAAGGGCATCCATGGTGTTGCAGTAGCGAGATTTCATCCTTTTTTTATGGCTGAGCAGCATTTCATTGTACACATAGACCACATCTTCTTTATTCATCCACAGATGGGTTACTTAGGTTGTTCCCGTATTTTGGCTGTTGTCAATGATACCACAATGGACATAGCGGTGCATATATCTTTTCGAATGAGTGTTTTCATATTATGTGGATAAATACCCAGAAGTGGGATATTTCCAGCCTGGTATTTATTCGTCTTTTGGAGTCCTGTGTGTGGTACAGCGCTAGTAAATGTTTACTGAGAGAATGAAGGAGGGTTGTGGATAATCTCCCGAGTGTGCTCCCTTGGGCTATGGATCATATTACATGCTTCTAATATTCGTTGTAAAAATTCCATCTATTGAAAACTCGTATAACTTGGAAACTATTTTCATAGTACCATAAAGTAAGTTAGATTCGCTGAGGACTGTTGATTTTAAGTTACTGAATCATACATACACACGGCAGAAAAAAAAAAGGATTAAAAATATCTCGAATAGGGCTCTGGGATCAGTGCACTTTATTAACCACTAATTCTTTCAAAATTGGCAACTTGTGTACGATCTATATTAGCAATTTTCATTTAACTACAGTATTTGGTTAAATAAAATACCCCTTTCCAACCGTTCTGCAGGGAGAAAGAGTTTATTTATTTTTATTTTTATTTTTTTTGCGGTACGCGGGCCTCTCACTGCCGTGGCCTCTCCCGTTGCGGAGCACAGGCTCCGGACGCGCAGGCTCAGCGGCCATGGCTCACGGGCCCAGCCGCTCCGCGGCATGTGGGATCCTCCCGGACCGGGGCACGAACCCGCGTCCCCTGCATCGGCAGGCGGACTCCCAGCCACTGCGCCACCAGGGAAGCCCGAGAAAGAGCTTATTGAACATTGTCAACCGGGTTTTGCTGAAGGTGATGTGAATGTGGAATTTTCTTTCCTTGAACTCAAAGCAAAACTATGGTGGGGAGCGCTGAGTTGGAAGAACAGGAAATAGAGGAGGAGGAAAATGGAAGTGGAGACTTTGTTATGGCTGGTGGGGAGCTAGCAGCTGAAGTGCTTTGCTTCTGTTTAGAGGAAGGGTCGGGAAAGGCTCTTCTTCATCTGAACAGCACATTTAGGGAAGTATTTGGCCCATCTGGGCAGTTTTCACACCGGGCCAGAGCGGTTGCCTTCTCTCCAAGCACTAACATCTTGGGGAATGTTCGGCAGCCGGCTTGTCTGCTGCTTGCTGCCCTCCTGCTTCCCCTACCACCTGCCTGTTCCTTCCCATCCCCACCCCATTCCCAGCCGTGCTACCAGCGGTATTCCTCTTGAAATAGCCACCCTCCCCCCATCGCCCCCAGACCTCCACGTTCTTCTGCTTTTAATCACTCAAGCAAAGATAGGGCTACGTGTCAGTCACCGTGCTGGGTTCTGGGAGACGGCGGCAAATAGGATGCACGTGGTTCCCCCTTGCGGCACTTCTCGATGGCTTCTTGCCGCTTGCAGGATCAAGTCCACACTCCAGCCTCATGCAGGAGGCCTTTCCAATCCGACCTCAGCCCTGCAGCCCCACCGCTCCACACTACCCTGAAATGGTCCTCTCTGCTTGAGGTGTCTTCCCCACTGCCTGGTCATTTCAGAGTCACTCTTCGAGACTCGGCTTAAGTAGAGTTTTCTCTATGAAATATTTATGACTCATTCAGGTGGGGGGAACAGCTCCTTCGTTCAGATTCCCTCTGCAACGTTGTTTCCTATATTTGATACTAGCATTGGTTATTTTGTATTCTCCTGTATGAATCTATGTGATGATCTCACTCACTACTTGTTTCTTCCAGATGTTGTGTCATATCTGTCTTTGTATCCCTAGCACCAGAAGTAGTCCCTGGTATGTGGCAGGAGGTCAGCAGGCATCTAAAAGGAGAGCAGTATTCTTATGGGGGTAGTAAGTGCCTTAGTAGCCCAAGAGAACTTACTCTCTTTCGACCCAGCAATGACTTATCCTATCTCATGTGGGTCTTTGGGGCCCTTCTTTTTCTTTCTTTCTTTTTTTTTTTAAATCGAAGTATACTAGGGGAATTTCCTGGCAGTCCAGTGGTTAAGACTTGGTGCTTTCACTGCAGTGGCCTGGGTTCAGTCCCTGGTTGGGGAACTAAGATCCTGCAAACTGTGCAGTGTGGCAAAAAAAAAAAAAAAATTGAAGTATAGTTGACTTACAATGTTGTGTTAGTTTCAGGTGTATAACAAAGTGATACAGTTATACATACACACACACACACACATATACTGTTCCATTATAGGTTATTATAAGATATTGAATATAGTTCCCTGTGCTATACGGCAGGTCCTTGCTGGTTATCTGTCTTACATATAGTAGTGTGTGTATGTTAATCCCAAGCTCCTGACTTATCCCTGCCCCTGCCCACATTTCCCCTTTGGTAACCATAAGTTTGTTTTCGATATCTGTAAGTCTGTTTCTGTTTTGTAAATAAGTTCATTTATATCATTTTAAAAAATTGAATCCACATATAAGTGATATCATATGATGTTTGTTTTCCTCTCTCTGACTTACTTCACTTAGGTGATAACCTCCAGGTCCATCCATGTTGCTGCAAACGGCATTATTTCGTTCTTTTTTATGGCTGAGTAGTATTCCGTTGTATGTATGTATCACATCTTCTTTATCCATTCATCTGTTGATGGACATTTGGGTTGCTTCCATATCTTGGCTATTGTGCTGCTGTGAACATTGGGGTGCATGTGTCTTTTCGAATTAGAGTTTTCTCCAGATATATGCCCAGGAGTGGGATTCCTGGATCATATGTTAGCTGTGTCTTCAGTTTTTTAAGGAACCTTCATGCTGTTCTCCATAGTGACTGCACCAATTTACATTTCCCACCAACAGTGTAAGAGTGTTCCCTTTTCTCCACATCCTCTCCCCTTCTTTTTCCTAGTACCCGTTAGAAGAGTGACATCAAGGTCTAGAACCAGATCTTGTTGTAATCAGTCTCTTTCTAACCATGGTTCTTCTCATGTATGTGTTGGGGCTTTTGACAGCAAAGTCAAGCTCCTCCCCCCACCCCTTTTCCTACCCATTGTTCTTCTGACGTAAGTGTGTCAGGCAATCTAGCAGGAATGAGTTTCAAGGAACAAATTGTGGGTATAGGTGGCCAGGGAGCTTCCTGTTAGGCTGAACTTCCTGGTCCACATGCCTTTACTCAATAGTATCAGGTTTCTTTTTCCTTTCTCTCTCCCTTTCTCTCTCTCTCTCTCTTTTGAGGGGGTGGGGTGGATAGGGGGTATTGTTTTCTTACAACTTTGTAAAAACGATCATTTCGACAAAGGAACAAAAGCCCTCATCCTGATGGGCACCGTATTTGAAATCAGAGTCACAGCTATCATGATGAAGACCTCATTTCCTGGTGATTGATGTAACATAATTGCTTCTTGGACAACTTACCCTGGAAAATACATCAATGTTGGCAATGAGCTACGAGCTGCTCTCATCCCTTCAGCTCGTCTCTTGGAGCCAGTGAGTCAGTTAGTTGGAGGAGTTTGGTGGGCAGTGGCCAAGAAATCTCCCTGAACAGTGCCATGCTGAGCTCTTTCTAACTCCCCAAATTGTGTGTGAATCAGCCGAGTGCCTGGTTTGTGGACCAGTTGCTTTAGCATGGTGTCATCTCACCTAGAATCTCTAGAAATTTAGAGTGTCTTTTATAGCCCTGGAACTGAGAGATTCAATATAGTCTGCTGCTCACTTAGAAAAGATCTGGGAAAAAAATCATCCCAAATCAATGGGGAAATCGACCACTCAACCTGGAAGGAACTGTACAATATTATTAAACTATTTCTCTTCATCCTTCTTCTTCGCCAGGAAGATAATTATCTCTTTTTTTTTCCTCCGCTATGACTCTCAAGGGAAGAAGATTCTGTACTTTTCATTATCATCTATTCTGGTCCCTCAGTAACTTTTATAATTAGAAAAGAGAGTTATAAATGCCTTTTCTTATCTTGTCATGGAAGCTCGTTTCATCCTGTGCAGTAGTTGGTAAAAATCAAGATCCTTACCTCTATCTACATTGGTCCTTTGTAGCGTTTAGTCAAGAAATCTTTATTGAGCACCTACTGTGTGCTGTCCTGTCCAAGTTGAGGCTCCTTCTCTCAGCCCCTCTTACTGTGGAGCCAACCAAGAGGCAGGGTTCATATCGCTCTTATTTTAACCCTTCATTAAAAGCCCTTCCTCTTTGAGGCTTGTGCCGTCTGCCTTTAGCACTCCTGTTTCAGTCAGCACAAGCTAACTGCTGTAACAAACAGCCCCAGATGCCCCAGTAAAGGATTGTTTTTTTGCTTCAGCCACAATCCCGTTTGGGTATGTTGGGAAGGGGTGTTCTGCTCCATGTGCTGTCCCATGCTCCTTGCTGTATTCTGGTCCCCAGACTCCATCCATCTGGTGGCCCCCAGGGTCTTAGGGTTCCCCACTAGATCCTCTGCCTTTGACCTACAGACAAAGAAAGAGTGTAAGCGAGGAGGATGTTGTGAGGAATGTTTTAGGGGCCAAGTCTAGAAATGATACGTATCTCTTCTGCCCACGTTTCATTGGCCAGGACCGAGTCACATGACCCACATAGCTGCCAGGAATGCTGGGAAATGGAGTTTGTCAAACCCGTAGCGCACACACACACACACCCCGCCGCCCCCGCACCATCGCTTTCAGCTTCCATGTGGACACTTCTTGGTGTGCTCTTCATCAGTCCTCCCTTGTCACTCCCTGGGCCTTGTTCTCAATTCACAATTACACGTCAGTATCCTGTCCTCTGACCTCAGCATCCTATCTTTCCATGCCCCTTGTTATCCCACTTCCTCCAGCGACCTCTGTTTTGCACATTTTTTTTTTTTTTGGACATCCCTCCTTTCCTTGGTTTCTTTCTGATGTTTCTGGTGACCCTCTGAATTGCCCTCTTCCAAACTCTCTCACTTCCCTCACACCTTGTCCTCCGACCTCAGCCTTGTCCAGTCCTACGAGCCACCTTTGCTTCCTGACTTGAGCTGCCAGGGGCCGCTGAGAAGGGGCACACACAACCCCGGGGATCAGTGCCGTTCCGGACTCCGGGCCTCCAGCTCTGCCCACCATCAAGGCTTGGCCAGCTCTTTCCACCAGGCATTCGGTGATTATTCAGAGATTCCCCAGACTCCTTAAGCCACTTACCCTCCTTCAACCTTCTAGCTCTCAGCAAACAGCTTCGTAATAGACAATAAGACAAGGTCACCCTCAGCTTCCTGCTCCCCTCGCTCCAAATTTACCCATCTACCAACCACCTCTTTCTCTTCAGACCCAGAAGGTGAGGTGTCTGCTCCCCCAGGTCAAGGTCGGTCTGTGTTCTGCCACTTGGTCTTCCATCAAAGATTCCTTTTTCCCCTCTACCCGCTCCTCTCCTGACTCTTGCAGGTCATTTCATACATGCCTCTTTATCTTTTATCTTGAAAAAAACCCACATCTTTCCTTCAGCCCCGCTACCCCTATCTAGCCACCACCCACTTTCTTCTCTCATCTTTTCAATAGAACTTCTGAAAATAGAGGGCCACATTAGCTGCTTTCATTTCTTCACCTCCCATAACCTCCTGACCACCAGAGACTCCTAAATTGGGTCCAACGGGATATGGTGTCATCTGCTGAAATTCCCGGTAGATGTACAAGGGTTAGCCTGTGCCTCTTCTCGAAGTATCTTCCCCTCGCTTCTGTGATTCCCTCCTCCTTCCCGGTTCTCAGCTCATCCTTCCTTTCTGGTGATATTTTCTCCATCTCCCTCTGGAGCTTCTCTCTTTGTCGATTCATTGAATTAGCATTTTTTTTTTTTTTCCCCACTAGCATTTCGTCAGCAGCCCTCTTTTCTTTTTACTCACATTCCCTCCTGGGGAATCTCACTCCAGGCTCACAGTTCTACTTCGAACTTATGGGCTGAGGCCCCCGAATCGGTTGTTGCGTTCACCTCTCTTTTATGGGTGTCAGCGACAAATATCCCTACTCTTGTTGGATATCTTGACTTTGTCTGATAGCCACTTAGGTTCGATAGGTCTAACATGAAATGCCTGCTCTCCTTTTCCCCTGACCTCAGCTTTCTCTGTCTTCTTTCTTCCTCATACCAGGAAGAATGTAACAGAACCAAGTCTACTCAGCCTCCCAAGCCAGAAATCTGAGCATCATTTACCTCTCCTCCTTTTCTGATTCTAAATTAATGAATTCAGCAGTGCAGATAGACTTGACGATCCCGTCCACTTCTGCATCTCCGAACGTTTACATATTCAAGTTAGCCAACTCTTTCCTTTGCAATGGGAAAATGGGGATTTGCCCTAGATTCAGAGTCAGTGTATATTGGGGCAATGTAAGAGTTTATTCGAACCTTGATTAACTCTTAGGCCTTTTCACGATTATGTTTGAGCTCTGTGACTGTACCTGGTTAACCCCCCCACCCCGCTCCCCAACACTTACCTTGAATGAAACAAGCTTAGAGCTGACCAAGGAGGCAAAGTAACGTCTCAGCATGGGACTCTGAAAAGGTCATGGCTTATATGATGCTGAGAAGCTTCTCTCTTTGGGCTGGTGAATGTTCCAGAAGGCCTTTTGAAAGACCTCTCGTTCCTAAATCCAAGTCGACAAGCAGCCACCACCGCATCTGTTGGTCATGGGTAGGACTGATGGATTTGGGTCCTCTTGAGTGGCTTTGTTCACAGTTAGCCCAAGTTGATGGATGGAAAGTTAATATGTTGAAAGCTCTGTACAGTCCCTTCCTTAGCACTGTGGTAAGATACCAAAGAAATGGAAGGCATATTTTAGGCTTTTGAGTACCTTATATTTTAATGGAGTTGAAAATGTAGAAAAAAATTTTAGTCTCAGAGTCTTCAGATGAATGTTGAAGCCCTCCATCTCATGGGCGATAGCTTCATCTCAGTGTCCGTGGAATAATTATTCGGTCCTGATCGTATGACTCTGGGAAGAATTTTCCAGCTCTTGGGATGGCTCAGTTAACAAAAAGAGAAAGCAAACAGTGACTTGAGGGCAAGAGAAATGGAGTTTTCAAGGAGGGATCGGAGCAATCAGGGAAACTTTCATTTCTAAACTCCCACTGAAAACAATCAAGAGATGGGGAAAAAGAACTTTTTCCACAGTCACATTCATATTTAGGGTTTAGGCTTGTATTTAGCTAGGACTGGGAGAACAAATGCAAGCGGAGGTCTGCTGAGGAGAGCCGGTATTTTTAATGAGCGTTTTTTTTCCCCCTTTCTATATTTGCTGTAATCCAGGCAAGCGTGTACACAGATAGCCGCCATTCGTAAATTGTTCCTGACATATTTCCTGCTCTTTGAATTCCCTGAGTGCCTGCAACATAATTAGAAAGAAGCAATCTTTAACATCAGTAATGGGGGAAAAGGACATGGTTTCGGCATGCAAATAAGATGTTACCTAAACAGAAAATTATAGATGCAATCAGTGAGTGTTCTCGTCGTGGGGACAGAAGGGGAGCTATTGGAGGCATCGGGAACTCTTCCTAGCTCTGCCTGCTGACATATCTCTCTGCTGCCCAGGGCCACCTACTGCATACACAGGCACAGGGAAAACGGTGCAGATGAAAAAGTAGGAAGCAAAGCCCCAGGAGAGGTGTGCACAGCCTTCACAGATGTTTCCTTGCTGGGTTTAGGGTATGGACTTGAAAACGGAGTTTTTGTCGTGCTATTCTGCCCTGCTGCACAGGCCCCTTTCTGATACAGAGCAGAAGGGCTAGACAGACTTTGCAAGGGGCGCAGCTTCTAACTTCAGTTGATGACCAGTTGATTGACTGATGGACTCATTCATTCATCCACTCACCCAGTGAGCACCTGCTTGGTGCCATCCTAAATCCTGGGGCTACATCAACATCCTACAAAGGACAAAGTGCCTGCCCTACGGAACTGACATCCAGTGGGGGGGACACAAAGAGTAAACAAAGCATAAGACAATGTTCTCTGGTTCTGTGGGGAAAAATAAAGCAGAGAACAATAAAGCACTTCCAGAATGGAAGTGTGACTGGGCTGTTACTTTAGGTAAGGCGGTCAGGGAAGAAGACATCTCTAAGAAGGTGGCTTTTGTAAAGAAGGAGGGGACCATTAGAGTGTCTGTGGAGAGGGTGTCCTCGTCAGGGGAGGATCCCAGTCAAAGGGAACATCCTGGTTAAGGCAGCATCATTGAGAAGGCCCTGGAGCTGGGAAGTGCTTGGTGTCACACAGCCAGGAGGCCAGTGTGAATGAGGGGAACCCAGAGAACAGGCAGCCAGTAGGGTGGGTGGGCCTTGGATCACTAGGGCCTTCAGACTTCATTCCAAGTATGACAGGAAGGAAGTCATCAGGAGGTTTTGCTGAGAGGAGTTGCGTGAGTTGACTCAAGTTATAAAGTATTATTCTGGTGGCCATGTGAAAAGGAGATCCTGGGGGCTGGGGGACAAGTGTGGCATCCAGGTTATCTGTCAGGAGGGTATATTGCAGTGGAAGAGGGGAGACTTGGACTGAAGAAATAATGGTGGAGTTGAATGTGGGGCTGATGGGGTTTGCTGATGGATGGGGGCACTGAGAGGAGGAGAAAGGTAAAAAAGATTCCGAGACCTTTGGATCGAGCGGCGGGTGAATGGCTGGAGAAGAGCACGTATGGCGGGGGCGGGGGATGTGAGGAGTCTCGTATGTGATGCCCTGCGAATATCCAGGTGGCAATATTGAGCAGGCAGGTGGAGCCGTGACGTCGGAGCTCGTAGAGATGTACGGGCGGGGGATATAAATGTGCGGATGGTCAAAGCCGTGGGGTTGGCTGAGATCCCTTAGGGAGCGAGTGTGGGCAAGAGAGAGAGGACTGAGTTCCGAGCCCTGGGACCCTCCGTTTAGACGTCAGGAGGTTGAGAAGAATCCAGTAGGGGAGACGGGAGGAGTGGCCGGTGAGGACGCGGTTATACCAGGAGAGGATAAATAACATCTTGGAAGCCGAGTGAGGAATGTTCAAGGAGGAGGAACTGACGACCATGTGAAATTCTGAGAGGATAAGCAAGATAAGGTCTGAGAGGTGACCATTCGGTTGGGCCACATGGCGACCACGGGTGACCCTGACAAGAGCCGTCTCAGTGGGTTGGTGGACAGGAAAGGCTGATTGGAGTGGGAGAGACCGGCAGGCGAAGGCAGTGAATACGGAAGATTCTTTTGAGGAGTTTATGCTGTAGGAAGGGGGCAGAGGAATAGAGAGGTGGTGGAGGCGTGTGTGACATCTATGGCAGGACTTGTTTAAAGAGGGGGACACCATAGAAGGTGTATGCTGATAGAAGCAATCCAGGGGAGAGGGAGGGCTGCAGGAGCCACGTTGCTGGTGGGTGAGAGGGGCTGGGGTAAGAGGAAGGATGACCCATACGTGTGTCAGGGCAGAAGGCAGAGCAGATGGTGCAGACACAGGAACGCTGGTGCATCTGGTGGTGGCAGGCTAAGAGGGATCTCTTTCAATGTCTCAGTGAAATAAGAATGAAGGAATAGAACATCAGCTGGGAGGAAGGAGGTTTGGAGAAACTGAGAAGGAAAGTATGGAGTAGATGGACACCTTTGGAAGTGGGAGCATGTCTTCTCGAGGGAATGCCACAGAAATGTCAGGGAGCCCAGAGAGATTTCAGGTCAAGCCAGGCATCATGGTGGGATGCTTTTCTCCAGGCCCCTTCAGCTCTCTGGGGACAGGTGCAGAGAAGATGGGAGGTTGACATTAATTAGGCCCGTGCGAGGGTGGTTATAACACAGGAACGCTGCTGGCTAAGGAGGGAAGTGAGGACACAAGGTGAGTGTTGAAAGTAGAAAGGTGGTTGGGCCAGTGGAACAGAGGTGCCAGTGGGACCAAAAAATTCTTGGATTGCGGGTTCAGAAGGAAGGAGCTGGAAGGATAGAAGGCAGGTGGTCAGCCATCTGGGATGCCTAGAATTGAAAATTTGGAGGTAGTTCCTTTATTAATAATGCCCTTGGGATTCATTGGGTAAAATAGTGGGTAGGATAAGTTCATTGAAGGTGAGGCAAGTAAGGAACCAAATAAGGGGTTGAAACTAAGGTACTGGATGGTTTATCTACATGATAAATTGTGGAGCTTAAATCTTCAATGAACGGGGAAGGGTCTAGGTGAGAACGCGATCCTTGTGAGAGATGAGCTCTTAGCTATCAGTATTAGAGGGGTGTCAAGAGTACGGATAGAATTAATCCCGCCTTTGGAATAGAGTCACAGCTGTGTAGACCCAGTGCTTGCTTTGAATAAATATGAAACTTGAGTATTCAGGAAGCATTGACATTCCAGGCTCCATCACAAGCTATTTCACCTGAATAGGTAGTGAGGAAACAGATGCTGAAAAGTAGCCGGTCTGAAAATGTAGGAAAAACCTAGCATTTGATTTTAGAATCCAAACCTAGTCCACAGGAAATCTCTTCTCTTTGGATAACCTACAAGTATCATCAGAAGTCCTTGAGACAGCTGGATAGGGATTGCTGTGTTTTCAATGTACTCTAGAAACGTACACACAGAATCATTTGAGCGCTGTGTGTAATGCCTTTGTCGAAACAGCCTTTTTAAGGTGAGGATAAATCTAAAGAAAGTTAAGTATCCTTCTACAGCAAGAAGGATGTCTTCATTATTACTGTTTTATAAAATACTCAGCGACGAATCCCACTCAGGATGAACTTGTCTTTTTTTGCAGATGACTGTGAGACTCTCTTTGTCCCGTGTAAACATTCTACTGTTATTTCAGCTAGAATTATATTAACGCCGTGAATTTGAAAAGAGTTCGGAGCTTTATAGTTTGTAACCTTTCCATCCGAGAACACAGAGTATCTCATCTCTTTCTTATTTTATGTATTTCAGTGTTTTCATGCTTTCCTTTTAAAATCTACCATTCAAGACAGACCCCAGAACTTTCTTGCTTACATATCCCACCGTCGCAGTGCAGTCCGGTCGTTAAAATACTGAATATGGTAGTTTAGAACAGAAGGCTGCCTGGCAAATCCGAAGCAAGATACAGCACAGGTGAACGAACAGGGTGTCCGTTCCGTCTTACTGAACTCTGCATGAAGCAGAGAGCAGATTATTCACTGGAGGTCGTCATGCTCACTGCAGTTTTGTCTTCCTAAAGAATTAAAACTGAAGACTTCTGAGCACAGCCTTGTACTGCAGTAGATGAAGAGCTGGGTGGGTAGAAGTAATGCTCTGAGGATTCATTGTCTGAAATGCAACTGAAAATAATGCACTGTTCCTGCACTGGCTGGGTAGCAGCCCCAGCACGTAGACCAGCGCTATCCTGGACCGTCTGCAGTGACCTGTTGCTTTGTAGAGCACAACCACGGGACAGCCAGCAGGCCCGGGGGCACTGTGGGCAGAATAGCAGATTCTGCTTCCCGTGGGCAGAGTCGGGCTAAAGACCAGTCCCTCCTTGGCCCCGCAGGAGAAGGTCACACGTCAGTGTTCAACCTAGGATATATATAACGATGGCATTTCTTTCCCTCTAAAATAAAGAGGGATGGGACACGGATGGTAGCCATCTTCATGGCTTTCCACCAGACCAAGTCTTTTGGATGAGGCCAGAACACATTTTTATAAGCTGTTTCTCCCTCACAACCTGCTGACAATGGTCATTTCTCGGTCAAACCTCAGAAAATGTGGTCACTTCACCCTGGATCCATCAGCGCACCAGAGAACAGAGGTTTGAGTCTGGAATGCCTTCCCTGAAGCTAAGTGGCTAGGTCCTACCTCCATGAAACTTTAAAAAGTTTTGGTGTAAATGACGCCTGAGCATCGGTTTTGCATATTTAAATCTGACCCAGAAGGATGCATCAAGAAGGTGCCGCTCTGGGTCGCCTCTGTGATTTTCATCCAGATCTTTTGGCAGCGGCGCTCTGTGGCTTTATAGAGGATTTAAAGAGGAAGCAGTACTGAGAAGACAGAGCCGGTACAGGCAGCTCTGATAACGTCCAGGTCCGCCAGCAGAGTCAGCCTCGGGCGTGCACGCATTAATAGTAGGTGGTGGAGTGAATAGAGCGCTCTTCATAGAACACAGCCCTTGACGTATTTTATGCAGTTTCTGCTCACAAGTGCCCGTTCTTCCCTTTGAGCCAATCCACCTGAGTGACGTGGGGCTGAGGGATGAACCCTCTGCATGATTCCACTTAAAAGCATCCCCTGTCTCAGGCAGGCTGTGAGATCTTTGATCCAGAAAAGCAGGCGACCCGGTCTTGTTCAAGTCGGACGTGACTCCTTGCCATGATTAAAGCTTCTGATGACGCTCAGCCTACTAGATTAAATGATTAATTGAAGAGACTTGAGAGAGAAATAGCAGAGCAGGCCGGCCAGATGACATGGTTAAAAGGCATCCGTGGAGAGCTGCAGCTCTCGGGGTCAGTCCTGGAGTGGCCAAAGAAACTGGGAACAGGGCGGTGAAATTTACAGCACACTATGGCGTTCCAAGAGTTCGGAATCATCTTTCTTATCATCAACCTTGGGTTTTCTGAGTTTTCCTCTTCTCCTTGTCTGTTGAACTGTGGGTGTACGTGGTGTGTTCCCTTAAAAAGGAGGGCTTCCTTAGAATGTCCCACTCCGTCCGGAGCGCCCAGATGATTGAGTGTTCCGGTTCCTCCATATTCTGCAGTCTAGTAGGTGTGTAATGGTATTTCCTTGTGGTTTTAATGAGCATTGCCCTGCTGATGAATGATGTTGAGCATCTTTCCATGGGCTTATGTGTCATCAGCTCTGTCTCCTCAACTCCAGGAGCCTGCCAGCTTCCCCCCGAGGCCCCTCTTCTTGCCTGCATCCTGGAACCTCTCTCAAGGTGGTAACTTGGGGACATCACAGGGCTCATTTCATTTGTTTCCCCTGTCTCAGAGAATACTGTCTTTTATTTCCTGTTGCCCACTTCAGATGGTTGTTTTATGTATTTTGTCTGTTTTGTTTTGGTTGTTTCGGGTGGAAGGTTAAATCCAACCCGTTACTCCATCTTTGCTGTAAACGGAAGCTTCTGAAAATACTGTTTTATGTTTATTTGGCTATGAAAATCAGTTTTTCTTACCCTTTTTTTTTAATCTCACAGAAGTTTTGTTCTGGAGCACATATTGACCGAGATGAGATTGTAGTTAATATACTTGGTCAGGGAGCTCTATGCTTTTCATTAACGCATACCAGATTTATTTGAATTACAGCCTCTATAATTCTTCCTTGCATTTTCATTATGTGAAATGTAACGTGATGTGCACATTTCATCTTCACATATCAGGCTTGTAGTTGACGCAGATGTCAGCGTTTCCATTTTAAAAACGAGGAAAGAATGTCACACACGTTTTTAATGAACATCTTTCAGGCATACTGATCCTTAGTGAATAGAGGTCTAGAAATATCTTTTTGCCTTTATCCTGGTTATGTTGAAACCTCCGAGGGATGTACCACCAGATTTCAGGACGAATGTGGATTTTCTCTCTAATCCATCATCGTGCTGCTGTGAATGTGAGCTTCCTAAAGATGCAGAATTGATGCAATGATTTTTCTATTTAGGCTTAAAACCTCCAACACTTGTAGGATAAAACCCAATGTCCTTAACACAACAAAAAGCTTTTATTATCTGCCTCTTGCCTGTTTTTGTGGCGTGATCTCTTATCATCCCCCTCCTCCATACCCTGCATTCCAACCACAAGGGGCTACTTGCTGTTCTAAAAAGAGAGCCCCATTCTTTGACATTTCCTTGCCTCTAGGAAATGTTCCATCTGTTTGGAGAAGCACTTATCCTTCAAGATGGTTCAGGCATCTCTTTTGACCTTTAGACTCCTTTGATCTTCCAGGCAGAGTCATTACTTTCTCTTGCTACCCTGGAGCCTCAGCAAGCCTGACACCAGTGTTATCATTTTGTATTAAAACGACCTGTAACCATAATTCGGAAAGATACCTGCACCCCCATGTTCATAGCAGCACTGTTCACAATAGCCAAGACATGGAAGCAACCTAAGTGTCCATGGACGGATGAACGGATATAGAAGATGTGGTCTATATATGCAATGGAATATCACTCAGCCATCAAAAAAGAATGAAATGATGCCATTTGCAGCAACATGGGTGGACCTAGAGATGATCATATGAAGTGAAGTAAGCCAGGCAAAGACAAATACCGTATGATATCGCTTATATGTGGAATCTAAAACAATAATAATAATACGAATATATACAAAACAGAAATAGACCCACAGACATAGAAAACAAACTTATGGTTACCAAAGGGGAGAGAGGATAAATGAGGAGTTTGCGATTAACACATACACCCTACTATATATAAAATAGATAAACAACAAGGACCTTCTGTATAGCACAGAGAACCAGACTCAGTATTTTATAATAACCTATAAGGGAAAAGAATCGGAAGAAGAATATATAACTGAATCACTTTGCTGTATACCTGAAACTAACACAACACTGTAAATAAAGTATGCTTCAATTAAGAAAAAAAACAAACAAACTATCCATACGTTCCTCTCCCCTTCCTTCAGGTGCGCGAGGCGGTGAGTGTTTTAGGGCAGCAACTTGGTCTCTGTTTATCCCTGCATCTCCATTCCTCCTGCAACAGTGGCTTCAGTGCAGGGGCACCAAGGATTGAGCCCACCAACACCATATCTCTTCCTAGCTTGCTGGAGAACCAGCGAGTGTAGACAGAGCCTCCTACGTGTGCCTGACACAGTTAAATGACCAGGTGAATGATAAAAGTCCATCCCGGTAGGTCTGTAAGTCTACCGAGGAGACAGTTTAGTAGTCTCTGCCTGAAACAGAGCCCTCCTGCGGTTCAGACCAGCATGCATTGGGGTCTTCACTCACTTCACTTCACCGTGTCTGTGCCGTTCTGGACTGGAGCTTTGGCCGTGTGGGGCCCGGTGTGTCTCTGTGGCTGTTTGAGACAGCTGGGCAGCGCAGCCGTCGCTTCTCAGAGTCGTTCCAGGGCAGCAGATCCCTTCAGACCGCTTGTCTCTCCTCCTTGGCCATTCTGTCCCAGAGAGGGTTTGGCTTTGTGGGATTTTACGTCCAAGTCTCTCAATGTCCTTCTTAGATTCTGCAGAATGAGGTGGTGTCTGGTTGTGGTTCAGATTTGTTTGCTTATAGTTCTCAAAGAGGTTGCGCGTGTTGGTGTTGAAGTGGATCACTGTGATTGGTCAGGAGGGAATATTTTGCTCCATGTTTAAATAATGGTTTAAAGAAGACTCTTATTTATTGTCTTTCTGGATGGAGGTAGTCATCTCTGTCTCACAGGTTTCCAGAGGTGGTTGTCCTGAAAGATAATGTTTTAACAAATGTTAGAATATGCGTGTGTGTGTGTGTGTGTGTGTATTTGATCTCTTTTTCCTTCTCGTTCTCCTTTTTTAGTGGCAGAGATTCAGAGTAACCACAGCACAATGCTATCATGTCTCAAAAATATTTTTAAGTACTTGTGCTGCAAATGTACTGTTTCAAATATATTATTCTGCCCTTCTGAAGCAGTTATTGTGTTTACTTGCATTACTCCTTTAGACCTAAGTAGTGACTAATATTGAAAAGCTGAAGTGTCAGTTCAAAAAATTAAACTTTCTATGTGTGGGTTAGCTTTTCACTGGACTTAAGTTTCAAGGCTAAGGAAGAATTATAAGTGCAGTATGAAGTAAGCTTTCCTTTGTCCAGAATTTGGTGTTGATTTCCTAGTTAATGGGATCAGAGTCAGCTGAGCATTGGCTCCAAGATGTGGGGTAAGGATGGGGGTCTTGCTGGCTCAGAAGCTGCTTCATAGAGCATCTTGGTACTTCTGTCCCTGCCACACTTTCTCCCTAGGATAGAAGTTGATAACGTAGGATTAATTAATAACCATTTGGAGTTGCAAGAAATTTTTGTGTACATGTACATTTTTCTAAGGAGACAGCTAATACCTTTTATCAAATTCTCAAAGACTGGGACTTCCGTGGGAGCACAGTGGTTAAGAATCTGCCTGCCAATGCAGGGGACATGGGTTTGAGCCCTGGTTCCGGGAAGATCCCACATGCCGTGGAGCAACTAAGCCCACGCGCCACAACTACTGAGCCTGCGCTCTAGAGCCCGCGAGCCACAACTACTGAAGCCCCCGCGCCTAGAGCCCATGCTCCTCAACAAGAGAAGCCACCGCAATGAGAAGCCCGCGCACCGCAAGGAAGAGTAGCCCCCGCTCGCCGCAACTAGAGAAAGCCCGCGTTCAGCAACGAAGACCCAATGCAGCCAAAAATAAATAAATAAATAAATTTAAAAGAAATTAAAAAACAATTCTCAGACATCTGACCACAGAAAAAGTTAAAAATCACTTTTATGGGACAAGATGTGGGAAAGATGGGAAAGATGAAAGCCAACACTTATATTTCTCAGGCGCTGTCCCCCAACCTCAGATTTCTTAGTTGTTGTCATGAGAAGCTGGTCCTGACCTTTTCAAGAATCCACTTCGGAGATGGAAACATGTTGAAATGCAGGTTAGCTCCAGGGCTCCAGAGATTCAGACTAACACCAGGTACCTCTTACAGACCGAAAACCAAAGCAGAAACTCTTTATTTTTATTTATTTTATTATTTAAAGCAGAATCTCTTTTTTTTGTTTTTTATTAAAAAATTTTTTTATTAAAGTATAGTCGATTTACAATATTGTGTAAGTTTCAGGTGTACAGCACAGCAGTTCAGTTATACATATGTATGTGTGTGTATATATATTTCTTTTTCAGATTCTTTTCCCTGACAGGTTATTACATAATATTCAGCATTGTTCCCTGTACTATACAGTAGAATCCTCGTTGGTTATCAGAAACTCTTGATACAACTTTTTTTCTAAAATCCCTGGACCACCGTGCTCTCTCTGATAGGTGAAAGAACCCCTTAGATGTTAACTGGTTTAGCATCTCAATTCATCTTCCTAATGGAAGTTTAAGCAGCAACGGTACAGACCACTTAAGATGCTAAGAATATTTAGAGCAAATTCATTATTAAAGAAGAGCAGAAATTACTTTCTCCCTGTTTCTAGAGGAGGAATGCAGAATTAACTGTTGCAAAAAGGTTCAAAAGTGAGAAGGGGATGAGAGTCACTAAACACAGGGAGAACGAGAGATACCCCTACCCGTGTATTACCTTAAAATACCATTACTGCTCTGTCTGGGTCTGCAGCTCTCAAATGAGCATGGCTTTCATGGACTTTGAAGGAGTACTTCTGTGGTCAAACAGTGGAACCAGGATGGTAGCCTCCCCCCTCCCCCCCAACCCTTGCATCCTAGCAATTTAGGAGCCAGTTTTAGGAAAGAATCAAGATCTATAAGTCACATTCTCTCATTTTTCTCCAGGAACCTGTTGAAAGGAGCAGCGCATGAAGCTAAAATTTGTTTCCTTCCTCCAGGAATATGGAAGTATTAGTTGGGTGACAGCTCTGCTGCCCTCAGGTTCTGATGAAAGACTAGAAACAAAGCCCTGGGGGTTTCTAAAAGGTCAGTCTCTGAAGTCAGAGAATATTCTGTCATTTTAGATATATCTAAAAAAAAAAAAAAAAAAAAGAAACGGTCAATCTTCATGACTGTTTTTGGACTCTAGAAAATATATGAGCAGAGAAGCTAATTATCTTGCTTCCCTTTCTGCCGTCTCTTCAGAGAAAATGTGTTGTGTGTGTCCAGTATGTGCCTTTCACCATTCCTGGTTCTGCTCTCAGGTCCCAGAGCCCAGTGGTGGAAACAGATGTTAAATAAACACATGGAAATACACGCATGGTTATCACTTTCGAGGTGTATTATTAAAGAAATGAACATGCTGTTACGATTAGGACCAGAGGACCTACTTTATTTTTTTTTCCTTTCGACTTTAGTCATTTTCACAAAAACAAAACATACTCTTTGTAAACAGTTAAGAAATATGAAGAGTCCAGAGGAAAAGCCAAGAAATCTCCCCCAATAATCCCAGATATAATCCACCTCCCAGAAATAATACAACTATTTCGTAAACGCAATTCTAGAATCTGTCTTTGCATCTTTACAGATAACAGGAAGGATAGATGGAAAGAATTTAATTACTATAGAAAGGGGGTTCCATGCTGTTTTTTTTTTTGTTTGTTTGTTTGTTTTTGCGGTACGCGGCTGTGGCCTCTCCCGTTGCGGAGCACAGGCTCCGGACGCGCAGGCTCAGCGGCCATGGCTCACGGGCCCAGCCACTCCGCGGCATGTGGGCTCTTCCCGGACCGGGGCACGAACCCGTGTCCCCTGCATCGGCAGGCGGACTCTCAACCACTGCGCCACCAGGGAAGCCCCTCCATGCTGTTTTAAAAGTAAGTATTAACTTTGATTTTATTTGAATTTAGCTGAAGCAAAAGAAAATTGAAGTATGGCTAAAGGAATTGCTAAACTTTATTTATTTATTTATTTTTACTAAAAGAGACAGTCATTCATAAAAGACCTAGAAAGATAAGACAAAAAATAGTATGAGGACCATTAAAGATAGGGTTGATGTGTTTTAATTTTTTAAATTTGGAATATATATAAATATTTTATATGTTACAAAATGATTCTGTTACAAAAGTATACTTTCTTCTGCCACCTTTCTCCCAGCTCCAGAATATGCGTTCATATGAGTTTTCATTGTGATTCATATTTATAACCCCTTCCTGCTGTTTTGCCATCTGTAAGTGCACTCACTGATCACCACAGCTTCTGTTATGATGGTTTCTCTGTTTGTAAGTCTTTTTGGAGTGAATCCATGGATGAATGAATTTCGTCACGAAACCATCTTTTTTGAGAGAAAAAGATGGTGCTATCCTTCCCTCCTGGGTTCTTGCATCTTTAGTTTGGGGCTATTTGTGAATAAAACCGCTATGGACATTTTTGCATACTTTTTTTTTGAACGTATATTTTTACTTGTTTTTTGAAAGTAGGAGTGGAACAGCTGGATCATAGGATACATGTTTGTTATACTTTAGACGAGATTGCCCACTGGTTTTACAAAGTGGTTGTGGCATTTGACACCTGTAGCAGCTGTGTAAGAGAGTTCCTGTCAGCATCCTTGCCAACATTTAGTGGTGTCGTTCTTGTTAGTTTTAACCATTCTGTCGTCGAGTTGGTGTGAACTGGTACCTTGTAGTTTCAGGGTATGTTTCCCTGATGAGGGAAATGTTGAATACATGGCTAAGTTCCTGCTGGCTCTTTGTATATTTACTTCTGTGAGGTTCAAGTCTTTTCCGATTATTTTTTTATTGGGTCCTTTGTCTTTTTATTATTGATTTGTAGACCTTCTTGATATATTCTGGATACAGGTCCTTTGTTAGTCCTTGTTATATGTATTGTGAATATTTTTAAGCCTGTCTATGGTTTGCCTCTTCAGTTTTTTTTTTTTTTCTTCAGTTTTTTAATGGCATCTTTTTCTTTTTTTTTTTCATTTCATTTATTGGCTGCGTTGGGTCTTCATTGCTGCGTGCGGGCTTTCTCTAGTTGCGGCAAGCTGGGGGCTACTCTTCATTGTGGTGTGCGGGCTTCTCATTGTGGTGGCTTCTCTTGTTGCAGAGCACGGGCTCTAGGCGCGCGGGCTTCAGTAGTTGTGGCTCGCGGGCTCAGTAGTTGTGGCTCGCGGGCTCTAGAGCGCAGACTCAGTAGTTGTGGCACCCAGGCTTAGTTGCTCCGCGGCATGTGGGATCTTCCCGGACCAGGGCTCGAACCCATGTCCCCTGCATTGGCAGGTGGACTCTTAACCACTGCGCCACCAGGGAAGTCCCTTAATGGCATCTTTTGATGAGAAAATCTTTTAAATTTTGATCAAGTTTAATTAATCAAATTCTTCTTCTGTGGTTTGTGCCTTTTGTATCCTGTCTAAGAAATCTTTGCCTACCCTCAGGTTGTGAAGGGACTGTCCTAGATTTTTTTCTAGATGCTTTATAGTTTTAGCCTTATACTTAAGTCTGTAAAACATCTTGTATTAATTTTTGTTTGTGGTGTTATGGAAGGGTCAAGATTTAAGATTTCCTTCCTTCCTTCATCCATCCTTCCTTCCTTCCTTCCTTCCTTCCTCTTTTAACGTATTGAAATTCAACACCACTTTTGGAAAGGCTTTTCCTTTCCCCGTTGAATTATTTTGGCACCTGCTAACCATCTCAACCCGGGGTGGGCACAGGTTGGATCTATAGCTCTAGAAGAGCTGGGCTAAGGGTCCAAGTCTCTTTGGCAAACTGCAGGCGGCATCATGCCTCATCCCGGGCAGTGTGGCTGGAGCCTAGCCTCGACTCTTCAGCTACTGCCAGCTTCCCCTTTGCCCAGATGCCCCCGATGCTTGGAGATGGCAGTGAAAGGGGCAGGTGCAGGCTGACAGAAATCCTAGGGCAGCTCTGACAGCTCACTGGGTTGTGCTTATGAAGAGTCATTTCCAGGGTTCACAAGTGCAGTCAACATGCCTCCATCCTGCACTTGGACATCCTGCATTTTGCTCATCTCATCCCTGCGACATCATGTCCTCACTTGTAAAGTCCATGAAGAACGGGACCCTGCCTTGCTATTTTTTAAAATTTCTATTATTATTTATTTATTTATCTTGTTTATTTTTGGCTGCATTGGGTCTTAGTTGCTGCACGTGGGATCCTCGCTGAGGCACGTGGGCTCTGTAGTTGGTGGCACACGGGCTTTGTAGTTGAGGCGCAAAAGCTCAGTAGTTGTGACACATGAGCTTAACAGTTGTGGCATGCAGGCTTAGATGCCCCGTGGCATATGGGATCTTAGCTCCCTGACCAGGGATCACACCTGCATCCCCTGCATTGTAAGGCAGGTTCTTTACCACTGGGCCACCCGGGAAGTCCCCTGTCTTGCTATTTATGCCCATGAGAACCCGCCAGTGGAGAAGCCTGATCACAGAGTGATGCCTGAACACGAAGGAAAGGACCCCGGTGCCGGAGAGGTGTGATTTCAGAGTCCCACCATCCTCCCTGCCTTTTGGCATCCTCACTCCTCCATTGAGACGTTGCTTATCGGTCAAGCCAGCTCTGCCTGGGTAGATTTCCTGTCTCGTTCAGAGCAGCCATGAGCTGGGGGTTTGAGAGCTGTTGAGTCAGACGGGCAGGCTTGTTAGAAATAAAGTGGTGTAATTCCCTATTTGCAGCTTTTCTCCAGATTGTCTGCCCAGCAGCCGCCAAGTCAGCGTTTCTGACAGGCCGTAATTGAACCTCTGTGATGGGACAGGCTCCATCTAAGAACCACTAAGAAGTGGTTTTATTTGGTTGGTAATGTATTTATTCTCTTTTTCTGCTTGTGTTCGTTTGCCCGTCTCTCTGTCTGATACCACATACATATGCAGCCGAGAGCGTCAGACCCGGGACCGGAAGGCGAGACCTGGATCCCTGTGTAACTCTGGGCAGAAAGGAGGACATTGACCTTTGTTCCTTTGGTGGATGCTACAAGGATCAAAGGAGAGTTGTAGGATTTTGTTTTGTTTTTTAACTTGAAAATAAGAGCTATGCAAAAATACAGCACAATGACATCACTCTCTGTGACTTTCCCTATGTAGATTCTGGCTTAGTTTTTTGGTGGTGAATTCATGGCATCAGCTGCAACCAGTGTGTGAGGTTTTGTGACTTGACCACTTTCCTTATGCTGGTCTTTTCTCAGCCCCCTGGTCCGTACTTTGCATCCCGTATAGTGCATCACGTTTGTTTCTCAACCTGGAATTTGAGGTCCTCAGCCCCCGGAGCATGGTCTGTATTTTTCTTGTAACCTATTGTTTACTTCCACATGTTATTATTTAAGGGAACAAGGGGCCCTCAAGCCGGTCCTTCTGAAGGGCCTGCTGGGTGGAGCCGGCCAATGAGATAAACCCAGACCTGCACCGGACCGCACCTGTGGACCGCCCATGCTGGAGGTCGTCCTTAGGTGCAGATTAGCTTAAAGGGAAGGTCAAATCCACTTGTGAACTGGGTTTTTCTTCTAAATGCTTTCTGAAGCCAGTCATGACTCACGAATACCTTCTGACTCCATGACATCACTTTTTAGAAATCTTTTGCCTTTTTGAAACAAACTTTTTCAAACCCATTCCAAAAGGCTTTTTCCAACCCTGGCATTTGGGGAACGTGGGCTTCCTGTTTCATCTTGTGCTCTTCCTTGCTGTCCCCCAAATTTATTCCTTGTGACTTAATTTTTTTTTTTTTTTTCACCTGGGAGACCTCATGTATCGCACTCTGCCTTCACCTTTAAATGCTGCTGGTGCAAACAAACGAGCAGCTCCCACATCCTCAGTGATATGGAAATGCCTCCTACTGGTTCCATTATACAGGTTTTTCTGTTCATTCATTCGTTGATTTATTCAGGAAGTATTCATTGAGCATCTCCCCTGTGTCTGGTACTAGGGGTAGGACATTAAATGAATTGACCACCCCCGCTGCCCTCCTAGAGCTTGTGTTTGTATGGGGGACTGCCAGTGATGGACAAAGTGAAAAGGCAGAACCTGCAGGACCTAGATGGCAGTGAGTGATGGGGAGGAAAAATGAAGCAGGCAGGGGGGTGTTGGCGGGCGTTGATGCTTTAAATGGGGTCCTGCGATTATTTACCGAGAATAGGTAAGGGGAGGTAAGGGGACAACCCAGAGAGCTGTACCAGATGGACAGAGAAAAATGAAACCGTACAACTCAGATGGGACTTGAACCTAGCCAAAACCCAGAATGGGACTTGAACCCACTGTCTTTTTTTTTTTTTAACATAAATTTATTTTATTATTTTATTTTATTTATTTATTGTTTTTGGCTGCATTGGGTCTTCATTGCTGCGTGTGGACTTTTCTCTGGTTTTGGCGAGTGGGGGCTGCTCTTTGCTGCGGTGCACGGGCTTCTCGCTGCGGTGGCTTCTCTTGTTGTGGAGCACGGGCTCTAGGCGTGTGGGCTTCAGTAGTGGCACGTGGGCTCAGTAGTTGTGGCTCGCGGGCTCTAGAGCACAGGCTCCGTAGTTGTGGTGCACGGGCTTAGTTGCTCCGCAGCATGTGGGATCTTCCCGGACCAGGGCTCGAACGCGTGTCCCCTGCATTGGCAGGCGGATTCTTAACCACTGCTCCACCAGGGAAGCCCGAACCCACTGTCTTTGAATTGAAATTACACACCTGGTCTCGGGACTTACTGAAGTTCAGGTTCCTTATGTCTCATCGCAGAAAGAATTCAGTGAGAGACAAAGTGATAGGTAAGAAGTGGATTTATTTAGAGAGATACACATTCCACAGAAAGAATGTGGTCCGTCTCAAAAGGCGAGAGGCCCCGAAATATGTCGTGGTTGGCTGGTATGGGCTGGGTAATTTCATAGGCTAATGAGTGGGAGGAGTATTCCAACTATTTTAGGGAAGGGGCGGGGATTTCCGGGAATTGGGCCACCGCCCACTTTTTGGCCTTTTATGGTTGGCCTTGGAACTGTCCTGGCACCTGTGGGTGTGTCGTTTAGCTAATGCATTACAGTGAGTGTGTAGTGAGGCTCAAGGTCTACCTGGACTGGAATCTGCCACCATCTTGGACCTAACCGGTTCTAACCAGTTTATGTCATATCCACAATGGCTATGTCATTATTAAAGGCTTGCCCCCTTCCCTCCTGTTTCAAAAGCAGAAACAAAAGCTCTGAGGCAGGAGCAAGCTTGGTGTGTTCAAATAGGACAGAGGCCCTTGGGCTGGACATTCGTGTGTTTTCCTGAACTGTTCAAAGAAAATACAGTTGACCCTCGAACAATGCAGAGGTTAGGGGCTCCGACCCTCCTCGCGGTTGAAAATCTGGGTGTAACTTAGAGTGGACCCTTGCTCTCTGTCGTTCCTTGGTGCTTGTGGTCCAGCTAACCGCGGATGGTGTCCTACTGCAGTATTTACCATTGAAAAGAACCCATGTACAAATGGACCCGCGCAGTTCAAGCCCATGTTGTTCAAGGGTCAACTGTATACTGACAGGCTGTCTTTTCCCCTGAAATCTCCAAGACGAGTGACACCTTTCCCACAGTAGTAGCAAAGGCTGACCGTGTCGGTGTGACAGTTACCGTGTTTCCAAGAGCTTTGCTTCTTGCCGGGGAGCACCTCCAGTTCCGGAGAGGAGGGATCTGCTTGTGCTGTTTTCAGAGTGAAGACAAACCCCATCCAATCACTTGCCCTTGGTGTGAAAACGTGAGCCCACCACAAAGCACACTCGTCTTGGGGCTCTGTCTGTCCAAATCTGTCACGACTCTGTGATCTATCACGGGCAGCATGTTTGATGGGCTCCCCGTAGGGTCAGCCCAGGCCAGTGGCTAGAAAAATCCCGTTCATCGAAAATCACCTGCAGTTTTTCTCTGTGCCCAGCTGCTGATTTTTCTTCCGCCCTAATTATCTTCCACGAGTAATTGGAAAAAAAAATAATTGGTGGGTTTCCGTGAGCATCATACCCAATTGCAAATGAAAGGTTTGGATCTCTCTTCCCCGTCTTTCCTCATTTTAACGTGACACTGACCAGAGTGAAAATAATTTCTTTGTGGGTCTAACTGCCTGCCCTTCAGAGGAGTCAGGGAAATGGGCCTGATTATAAAGCCACGGATAATTCTTGCCTTGTGAATTACTGTTCAAAGACCCAGTGTGATACATGATCACGAAGCAATGGCTTAAGAGAGGAGGGAAGAGGGAAGCCAGCTAGAAAAGAGGGCGAGAGGGCCACACAATTACATTGGAAAGACGTGAATGATCATCTCGAAGTCTTTCTCAGCATTTCCCCTCAAAAGCACACCCCTTAACACACCCCACCTTTTCTCAGTATAACTTGAGACTTAACGCGTCTTTCTCAGACACGTACAGTGATCTTTCGAGCGTGTGGTGCCGCCCTTGTTGATTGAGGTGTTGATGCTTTTGAATCTTTTGGTAAGAGGGTGCTGAAGTTAAGTTTTATCTAAACCAGGTGGGACACTAAGTCCCATGATGCACCTCCTCTTGGTCACCTCCTCACCAAGGGCCTGCTCGTGCCGGGTGCCTGGCTGGGGCCTGGGGGCTCATGTCATGGCTGTAGGCACAGGGAAATTGCCAAGGTCCCACAGGATGTAAGTTTTGGTGATTGCGGCCCCACTAGCACTGTGTTCTAACAAACGTTCTGTCCAACGTTTAGAGCTTAATGCCGTGCTCCCTCGGCTCTTCCCTATTTGACTCTGGTTTTGGGGTCAGGGGACATCAGCCCCTGGTAGGAAGCCTTTGGCTTCTGCCAGCTTCTCTCTGTAAGTGGTCCACAGTCACCCTTGGTTTGTTTATTCTTTATTCAACCATCACAATCCAGCCTTTATTTCCACCCCGTGAGCTGGAGGTTTCTGGACATGGCAGAGCATAATGTCACGAGAAAAATTCCAGGTTTAACTACGAAGAAGGAGGTGCCTAACACAGTAGCACTGAAAGTGCTCTAGGGGAAAAGGAAGGAGATGGGCTAGGAAGGGAACCCTGACTTCAGGACAAACGATCATGAATAAATGAGCACATACACACGGCGTAATGAATACGAACCACACAAATGGAGGAGGACAGACACATGCGTGGTGTGTGTGCGTGCGCGCGCATGCATGCATTGGTGGGAGGTGTGTGTGTGTGTGTGTGTGTGTGTGTGTGTATGTGTGGAAAGGAAGGATGGGTGGATTGTAGAGCATTTGGCCGGCGTATGCTGGATGACCTCAGGGGGTTCCAGGGTCCCTTCTGCCCTCCTAGGGAGTCCTCAAGAGGGTGGCCGCTGTGTTCAGAAAGGTCCCTGTCACCCAGGACATTATGAAAAGTGCATCTTTCTCTTCGGGCGGCTCTCGGGGACGTGAAAAATGCTCCACCCTGCCTGGGTGTAATTGAGCTTTGGGCTGAAGTTTTCACCCTGCAGCTTTGCTGGCAAATTCAGTAATGATGAATTAAGTGGAATATACGCAGCGTTAACGTGAACAGGATTTAAAATAATGTCTGCAGTTCACTTAATTACAGTCCTTGTGGCTCCCCCCCCCACCCTTCAAAATGTTATTCCAGCATCCAGCCTAATTGCACCACAGCTTTCCCTCCTCACAGCAGCCCCCACCTTCCTCCTCTCCTCTCTCCACGGCGATCTGCTCTGTCTTTCTCTCCTACCGTGTTTGAGATACATGCACCCTCCTGGGTGTTGTGGCTGTGCGGTTTCTTCCCTCCCCCCAGTTTATTCAACCTGCAGCCACTGTAACATCCCTTAGTTTCATTCGGGGTATAAAAGGATTCGGCCTTATTTTCAGGGGAAAGAATCAGCTATGAATGGGTGCCGAGCCCTACCGTCTCAGTCCAGCTTGCTCTGTCCACTGTTGGGTGGGAGACCCTGGCTGTGCCCTTTCTCCTCGGGGAGGGGCAGGGGCAGGGCTGGGGCCCTAGCTCAGCGTGGCCAATACAGACAGCACCCGCAGTGGCCACCACGTTCCCCCCCACCCCCCACCCCATCAGGAGCACTTCTGCTCATTTGTCGACGGCTCTCTCTCTTTCCTCTCAGGGTTGCCCCTGGTGGTGTCTCTGGGGGCAAGGTTTTGAAGGTGAAAGCAGGAGACAGACACCTCCATTTTTTTTTTTTTTTCTGGGCTGATAACTTCCGGCTCCTTTATCAGCTCCAACGGGAAAGATGGACAGGACCTGGAGCTACCAAGCAGCGGGGTCTTCCCCTTTCTCCTGGCGTGAGGGTTGCTCAGCATCCCGAACAACCTTGGAGATAGATGTCCCGGCACTTCCTCCTACTGAGCGTCCGGCCTTGCTGAGGAGGAAGCTCCTGCCCCGCCCCCCGCCCCTGTTTAGGTGTAGAATTGGGTCTGGGGTGCGGGGAGAGTGAGCGTAGATGTTGCCGCATCCGTCAGGGGAGTTGGAGTGGACTCGGGAGTTTTCTCTTTTCTTCGGAGAGAAAACCATCCATGCTCATCTCTCCCGCAGGCTTGCTTTCCCTGGGCAAACATTTAAGTGGTTATTTCCCACCTACTAGTCTCTTGTTCCACCGTTAGCCGTCAAGACTTTCTTGCAACTGTGGTTTTTGTCTTTATCAAAAAAAAAAAAAAAAAAAGAGCTTGAAGTTGAAAGGGAGGGAAACCCAGACTAGCAGAGGAAGAAAGGAGAATGCATTTTCAGGACCTTGAATCCAAGGGCGATGAGATCAGTGGGGCCTCGTGGGCACTGCAATTAGGAAATGCAAAGCTGAGGGCCCGTGTTTATTCATTCTGCTCTGCCTCTCCACCAAGGCCTCTCACTGCAGCTTTCCTTCTGTTTTCTTCACTCTGCAAACACGCTTTGCCAGCTGTGCCACAGCGAGTTAAGGGCTACCCCACAGCTCCCAGGGTGCTGTGTTCTCAGTTCGAGAGAACGGTCGAGTCTGAGAATCTGGCAGAGTTGGTGAGTGGGACCTGCCTGGTCCAGGTGACCCACTCCTGGGGAGCATGGTGGAGCACGCCTGTGTCCCAGGCTCTCCCGCCTGGGGGAAGGCACCCTCAGAGGGTGTGGCTGGGGTGTGGGTGGAGGTCTGGGCCCCCCTCCCCCGCCGGAAGATCTGTAAGTCTCGGATTTAGGTCTCCGCTTCCAGCTCCCCTTCCCTCCAGGACTCTGTCCTCTGGATGGGATCACCTGCCTGTTCCTGGGCCCCGGCATCCGGCACTCTCACAGGCCTCCCCGCTGCAGATCGCCCAGTAATAGGCATCATCTCTGCAGCCAGGAAAGGGGGTGGCCGGGGATTTGGGGAGGTAGTTAGAGGAAGGATATCATAGGCTCATTAGCAGGCAAACCTTTTCCAACTGAAAGATCAGGGAGACCGGAAAATGATGCTTCGGACCAATCAACAGCGACGCTGTCTTTGGAGCCACTTAACAGTCAACTACAGATCTGCAGGAGAGTGTGGCCCGAGGAGGAGGGGAGGGAGGGGCCTCTCTGCATCCGGAGAGCCTCCGGGGCTGTGTAGGGCCAGCCTCTCGGCTTCTTCCTTCGCTTGGGCATTGAACCGACATTGAAGATGGATGAGTGGTGATTTGGGGTCTGCCCATGGTGCTTCGCAAGTGCACTGATTGCTTCAGGGCACACCGTTTTTCAGAGGTAAAGCCAGGAATAATTTCCTGCCTTAGTGCCATGTGACCCCCCAGCAGTTATCCTGAGACCCTTGCAGGTGGATGAAGAGAGTCTGGACAGGAATATCTACCCACCTGTACTGTGAGAGCAGTGACAAGGTGCAGGCCATTCAGAGATATTCCAGGGCTCTGCCTGTTAGGGAGAAGCGGATGGCGTTTCCAAAGCCTCTGCGTGGATTGACATCACAGGCAGAGAGAGTGCGGTCAGGCTTTCTCAGCGCACTCTGCTGACCCCCCGTGTTAGAATCACCGCAAACACTGATTGCAGATGTGATTCCTACCTTCCTTTAAACCTACTTAAATGGACAAGGTAGGTTTTTTTAAGTGCAGATGTGTAGGAAAATCTACAGGTTATATTAAACAAAAAGAGCAAACTACGAAACTGGATACACCCTTATTTCTTCTGGGTAGGGAAAAGACTGTTGAAAAGGGCATAAATCCTGGTATTGATCTAATATTTTTTTTTCTGAAAGCCTGCATTAAGATCTGTGATCACTGGTTACCTAGGGAAGAGAGACTCCGAGTTTGCATTTCAGCCCTTTCTGTTCTATTTGCATTTCTAACCATGTATCTCTATGACTTTTATGCTTTGGAATGTCAGCACGGATTATCTGGGCAGTGGGATTACATACCATTTTCTTTTCTTCTTTATGCTCTTTTCATATGAAGAAAATCAATTTTAAAAAATGCAATTTAGAAATAGGAATCTGCCACTGGCTTCCAGTACCAGATTCTCAGGGGAAGGAGCCCAGGGTTCCGTATTTAACAGGCACACCAGTATTTGAGAATGTAGGGGATCCGAGCATGCCACCCCAAAATATGCCACTTGGGCGTATTGATTATTTGGAGCTAAAAACACCTCAGAAATGGCAGATGCAGGACGCGCTCTCTGACCTCCCTCTTTCTACCTAAAAACAGGACATAAAATTGCCCGTGACAAGGAGACCCTCCCTGCATTAGGAAGGGCAGGAGTCTTCACCTCCAGAGACTCTTATCAGCCCAGAGAAGGCACCAAGGAATCTGTAACAGGCCTTCCTAAAACAACGCTTTTCCTCCATTAGTTCCCCTGTACATTGACCTTCTCAGCTTGTCATTCCTAAAAGCCTAAATCTCTTCTCCTTTGTCTTGTCCCTTCTCTACAAATTTGTTGTTCTTTGTTAAGGTGCTGCATAGGCTCCAAGTTCTAACCGCCCCTTTGAGTTACTCATCACTGAGTTTCCCCCATGTGTGTGCGCGCTGCACACGTTAATACTCTGTTTTTCTCTTGTTAATCTGTCTTTGTCAGTTTAATGTACAGGCCCCCGGCTCAGAGCCTAAGTGGGCAGAGGAAATGATTTTTTCCCTTCCCTATAAGAACCTGCCACTTAATTCCACTTACTTCTAAACGGACTTCTTGACAAATGCCCAGTCAGTAAGTGCTGTCTGCTGCTTACTTGTTACTTCCACTACTACCACTCAGGGGTGGCAGCGGTGGGGCACTTACTTGGGGGTGCCCCCCGGACATGCATGTTTCTGAGCCTTATCCCCAGGGAAATCACTGACTTTCTCCTCTGGGACCTGCAAGAGCAAACTCTCTCTTTTAAAGAGCTCATGTGGTCAGGCCAGGCCCACCTGGCACGTCTCCCTATCTTAAGGTCAATTGTGACTAATCACAGGAGTGAAATCCATTGTATTAACAGTCCCAGGGGTTATACAAGGTGTGTACACAGGGGGGAGCGGGTATCTTGGGTGCTGTCTTTAGAATTCTGCGTACCATGTGGATGCTAAAGAGAAGATTTCTGTTTTTACCATTAATGTGATATTTACTATGGATTTTTGATAGATACTTTTTGAAAGATACTAAAGATAGCTCCCTTATATGCTTAGTATTTTGCATCTATGTTCTTAAATGAGTATGGCTTAAAATTGTTTATCTCTTACGTTGTATTTCTCTGGTTTGAATATTAAGGTGATACCAGTCTCATCCAGAGTTGGGGTGTTTTGCTTTTTCTTCCTTCCCCCCCGCCCTCAGTTACTTCTCTGGAATAGCAAACTTGAGATCGAGATTATTTAATCCTTGATAATTTGTGAATATAAGTGATAAAAAAAAAGCTTTTCCTATACTCTTAAGTTCTGTCTGGGGCATGTGAATTAAAGTGACAAGGGACAGATTAACAGGAGAAAAGCATACAAATTTTATTTTTAATTTTATGTGCACGAGGGCTCCACAGAAAAGAAATGAAAACTCAAAAAATCATTCGCGGGCTTCCCTGGTGGTGCAGTGGTTGAGAGTCCGCCTGCCGATGCAGGGGACATGGGTTCGTGCCCCGGTCCGGGAGGATCCCACATGCCGCGGAGCGGCTGGGCCCGTGGGCCATGGCCGCTGAGCCTGCGCGTCTGGAGCCTGTGCTCCGCAACGGGAGAGGCCACGGCAGTGAGAGGCCCGCGTACCGCAAAAAAAATTGAAAAAAAAAAAAAAATCGTTCGCCTTGAGAGCTTATGTTACCATTTTAACAAAAGGCAATAAATCATAGAGAAGTGACTAGACGAAAAAAACAGATTTGGGCTTCTAGGGGCCATAAATTGTGGGAAGACAAATACCTGGGGGAAACTAATGGTAGATAAGGGCTATTTAGCAAGGTTTGTTATCCAGGTTCACGCCATCTCTGGTGTTTGCCTTTTCCTGGTACAGGGAAGGGAGACACCTTCACAAATGAAAATTTATATAACCTTTACAAAGGGAAAGTTATGTCCCACTTTTGGACGGAAAGGGAGAGGACAGAGAGTTCCTTCTGTGTCTTCTGTTCTGAAAGGGAGAGGACAGAGAGTTCCTTCTGTGTCTTCTGTTTCTCAATTGCCTTAAGCTCAAAATACTCCATATGCCATAGTGGTATATTTGAGGGAGGCATATTCTGATCTCCTTCAATACTTTTACCAGTGATACTGTCTTGCATCTAATGTGTTTGTGTATACATGTGTGCATGCATGGGTGCCTCGTCCAAAATACCAGAGGCTGTTTACCCTGGAGGCATGCTGTGGGTGTTGGCATGGCCTTGTTCAAGATGGATACTGCTTCTCAACATTTTCTTTTGTCCTTTTTATTTACCATGCATTTTCTTCCCTTTTTTTTTGTACTTTTTGGGGGTTGATTGATTTTTCTTTATCTCCCTCTTTTTTTTCTTAGTCTTTATTAGTTTGGAACTTTTTTTTTTTTTTTTTTTTGGCCACGCCGAGGCATGTGAGATTTTAGTTCCTGGACCAGGGAGCAAACCCAAGGCCACCTGCAGTGTAAGTGCAGAGTCCTAACCATTGGACTGCTAGGGAACTCCCAGTTTGGAAGTTCTTTTTGTTTGTTTGTTTTTTTGTGGTACGCGGGCCTCTGTCGCGGCCTCTCCCGCTGCGGAGCACAGGCTCCGGACGCGCAGGCCCAGCGGCCATGGCTCACGGGCCCAGCTGCTCTGCGGCACGCGGGATCCCCCCGGACCAGGGCACGAACCCGTGTCCCCTGCATCGGCAGGCGGACTCTCAACCACTGCGCCACCAGGGAAGCACCCCCAGTTTGGAAGTTTTTAATTCAATTTCTTTCTTTTGTGGCTACTTTTACTTTTTTAACACGCATACTTGACTCAGTGACATTCAGAATCAATCAGTATCTCTACTCTTCTCCCTAACAATTGAAGGACCGTAGAATGCTTTAACTTGGTTTACCCCCTCATTGTCCATGTTATTTTTCTAATATTTTAGTTGTATCCTTTGCTTTAATACCTTCAAATTAGTCACTCGTATTGCTATTTCTTAAGTAGACTTTATTTTTTAGAGAAGTTTTAGGCTCACAGAAAAATTGAACTAAAGGTGCAGAGATTCCCCATACACCCGCTGCCCCCACTCATTCATAGCCTCCCCCATTATCGCCATTACCATGAGGGTCGTGCATTTGTTACAACTGATGAACCTACGTTGACACAGCCTTATCACCCGAAGCCCATAGTTTGCATTAAGGTACATTCTTAGCGTTGTACGATCTATACATTTAGACAAATGTATAATGACATGTATCTACCATTATAGTATCATACAGAGTATTTTCACTGCCCTAAAAAATCCTCTGTGCTCCACCTTGTCATCTGTTCCTCCCTCCTACCTGCTGGAGAACGCTGACCGCTTTACTGTCTCCATAGTTTTGCCTTTTCCAGGATGTCATATGGTTGGAATCATACAGTCTGTAGCCTTTTCAGACGGGCTTCTGTCACTTAGTCATATGCATTTAAGGTTCCTCCATGTCTTCATGGCTTGATAGCTAATTTCTTTTTAGTGCTGAAGAATATTCCATTGTCTGGATGGACCACAGTTTATCCATTCACCTACTAAAGGATATCTTGGTTGCTTCCAGTTTTTGACAATTATGAATAAAGCCGCTATAAACGTCTGTGTGCAAGTTTTTTAACTCCGTTGAGTAAATACCAGGGAGAAGGATTTCTGGATCATATGGTAAAAGTATGTTTAGCTTAGTAAGAAACCACCAAACTGCCTTCCAAAGTGGCTGTACCATTTCGCATCCCCACCAGCAGTGAAGGAGCGTTCCTGTTGCTCCACGTCTTCGACAGCATTTGGTATTGTCAGTGTTCTGGATTTTGGCTGTTCTAATAGGTTTGTAACAGTATCCCATTTTTGTTTTATTTATTTTTATTTTTTTGGCTGTGTTGGGTCTTTAGTTGTGGCACGCGGGGTCTTCGTTGAGGCATGCGGGATCTTTTGTAGCAGCATGGGCTCTTTGTTGAGGCGTGCAGGCTTCTCTCTAGTTGTGGTGCCCGGGCTCCAGGGCGCGTGGACTTTGTAGTTTGTGGTACACGGTCTCTCTAGTTGAGACGCATGAGCTCAGTAGTTGTGGCTTGCGGGCTAAGTTGCCCTGCGGCGCGTGGGATCTTAGTTCCCCGATGGGGGATTGAACCCGCATTGGAAGGAGGATTCTTTACCACTGGACCACCAGGGAAGTCCCCCATTTTTGTTTTAATTTGTATTTTCCTGATGACATATCACGTGGAACATCTTGTCATATGCTTCTTTTCCATTTGTATATTTTCTTTTGCGAGGAGTCTTTTAAGGTCTCTGGCTCTTGTTTTAACTGAGTTGTTTGTTTTCTATGTGTTGAGTTTTAATGGTTCCTGGTATATTCTGGATAACAGTTCCTTATGCAAAGATTTTTCTCCTAGTCTGTGGTTTGTCTTCTCATTCTTGATACTGTGTTTGGCAAAGCAGAAGTCTTTTATTTTAATGAAATTCAGCTTACCAATTAGCATTATTGTTTTTTTTAATAATCAATGGTTGCTTCTATTTTCCAACATTTTGCTAATTTCTTCACTGTTGCTTCTTGCATTGCACTCCTTCCTGGATTCTCTTTTATTTTTCCTTTAATATTTCTTCACTTAGGATCCATGAAGGGAAAAATCTTAGTCTCATCTAAAAATATCTTTATTTTGGTCTGACCTTTGAAAGAAAAACTGAGTTGCTTAAATTTCTAGGTTGACAGAAATGTTTATTTCCTTTAGCATTTTGACAATATTATTCCATTTAGACTGCTTCCATCAAACTAAAGAACTGTGTTATAGGTTGTATATTCTCTGCAGGCATCATAAAAATCCATACAACAGCAGCCTTATTTCAGTTTTCTGGTTGCTTATACGTTTTTCACTTGGTGTTTTTTATTTTCAGTACGACGTAGCTTTGTGTGTGTGTGCGTGCGCGCGCACGTGTGTGTTTGTTTTGCTTAAGACTTGGACTGCTCTTTTAGTCTGAATGCTCGTTTTATTATTATATTATTCCGGGAAAGTTTTTTAGTAATTATCTCTTCAAGTTTGCCTCTCCCTCAAATTCTTTATTTTCTTCTCCTGCAACAGTTATTATAACTTAGATGTATATCCTGTGTTCTTATTTATCTCCCATGTGTCTTAAGCATTTCTTAACGTTGTCGATCCCTTTACTTTTCTGTGCTTTAGATCTATTCTCTAGTCCATTGATAAGTCCCTGAGTTGATCCTAGTTTACAATTTAACTTGTCTGTTGCGTTTTTAAGTGAAATGACTATAGTTTTTTATTTTTTAATTGTCCTAGTGGGTTCTTGTTAAGATGTCTGCTTTTTCTTTGTCACATGTGCTTCTTTTCTTATGGTTTTAATTTCTTCTCTTATGTCTTTAATCAGGTTAGGCATATATTATATATATATTTATATAATTGAGGGTCAGTTGCTGTATAATATTATATATCTTTAATCAGGTTAGGCATATATTATATATATATTTATATAATTGAGGGTCAGTTGCTGTATAATATTATATATCTTTAATCAGGTTAGGCATATATTATATATATATTTATATAATTGAGGGTCAGTTGCTGTATAATATTATATATCTTTAATCAGGTTAGGCATATATTATATATATATTTATATAATTGAGGGTCAGTTGCTGTATAATATTATATATCTTTAATCAGGTTAGGCATATATTATATATATATTTATATAATTGAGGGTCAGTTGCTGTATAATATTATATATCTTTAATCAGGTTAGGCATATATTATATATATATTTATATAATTGAGGGTCAGTTGCTGTATAATATTATATATCTTTAATCAGGTTAGGCATATATTATATATATATTTATATAATTGAGGGTCAGTTGCTGTATAATATTATATATCTTTAATCAGGTTAGGCATATATTATATATATATTTATATAATTGAGGGTCAGTTGCTGTATAATATTATATATCTTTAATCAGGTTAGGCATATATTATATATATATTTATATAATTGAGGGTCAGTTGCTGTATAATATTATATATCTTTAATCAGGTTAGGCATATATTATATATATATTTATATAATTGAGGGTCAGTTGCTGTATAATATTATATATCTTTAATCAGGTTAGGCATATATTATATATATATTTATATAATTGAGGGTCAGTTGCTGTATAATATTATATATCTTTAATCAGGTTAGGCATATATTATATATATATTTATATAATTGAGGGTCAGTTGCTGTATAATATTATATATCTTTAATCAGGTTAGGCATATATTATATATATATTTATATAATTGAGGGTCAGTTGCTGTATAATATTATATATCTTTAATCAGGTTAGGCATATATTATATATATATTTATATAATTGAGGGTCAGTTGCTGTATAATATTATATATCTTTAATCAGGTTAGGCATATATTATATATATATTTATATAATTGAGGGTCAGTTGCTGTATAATATTATATATCTTTAATCAGGTTAGGCATATATTATATATATATTTATATAATTGAGGGTCAGTTGCTGTATAATATTATATATCTTTAATCAGGTTAGGCATATATTATATATATATTTATATAATTGAGGGTCAGTTGCTGTATAATATTATATATCTTTAATCAGGTTAGGCATATATTATATATATATTTATATAATTGAGGGTCAGTTGCTGTATAATATTATATATCTTTAATCAGGTTAGGCATATATTATATATATATTTATATAATTGAGGGTCAGTTGCTGTATAATATTATATATCTTTAATCAGGTTAGGCATATATTATATATATATTTATATAATTGAGGGTCAGTTGCTGTATAATATTATATATCTTTAATCAGGTTAGGCATATATTATATATATATTTATATAATTGAGGGTCAGTTGCTGTATAATATTATATATCTTTAATCAGGTTAGGCATATATTATATATATATTTATATAATTGAGGGTCAGTTGCTGTATAATATTATATATCTTTAATCAGGTTAGGCATATATTATATATATATTTATATAATTGAGGGTCAGTTGCTGTATAATATTATATATCTTTAATCAGGTTAGGCATATATTATATATATATTTATATAATTGAGGGTCAGTTGCTGTATAATATTATATATCTTTAATCAGGTTAGGCATATATTATATATATATTTATATAATTGAGGGTCAGTTGCTGTATAATATTATATATCTTTAATCAGGTTAGGCATATATTATATATATATTTATATAATTGAGGGTCAGTTGCTGTATAATATTATATATCTTTAATCAGGTTAGGCATATATTATATATATATTTATATAATTGAGGGTCAGTTGCTGTATAATATTATATATCTTTAATCAGGTTAGGCATATATTATATATATATTTATATAATTGAGGGTCAGTTGCTGTATAATATTATATATCTTTAATCAGGTTAGGCATATATTATATATATATTTATATAATTGAGGGTCAGTTGCTGTATAATATTATATATCTTTAATCAGGTTAGGCATATATTATATATATATTTATATAATTGAGGGTCAGTTGCTGTATAATATTATATATCTTTAATCAGGTTAGGCATATATTATATATATATTTATATAATTGAGGGTCAGTTGCTGTATAATATTATATATCTTTAATCAGGTTAGGCATATATTATATATATATTTATATAATTGAGGGTCAGTTGCTGTATAATATTATATATCTTTAATCAGGTTAGGCATATATTATATATATATTTATATAATTGAGGGTCAGTTGCTGTATAATATTATATATCTTTAATCAGGTTAGGCATATATTATATATATATTTATATAATTGAGGGTCAGTTGCTGTATAATATTATATATCTTTAATCAGGTTAGGCATATATTATATATATATTTATATAATTGAGGGTCAGTTGCTGTATAATATTATATATCTTTAATCAGGTTAGGCATATATTATATATATATTTATATAATTGAGGGTCAGTTGCTGTATAATATTATATATCTTTAATCAGGTTAGGCATATATTATATATATATTTATATAATTGAGGGTCAGTTGCTGTATAATATTATATATCTTTAATCAGGTTAGGCATATATTATATATATATTTATATAATTGAGGGTCAGTTGCTGTATAATATTATATATCTTTAATCAGGTTAGGCATATATTATATATATATTTATATAATTGAGGGTCAGTTGCTGTATAATATTATATATCTTTAATCAGGTTAGGCATATATTATATATATATTTATATAATTGAGGGTCAGTTGCTGTATAATATTATATATCTTTAATCAGGTTAGGCATATATTATATATATATTTATATAATTGAGGGTCAGTTGCTGTATAATATTATATATCTTTAATCAGGTTAGGCATATATTATATATATATTTATATAATTGAGGGTCAGTTGCTGTATAATATTATATATCTTTAATCAGGTTAGGCATATATTATATATATATTTATATAATTGAGGGTCAGTTGCTGTATAATATTATATATCTTTAATCAGGTTAGGCATATATTATATATATATTTATATAATTGAGGGTCAGTTGCTGTATAATATTATATATCTTTAATCAGGTTAGGCATATATTATATATATATTTATATAATTGAGGGTCAGTTGCTGTATAATATTATATATCTTTAATCAGGTTAGGCATATATTATATATATATTTATATAATTGAGGTTCAGTTGTTGTATAATATTATATAAATTACAGGTGTACAATAGTGATTCACAGGTTTTAAAGGTTATCCTCCATTTACAGTTATTATAAAATATCGGCTGTGTTCCCTGAGTTGTACAATATATCCTTGTAGCTTATCTGTTTTATGCATAATGGTTTGTACCTCTTAATCCCCTATTCCTATCTTGCCCCTCCCTCCTTCCCTCTCCGCACTGGCAGACGCTCGTTTGTTCTCTGCATCCATGTGTCTGTTTCTTTTTTGTTATTTTCACGAGTTTGTTTTACTTTTTAGATTACACATATAAGGGATATCATACAGTATTTGTCTTTCTCAGTCTGGCTTATTTCAGTAAGCATAATACCCTCCAAGTCCATCCATGTCATTACAAATGGCAAAATGTCATTCTTTTTTATGGCTGGGTAGTATTCCATTGTATATATACCATCTCTTCTTTATCCATTCCTCTGTTGATGGACACTTAGGTTGCTTCCATATCTTGGCTATTATGAATAATGCTACTGTGAGCATTGGGGTGCATGTATGTTTTAAATCATGTCTGTTACATAAAGGCCATGTGTCTCCCTCTGTGTGTGTCCACTGACTCCAATTCGTAGTGTGTCGTTTTCTTCTAGGCTTTGTAACATTAATCCTTCTCTAGTGGGCTGCATTTTTCCTTAAGGATTCCTAGTGTCCCGCATCGTGGAAAACCCTTCAGAGTAGTTTTGCATTTGTTCATGTAAGACCTCTTTGCAATAACATTAGCCTGGAATCAGTTTCTACAGTGATGTACAGATTGGGGTTTCCTAGCCCATATAGAAAGCAGAAACTCAGAAGTTCGACCTGTTCAAAGTATAAGCCCAAGGTTTTAATTTTACAAGTATTTCTTTTTTCCTCCAGAGACCAGGCAGAAACATGTAGTCATCTTTTTTGTCCCTCTGTGCAGCTGGATGGACTTTTTTCTCTAGCCCACTCTTCCACACAGGGACAGAATTTTATGACACTTGCATTTGTAGAATTTCACCTCCTACTTGATGTGGCCCAAGGCCCCCAGGTGGACAGTAACACCCAGGACCTATTCTTGGAAGCCTTGTTAATCCCTAGGCAGCCTCTGGGCTGGTTTTGTTATATAGGCTCTGGTTTCTAGCCTCCTTATGCTTCCTGATTCCCTTTCTTTGTTGCAAGCTCAGATGTGTATTTGAAGTCCTTTTGATTTGTTTATTTCATGCATCATTTCTAGGTGTTTGTGGAGGGAGATTTTGGTTTTATCTTCATCTTTAATCTTGCTGAAAACTGACATATCTTGGGCAGAGACTTAAATCTGCAAACAAATTCTGCTACGTCTCGTCTTCAGTTGTTCTCCAGGTCCTCTGTGTCCCAGGTTCTGCCAGGCAACAAGCCATCCTTCACCCTCACTTCCTGCAGCTTCACGAACTTGTATCTTTTTCATGACTTGTGATTTGACGTTTCCATACATTTGACAAGGAAATGAAAATATAAACAAATGTCCACGATCCTGAAGACCTGACTGACGTAAGAGGTGGGTTAGGACTTCTGTTAAACTGTTAGGCTGGGAGGGAACTTTTGCGTAGGGACTCGTTTTATAAGCGTTGAGTTCTTCGTGAATGTTTGGGGTTCTGAGCGTGTTTGTTTTCCTGTCCCACCTCGCAGCTTGGAGAAGGCATGCCCTGAGGGTGAGGAACCTAGGAGGTGTTTCCCATGTGCATCCAGCATATTCAGAACATGTGTTAGGGAGCTAACCTTGCAGCAGCAGGGGTCTCCTGTTAACCCTTTCACAGTCTGTGGCTCATTTCATGGGCAAGAGGCCATTTAAATGTCCAGCTTTAGCTGAGCTCAGCCCGCCCTGTGAAATACAGAGCTATGGGAAAACCCCAAATTGGTTAGTTTACATTTCTCACCAGGTGAATCTTGATCTATTTATATCAAGACTCCTCAGGGTGCTGGAGAAAAAGATAGAGATGCTTATGCTTGCCCCCGATTTGCCAAAGTCAACTCTCTAGGGACGGAGCCGAAGATCCTGCTTTTAAAATTCACCAGGTGATTCTCAGTCCTACTACCATGTGACAATATCTGTCCTGGGTTCCCGCAGTGAGGAGGTGATGGGGAAGCCAAGGCGTTCCAAAGAATCTTTGGGGCAAACAGAATTTCCTCTGAGATGGAGAGTTGACAGAGCGGGGTTCTCAGGCTGCCCTGTTCCTGAGTGTGCCGTGTGGGAGGGAGATTTGGCTCAGGGGTTTATCAAAAGCCTCATCTTCGGAGGTGATTTTGAGGGGTGGGTGGAGGGAGGAGATGGTTTAAAGCCACTTGGTGACAAGAAAAGACGGGGTGTGGGGAAAGAGGGCAGGAGAAAAATCTAACGGAGCACTAACTTCCTCGGGGTTTGAGTTAAAACGTTGCCTGGGTTTCAGTTAGCTGAGCACCTTCTTCCCCATCCCTGGTTAATTGTGGGTTGCCATGGCGGCAGGCACACTGCTATGTGTAGTCCACCCCTGCTACCTGCCTCTGGCACTGGCGGTCCTACAGGCTCTGCTGAGCCCAGACCTGACTTCTCCGCAGGCTGGGGGCTGCAGTGGAAAAATGGGGGACAGATTTTGGTGGGCAGGGGAGAACTTGCCAGGGGGGGTTTAGGGTGGGTAAATGCTACACTCTGATAATTTCAAGAAAAGTGCCAGGTAGCTCTGTCTGGGTCGGATGTTCTGTTCTTGTTCATGTGCTTTGGACCAGAGTCAGGGACCGTTGAGCGAAGGCGTGGCACGTTATCCCCCAGACAGAGCACACCTCCGTGCCCCGTCCCCTCCGCACTCACTCCCCCAGCATCCCTCCATGGGTTTCCCCTGGGTCCCCTTGGAACAGGGTTTCTCAGAGCACTGATGCTTGCTCCCACATTCCTCATTTGGTAAGTGGAGGTGATTACGGAATCGGTTATCCTAAGAGTGATTACAAGAGTGGGAACACATTTGGGGCATAAGGTGATGTGTTCCATTCGGTGCAAGGTGAGCAAAATGATGATAAGACCCACAAGTGAAGACACCCAGTGAACAGTTGGCAAGAGACCAGGGCTGGACATAGCAAGCTCGGGGGTCCATTGCTAATGGGTTTCCATCGTTTTCCTGGATCCTTCTCTGTCCCCTAAGTTATGTTTTCTAAAGTGTCTGTCATACCTGCAGACTCCTGAGCCCTGCCCAGGTCTACCATGAGTTCCAAGAATCCGCACTTAAAAATTTCTTCTAAGGTACAAGCGTTACGAAAGTTATTTAGGTGATATTTCTTTTTAGATTTTATTTTCTTATGGTAAGCCTACTTAACGTGAGATCTACCCTCTTAACAAATTTTTTTAGTGTACAACACATTATTGTTGACTGTTGGTACAGTGTGGAACAACAGATCTCAAGAACTGAAGCATCTCATCGTGCCTAACTGAAATTTTATGCCCTTTGATTCTGAGGACAAAGAGTGTCACCTGCCATGTCCGTAAACAAAGGATGTTGAGGCCATCAAGCCATCAGCCACTGTAGCCACCCTGGACTGTGCCCCCTGAGGGGATTTGGGATGGACAAAAACAGGAGACTGGCCCTAGATGGTTAAGGTGCACATCAAAGGCATGATTTCAATGAGCCAGACGCTTGCATCTTCCCATACAGATGTCGGGTTTTTCTTTTGATGTTCTGACTTTTTTTTTTGCAAAAATTCTTGTATATCCTGGCTCCCCCGCCTTGCCTCTTCGGAGCCTCCCTCAGAGCCATCTGAGAGGCTGTCTCCTGGGCTGAAGTCCTCAGCAAGTCCACCAAATAAAACATTATTCTCAGCTTTTAGGTCGTGCATTTTTTTTTCAGTCGATAATTTGTTAACTCCCTATTTCAAAAATATGGAATGTGGGCTTCCCTGGTGGCGCAGTGGTTAAGAATCTGCCTGCCAAGGCAGCGGACACGGGTTCGATCCTGGTCTGGGAAGATCCCACGTGCCGCGGAGCAACTAAGCCCGTGGCCACAACTACTGAGCCTGCGCTCTAGAGCCTGCGAGCCGCAACTACTGAGCCCATGAGCCACAACGACTGAGCCCGCGAGCCACAACTACTGAAGCCTGCGAGCCACAACTACTGAAGCCTGCGAGCCACAACTACTGAGCCCGTGAGCCACAGCTACTGAGCCCGCGAGCCACAACTACTGAAGCCCGCACGCCTAGAGCCCGTGCTCCACAACAACAGAAGCCACCGCGATGAGAAGCCCGCACGCCGCAATGAAGAGTAGCCCCTGCTTGCCGCAGCTAGAGAAAGCCCCATGCACAGCAACAAAGACCCAATGCAGCCAAAAATAAATAAATAATTTTTTTTAAAAAAAAAGGGAAAAAGAAAAATATGGACTGCTTCACCAGTGTGGGTGTCATCCTTGTTCCGGGGCCATGCTAGTCTCCTCTGTATCTTTCTAACTCTGGCACGTGTGCTGCTGAGATGAACACAAGAACCTGCACTTTGCTCAGGCTTCCGAAATGGTGATCTTCCGTTGTTTTTTGTTTATTCATTTGTTCTTCCTTCATTCACTTTTGCACGCTCAAGTTTGAGAGACACCGTGAAAGACTCTAAACCTGGCCTGGGCTCTGTTAGGGTCTTCTACCATCCAGCTGGTCACAGACAGCTCCTACCATACACATCTTGGCCTCCCCACCCTCTCTGTGTAAGAAGCGCCACAGTGTGGCTTGAGGATGACTGATGCTCTGTCTTGCAGCCCTGTGGTCCTTTTTTGCATTAATGGTCAGTAATAATCTGAACGTCCCTTGGAGAGTCTGTCCTGCGGCCTTCATTTTCAGGAAGGCATCTCTGCTTTGAGCTGAAGCTGGAGGACTACAGAGCTCTCCCCAGCCATGTCTCTCCCCTTCTCTGGACCTCTGTTGGGTGGCATTTGTTTCCCACTAGAAACCAAGCCATTCTTCATGGGTTCCTTGTGGTCGCTGAGTGGGAACAGCATGAGAAAGTGTGTTCCCAGCCTGGCAAGGTTTCCGTTCTGTCCCCATTAAATCGTCTCGTTTCTCCAGGCAGGCAAAACGTGAGCGTGAGTGTGGCCTCCTTCGTCCCCATGCTGTCGTCACCGGTCAGCCCCACTCCATTGGATTCCTAATTCCTCTTATTCCTGCCATCTCGGAACCAGTTTCTTTCTTTGCTCTGTTGGCTCCCAACAGCCTCAGAAAGCAGAAGGCTCAGGGATTCAGCCTCCCCGCACATGGGAAGGGATCCACTGGAGCCCCCTCCGAGGCAGGGGGCCATCTATGCAGAGTGCCCACTGGACTTGTTACACAAAGACAGCCACCCTTTGAAGACCCCCAAATCTTAACCAAAAATGGTAGAGAAAGAGATGTGTTTCCCTTGCTGGGAGCTGCATTCTGTTGGCTTGATTAGTTTTTAGAAACCAATTTTCCTCCCGGCCATTTTCCTTATTAACTGTCTTTATGGTCAAATCCAGAGAGTAAAGAGTGGTGCTTCTTCTCCGCAGCAATTAGCTGTCTGATGCTCTCATTAAGCCATTAAGTTTCAGTTTCCAAGGTGGAGTTCTAAAATTATATGTGTGTGTGTGTGTGTGTGTGTGTGTGTGTATAAAATCATTATACATATATGTATAATTTTAAAAAATTAAATCTGAAAATGGAAATATAATGGCTCAATGAAATAGCATTGGAATATTATTTATATATATTACACAGATCACGTATGTATTTATGTATGTAGATCTGCCTATCTACCCATCTGCCTATATCTGTCTATCTGTGTATATCTGGATAAGCAACCAACCAACCAGCATGCTTCAGGGATTCCAAATGCTCCCATCTCCTTGGTTGTAACATTTTTTAGGAAGTGCAAACTGGTATTACTGTTAACCTCAGTAAACGACATTAGATCAGTAAATCTTTTTTTTTTTTTTTAATGAAAGAAAAGGAAGGGGAAAAGTTACTTTGTACTCCAGAGCAAAATTGACAGTGATCTTGAAGGGCACTAGCCCTCTCCTTTTATGGATGCAAAGTCCCTGTTATCTTTAGCAGCAGGTGATCCTTTCTGAAAGTTGAAAATGTCAATATGATTGTGGAATTTTGAGCTGTTCACATTAACAGCCAAGGCACGTTTCTGCTGTGCGGGCGTGGAGAGTTGGGATTGGATGGCACTTGAAAATTCTGCATTCAACCCGTGATCTAATTTTTTCTCCTTCACTACGAACCTCCTGATCTGGGGGATTTAAGTGAAGAATGGACTAGGTGTACTAGACACGCCATTAGCCTTTCTTTTATATTTTTATAAATGTAATACAAGTCCATGGTGGGAACTGCTGAGATGGAGTTCGTGTTGTATTTGACGTGTGCCCACCAGGGGACCCCCCGCCCCCATCCCCCCTCACCTGTCCTTCAGGGCTGGCAGTATTATCATCCGCACATGGCAAGCGTGGAAACTGAGATCCAAGGGTACCAAGTGACATCCCTAAAGATGCATAACCAGGAAATGGGTAGGACTGGGATGGGAACTTCGGTGTCCGGGGAACCGGCTCCTGGAAAGGGAGTGAACCCAGCATCTCATCTGGTCCCCCAGAACCACTCTTCCCGCACCCTTCATACCCGGTGACAGAGAGTCCCCTGTGTCATTACCTTGGAGAAGAAGGAAAGGAGAGTAGCCTGGAGAGGTGAGAAAAGGGGAACGTGCCAGGGAGCCTGCTGTGGGCTTTTCCCTTTGTCTTTCTTGTTTCCCTGGTGTGTGTCTCCCGGAGGACCCTACGCCTTCAGCCAGCCCGACAGCGACTCAGGCTGGGCCCGCCCGCCGTTCTTTGCTTTGACTGACATTCCCCCAAGAGGAAGAGGAGAAACTGCTAGACCACCTCAAAGCAAATAAATTGATCATAATCTGGCTGTGGGCACACGTGTGCTCTCTCTCTCTCTCTCTCTCCCTCCCCCCTCCCTCCTTC
>NW_020174923.1:5112251-5136493 GCF_003031525.2 Neophocaena asiaeorientalis asiaeorientalis | reverse complement strand
TCTCTCTCTCTCTCTCTCTCTCTCTCTCTCTCACACACACACACACACACACACACACACACAGATGCATACGCTGAAAAGGTGAGCAAAGGGAAACGTCTGGGACTCACAGCCACGGTAGCTTTCTTCCCCTTTAACCCTGGAGCGGGGAGGAGGGGGAACAGGCGGCTCCTGTATCCGAATCACTGTTGCTGATCTCGAGAGTGGGGAGGTGGTAGCAAACTGAGGCCAGGTCGGCCTGGAATTTCCCCTTGTGCCTCCCTGGCGGTGCCAGCAGATTCTTCTTTCCACGGTCCACCCTCCATCCACAAGTCAAACACGAGTTTGCCGTCATACGAGCTGACTTGTGTTCTTTTCCACGGAGAACAGCCAGGTTGGGAGGGTGGTTTTTCTTTACTAGATGCGACCCTGTTCTTGGAGAGTCGTTTTTTGGTTTTTTGTTTGTTTTTCTTAACAGCGTGGGTAGCTGTGCCGAGGTTTACCTCTGCCCTCTGTTCGAAATTTCTTTTGAACAGATTAATAGTACGGAAGTATTGCTGGGGAGATATTTAGCTGATTAGGAAAACAGACCTTCAGAGACAGACGTTTAGCTGCATTTACATAATGTGTAAATTATTTGCATCTCAATGATGTGCTAGCGGCTCCTTATTTATAAGCCCTAAGCCCGTGCTGATTGGAAATGAGCCCACCTAACCCAAGAATATCCAATAGGGCCTTGGTGGGGCTTCACCTTTCTAGCTTTGTAGGTTACGCTAACATAGGGGCTCTTCTCACCTAAAAGAATACAGGTTTTGGGCTTCCCTGGTGGCGCAGTGGTTGAGAGGCCGCCTGCCGATGCAGGGGACGTGGGTTCGTGCCCCGGTCCGGGAAGATCCCACATTCCGCGGAGGGCTGGTCCTGTGAGCCATGGCCGCGGAGCCTGCGCGTCCGGAGCCTGTGCTCCGCAACGGGAGAGGCCACAACAGTGAGAGGCCCGCGTACCGCAAAAAAAAAAAAAAGAAAAAAGAAAAAAGAAAACAGGTGCTTCTGCCCCCTGCAGGTTCTCTGTGGCAGAATATACTTTGTGACGCCCTCGTCCTGCCCCCCAGGAAAGGGACTTTGCTGATCCTTGTTGAATGCTGTGCCATTTACCCCCGCTTTGTCCATCATCTCCCGGAATTTCTTCCTGCTTAGTAGGCTCCAGTCCCCTGTCGCATCCCCACATAATCCCTTGTTATTCTTTATGTGATTTTCTTGAATCCGACCAGTGTCTGGGAGCTTTCCATCTTGGTGACACAGGGCTTGCTTTCTGGAAGACAAGAAGAAGGCGGAGGAGGAGATCCGTGCCTACTTGCCCTCACTGCCTCTCTCATAGGTGCCTCTGGGCTCCTGCGTTTCTGGACCCGGTCTTCTCTGGATGGGCTTTGGCACGGGATTGACATGTGACTGGCCTGATCAAGAAGACTGGCTGCTTTTGAGGGCAGAGTGGTTAATCCAGCCAGAGCTCAGGCCAGGAGACCGGTGCAAGGAACTGGGGATCTGCCTTGGGTGAGAAGATGGGCCCGGAGGCCAAGTTCAAGCCCTCTTTGCCCTCAGACGTCTAGTTTGTTCAGCACGGCGAGGGCCGAAGCTACAGGGGGCAAGGCAGTGACGTGCATCCTGGGGGGTCTGCGTGGTGGAAGGAAACGTTCCTGAGCCCCAAATGCTTCAGAGAATTAGTGGGTCGAGGGGATTTGGGGTTTTAGAAGCAGTGGTGGCGAGGCTGAAGGGGAAAGAGATTGAGGTGGTGTGGTTGGTGGAAACGGCCCCACACCGGCAGTCAGGAGATCTGGGTCTGCACCCCGGTCCCTGCTGCTTTGTAGCTGAGGAGTCCTCATCCCTAGCAGGATCACTCAGTCTCTGAGTCAAGTTTCCTTACTTCAGGTCTGACCTCTCTTGGTTGCTGATGACGGGGATCAGTTAGACTAGGTGGAGCCAGAGGGATTTTTATTGGCTCGCTGGTGGGGAGGGTAGTACTGGGAGTTCATGGGAAAAGGGGGAGCTTCACGAATAGGCATCAGGTCTGGAACAGGGAACATGGCACCTCTGAGGTGACTTCTCCACCCGATGTATTTCCCTTGTCTTTGCTGACGTGGCCAGGCTCGAGTCCATGGGGCAGGGTCCATGGGCATTATGTGTAGACCAAGGACTTTGATGGGCTGGCTTGAATCATAAGTCCATCCACGCGCTGACCACTGTGGACTGGACGCTAGAGCAGGTTTAGGACTGGGTGTTGGGTCTTCCCTGTCTGAATTCTGAATCAACAGTAAGAAGCAAAGGAGGCAGATGGAAATAACAATTTCACTGTCATTACCAGTGAAGGTTAGGTTAGAGGCATTGGTTTTGTATGCAGCAACAATGGGATTCATGATGTTGAATGCAGAATTAGGCAGACTTAGCCACCAATCACAGACACATCTGTGGAGCCACGTGGGCCCTGCCCCACCCCCTCCGTAAGACTTGCCACATGGGGGATTAGACCAGAGACATGTTACCTGTGGGTGCCCTGGCACTCAAGGGAAGAGGGAGGGGGCTGAACCATGCATGTCCGTCCCCCCAGATTCATCTCTCAGGAAACTCACTTCTTCCCCACAGGAGGTGTGAAGGGCGGGACAAAAGGCCAAGAGTATTTAGGGAAAATTCCTCCTCCTGGACCAAGAGGATAGAGAAGAAGCATTACACACACACGCACGCACACACACACACACACGCACACACACGCACACTGTAGGCTGTCAGTTACAGGAAGGGGGCGGAGCTGGGGATAGTGGCTGAGCAGCTATACTTGGAAGGAAGGATGTTGGGTAAGATAGGGTTCCTTACCTGTAAGATAGGGTTCATACCTCCTAGAGCTGCTTCTAGGATTAAAGAAGATAAAAAGTTCTTCCAGGTCATTGAACATCCGGGGCCTTGCAGGGTATACAAGAAACACTCGGTCAGTGATAGTTGATCCTGAATCGGGGAGCAGAGGGGGTCATGAAGCAAGAATCAGCTTCGTCCTGGGCTGCTGTGTGTCACGGGGCCGGGGGGTTGGTGATTATATAAGGTTTTGAGTTTGACTATCCTGCTTTTCGGGTTGGCATTTACTGTTCATGGAACTGCTCTCCCCTCCTTCCCCCCCCCCTTTGTCTCCTGGGGAGGATTAGGTTGAAGTAGTGCCTTCTGTGAGTGGGTAGTTAGGATAACACCTCTAATAGGGTTAGTATGCGAAGTATTTAAGTAACCTCCTCTGTGCCAGACACCGTGCTGGGCACCGTGGATGTAACTGTGAGCAAAGCTCAGGCCCAGATACGAGGCGATGGCCTTGCAAACAGACAACAAATAAATGATGAACGGGAAAAATGTTCAATATGATGGAAACGTAGGCTGCAGAAAGCACCCCTGCTTAGACACATGTTCTTTTTCATATACCGTTTAAATCGAGCCTAAGAAGGAAGGGCTCAGAAACCACTCCTAAAGATAACATTTACATCACAGAAGTCTCAGAACAAGAAATATTGGCCCTTTTAAGTTCCACCAACATTTGGCCAATTGTAAACTGGTGATTGATCGTTCCTGTCCAGCCACCTTTCATGATTCTAAACACCAGACCTCGCTGGAGGCCTGGAAGTTAATTGGTTGTACTTGACTTTAAAATGATTTGGACAGTAAGCACATCTTTTCTTCTGACAGGAAAAGGAATCTTGAGTCTGTATTCTTTTTTTTTTTTAATTTAATTTTGCTTTATATTGGAGTATAGTTGATTTACAGTGTTGTGTTAGTTTCAGCTGTACAGCAAAGTGATTCAGTTATACATATACATATATGCGTTCTTTTTTAGATTCTTTTCCCATATAGGTCATTACAGAGCATTGAGTAGAGTTCCCTGTGCTATACAGTAGGTCCTTATTAGTTACCTATTTTATATACAGTAGTGTGTATGTGTCAATCCCAATCTCCCAATTTATCCCTATTCCCCTCTTTCCCCCTTGTTAACCTAAGTTTGTTTTCTACATCTGTGACTCTGTTTTGTAGATAAGTTCATTTGTACTATTTTTTTTTAGATTCCACGTATAAGTGATATCATATGACATTTGTCTTTCTCTGTCTGAGTTAATTCACTCAGTATGACAATCTCTAGGTCCACCTATGTTGCTGCAAATGGCATTATTTCGTTCTTCTTTATGGCTGAGTAATGTTCCATTGTATATATGTTTGAGTATGTATTCTTTTTTTTTTTTTTTGCGGTATGCGGGCCTCTCACTGTTGTGGCCTCTCCTGTTGCGGAGCACAGGCTCCGGACGCGCAGGCTCAGCGGCCATGGCTCACGGGCCCAGCTGCTCCACGGCACGTGGGATCTCCCTGGGCCGGGGCATGAACCCGTGTGCACTGCATCGGCAGGCGGACTCCCAACCACTGCGCCACCAGGGAAGCCCCTGAATACGTATTCTTAGCTCTCTGTTCGGCTACTGGAAACTCTGCATCGTGCGCATCTCGACCTCTAGCAGCTGACGGGAATCTGGTTGAGAACCTCTGATATGGGAGAATGTATTATGATATGGAACGTATTTACGATTTATTGTTGTGTAAAGTCATGTTTCAAAATAGTATGATTCAATTAAAAGATGTGTGTGTGTGTTTGCATTTATCCACACACAGTATAAATATAGAAAGGATTGTTAGGATTTTTAAAAGGTGGTCACTTCTGGGTGGTGAGTGGTTTTCTGTCTTTCTTTGTGCTCATCATTATTTTGTATATTTCCTATAATGGATGGGAATTTGGGTATTGTCAGAAAATATTTTAAGGGAAAATAGGGCTTTTACTTGAGGTCACAAAAGAGGTTGATTCCCCAGGGGCAAATGAACTTGCTGCTCATTTAGAGCACGTCCTTATGTTATGAACGGTTGGAATATGCTGTCCGTGAAACTCATCTGGGGGAATTTCTTGGGCTAGAACAGAGTTCTAGAAACTCTGGCACTGGAAACAGCCGCTCTCTCCTACTCACCAGGGGTGAGTGGTCATTTAGGCCAGCTGTGTCAGAGGCTGTCTCCAGAAGCATAGAAGGTTCGTGCTGGAAGGGGCCCTGGAGTCTGTCTAATTCAGCTCAGTTACACTTGGAAGAAGCAAAAATCTTGAGCGGTTGGGACTTTCCTAGGGTTACGTGTAGAGCACTGGAGATAGAGTTGGCATGAGAATTGTCTACCATGGATTCCGTTCATTTCGTTGTGTCTTTCTAAAGAGTGAGAAAAATATGGTGCAACTTTAATGTAGAATTAGACATTGCAGACTTAGATGTCTGAGGACGCGAATCTCTCCCTCCCTCTCTCCGCCCCTCTCTCCCCTAGCTACTTGGCCCCTGAACCCCTTGAGCATGTTTGGGACTCTCCCTTCTGCCCCATCTCGCAAGTCTTGGTGAAAGACAGAGCCTGGCTTTCAGGATAGAAGCTGGACTTCCAGCCTGTCTGGCAGCTGGAGGTGACCTTGGCTTGGCCAGTTAGATGGACCTGACGGCAAAGGGAGCAGTGTTACAGCAGGAGTGGCCAGCATTTTGGGACATTGGGGATAAGGGTGCCACCCCGAGGGCGACGTGGGGGCATTTTGTGGGTGGATCAGGAAGTCCTGGTCTCCCTTGGCCCTGTCTGGGTTCCAGGGTGGGTTCTGTGGCCTTCCTGGGTTGGTTCCACGAGCCCCTCCCTCGGGACACTTCCAATGAATGAGTTGGTTTCTGTTGCCCAGCACTGGGGACTGTGACCAAGAAACACTTCCTACTGAAGCCAGACATGGACTTACAGTCTCCTTTGCATCCGGGTCAAGCCCCAGCTCTCTGACCTTCTTGTAGCAAAGACAAAAAGCAAACCCTAAATCTTCAGGCCTGTGCTTGTCTTCTTTTTTTGTTGTTATCTCCAGCGATTATCCTGTGATCCAGCATCAACTGTTTGTATCCCGAAAAGCAAAGAAAATCCATAAACCAAGAAATATTTATGGAATTTTAGTCTCACTTAAACCTATTTAGAAGCACCATGTTTTCCTTTCAGTTTTGCGGCCTTTGACAAAAGAAAGATTTTGTTTCCCATTGTGGTTTGCAGAATGTCATGCTGTTTGTTAATATTGGCAGTGTGGATACTCTGTTGATTATAGAAGCTAAGAGTTTTCGTCTATCCTGTCATGTTTTGATTCCTGGTGACCAACTTCTAGGATAAAAGAGGAAACGCTATATATATAAATAGACAGAGGGATTATATTCATTTAGACCCTATATAGTCCCTGTCTATAGACCCTATATCAACTTAGGCAAGATGAGTGAGTGTCTTGGTTTGAAGGAATTTATTTTTCTCTCAGTTCTTCTGCTGGTGATTGAATTTCCTTACGATGACCCATATCCTCTTGAAAAAAAAAAAGAAGGATTTTTATTTTATGTAAGGAAATGATGGTTCCTATCAAGATAGTTCAATTACTTTTCATCTTCTAGTCTTAAATTCCTTTACCTTTCCCACTGCGTGTTTGGAAAAAAGTCATATGACTCTTTAGGTGCCCAGCTATGACTAAGGGTCAGATATATCTCTGTCTAGTACTTTGAGACACCAAATTAGGCAGTAGTATTTGGACTAAAGTACATTTAAAAAAATATTTATTTATTTATTTGGCTGCACCCAGTCTTAGTTGTGGAAGGCGGGCTCCTTAGTTGCAGCACGTGGGCTCCTTAGTTGTGGCATGCGAACTCCTGGTTGCAGCATTCATGTGGGATCTAGTTCCCTGACCAGGGATCGAACCCGGGCCCCCTTCAGTGGGAGTGCAGAGTCTTATCCCCTGCGCCACCAGGGAAGTCCCTGGACTAAAGTAAATTTAAGTACAGAGGTAATCCCTCGACTCATTCGTAGTTGGGCAGTCTAAAACATTCATTTTTAGAGTGTAGTCTGTATCAGGAATATGTTGGGGTGAGCGTGAAGGGACATATGGCTTGTACAATGCAGATTCCTGGGCCCTTCTCCCATAGGTTCTAATTCAGGAGCTACCGGGATGGGGGTGGTGGTGGTTCAGGAGTCATCTTTTAAGAGCCTCCACCGCGCACAGCAATGGATGTCTTCATTCCACACTTGGAGATACAGTGGTCTTGGCTACGAATGTTTATCCTCAGAATTAGAGGAGATGGCAGGGTGGCCTTACGTCAAAGGTGAAAGTGACACAAATGACTATGAAGTTCATGTTAGCAGTTGGACACAAGCCTGAAATAGGTGCTGTCCTCTTGGACGATACCTCCTCGACCTGGTAATTTACAACCGTATAAGTCAAGTGAGGAGCCCCCATGTTTCCCGGAGAGGTTGAGAGTCCTCTGTAAAGCTCTTATAAGCAGTCTTCAATTCTCCAAAATGCCCTTTCTCTAATGAGGGGGCTGGAACTCTTTTGAAGCAAATGTCTTCTGCTGGTGGATCCCTCAGTAGTTACGGAGGTCTCTTGCCCACCAGGGTGTTTGCACTGAACACAATGTGTAGGGTAAGCTAAGAAGAATTAGAGGCAGCTCTGGAGTCCACTTGGGATTTATTTTTGGAGAACAGTTAATTCATCAGGAATGAGCTCATGTTGATAAGGCGGTAGAAGAGCTGACCTGGTAGGTGGACGTTTTAATCTTATTGGAAATCTTGGTTCCGTTGACCGAGAGTAGAAATTATTATCTTACTTAGCTATTTGGAACAAACAACGTTTTAGTGGGTGGTTTGCTTAATGGATGAGAAATCTTTAGCTAATAGTGAACCCATTTCTTCTTCTGATGTACATTTAATTTTTTACCAATTACGCAGACCTACTTGTTTCTCTGTTGTAGCAAAGCAATTGCGTATTCATAAGCATCAAAGCTAAGGCATGGATGACTTTCAGGGCCTGGAAAATATGTACTGACTGAAAAGACAAGGGAATCTAATCAGCCTTCTTACACAGACAGCATTTCACCCTCTGACAATCGTGTGGATTGAGATTATTAGAATGATAAATGGAGAAATCTGTTATAGTTAAAAAGATTGTAAATAAGGTTTTCATTATGTTTCTTAAACTCCCGTTGCGTCTCTGCCTAAAGGTTAGTAACTAAGCAAAGTAAATACTTCAGTTGGGACTTCCCTGGTGACGCGCTGGTTAAGAATCCGCCTGCCAATGCAGGGGACACGGGTTCGAGCCCTGGTCCGGGAAGATCCCACGTGCCGCGGAGCAACTAAGCCCGTGCGCCACAACTCTTGAGCCTGCGCTCTAGAGCCCGTGAGCCACAACTACTGAAGCCCATGCACTTAGAGCCCGTGCTCTGCAAGCAAGAGAAGCCACTGCAATGAGAAGCCCGCGCACTGCAATGAAGAATAGCCCCCGCTCGCCACAACTAGAGAAAGCCCGTGTGCAGCAACGAAGACCCAACGCAGCCAAAAATAAATATATACATTTACAAAAAGAAATAAATACATATATACATACTTCAGTTATCTTTCCATGAAGTTTCCTTGGTCTCTAACAGAATCTTTTCCTACCCTGGATTATACGTGACCCATGTAGTGCATCATTGAAAGAGTTTTTCACTGAGACGAGTGTGTAGCTGCTTTCAGAGGAAAGTGCAGTCGGTCTGCCCATCTTCTCCCCGCCCTAGAACTTGGACCCTAGATTGGGTAAGTAGGACTGTTGGTTAAAATGCAGGATACCCAGTTAAATTCAAATTTCAGATAAACAATGAATACTTTTTAGCATAAGTATATCCCCTGCAATATTCGGCATATACTTATACTGAAAGTTTCTGTTTTATCTGAAATGCATATACAACTGAGCACCCTGTCTTTTTATTTGCTAAATTCAGAAACTCTAGCAAGGGTCCTGTCCACATTAGATTTTTTTGCTATACAGGCAGACCTCGTTTTATTATGCTTTGCTTTACTGAGTTTGCAGATTTTTTTTTTTAAACAAATCAAAGGTTTGTGGCAACCTTTCATCGAACGAGTTTTTAAATTTTTTTGGCTGCGTTGGGGCTTTGTTGCTGCGCACGGGCTCTCTCTAGTTGCGGCGAGTGGGGGCTACTCTTTGTTGCGGTGTGCAGCCTTCTCATTGCAGTGGCTTCTCTTGTTGTGGAGCATGGACCCTAGAGCATGTGGGCTTCAGTAGTTGTGGAGCACGGGCTCAGTAGTTGTGGAGCACAGGCTCAGTAGTTGTGGCGCACGGGCTTAGTTGCTCAGCGGCATGTGGGATCTTCCCAGACCAGGGCTCCAACCTGTGTCCCCTGCATTGGCAGGCAGATTCTTAACCACTGCGCCACCAGGGAAGTCCCTCGAACAAGTTTTATCAGCGCCATTTTCCAGCAGCATTTGCTCACTTTGTGTCTCTGTGTCACATTTTGGTAATTCTCACACTATTTCAAACTTTTTCATTATTATTCTGTTTGTTAGGGTGATGTGTCATTGGTGATCTTTGATGTTACTGCTACAACTCACTGAAGGCTCAGATGACGGTCAGCATTGTTTTAGCAATAAAGTATTTTTAAGATATTTTTAAGACATGATGCTGTTGCACATTAATAGGCTTCATCGTAGTGTAAACATAACTTTTATATGCACTGGGAAACCAAGAAGCTCGTGGGACTCGCTCTATTGCGTTATTGGCTTCACTGGGGTGGTCCCGAACTGAACCCATGGTATCTCTGAGGTCTGCCTATATGCTCTGCTGCATACAAGAATCCCAGGGGTGTGGGGGGACAGAAGGCTAGGGAAGCAAGAGAAGCTCTCAAATGTCCTCTGCTTTTGAAAAGAGTGGTGTTTCATACGATCCCAGGGGGAGTGGGGGAGGGGGCAGGATGGATTGGGAGTTTGGGATTAGCAGATGTAAGCTATTATATCAACTATACTTCAGAAAATAAATTAAAAAATAAAAGTACACTGTCTGCAAAAAATTAAAAAAAAAAGAAAACAGTTGTGTTTGAATATTGAGAGAGAAAATTAGCTTTTGGGGCCATACCAGGTAGCGGTCTAAATCAAGCAGATAACACTTCGGAAAAAAATTTTATTTTATTGATGTATAGCTGATTTCCAATGTTGTGTTAGTGTATGCTGTACAGCAAAGTGATTCAATTATACACACACACATATATATTATTTATCATATTCTTTTCTATTATGAGTTATCACAGGATATTGAATATAGTTCCCTGTGCTCTACAGTAGGACCTTTTTGTTCATCCATCCTGTATATGATAGCTTACATCTGCTAACCCCAAACTCCCAGTCCATCCCTCCCCTCCCCTAACCCCGCCTTGGCAGCCACAAGTCTGTTCTCTATGTATGTGAGTTTGTTTCTGTTTCAGAAGTAAGTTCGTTTGTGTCACATTTTAGATTCCATATATATGTGACATCATATGGTATTTGTCTTTGTCTGGCTTACTTCACTTAGTATGATAATTATATATATATATATATATATATACATACACACACCCCACATCTTCTTTATCCATTTATCTGTCAGTGGACACTTAGGTTGTTCCCATGTCTTGGCTATTGTGACTAGTGCTGCTGTGAACATAGGGGTGCATGTATGTTTTTGAATTAGAGTTTTGTCCAACACTTATTTTTTTTAAGGGCACTCTGCCGTCTTGAGAAATGTCAAAAAGGAGTTTAGCAAATGGAGGCTGAAATTCCAGTGTGACCAGGTGGTTTCATCCGTCTGATGTGTAATAATACCTGCTGCTCCCAGCTCCATCTCATTACTCACTGACACACATAAGTGGATCACAGGAAAGTTACTCGTATCTATAAGGAAAAAGCTAATCATATTCTCATTCCTTAAAGAGGCCTTGTTCGGACAGAGGACCTTTCACAAAAGAGGAAAGTAATACGCCTGGAACGATGAAAAATGTTCAATTTCACTTGTAGTCAAAGAAATACAAAGGAAGGGAAATGTCATTTCTCCCATAAATGAATACACTTATTTTTAAATGAGAAATACCCAAGCTGACTAAAAAATGGCATGATGAGAACTTGCAAACTCTGCCCAGGGGACTATAAATGGCGTGGCCTTTCTGGAAATTAATTAGACAAATACATCCAGGCCCTCTGATCGGCATTTCAGCTTCTGGGAACTTTGTTCATTCAGATCTCTGATTGTTTATATAGGTTAAAGATTTTGCAGTGATATTTATAGGGAAGAAAATTTAGAAATAGCCTAAAGGCTCAATGGTGTGAGAATGTAAATAGTACTTTGTACTGCTTGAAATGCTTATAAGGGTTTTTAATCATACGGCGGAAACGTTTGTGTTACGTTTAGTGGGAGTAAAAATAGTCAGCAGTTGTATAATATGATCATCTCAGTTATGTAAAACCACCTGAGAAAACTTGGAAGGACATACACCAAACTCTAAATTTTTTTTTTTAGCTGATGGGATTTCAGTTTTCTTCTGTTATACTTTGAGGTTTTCCAAGTTTGCTTAAATATGCATTTATATCTTTAGAATCAGAAATGAGGTTATTGGAAGGAGAGTTGTATTGGGGGTACTTGCCCAAAGGAGAGATGGATTAATGGCTGACCAGCCCTGCCTTGACTAGTTCAACCCACTAAACTTATTAAATTGATGACATTTAAATGAATGTCCTGCCATTGGTTCTATGCCAGGACTTTACACTTGCAGCCTAGATGTCGGTCTTTCCAAGGGGTTCCGGAGGATCTAGGGACACTCCTGGGTGGGTGACCTTGTAAGGAATTTCTCCCAGGAAAGGCGTGAGCATCGTTTTTCCTTCCCTCTTTCCTCTGTCTCTTGACCAACGATAGACTGCATTATATCACACTCTACTGCACCCCCAGCTTCCCTGTTCCTGACAGTTGAGGCACGTTTCAAGTGCCCACGGGGTTCTAAAGACAGCATTTAAGGCAAAATATTGAAGCGTCAAAATCTGCCCCACCCTCCTTGAAAATCCTTTTTCTTTCTTAAACCACCAGGACTTGCCTCCTACCCCCCAAGATCAAAAGCCAAGAATGAATTTGTTTTGTTTTTCTCTCCATTTCCACTGACGCCTCTCCTTTCTTGTGAGATCGAATCCAAAATTAATTCCAGGAGGTAGTACTGGAAGGTGGAAGGGGAGCCATGGGTCAAAGAAGGGAATTTTCTGTTGTTTCTTTTCAAATGCATCTATCTGCGTTTGCATTTGTAAAACACATGTGTGATACAGCTCCGCTGTGGTTCAATATTAGGAAACCAATTTTTGGCTGGCAGTTACTTACAAGCAAGCAGGGAAGCACCTGAAAGATTTAAGGATCTTTGCACAAAGATTCCCCATCCACCCCCAATTGCAATAGGAATTTTCCCTCATGTGCTAAGCTCTGTCTCCTGGGATAGGTCAGCCCTTTAACATGTTCCAGCGGTATGTATGAATCATGAAGCTGTAAAACAGAGAACTGGTTCGTGAAGTCAAGCAGTACTTTCCCCGGGTGGGTGGGTGCCCATCCGGGTGGGAGGGAGCCGAAGAGTGCGCCCCCATGTGGCAAGAGAGAAGCACTGTATCTTTTAGCATCTGGAAAAGAAAGAGCGACCGCTCAGGCTTGAATAAAAAAGAAATGGTTTTGCAAATGATTGGCTTGGAACTAAGCAAAAATGCCTTCGAGCCATTAAAAGCTAGAGTCCCAGAGGCTAAGAAATTTGGAAAATATTTCTGTAGTTTTAAAAGAAACAAATGGAATATGAAACTGTATGTTAAGATGTATATAACCAGGGAATTCCCTGACGGTCCAGTGGTTAAGACTTGGGCTTTCACGGCTGTGGACCCGGGTGCGATCCCTGGTTGGGGAACTAAGATCCCACAAGCCGTGTGGTGTGGCCAAAAAATAAAATGAAATGTATCGTATCTGTAAGGAAATAGCTTAAAATATTTTTTTAATATTTTTTATATTTATATAGGAAAAAATAAAATTCAAAGGAAGTGTACCAAAAAAAAAAAAAGTATGTATAATCAATTGTGATAACTAACATGAATCGTACTTTTCAGGTGCCAGGTTCCGTGCCAAGTGCTTTACATATAGTTTAGTCCTCGTAACAGCCTTCCTAAGTAGATATGGCTATGAAACCCATTTTACTATAAAGGCACTGAGACACAGATACAGCATTTGCCTAAAGCCTTTATGGCTAATGATTGACAGAGTCACAGCCCCACGGTTGACAGAGCCATATCTCCAGCATCTGTTCTCTCTACCACGTGCACTGGCCGCAAATGTGCGAAACATCAACGTGCACATGCTGGACGAGGGGTAGGAACAAGCGACAGTCAGTGTATCGGGGATATTGGTGACTCTTTCTGGGGAACGGTCTTTCACGTAGTTATATTTACAGCTTTACAAAAAGGAAACGGTATGAGAATTGTGGATAGGTTTAGAGACAGAAACAGGCTGTAGTTTTGAATGTCTCCAAGCTGAAGCGTCTTCTGCCAAGATGGGGAGAACCACGCTGGCTCTTCCTTGAAGTTCCACGTGGCTGCTGAGAAGGGCCTCCTCCATGGGCCTTGCTTTCTCTACGTGCCAAGGTTGATGTAACCCATGTTGAGTAGTTGCTTCACGTTCAGTGTTTCAAATTCAGCCTTCATTATATAAAGGAAGTTGTGCCAATCCCACAGCTGATGGAGGAAACAGAACCAAATTTCTCAGCAAACATTGCCACACTCATGTTGGTAATTGAATTTCTTCTCCCCGAGTTATTCTGATTCTCTGGGAAACAAGAAGGAAGGGGAAGGAAATATAAGTGAATGGATCCTCCTGTTTCCCTCTTTTGATCAGCCTTTGGATTTTGTGTGTGTAGACTGCATAGTGAATATATATCGCTCTTCATTTTAGGTTTTATAGCAGGGGTTTAGAAAGAAGGAGTTTTTCCAGGGATTTGAAGCTTTCTGTGTTTAGCAGATGAGGATTTGCCCGTTTGCGCTAATTCAACCGGATGATCTCCAGTGATACCTTGGGGACATTTTTAAAGCTCTTGTGGCCGGTGATCTGTTAATTCGCGTTGCCGTTATTCACCGGAGGCCTGAGCTTCCATCACTGGGCCTATTGGATTTGGCCGGTTACATCATCGCAGGGACAGCAAACATCCTGTGTTCCTGCTGAGACGCCCCCCCGGGTTATGAAACGAAGGTTACCGTGGCATCTATCTAGCAAGATGCGCTCAGTCTGACGACCTTGAATCCATAAGGATTCAAACATTATTTTTAAATCGTCTGTGTATTTTTTTTTTGCTGGAGGGAGGAGTGTAAGCTCCACCGTACTTTCAAAAGCATCGCTGATCCCAAATGGTTTCGAGCCTAGGATCTAGAGACATCAAGGCCTTTCACTTCAAGGGGTGGAGGCTTATCCCCTCCCCGCCCCTTCCCCGGCTTGTGCCCACCAGACCTGGCTCTGTTTTTGCCATGCAGTATAACATGTTGGTACAAGAATCACATCCCTTGTTTGAGGGAGAAGAGCGCGGGGAACAAAAGGTGTCCAGTAAGGTGACCCGGTGATTCAGCGGGAAGAGTGAGCTTCGGATCGGTCTGTCTGTTCTCCTGCGGTTCTCATTCTCAAACTTAGCGATGGGGTGCCTCTCCCGGAAGCATGAAGTGGGGGACGGTAGGCCGAACCCCAGCACTGGGCCCCTTCTTTCTGTGAATTCACAGACGCTTGAGTTTAAACTTCTTAAAAATGTTTTTTGACGATGGGCAACCTTGAAGCCTTTCCTTTCCACCTTCCCGAAAGGATTGTAACCCTGTGTCGCGTGCTTGGTGTTAATAAATACTTCCTGCTTAACAGCTGCTTTACACTTAAAACAGTAGGTCTGCTGGGTTAAGAAACAGCTTTGCCTGAAACGTTTTCAGGTTTGTGTACGAGCAGGTGTGATTGATTACAGATACGAGGTTCCCTCTGAGCCTTTTCTGCCTTTTCTGGTGTCGTGTAGTGCAAGCTCACTGGACTCTCTCCGAGCTAAACCTCTGGGGTTTCAGCCTCCTAAATGTCACTGCAGAGACTCGCTCGTGACCCTTTTTGGCGAGCAGAGGGGCAGGTAACCACTCCACCCCCCACCCCTGGTCAACCACGGGGCCCAGGTGAAGAAGTGGCTTCTGGAGGCAGAGGACCCAGCTTGACTCCCGCATCCATCTTGGACCGGCTGTGTGACCTGGGACCAGTTCCTCCACCTCTCTGTTCTTCAGGTTCCTTGTTTGTTAAAGGGGGTGGTCTCCACTTCATGGGGCTTTTGTAAGGATCGAGGGTCAGTTGAGAATAAGTTCTTGGCATCACCCCTTCCCGGATGTCGCTGATGAAGTTTTTCATTTCTGAACCCGACATCGGGTGTTCCTTCCCTAAAATGTCCTTCCTCTTTGCCAAATCCTACTCGAAAAATGCCCAGACCTTTCCCCTCCCAGGAAATCTCACGGGTGCTTATCACTCTGGCAACACCCCTAACCCCGCGCCAGGCCTCCTTTAAGCGGTCCCTTTGTCCACGGCGCTGGTATTTTACTAGATGCTGTGCAATGGCTTAAGCAGCCTTTCTGGGAGAGACAAGGGTATTCGTTACTGGGGATGCATCCGGACTCTCTGTAATGATTTTTTTGGACTGTTTTTCCTCGTTGCAGACTCATTCGTGGCTGTTACCAAACGGTGGGTTATTTAACTTTCTCAAGTGCATCAGGCGTTCATACCCTCCCATTTCCCACTAGGAGAGGCAGTGACATCAGTTTTCACACCTCGGGACCCCAAGGCGAGGCGTGCATCCTCGTCCCGGTTAATAACTCTTTATGCCTCTCGATGTTCCTATTAAACGCGTGTTTGGTGCTGGAATTTGCTGACGGGGCACCCATCATCTCCGTTGTTCTCTGTGCATTATTTGCAGGAAATTCAGAGTCGCATCCTTTTGTGACACTGACAGAAATCAGTCTAGCCTCCCGCGCTTGTTAGAGAGTGTGAATTTCTGTCCCTTAGATTTACAGGAACGTACTCACGTCTTCCCTGTCTGTCCTCTCTTAAATTATAAAATCCCAAAGGGAGGAGATGGGTTTTTTTTGTTCCTATCAATGCCCACTGGAGAGCATCCAGGTCAGGGCCGTGTGTGCAGAGGAGGTCCAGGGAATCTGTGGTGTCCACTGACTGGTCCAGGAGACAGCTGAGCTCCCTTCATCACCACTCGGCTTCCTTCCTACACGGCACTTGGGCCTGTTTGCTTGTGCCTTTAGTGTCTATGGGCTTGAAATCCCACATGTTTTGTTCAGTTCCACGACCAGCCTCTGCAGCCCGAGTCATCAGGTTTTGTCAACGATATAAGAACACCCGTGTGTGCACAGAAGCACACACCTATGCATGCACACACAAAGACGGTCTGATATCTGAGGCAAGAAAGATGGTACCCAGCGGTAATCCCATGCATGTACACACACACACACACACACACAGTATAGATGCCACATGGTGAATATTTAGCTTCAGCTCGTGCAAATATTGTCTAGGAGGAGTTGTTGCTATCCCCTGAGACAGCTGCATCCTCCAGAGGCTGACGACCCTGGCATTTCAGAGGATCGATAAAAGGCCCCTTCTCCCCAGTGGGTCTGAGATCCAGCTGTTTCTAAGAGAACCAGCTGGGGAGGAGTGAGTCTACCTGCTCGCTGGCTCTCTCTTACTGTTCAGCCTGCACTGGCTTGATCTGAATCAACAAACACATAATGGCTTTTCAAAAGAAGTGGTTTTTTCTTTTCATGTTTTTGGCATACAAACCGTATTCCACTAAGATAGGCTCATCCGGAAAGGGAATCAAAGATCTGATCCAGTTTATAGAATGAGACCCTGGTCTTGAAGCACCTGAGGGGGTGAGAGATAACTGCCCTTTTCTTGCTTTACTTCCAGGAGTAAGGAGAGGCCGCACCAAATGCCCGGGCTCAGGCGTAAAGGCTCAAAAGTTTCTTAATTTGACTTTGGGAAAAATTTTCTGCAATTTTCAGCTTAGAGATGAGAATTATTTTGCTTGTGAAAAATTTGTCCCTAGAGAAGGGAAGTAGTTACCACGGAGAGTTCCCTCCTACCCCTCAAGTCGGCTGGACCCCATCTGAGCAGAGCCTCAGTCAGGCTTCTGCTGTTTCCCCCAACCTGGGGAGCCATAAAATTTATCTTTCAAACCAGGACACTTTGGGGAGTGAAAGGGGCCACTAATAATCCCCCTGGGGTAGCAGAGCCAACACTGGGCTGTAGGGTTGCCCTGTCCTGTGGTGGATGTCCCAGAGACAGGCTCTGGTGACCTTCTGTGGCATCTGGGTCAGGCTCTGCAGGTTCAGATGATGCAGGGACGCTTGTCTCCATCTGTGTCCCCAGGTGTTTCCCTTCCTCTTGCAGGAAGCCTGTCTGAAAGATCCTTCCTTTGCTGTGAACCGCAGCCTGGGTTCCCTGCCTCAGTCTCGGTCCTGTGTTTCAGATCCAGGCAGTTTGCCTCCATTAGGGATTAGCAAATAACCCAGGAGACCATGGGTGTTTGGCATAATCTGGCCCTAAGAAATGACACTTTTCAAATATATACCCAAAGGGGAACTTTATTTTATTTTTATTTTATTTTTAATTGAAGTATAGTTGATTTACAATTTTGTGTTAGTTTCAGATGTACAGCAAAGTGATTCAGTTATACATACTAGTATATCCTTTTATCCAGATTCTTTTCCATTACAGTTTACTACAAGACATTGAATATAGTTCCCTGTGCTATACAGTAAATCCTTGTTTATCTATTTTGTATCTGGTAGTGTGCCTCTGTTAATCCCATACTTCCAGTTTATCCCTCACCCCCTTCCCCCCAAAGGGGGACTTTTACAAGGAAGGTAATCTCATGAAACCCAAGGGCTGGGTACCTTAGTCGGCCCATGAGGGTCAGAATGTCCTATGGCACCCAGGCTGCCATTTGTCTGTATTTCTGTCTGTCTGTCTCTCTGTCTGTCTGTCTCTGGCTGCGTGGTTTCCCATCTCTGCTTGTCTCTGTACATCTGTTACCTTCTGTCTCTCTGTCTGTCTGCCCCCTACTCCCATTCGTGCACGTACGTCGTGGCTGCCCTTATATCACATGACCTTTCGGATGCAGAGCCCACACTGGGGGTCACGTGGTCCTTCCCCATTCCCGTCCCCCATCCCTGGGGAGAGAATCTACTTGGCTGAGCCTGGCATCCGAGTTGGTTCCCCCTGAGTCAGTGTGACCTGTAGAGCAGGGTCACCTCCTGCAGGAGGGAGGGGACGTGTGACAGCAGCCACAGTCCACACATAAGCACTTTGTATGGTCTGAGCACTTTGGTGCAGCCTCTCATTTAATTCTCACAAAACCCTTGTGGCATAGGTTCTGTTCTTACCCCATTTTATAAATCAAGAAACTAAGGCACAGAGGGGTTAAATAGCTTGTTCCGCACCACACGGCTGATGAGAGGCTGAGTCAGGAAGAGAGCCAGGCAGCCTAGTTCCAGAATCTGTGCTCAGTCCTGCTTCTCTTAAACAGGCAGTGTTAGGATGCCCCATTTTCATCTCTTTGCCCTTTTTTTTTTTTTTTCGTTGATAAGTCCTGTACTCAGAGATAACCGTGGCTTACTATTTGACATTTATATTTTCAATCTGTTTTCAGTACATACACATAAATTTAAACAAAATTGTGCTATCACGTTCTATATTATAATTTTATTTTTATTTATAATTTTATTTTTTATTTATAAATTTTATTTTTATTTATTCTATATTATAATTTTTCCGTTTAGCAACATATTATTCAAATTTTTCCTAACATCTTTCTTGGAGTATACTTGCTCTACAGTGGTGTGCTAGTTTCTGCTGTATAACAAAGTGACTCAGGGCTTTCCCGGTGGCGCAGTGGTTGAGAGTCCGCCTGCCGATGCAGGGGACGCGGGTTCGTGCCCCGGTCCGGGAAGATCCCACATGCCGCAGAGCGGCTGGGCCCGTGAGCCATGGCCGCTGAGCCTGCGCGTCCGGAGCCTGTGCTTCGCAACAGGAGAGGCCACAGCAGCGAGAGGCCTGCGTACCGCAAAAAAAACCAACCAAAAAACCCCAAAGTGACTCAGCTCTACATAAGCATATATCTTTTTACCCTGTACATTGGGCACTGAATGTCTGTTCAAGGACTGATTGATGAATGAACGAGTAAGTGAATGAATGCAGGCGGGGAGGACTAGGCAGAAGCACACACGGGCCCTCAGGGAGTTAGGAAATAGACCATTTTCCAGCCCTGAAAGCTTCCTCCAGCTGCTGCTTGTCCAAGTGCTGACGTGCCCGTTTTCAAACTACTCTCTCTTTCCATCCCTCTCTTTTTTGCTCAGACAAGAGTGAGAATGGCGAGGCATATCAGCGGAAGAAGGCAGTGACCACCGACCTTCCAGAGGGCCCAGCTGCCCCCGTGCTGTCTCAAGGGAACCCGGTGCTGCCCGGCGGCAGCAGCTGGAGGAGGATCGTGCTACTCATCTTGGCCATCACCATACACAACATCCCAGGTGAGGTCTTGCCCCGAGCGGTCCAGCCACGGGTCTGAGGGTGAAGTGACTCTGTCAGCTCAGTTGCCTGGCTGGAAAAGGGGCTTGGGCAATCGTGAGGCTGGTCCTTTCTCGAGGGGGCATGGGGGAGGGAGTGCAAAACTTTCTTGAGTTTATTTTTTGGGTTACCGGCTCTGGATCGATCACTGCGTGTTAAAACTTCTGGTCCCAGTTACCGCAGACGATTTCACTCCAGTTTCCACCTATGAGTTCCTTTCTTCACATATTTGATACCAAGTCGTTTGGGCATAAATTCATAGCTGTTGCCCGATCGCTGTGGCTTGCACCTCTCGTAAACACAGAGTGTCTCTGGTTCTTCTTAATCCTTTTTAAAAGTATTGAATTCAGTACAGTTGTACACTGATGTTTGCCTTACCTGCTTTCTTCACGGGGACATCTTTCTGAGATGTCATTACCGTTACCGAGTCCAAGCTTGTACTCCTCACCACGTGACAGGTCAATAAATCGAGAGATGAGTTGTTGGGGTGAGGGATAGCGACTTTATTCGGAAAGCCAGCAGACCGAGAAGATGGTGGACTCGTGTCCCAAAGAACCATCTTGCCTGGGTTAGAATTCAGGCTTCTTTTATACTAAAAGGGGAGGGAGTAAAGTCAGACATTTCCTGGTTCCGGTCAGACTCCGGAGGGGGTGTGTTAATTTCTTCCTCCCTGCAGCCATTCACAGGTGGGCCTGGTCAGGATGTCTCCTCTGAGCTAAACAAAGGTATTTTCTTGCCCATTACCTGGGAGGCAGGGTTCCCAGAGATGGGCCATTATGTATAATTTGAGCTTATAGGCCACATCCCTTTAGTGGTGAATTTGTAACAGAATACAAAGGTTCTTCCCTATTACATTACCAATCCTTTCCTTTTAACATTTTGGAGTAATTTGTTTTGTGTCTTTGGATTTATTTTAGTCGATTGGTGTTCTGTTTCAAAAATAATATGTTTTATATGGAGTAACTAGAAAAGACAGATAAGCGTAAAAAAAGAGTAAAGATATTATTAAAAAAACAAATTGAGAGACCCTGAGGATCTCCTTGGGTTACATTGCGGAATTCCAGCTCTACTACTTAACTAACTAGTTTATCTTGACAAATGACGTGAGCTCCCTGAACCTTGGTGTTCTCATCTGTGAAGTGGGCATTATGCTACCACTGAGATATCTGGGATATTATTTACAAAGTGAGCTATACCAATTTTGATAATTAAAGAAGATTTTATATATATACAGTACCTGGGCCACTTGAGCACTTGAAAAGTGGTAGCTGTCATTAGCGTTAATAATACTCCCGACTCCTTCAGTCTTGTGTTCTTAAACATTCTGATCCATCTTTCATAGTTTTGGAACTCAAGTCTGAGTGACAACCTTGCTCAGGGAGCAGCCCCAGGTGATATATTATCTGAGTCCTTGCAGAGTTCATAATGTCAGCCTGTTACCCCAGTACAGGAGCAGAGACTGGACTAGGCATAGCTTTTGCTAGAGGTACCTATCTCTCCTTGTAGCTCTTATAGATGTTGCTCTGGTATCTTCTGGCTTCAGTACTGTGGAAGCGAAGGCCACGGCCAAACCGAGTTTCTTCCCCTGTGTGTGCCTTTTGCTTGTGCGGTGAAGACTTCTTCTGGTCATCTTTAAGGAGTGAAAATATCAGCATGTTGTCTGTTGCAGTGTACATAGGAAATCTCTCAGAACATCTTGTCTAATCACTCAGCTGAGATCTTCCTCTAGATGAGAAGCCTTTTCCTCTCTTATTTCTATCCTGATCTTAGGAATTTCTATCATAGGATCGTATAGGCCAATTTGCTCCCAGTTTTTGTCAGCATCTGTTTCCCTCGCATTTTTCTCTTGGCTTTTTTCCCTTTGGGTTCTGAGTCAACTATTTTGGTTGTTTTCCGAGAGCTTGCTATTCAGTATGTCTTGAGATGATGTCTTACGTGGGACCCCAGCACACAAATCTGACCAAAGTGGATTTGCCTGGGTGGAAGGATCTGGTCATACTCACCCCCAGTATGTTAAAGAGCTTATCGAGAGACCAGGGTCTCTGCAGCGGGCACAGTTCCAAAACCTCCACGGTCACTTTCAACCTGTTAAATGCTAATCATTCAAGAAGAGAAGTTACTTAGGCCGTCTATTCAGTCATAATAGTTAGCGGCTGTCTTTCTGCCATTTAAGACTCCTTCTTTAACCAGCTGAAAAAGAATAAAGGTCTAAATACAAATAGATGTGTTTCTGAAGGCCCCCCCGGGGCTCAGTCCCAGAGTCTCAAGCTTCTAACTTCAGTCTAAAGGGAAGTTCACTCGCCCACCGTTGCCTTCTGACAGCTTCGTGCCTTTTGATGAGAACCGTTTCAAGAGCTTGTCTGTCGCCAACTTATCTTTGAAAAAGTCTCTTCTTTAGCGCTAGCCTTCATGGTTTATTAAAAATTTAACTAGAGCTTTGATGTTCCCCGAGACTCTGGGTTTAAAGGTAGATTTTCACAGCAACTAAATGGATAATTGATTTTTTTGAAGTTTTTTTGTCTTGGCTGGTTCAGTTATGTATGTCCTGGGGATGACATTTTGTTTAAAAAAACCTTTTTTTTAAAATGTAGGAGTTAAAAGGAAATCTTATTAGCCCGTGTGCTGTCTCCCAGAGGTTTCTGGAGCGCGAGGACCCACATGCAGACATGAGCGCACACCCAAGGCACTTGGCTTCATATTTTAGACACGTGTGCAAGGATAAATGAGTCCTGAAACTTCTGTGGTTCACAGTGCCCCCAGGAATCTGCTAAGAGCTATGGACCCTCTCGTAAGAGAAGGTTGCACGCAAACCAGTTACCAGGCAGTTTGGGGTATTCACAGATCTCACGAAGTCCACCCACGGCTCCAGAGCAGGAAGGAACCCCTGCTTTAGAGAAACAAACTGTCCAGCCGTGCAAGGACTTGAAATGTTTCAGGAGGAAAGGGTGATGCCCGATGGAGGCCAGCAGACATGAGCCCTGCTCACCGGCGAGTGGTGGGTTCAAAGGCTCCCGAGGATAGGGGGGGCTTCCCCCTTCACCAAACGTTCCTTCTATGGCTCGGCCCGGGGAGCTGAGTCCTTTGGAAAATGATCTCCCAAGGAAACGGCATGTTTTCTGTGAAAGCAACCCCACTCTGTAGCCTTGGGAGCACACTGTCTCTTAACGGGCTTCTCCTGCCATGTCATACAGACTCCTGGGCTCGGAGCCTTCCAGGGATTTCCGGGCTTTCGGAAAACAGGCTCCCTCTCTGTGTCAGAGTGGAATTAAAAATCAACCAGCCATGGAGTTCCCACTAATCTCTTTTCATGAGTAGCTTACGGTCTTTGTACGTGAGAACGTTAGATTTAGAGCTTAAAGGGATTCTAGAACTTATCTCATTTAAGCACTGCTCCATCAGAGAATTTGGTGGGGTTGGCAGGGAGGGCGGGAGGGGGGGAGGAGGCGTGTGTGTTAATTATCCCTGTGGTTCCTTCCAGCTCTGGCACTGGATGATTCGGTGAGAAAGAAGACAAGTAGTACATTGTTAATTTCACTTATTTCACAGTGTCATCACTCGTTTCTGGGTGACACCTCCCTGTATCCTGTGTCTGCCTCTGTCTTGATAGTTATCACTCTGAATGCAGTTATTTGAATGTATCTGTTTCCCCCCATACATGGAGCTTCTTGCAAGAAGACCTGTGCCGTCTCGTTTTTGGAACCCATGTTACACTTCATATTGAAGCACATTATACATTCCGGCTCCGGGGATGGCTGGTGCATTCGGGGACCTGGCCTCCTTTCTAGGAGGGGAGTCAGGTGTCTCAGTTTCCTATCCACCTTGGCCGCCAGGTGGGCTAAGGGACGCATTTAACTTCTGTGGGTCTCTGGGATACATTGGACTTTCCTTGCTGTTTGACGTGATTCATAAAGTTCCATAGAAAAAGAGGCTGGGTAAATCGCACACTTTATATTTACCTCTCATCAGAGCCAGGGGTCAAGTTTGCTTTGCTGGTGTGACTGTGATGCAGAGAGAGCTGGAGGTCACTGCCTGTGTCTCTAGAACAGCAGGACAGTTGATTTTAATTGTTTGGCTTGTCCTCCTGACGGCTCCTGATAGGACCCCATTTCATGGCTTTAAATGAGACGCTTGACGTTTTCATCAGAAGTGATTTTGTTTGAGGGAACAAAACCCCACAGATTTATACACTAATATGTTAACAGTGGTTGGTTATTCTTGGGCTTATGGAGTTAGAGGATTACGGCTGATTTTTATTTCCTTCGTGTTTTGTGAGATTTATAACTCTACTTTTCTATAATGAATATTTATGATTCATGTGATCAGATAAAAATGCTTTTTGTTTTTATTTTATTTTTTGTATTGAATTATAGTTGATTTACAGTGCCTTTTAAATTAATTAATTGATTTTATTTTTGGCTGCATTCGGTCTTTGTTGCCGCACGTGGGCTTTCTCTAGTTGCGGCGAGCGGGGGCTACTCTTCATTGGGGAACACGGGCTTCTCATTGCGGTGGCTTCTCTTGTTGTGGAGCATGGGCTCTAGGCGTGTGGGCTTCAGTCGTTGTGGCACATGGGCTCAGTAGTTGTGGCACGCGGGCTCTAGAGCACAGGCTCAGTAGTTGTGGCTCGCAGGCTTAGTCGCTCTGCGGCATGTGGGACCTTCCCAGACCAGGGATCGAACCTGTGTCCTCTGCACTGGCAGGCAGATTCTTAGCCAGTGCGCCACCAGGGAAG
>NW_020174923.1:5099318-5112047 GCF_003031525.2 Neophocaena asiaeorientalis asiaeorientalis | reverse complement strand
CAGCAAAGTGATTTAGTTATATATATATATATATATATATCTCTCAGCCTCCGTGGTCACACTGCATCCTTTTCTGTATCTTATCTCCCCCTGCCTCCTTCTTATAAAGACCCTGTGACTGCAGTGTGGGCCCCACCCAGGTAATCTGGGGTCATTACCCCATCCACAGATAATCCAGGGTAATCACATCTGCAGAGTCTCCTTTGCCAGGAGAAGGTGACACTCCCAGGTTCCAGGGATTGTTGGTGGCCTGAGCCCGGGCACTTGCTTCATTCTGCCGTGGTCTCCACATGCTGTGGCTTTGACAAGGCTGCGCTGAGCGTGTGTGGAAAGGAGCCAACGGCTCAACAGAAGAACTTACTGAGTCTTCATTTTCCTGGGGCAAAGAGTGAATAGAAAGTTCTAGTAGCCATGGAACTTTCCCGGAAAAGCCCTGATGCAGCAGCCTCCGCTTCACGTTGCTCTGCTCCCAGAAACTGGAGGGACATTTTGTGCAGCCAGACACCCAGGCTCAGTCAGTGAGTATGCTGAGCCCCACTCCACACCACAAATCACTGGCAGGAAAACAATGCCCTGATGACACCGGAGGCCACCGTTTCCTGGGGCCTTTCGGAGCTCCAGACATCAAGTGCTCCACGTATATGATTTAGGTATTTGCACCCCTGGTTTACATTTTAGCAGCTGAGACCCAGAGTGGTCAAAGACCGAGCTCACGGTCACACAGCAGGTCCCGGTAGACCGTGATTCATGCTCGTCTCTGTATGCCGCCTCCAGTCTGCCTGTTGCCATAGGGAGCTCACAGAGCTTTTCAGCCGTGATTCCAGAAAAGTTGAGCAAGTGCGTCTCACTGTTTGGAGCTTGCCACGCCAGATGTTAGCATCCGTGATGGTCACTCCTGATGCCGCAGGCCCATCTCAGCAAGGAGGTGTGGGTGGAGGAAGCCTGGAGCGGAAGCCGCATCCCCACCAGGGCACCTGCCGCTGTGGGCTCCCTGCACATATGTGTGCGGGGTGAACACCGTGCAGCCCCCTTCACACCCACCACCACCACCGTCAAGCGAGGGTGGTCGGGACTCCCAGGCAGACGGTCACCGCTTCAACCCCGTCAAGGAAGGAGACGTGGAGGGAGGGGCCGAGCACAGGATTTAGAGTCTGAAAGGCCAGGGCTTGGACCCTGCAGCCACCAGCTCTGCCAGCTGGGTGTTCCTAGGTAAGATTATGGGAGTCTCAGTTTCCCCAGCTCTAAAACGGAGATAACGTCTATCTTGCTGTTCAATATTCAGTGAGGTGACAGCATGGCAACAAGCAAGGCCGCTCCCCGTGTTGCCTGCCATGTAGCGCAGATCACGATGCCCGGGACACAGTAGGGCCCGAACAACGTTAATCTCCCTCCACCTCCTCCGGGTCCCCACGCCCCTCCTCCCACCTACTTTTGGCTTCCCTTTGCTCCCCAAAGATCGTTCAGTTCTGGTCTCGGTGGTGTCGAGTGGGACCATCTCAGATCACTTTGCTTTTTGCCTCCAGGAGGTTACATGTGAAGATGCGTTTACTCCAGGAGTTTGGAAACATTGTAATGTTCTCCTGTAATTATCTGATTCTCAGTGCGGAGCCTGACATTATAATTAGCGCAGGCTCCTGTGTGGGGTGACATACTGCTTGGCATACTGTGCTCCTGGGCGTGTGCCGTAGCAGACACTCGTAGCACGCTCCCAAATCAGGCTGTTGGGTTTGAGCGTGAGAATTGGCGGCACAGACACCCAGAGAGTGAAATCGCAGCTCTCGGATCCCCGCGTGATCCCTGGAAAGCGACTAGGCGACTTTTAGATTCGCCATCAACTCCGGCCCCAAGGCCAGCAGACACACAGATGCCTGTGCCCTACTCTCTGGCCTTCAGATCAAGGAGGCTACATTCTAAGGCTGCACAAGGATGAGGGTTTGAAATTGAGACCCATTTCCACATCTCCTAGGTTATGTCCTCCTTCTACCTGTTATGTAAATTGAAGAAAAAAGTTAAAGCAAGAGAATTTGAACCTATTTTTGTATCCGGACTCAATCCAGTCACCTCCAGTTGTCTTTCTACTATGGTCAGGCAGATCTTGGCTGGAACATGGTTTGCGTGAAGCCCTTTTGGAGGTGCACTGCCCAAAATGCCAGCTACTAGCCATGTGGATTAGCACAGGGTTTAGAATCAGAAAGGCCCGGGCTTGAATCCTGGAGCCACCAAATGTTCTGCTCTTTATTGATCAGAATTAAAGAAAATGCAGAATCTAGACCCTCAGTTGTACTTTGCCACATGTCAAGTGCTGGAGAGCCGTATGCAGCTATGGGTGCCATATTGGACAGCAGACAGAGAACAATTCCACGGTCACAGAAAGTTCTACTGGATGGCACTGCTGTTGGATGGACCGCATGGAAATGTAACTTCACCAATTATTCAGAGCCTACCCAAGCTTGCCTTGGGACGAGTTTTATTTAGGGAAGACATTTTGTTTCCTGAGATGGTTTTTCTCAGTCATGGGGTGTGTCAAAAATACGTTATGAATAAAATACTTAGAGATCAAAACTTGCAAGTTATATATTTACTGTTTTAATAAATTAAGGGTGGTACAGGGTCATCCCTGTGGCGCCATCATTCTTGTTCCCTTTGGTTCTGATCTGGTTTTGTGGGGATGGCACAAGGTGAGGGCGGCTTGTGCAGGGGAGTCATGCTGCAGGCTTGTGTCATGTCCAGTGTCCGGGGGCAATGGAGGGCTGCTCCCAGGTCAGCTAGTCACGCTCTCCTCTGGGCGCGATGTGTTGTCTGCAAAGAGACACACACCCATCCCCCGAGCAGGGCGACATCATTGGTCTGTGTCAGCTTAGCCCCTCACAGAACAGCCGCTCCTGACTCACCCTGGAGTTTGAAGAAAGGACGTTAACTGTCGCATGAAAATCATCGTGGCATTTATTGTCACATTTTTGCTGGGGACATTGCCCAGTTCATCACCCGGTTCTCTTAAATATTTATTTCAGAATGCACCACCTGGAAAAGCTTTGTCTCCCTTGTTGAAACGATACTTATAATTTAGTGTGTATAGCTTTTTTTTCACCCTCTGTGGCCAAGAAGCCCCGAGGCCCATTTGCGGCTGAGATAAGAATGAAATGGATTCTTCTGGTCTGATTCTCTGAATTCTTCTCTCACTTTACAACCTATTGTTGTTCTGCACTTTTAACCCATTTCAGGAGGAGGTAGGTTATTAATTGGCACAAGTGATTTTATTCCATTGTCACTAGTCTTCTGTGTTCTCTTTCCTGGTCACAGATTATATATCTAACCCAGATACGTGGCCTGAAAAATGCTTTTCTCTGGTTGTGATGGGCACCAGATGAGAGGTGAGGAAGTCATGTTTATAGTGTTCAAATAATCAATCATCAGCAATACTTTCTGGATACTTTCTATATATGGAGCACCGGGATCCCCCTTGTCCAACAGAAGTATATGCAAGCTACGTATCTCATTTTCAACTTTAGAGGAGCCATGTTAAAAAAGATATTTAAAAAATCAGGTGAGGGGCTTCCCTGGTGGCACAGTGGTTGAGAGTCCAACTGCCGATGGAGGGGACACGGGTTCGTGCCCCGGTCCAGGAAGTTGCCACGTGCCGTGGAGCGGCTGGGCCCGTGAGCCACGGCCGCTGAGCCTGCGTGTCCGGAGCCTGTGCTCCGCAACGGGAGAGGCCGCAGCAGTGAGAGGCCCGCGTACCGCAAAAAAAAAAAAAAGAAAAAAAAAATCAGGTGAAATTGGTTTTTAAAATATATTTTATTTACCCTAAATTAGCCAAAGTATGATCATTTCAACATAGAATCATTATTTTAAAAATCGAGATTATTTTACATTGTTCTTTTTCATACTAAAGTCTTTGAAATCCAGTGTGTATTTTACACTTCTGGCACATCATTTTCTGGATGATTCAAGTAAAATGTTGCCCTACTGCAAAAAGATTTAATACTTCTTCCGTTTTCAAATTTAAACAAATTAATTAAAATTAAATTATTTATTTTCTCCATCATACTAGCCAAATTCCAAGTGTCTTGTAGACACACAGGGCTAGTAGCTGCCACTTTGTTTTTTTTTTTTAATATTTACTTCTTTATTTTGGCTGCACTGGTCTTAGTTGTGGCAGGCGGGATCTATAGGACTTCTTAGTTGTGGCATGTGAACTCTTAGTTGCAACATGCGTGTGGGATCTAGTTCCCTGGCCAGGGATCAAACCCGTGGAGTCATACCCACTGGCCCACCAGGGAAGTCCCACGGTAGCTGCCACTTTGGATGGCACAGATGTAGGTGCTCCCAGAGGTACAAAAAAGAATGCAAGGCGGTCCTTACTTTGAAAGAGTTTGCAATCCAACAGGAGAAAGTTTATACACACATATTATAATACACTGCAGGGTGAATCGATTCTCACAGGAGGCCAGCAGAATCAAGACGAGCTCTCAGTGCAAAGGTGTGATCTTTCTTTTGGTTCAGCGAACATCGAAGACTTTGAAGATGGTGCATAAAAAGTCATATTTACTGTTTAAAGAGTTGTGATTGAGCCCAGACGTTGTAGGACCAATTGCCAGTGTTTGCATCCACAGTAGAGGGGATGAGAAGAGGCCCTGCACACCGGCGGGCAGGAAGGCTCGAAGCCACTGGCTGGCTGGACATCAGGCTGGTCTCTTTCTTCCAGTAGTTAACGAGGTAACTAGGAGGTAATACACAGGCACAGCGCTGACCCGCCTCCGTGACTGCGGGGCAGATCACCTTACTGTCAGCAGTCACCTTTTCTGCCAGAATTTTATCACTTCTGCTCTGTTCGGTTGGGCGGCTCCATCCCAGCCCAAGGCTGCGTGAGAAATACCTTCAGACCCTTCCCTGCTCCTGGAAAAACCACCCAGGACAGCACCCCGGTGCTGTCTGCCGCCATCCTCAGTAATTGAAGGTATGATTGTGTTGCTAACTAACTATTCCAGAGTCCCCGCTGGCTTTGCGAGGATCTTTGACAAGAGCTTGACTTGTCCTTGCTTCCACTGTAAAGAGAATGGTGCGTTTCTAAAATTTTGGTTTATAAAAATACCCAGCCCCTTCGCGCTAGCCCAAGAACCCTCCAGGGAACCGTGTCATCTTCTGACGAGTCTGTCTCTCTCCTGTTGAGTGACCTCATTTGTTCAGAAGCTGTAGCAGGTAACAAGTTTAATCAATCGATGACATCCGAGGTGCAGCTAAATCACTTGATAACATTTGCGGTGCGTACTTTATAATGGCCTCAGCTCATTCATATTCATATATGCTAATGTCAGTGCCCATTAATTATGTATTTAATAAGTCCCTGTTTATTCCATTTTGTCTGTACTCCCTTGATAGCTGTTATGATGTGGCGTGGAAAATAATTAAAATGTTACTGTGTTCTGCAAATAACAGTTAACCAAGGATGAATCCTGAAATCAACCTTCCATTTTCTTTTCCTTTCTCTGATTAAGTACAGCGAGTGAAATGACACCTAAATGTACTTCGTGGTCCATCCCTGCTCTCGTTTGTTTGTCTCCCTTTTCAGGGAGGTAATTGCCATTCGAACTCCCCACTCAGCACAGATGGGACTTCACTTAACAACGTCCGTTGCTTTGGGCTGACATCTTCTTGGTGACGTGGAGACCCCTTCAGAGGTGGTGCACCCAGCCTGGGGATTTGGGCGCAGAGAGGAGAAGATGCATGGCTCCTGACAGCATAAAGGTTGCCAGTTCAGTCTGTGTGAAGCCCCTTGGGGGCTTTCCATGAAGCCGAGCTCCCCCCAACACCTAGATTTTCGAGCCGTTTCAAACCACCCATCTTCAGAGGCCCAACTCTTTAGAGACTAGCCAACCCCGTGGTCTGTGTTTTTTGGGTATTACCTGCCCGAAGGGGCAGCACCACATCCTCATTCAAGGCCTCGCCCTAATCAGCGGTGACTCTGCCCGCACTTGCCCTGGTTGGTAGCTATTGTGAGTATATATTTGATCCCATTTCCTGTTGCCCCGGACCTTGTGCCAATGCTTGCCATGCCCCCGTGTCCTACAAATTACTCAGCACAGTCACTCCCCCAGCCCCTAATCTTCTCCTCCCACTACTTGGTATTTTTCCTAACCCTGGAAGTGTCCCTAATCAGTTGATCTTTGCAGCCCCTGCTCGAGGTTTCAGCTCTACCCTCGGCAAAGCAGCTATTGGAAATGGAACTCAGATGAGGGCTTGATGGTGAAATCGGGCTTTTCTACTTAATAATTCCACTCAAAGGAGAATGAACGAAGACAGGAATCTCAGATCTGTCATGTTAATGGGCTCCCGAAAAGCATTAATCAGAAAATAACTCACAGCCCCTGGGGACAAGAAAACTTGGAGATTGCATTTGCATTGTAGCAGTTTAGACAAGCCAAACCACGGATAAGTAAGAGTTAGGAATCAGAGTCTCTAGTTTTCATCTCATTTTGAAAATAGCTGTGTGATCGTTACGTTTGACAACTTTCCAAGGTGAAGGAAGGAAGGTGAATAATTCTCACCCCACCCCCTAGTTCACGGGTGATAGAAGAACGAACTATGGTCGTGGAAATGAGCCTGCCTGAGACGTAAAGGTACCAGGTAAACAGCAGTGATCCTGATTGTTGGACATGGCAGTGGAAAGCGCCGTTTACCGGCACCTTTGCCTTCCAAATCTCATTCCCTTTCAACTTCTGAGCTTTGTACTCATCAGCTCTCTTCTCTTGCTGTCATTAAAGTTCAGAGCTTTCATTTCCAGAGATTTTGTTCACTTGCTCCTCTCTGTATATTCTCAGAAACCCTTCCTGGCTCAGAGATGCTAGGGAAGAGGTGGGTTTGTGGTGCCAGGGGAGAAGTAAAAATCTCTGAATCCTGTTTTCAGGTGCGAACAAAGTCTTCTTAAATGTCAACCCAGCCACCCTTCTCTTTTAATCAAACACTTTTCTCCAGCCGAGCCGTTTGTTTATGAGAAGTCACGGTGGCATCTTAGCTTTCCTTTTTGTGCCCTGTGCTCCGGGGTCAGCCTCTCCTTCACACACGGGCCACGTAGGGCTTTTCTGTCGGCCGTGGGGCGTGTGAGGGGGGAAGCCAGCTGATGAACTGAGTCACTGACCCCTGCAGAGGACAGAGGCATAAACCAGGGGAGGAGGGTGGAGACGTGGAATTCCAAGCGCCAAGGGCTGGGGGGGGCGGGCGGAATGCTGGGGTGTGCATGGGGTCTGGGGAGGACATTTGGGCCCATTCACCTTTCCATGCTCCTGGGCCCCTGCCCTGTAAGGGACCAGTTGCTCTGCTCTGATTTGCTTGGTCCTCAAAGGCTCCGGATAAGTGCTGGGTTTTACCTCCCGGTAATTCTGAAGAGTACCCTGTTGCTTAGAGACGGGAGACAGTGCCTGGAGTGGAGATAAGGTTGTCAAGGAAACCGAGCCACAAATTCCCTTGTTTTCCTTCGGGTTGCTGGACAGAAGAGGAAGGGAGTTTTGCTGTGACAACTGGAAGAAGAGAAGTAGCTTCTTCTGCTGTGTGCGTCTTTAACAAATTGATGTGTTATCCAAGGCACAGCTGAGTTAGTACCTGAGTTGACAAATGGAGTTGAGTTTTGCGTCCTTTTTTGTTATCAGTGAGCACTTTCTGATACAGACAGAATTAAGCAACGATTTTAATCCTGATTTCTTATCAGACGTGTGGACCCCAGGACCGCCCCCCCACCCCGCCCGCTGTTACACAACTTGGCTCTTGACTTTGGAGTTTTCATCTATTGTCCCAACTTTTCTCTTTCCGTGGGGGTGAGATGTTCTTTTTGGAGATTTCACAGCAGCAGCATATGCCCTTTTCCATTCTCCATCTTTGAATTATTTGCATGTTTCGGATGGTGGTAATCAATAAACCTAGATATCTTCCTCTGAACTCTGGCACTCGTAATAAAGAAAAAAAAAAAAATCCTCACGGCCATCCTCAAGGGATTCTTTGTCGAAGCCACAAAAGTTCACACCTGCTCTACGCTATTGTGTCAGCAGGCTGAAGAATTGAAGGGGACCACATCCAGGAGTGGTACTTAAACGCTCCCTTCCCCCCTGGCGCGTTTAAGGCACAGATAAAGCTTCTTCATGTCTCAGAGGTAACAATTTTAGTTGAGAGGCCCCCAGGGCCATGTGTTCCTCTCCTTCTGTATTAGTCTCCTAGGGCTACTTAACAAAGTACCGGAAACTGAGGGCCTTAAAGAACAGAACTTTATTGCCTCACAGCTCTGGAGGCTGGAAATCCAACATCAAGGAGTCAGCAGGGTGGTTCCTCTGAGGCTGCGAGGGAAGGGTCTCTTCCAGGTTCTCTCCTTGCCTTGTAGATGGCCGTCGTCTCCCTGTGTCTTGTCACGTTTGTCTTCCCGCTATAAGTGTCTTGTTTTATAAGGACACCAGTCATGTTGGATTAGGGACCCACCCTATTCCAGTGTGCCCTCATCTTAGCTAATGTATCTACAACAACCCTATTTCCAAATAAGGTCACGTTCTGAGGTCCTGGGGGTTAGGACTTCAGCATATGGGTTTTGGGGGGCACAGTTGCATCCATAACAGCCTCCGTTCAGAAAGACAAGACAAAGGATGTTTACTCTGCCTCTTAAAAAACCTGTAATACGAATATAAGCCAAATATAATTAATCAACTCAGATGAGTATGTTGATGGCATGCCAGTTAATCTGAAGCTGACACAAAGCTGGGACGGACAGGTCATTTGTGGAATGATTAAGTCATTAAATCAAAAGATCTCAACACGCTGGAATTCCAATGGGCCCTAACGAGGTGGAAATGAGCAGAAACAGGGACCCAAGTAGAGTCCTGAAATGAGATCCCCCAAACACGTGATAAAAACATACTCAGGAGCAAGAAAAAGAATTTGGGTTTTAATTCAATAAGAGACATAATCGTTCATTCAGTCATTTACTGGTATCAATATTCATTGCTCACCTCCTCTCCGCGAGGCACTGAGGGAGCCCCGGGAAGCTAAGTCAACCCCAAGAAGTGGTTCCCCTTGGGGCTTCTCCGAGTACCCAAGGGTAGAAGGCAGCTCCACACCCATGGGCCTGCAGATGAGAGCCTCCAGCCTGCTGGGCTAGAAACTCGACGAGGAAGCAGTGGCTCAAATGACTGGACCTTTTAGGCTGGAGAAAGCAGATGTGGGTGATAGAATCTACTTTCCACCTTAGAGGGACCACCATGGCGAAAAGACTCTGGGTTCATCCTATGTTCCCTTCCAAACCGGAAGTAGAACCAAGGAGTGAAAGGTACAGGGGACTAGATGTTAGCACAGCTTAAGGAATAGCTTTTTCAGTTAGAACTGTCTAAAAATGAAATACCCTGGCTTATCTTGGGAGGTCATGGCGTCGTCACAGCCAGCATCCACTGAGTGCCTGCTGTGTGCCAACTTGCTCTTAACATTTTCTGATGAAAGAAAGCCCAGGATCTGCTGTAGTCAGCCATTCCTACATCTGCTATGACACAGCTGGCTCCCAAGAACCACCGAAGTCAGAAAATGCTCATGATCAAGATAACTACTTCCTTCCCCAGGCCACAGAGTCTGGAAGGCATAGTTCCTAGTGTGTTAGTGGATTAGAAGTGAATTTTTTCTTTTGGAAAAAGAACTCTCTTCTTCACATCTCTCTGCTTCAGCTTGGGCTGAGCCATGGTGTATGAAATCGAATCTCCGCTACCAGGAAATGATTACTTATTTGAAAGCTTCCCTAAAATCCATTAGGTGCTCTGCCGTATTAGTTTGGGATGATAGAGTTCGTGGCGATGCTGTTGGCGCTTTGGGTGTTTTGGGGTTTTGTTTTTGTATTTCACGCGAGCTCTTCTCCGTGCGTGGCCAGCAGTGAGTGAAGGGATTAGGAGACCCACTGTGACTGACAGACGCCTCTGCAGGTCTGGCTCACCCTCCCCACTAGCCTGGAATGTATCCTCCAACCCCTGCTGCTTTGCTTAATATGCTAGCTTTGCGCTCATGGATAATTTGCAGATGCTCTTCAAGTGACTGTGCCACTGCTTTCCAAATGTTTTGCTTCTAATTAAGAAAAAGGGAATTGAATGTACTCTTGCCTGGCTAATTTTTTTTTTTTTTTCTCCCTAGCACGGGGATGGGGGTGGGAAGAAAGAGCAAAAGAAATAGCGAAGAGATGTTTTAAAAAATAACTCCCCAATGCCACCGATGCTCAAAGCTGTGTCTGGGAGTTTATGCCTGTAAAAGGTGTAGGGATCCCTGAGTTCAAGCCCAGTCTGAGGAATACGGTCGTGGAGATATACATACACTCTACAACTGGAAGACCACTGTCAGGAACTTTTCTCAACCCACAGAAATCTTGTCAAGATGCTTTCGAAGGAGGCATGTGGGACTTTGAAGACCATGGTATGTAATCTCTCCAGTGGCCTTTCTGATTTCCCAATTAGGATAGGGGGTTGGCTGCCTACACAGAAAACCTCAAGCAACGGTTTCTTCTCTCATTTAAAAGAAGTCTGGAGACAGGCAGTCCAGCATGGGTACGGCAGATACAAAACAAATCCAGAGACATAGGCATTTTCTAGTTTTTTGCTTTGCATGTGGCTTTAAAGTTGCCTCATAGTCCAGGATTGCCATTGGAGCTCCAGCCATCACTCCTTTCTTCCGACAGTACCAAGGAGGAAAACTTCAAACTCTTGCTCTGCCTTCTGCAAAGTTCTAGTACACAGTGTGCTCTTGCTAAGAAAAGGGGGAGAACAGATACCGGAAGTCAGCATCAGCTCTGCCCTACACAGTGGTTTACCAGAGAGTCTCAGAACCAGTGATGTGCTTAAGCTACCTCTTGAAAAGGGCCCCCCACTCAAGACCACTCCCTACAGAAGTGGCAGTGTGGTGGTGAAGAGCCCACTGGAGTTTGAATCCCGGCTTGGCCACTCAGGAGTCTTCTTGGGCTAGCTGTTGAATTTCTTTGAGCTACCATTTTCTCTATGTAAGATGGAGCTAGTTCTCTATGCCTTATGGCGTTGCCACGGCCAGTGGTCTACTTTCCAAAACTGGCAGGTCTCTGGTGTCATTCTTAATGTTGTTCTCTTACCGTCACCTCTTCATGGGCTTACTGCATCCTTCTGTCCTACCTGGGCTACACCTTTCTCATGCATTTCTTCTAGAACCTTCTGAATTTGTAGGGTAAAATCATAGAATGGCTTTATTTTCACATCCCTGTCTATCTAACTCCCCTGTTGATTCTCCCTTCCTGACCCCTGGGTGCTTTCACGAGCAGATACCTAAATTTTCCAGTAAGTTTTGGGTTGATGAGCACTTTCCTTGTCACGTTCAGTGCTGACGAGCCAGTCCACCGTAACGTCAGTGCCGCCTCTCCACCAAGAGCTCCTGGTCTCATTAGCCTTAGTGGCCTACAGTGGGTCAGAGGTGGGTGGTCTCTCTTTTCCTTGTTTGTTTGTTTTTTTAACCCCCTATTTTGCTCATCTTGCTGGTTCCTTGCAGTTGAAGGAAGAGAGAAGGAAGAGGTAGGAGGAAGCTGTGTTTGGGTGGCGGCTGCCAAAAGGTCTTCCCTGAAGGTCAGGGTTGTGATTCAGTGTTGGTGCCCTCAAGGCAGCATATTCTCAAGTGTGGAACCTTTATGTCATGGGGTCCTAATTTTGAGGGGGGTCTTCTGAGCCTCCCCATGGGAATACCCACTGGTGGGGGCAGGGCTTCTTGTGATGACCACTTAGGAGTCCCCCTCACCCCCAGTGGTCCTCTCTGCACCGGTTGCACGAGAGTCAATGTGCCCTTGTAGTTAGGTAGACCTCTGAGGGGTGAACCTTTACAGATTGTACCAAGTCACCTTCCCTTGGCCCCTTTGCCCTCTGGAAATGAAGGCTACTCCCAGGCAGCCCCCTCTCCTCAGTCTGCCACTGGAGTTCTCCTAGCCACCTTCTGCCCTCGGGACTCTTCCAGGAGAGTTCAGAGAGCAGTTCCCCCAGAAGCATGCCAAGCTCTGCAGGCATTTTCCTTGGAGCGGCCCCTCCCTTGTCTTGAGTAAGGAGACGTTCTTTCATCCTTTTACTCTGATTATTCTCTTCAAGGGGACCCTTGAAATGGTTGTGCTCCTTGCTCCCCGACTTTCCGTGGGACCACTGGGGAGCAGCACAGTTCTGGAGGGACCGCTCCTCACTAAGGCCTGCACAGAGCATCAGGCCCGTCTGTGTAGACCGGTACTGCCCAATAGAGAGAGCTTCCTACGGTGATGGAAATAGTCAGTATCTGCACCGGCCAATATGGTACCCACTAGCCACCCTATTGGATATGTGGGTAGTAATCTTATTTAGTTTTAATTAATTCAAATTTAAATAGCCACACGTGGCTACCACATTGGAGAACACGGTTTTAGAACGAGAGGGTGATGCTGGTTTCTTTGTCAGCAATAGTTCTGAGACCAGGGAAGTCCCATGATACGTCTCCCTGGGCCCTTTCAAGAAAGTCATCCTCAAACCAGCCTTGGGCTTCCCTGGTGGCGCAGTGGTTGGGAGTCCGCCTGCCGATGCAGGGGGCGCGGGTTCGTGCCCCGGTCCGGGAGGATCCCGCGTGCCGCGGAGCGGCTGGGCCCGTGGGCATGGCCGCTGGGCCTGCGCGTCCGGAGCCTGTGCTCCGCGGCGGGGGAGGCCACGGCGGTGAGAGGCCCACGTACCGCAAAAAAAAAAAAAAAAAACACATAAA
>NW_020174923.1:5092141-5099157 GCF_003031525.2 Neophocaena asiaeorientalis asiaeorientalis | reverse complement strand
ACCAGCCTTATAACCAGCCATCGCCAACCATAAATAAGTAGCACTGTCAGTGACAAGTTTTAAATGTTGGTTCCCAAAGCCACACTAGCAGGGAGATTGACTCTAGTCTTTATTAATGGGGTGTAGGTGTCCTTCCTTGAAGCCCCCGCTCTGTGCCATTCCGCCCTGACCATAGGCATTTTACTCTTCAGAAGTGATGTTGGAAGCCATAGCTCTGGACCACCCGCTAAGAAGCTCATTGCTTCCCTGGCAGAAGAAATCTCAGAGGTGCCATAATGGGCTTTTGGCTGAGTGATCAGCTTCTGTTTTTCTCTCCAGGGAGTGCTTGGTAGATTGGATGCTGCCGAGAGTTGCAAAGGATTCTGGTGATATCCCTGATCATACAGGAGGACAGAACTAGTTCCAGGGTTTGCTACTTGAACGCAGTTGACCTTAGTTCTGGTCCAGCATGATAAAGAGCCATGCTCTTTTACCAAGTTAATCTTAGGACAGTGACAGTAGCAGAAAATTAAGTTTATGACTCGGAATGTGCAATAGCTCCACTATTTCTAGTTAAAGGAAAGGGATGTCTTATTAGATTTTTAAAATCTAGTTGTTGGATTTTTAGGGTACTTAAAAATGAATGAATACAATTCTATTACTTCAAAAGATAAAGTCCCACGATAGACCAGAAAAGAGTTCAGTGTCAGTTAGGATTCTTCGTTTGTAAGCAACAGAGGTCAGCTCTGGCCAGCTTAGTCATACCAAGGAGTTTATCAGAAGTATAAGGAGTAACTCAGAGAGTCAAAAGGAAAACGGAATAGCCAGGCCTTGGAGGACCAAGAGTGAGACATCCCAAGATCTGCAATGATAGGTGTGAGCTAATGGACAGTCTCTTCAAAGGGCTGACACCATAATGACTCAGAAACAACTCTTTTCTGCCCCTGTATTGTTCAGCTCAAGGTTTAATTCTGGAAGAGAAAATCTGATCGGCCTAGTCTGGTGGGGTTTCTCAGAGAAAATCAGAGTGCTGTCTCCACAAAGAAGAGGTAGGGATTCTGAGCATATGAAAACTGAGCCCCTCCCAGACACAGTGCTGCTTTAAAGACCGTCAAAATATTTGCAGACACAGGAGGAAGTTATAAGAGCAGACTTTGTATTTATCTTTGCAGTTTTTATCCATGTATCACACAATAGTAAAGTTCACCATGTAACGGGGACTTTGGAAATTATTTAGTTTACCCACTTTACCCAGATCAAGAGACTGGATGGCTTGTCCAAGCTTCCACAGCTGGCCAGTGGCAGAGATGGGACCAGAAGCCGGGCTCTGGAGCCACTGGATGGTCCTGCTACTCCTCCAGTCTGCCTCACTCATCAGCAAAAGCTTTAACTTTGCTCGAAAGCAAGTTACCTTCTTGTGTGGTTAACCGTTCCTTCTGCAACCTTAACAGTTGTAGTTGAATTGCTCGGACATCTTTGTAATAGATTGTATCCAACTCTAGACTCTAAATTCCAAGTCATGGCCACACACCCTGGCCTGGGCTGGGAGTGGGGTGCATGCTTCCAACATGGGTGTGTGGCCCCCTGCTGGCTTTGCGTTGGGGCCAGGGCTTTCCATGACGGTGGCTGCTGGACAGAGATCCATGCAGGACTCCGGGGAAAGAATAGATGGTGATTCCACGCTCCTAGGATTTCACATTCAAACCTGGGGACTCAGAATAAAAATGTATCAGGACAATGTTTACAAGGAAAGGTAGAAACAGGAACAAGGGCTCTGGCACGGACTGCAGGCATTTGTCTCTAAGAGTTCATTTCGTGTGTAAGGTTGGTGAGAATGGGGTGTGATTGATGAGGCCTGAGAAAAAGAAAGGCATCTTACCACGCGGCGGCAGCAAAAACACCTGAATCCTGGCTGAATCATCTTCACCTCCATGGTCCACCTCACCTCCCCCCCTTTTAAGGCCACCGTGGGGAGCTTGGCGGGAGGATGAAGCGAGACTCATCCTTTATTCGATTAAATACCTATCAAGGGTCCACTCTGCCAGGCGTGGAGATGCAAAGCTGAGAAAACTGATGGGATCTGCCCTCTAGGGTCTGAGGACTTGGCTGGGGCGGGTCAGCTCTCAGTGGGTCTGTTGCCAAGCGATTGAAAAAGGACACCAGAAGGAACCTCACCGCGGGGCTTACCATCATCTTTTAAACTCTTTAAGCCCTGCATCCACGAAGGAAGTGGCATGCCATACCTGCCTAGCGCGGCGCAGCCCAGGCGCCTCGGTAGCCTGTCTGGCTTCTTTGCATCCCCTGAGTGTGTTGGTTTTCTCTGCCCAAGAGTTCATGCCCAAGCAGGCGGTACAGCTTGTGGATGTACAGATGCTTCAACCCTGGAAAGGTTCATGGTCCTTAACTGTTTATGCAAAGGCAGGGACACAGCCAGTGAAGTCTGCATTTGAGGTCACTTGCCAAGCCCGTGGCTGGCCGAAAGGCTGGCTGGAGAGTGTGAGCCCGTAACAATATTTGCGAGCCCAAGATTCTGGAAGCATTGCCCCTGCTGTACTATGCGGGATGGAGCTGCACTGGGGGTCCTTAACCAGGGGCAGTGAGGCTGGGGGGCAGGTGCTTCAGGGGTGCAGTGTGGCTTAAAGCAGCACATGGCATTGAGATTGAATCTGCTGATGGGAAAACCAAATCCCTTGTTTCTGTTCTACAAACAAGAAAGGAAGACATCCCATTTAAAAAAAAATTATTTATTTTGAATTTTATTTTATTTTATTTTATAAAGCAGGTTCTTACTAGTTACCTGTTTTACACATATTAGTGTATACATGTCAATCCCAATCTCCCAATTCATCCCACCACCACCGCCGCCCCGCCACTTCCCCCCTTGGGGTCCATACGTTTGTTCTCTACATCTGTGTCTTTGTTTCTGCCTTGCAGACCGGTTCATCTGTACCATTTTGCTAGATTCCACATATACACGTTAATATACGATATTTGTATTTCTCTTTGTGACTTACTTCACTCTGTATGACAGTCGCTAGATCCATCCACGTCTCTACAAATGACCCAATTTTGTTCCTTTTTATGGCTGAGTAATATTCCATCATATATATATGGACCACATCTTTATCCATTCGTCTGTTGATGGGCATTTAGGTTGCTTCCATGACCTGGCTATTGTAAATAGTGCTGCATTGAACATTGGGGAAGACATCCCGTTTTTGTCTGCTAGAAGGGACCATGCGTTTAATAAAAGAGCTGAGGCTGGGTGCTTGCCTTTGCGGGTCCCTCAGGACTGCTCAGTGGCTTGTCCCAACAGGCAGAGGGATTCTGTGGACACTTCCAGTCTGGGGCTGGCTCATCTGCGATGGGGACTTTGACACATCCTTTGGGCTTTGGGAACACAGCCAGCTGACACATACTAACATCCTCTTTCTTGCTTCCCCCAGGGCATCTACAAAGCCTTGCCGGTTACAATGCACAGTTCTCTCTTGTCCAACAGCTAGAAATGACTTTTCTAGCCCTTCCCCATTCCTTGATGTTGCATCACTTTGCTCCCTCCCCTCCCCACTCACACTGGCCAGTGTGATTTCAGGGCCAAGTTTATCCCTGGGGCCACAAGCCTACTCTCCACCCAGGAGGGGAAATCCTCTTATCTCCCTCCCTGGGTTGTATCTCAGAGGCTGCAGCTTCAGAGTTGAGATTCTTCCCCTTTAATCAGAGCTGTACTCTATTGAGAGTCTTCTGTGGGTCACAAAAAAGATTTTTCTCTTATCCTCACAGTGATTCTGCAGAGCTGTGATTCTCATTTGATAGATGGCTTCGTATATTTTGGAAGCATTTTCGTCCGAATGTATGGAAACTCTTATAGAGTGTTTTATCTACATTGTGAAGTTTTTAAAACATTTTATTGTTTTAAACAGCTTTATTGAGATATAATGGACGTACCATAAAATCTACCAGTTTTAAATGTACAATTCAGTGTTTTTTTGTAAGTTTATAATTGTGCAAACATCCCTATAGTCCAAATGTAGAGCTTTTATCACCCCCAAAGACCCCTCACATCCATATGCATATGTAGTAAGTTTTCTAACAGCTCTGTTGAGATATAATTCACATACCATACAACTCACCCATTTAAAGTGTACAGTTCAGTGGCTTTTAGTATATTCAGAGTTGTGCAACCATCACCCCAATCAATTTAAGAACTTTTCCCTGCCTCCCATACCCTGCACCCCTTAGCCGTATTCTTCCCCAGACCAAGGCAACTGATAATCTGCTGTCTGTCTCTACAGATTTGCCTGTTCTGGACGTTTCATACTAATGGAATCGTGTAATATATGATCCTTTGCGTCTGCCCTCTGTCACTGAGCGTGACATTTGCAAGGTTCATGCATGTTGCAGTCCGTGTCGTACCGTGTTCCTTTTGACTGCTGAGCAATATCCCATTGTGTGGTACAGTAGTTTTAAGTGTCATCTCTGAGTCACGTGATATAAATATACTACTAATTCTGGCATTTCACTTTTCTGCCCCTTTCATTCCCTGCTTTCTAAATTCTAAACAGCCCATCCCATTTCCAGAGCTGGCTTGGAGTACCCTCCCCGCTCTGGACTCTCTGTTTTTCTCCTTCTCAGTTCTCTATCTGCAAACAAGCAAATCTCTCTAACATCCTGCAAGTCCTTCTTTTGGCCCTGCTGTCCTCTGAGGCGTTGTCTTCTGCCTCGCCCCTTCCTCAGTTTACTTGCAGTGTCTAGTCCCCTATCACTTCATGAAAACGGCTATATATTAATCTGTTGCCCCCCTGGTTGCTAAGTCTCTTAGCGGCTTTTAAATTCTTCTGCATCTCCTGGTCCTAGTGGAGCATCATCCAGTTTTGACTTTCTCCCCCTTCCTCATTCCTGGAATACTTTCCGTATTTGGCTTCCATTCTGCCCTTTCTTGGTTTCCCTCCTGCTTGCTTGCATTCACGTGATCTCTCTCTCTCTCTCATGTATACATGAGAGACCCCCTCCGGTTTTCAACTCTTGTTGTCCAAATGCTTCTCGTGCTCTACATCTGGACCTCTCTTCTTTCTCAAGCTCCCCCTTATCACTTCAGTCCGCTAGCTAGGTGCTGAATTTTGTCATGGACTGAATGTTTGTGTCATCCCAAAATTCATATGAATTTTGAAGCCCTAACTGCCAGCATGATGGTATCTGGAGGAGGGGCCTTTGGAAGGTAGTTAGGTTGAGATGAGGTCATGAGGGTGGAGTCCTCACAATGAGATTAGTGCCCTTATAAGAAGAGGAAGAGACCAGAGCTCTGTCTCTCTCCACCTATGAGGACACATCCATCGAGAAGGCAGCTGTCTACAGCCAGTAAGAGAGGCTTCACCAGAACCCAACCATGCAGATGCTCTGATCTTACACTTCCAGCCCCAGAACCGTGAAAAAACACATTTCTATATTTTAAGCCACTCAGTCTATGGTGTTGTGTTATAGCAGCCCGAGCAGGTTAAGACCCATTTGGATAGGTTGGGGTGTTTCACACTTCACGCATGTAACCCAAGCCCATCTCATCCTCTCTCCACCAGGAACCCTTCCTTCTATCAGTGATAACACCAGCCTCCCTGGAACCCAAAGTAGATGCCTCAGTCTTACGTCCAGCCCCCTGCTTTCTAGATCTGCACTCCCAACTCCCAAAGTCCCAAGTCAAGTCCGCTGCTCCCTCCCGTTCACTCCTGTGTGAGAGAGAGAGAGAGGGAGGTAGGGGGACACTACCCCCTTCATGCCACAGGGCACTCACTCCTAGGCTGCCAGATCTTAGATGCAAATGCTATCATCAAGCCTTCCACTCCTTGGCATGAAGCGCCCCCCGAGGCAGCCTGAAGAAGTGGTTATGAGCGTATACCTTGAAGCAAAGGACCTGGGTTTGGGTTCTGACTCTGCCACTAGCTTGGGTTGGATGCTTGATATCTCTAAGCATCAGTCCCCTCATCTGGACAGCGATGGTCGCATCTCATGTGTTAGTGGTGAGGATTAGATGAGACCGCGTCTGCCAACTTGGCACTTACAAAGAGCCAGGAAGTGGACCCACTGGTCTGATTACGTGTACTGCAATCGATCGGCCTTCCCCAAACCTTTGGCCCTTTTTTTCCAGCCTTTCCTGGAATAAACAGCACCGCCCATTCTCAGCACCCCATCCTTTAAAGCCCTTGTCTAATGCTGTCTTCTTCTTGCCTGATCCCTTTGCCGGAAGGGAAGGAGGAAGAAGGAAAGACATTCAAGACCTCTCTACTGCCGGTGGCCGCCTTATTCCTTATCGCAGTCAGTGCTCACAAACCCATTCTGCGGCTGTGGAAACTGAGCCCTGCCGAGGTTCCACATCGCCTCCCAGTAGAGTAGACTGCTGGGCATTCCTCAGGCACATCGTTGTTATTATTTACTATCATTCCCAGTAACACCGGTGATCCGCGTGCTGCTTGGATCACAAGTATCGGTGCACATGTGAACCTCGCGTCTTCAGTTAGGTCGTAAACTCCCGGTGGGCAGGTCCTGGCTTCGTCTCAGGCTGTTGCAGTGCCCTGCGCGTGGAAAGCAGAGCACACTCCTCATGCACGCGCAGGGACTTGCAAGCTGAGGCGCTGTTCTCCGTTTGGGAGTAATCTTCCCCGAAGCGTTGCAGGAATTTGGGAAGTTACTGCCCCAACTCTCAGGGGCTGCCGCATCCCAGTGGGCAGCTCCGTTCTGACAACTCTTGTGTGAATCACTTATTTAGCCTGTGGCATCTGCCACCTTGCATTATATTGTCATTTACCCTTTCTCTCTCCCTGTGTGTGTGCGCGCGCGCGCTTTGAACATCAGGACGGGGGTGGTGTCTTTCTGTATACCGAGCACTTCCCGTATCTCGCACGCAGTCAGTGCTACGTCTGTATCGGGTATGATGCTGCGACGCTCTTGGATCTCGGTGTGTGCGGTTTGCTCTGGACACTGCGTGTCTTCTCCAGGGCCTCCCATTGGTGAAACATTGTCTCCATCCTTCCCTCTCCCTACCTTTTCCT
>NW_020174923.1:5065579-5091998 GCF_003031525.2 Neophocaena asiaeorientalis asiaeorientalis | reverse complement strand
ATCTGTCATTTCCCCGGGGGAAGCTGCAAGGTCCCGCCTCCAGAGGCCACTTCTCAGGCTGCCGTGTAATTGGTCATGACAGCCCGATGCCACGGGGAGGGCGTGCTTCCAGGACTCTGGAGCAGGGCTGCTGGGAACAGCAGGGCAAGGAGCCGCCATACATGTGGGATGACGCCAAGTGAAGGAGACGGGGCAGACCGGCCGGCTGGCCTCCCTGGGTGCTGTTGATGGGAGCTGGTGATTTGAAGCCCATTACTACCAGGAGGACGAGGAAGGAAGCCTCATTTTACAAATGAGATGTGACTTCCAGGCTCCTCTGCATGCTCATATATCAGAAAACAGGTTTTCTGTGGTGACCAGAGGCCTGCTGAGCTGATCTAAGGAGTTTCCTGCCACTCGAGGCTGAGCCCAGGGCTCCCTCCTCATAACTTAGAGTGTCTGAGCTGCAGTCAAAAGAAAGGGTGGCTGACTGGCACACTGCTCTGAATGGAGTCTGCATTTCATTGTGTTAACCTTGCCCTGTATATTAAAAAAAAAAACCTTGACTTCTTTCTTGTAGTCGTTTCTATATCCTGCTTTTTCCCCATCCTTTTTTTCCCCTTCTGTTTGTTCCTTGTTCATTCTCTCATTTATTTGTTCATTCATCCAACAAATGTTTATTGAGCCCCTTTTATGTACCAAATACTGTATTACTCACCAGTTGTGCAACGGTCCTTGCCTTCATGGAGTCTTGGATTTAGAAAGAGAGACAGACAGCACCCTACACATTACACACGCCCGCCCTTGTGACAAGTCGTAAGAAGCAGAAGCGTGGCACGCTGTGACCGCTGAGCCATCGAGCAGGTGGATCTGACCTCACATATTGGGAGGTTGTGGTTTTAAAAATATGTCCATAAGTTCTTTGATGTTCCTCCCTCCAAGTGGTGGAGCCCAGTTTCCGTTCCCTTGCGTGTGCGGGATTTCATGATCGGGGAAAAGCAGAAGCAACGGTGGGTAACTCCACAGACTAGGTTGTCAAGAGTCTCTGCTTCCATCTGGGTTGCTCCGTTGTTCTTTCTCTCTTGGATCACTTGCTCTGGGGAAAGCCAGCTGCCATATCGTGAGCAGCTCTCTGCAGAGGCCCAGGTGGTAAGAAACTGAAGCCTCCGGCTGGCAGCCACACGGGCAAACTTGGAAGCGCATCCCCAGCCCCAGTCCAGCCTTTAGATGACCACAGCCCCAGCCAGCGTGCTGACAGCAGCCTCTCGAGAGGCCTTGAGCTGGAACCACCCAGCTAAGCCATTCCTGGATTCTCGACTCACAGAGACTGAGAGATCATGCTTGTTTATTGTTTAAAAGGGCTAAGTTTTAGAGCAATTTGTTACACACAAATTAAATAGACAAACAGATGAATAATCTGGAGTATGGTGGAGATTAATTCTTTGATGCCCTGCTTAACTGAAGTTTTTATTATTCCCTCACTTTGTTTTTTTAAATTAAGTTTCGTTGGAGTATATAGCAGCTTTACAATGTTGTGTTAGTTCCTGCTGTACAGCAAAGTGAATCAGCTATACATATACATATATCCCCTCTTCTTTGGATTTCCTTCACATTTAGGTCACCACAGAGCATTGAGTAGCATTCCCTGAGCTATACAGTAAGTTCTCATTAGTTATCTATTTTATACATAGTATCAATAGTGTATATATGTCAATCCCAATCTCCCAATTCACCCCACCCCACCCCCTTTCCCCCCTTGGTGTCCATATGTTTGTTCTCTATATGTGTGTCTCTATTTCTGCTTTGCAAGTAAGATCATCTATACCATTTTTCTAGATTCCGCATATATGCGTTAACATACGATATTTGTTTTTCTTTTTCTGACTTACTTCACCCTGCAGGACAGTCTTTAGGTCCATCCACGTCTCTAAGAATGACCCAATTTCGTTGCTTTTTATGGCTGAGTAATATTCCATCATATATATGCACCACATCTTCTTTATCCATTTGTCTGTCGATGTGCATTTAGGTTGTTTCCATGACCTGTTATTGTAAATAATGCTGCAATGAACACTGGGGTGCATGTGTCTTTTTGAATTATGGTTTTCTCTGGGTATATGCCCAGTAGTGGGATTGCTGGGCCATATGGTGATTGTATTTTTAGTTTTTTTGAGGAACCTCCATACTGTTCTCCATAGTGGCTGTATCAATTTACCTTCCCACCACCAGTGCAGGAGGCTTCCCTTTTCTCCACACCCTCTCCAGCATTTGTTGTTTGTAGATTTTTTAATGCTGACCATTCTGACTGTATGCCCTCACTCGGGGTTGATGACTTGACTGTAGGACAGTACAGAATTCTATTCTACGGTAGGGAATCCTCTTCCCTCGGAATTTTGAAGGCATCCATCCACTGGGTACAGCGTGGATATCGACGTGTCCAGTGCCTTTCTTTCCATCTCACGGCCCCCGACTCACAGGAACTGTGCGAGACAGTAAACGTTTGTTGTTTTAAGCTGCTGGGTTTGGGGGCGACTCGTCATGCAGCAGTGGGTGGCTAATACAGAGAGACAGGGAGGAGAATAGGAACAGTGTGGCGGACTTGCTCCAGGAAGTGAGAGATACCCCGAGACCTGAAGGAAGAGAAGGGCCAGCCAGGTGAAGAGGGGGTTGTCGGGACAGATGTGCACAGGAGCCCCGCACCCAGAAGGAGTGTGACGAGATGCAGGGAGAGAAAGGAGGCCCTTGCAGCTGGAGCGTAGGTGGGGGGAGCCAGGAGTGGCCGAGATGAAGCTGGGATGGAGGCGGCGGACAGGGTACCAGGGCCTCAGGGAGCGTGTTGAGTGTTCTGCTGCCCGAGAGCAATGGGAAACAAAGAAGGTTTTAGTCGGGGGGGCAGTTTACCAGACGTTCTCTCTCAACTAGCAAAATGATTGCCTGGGACCCGAGGAAAGAAGGACCCACACTGTGCTGGTCCTCACTGCCCAGGCTGGCTTTTGTGGGGGCTGGTCTGCTCTGCTCTGTTCCCCAAGGCTTTGCTGCCTTCTCAACTCTGGGCGATTCGTACTCCTGGACCACACGGCTGCAATATGCGTGAGCTTCTGAATTCCCTTGTTCTGGGTGAAAGGAGGCTCTGCGACCCACCCTGAGCAGTTTATGGTGACTGTTCCCGGGTGTTACCATCAGCTCCTTTCCCCGGGGTGGCCCTGGGGAGAACGCCACACATCTCAGGCACAGCTGGGTGCTAACCGTGACCTAGATTTGAAGGCTGCTCTAATCAGCTGGAGGTGGGACGTGGGTCTCTCAAGCTCCCAGCCTGAAGACTCTGTCTTTTCCCTGTGTGCTCACGTGGGGTTGGGGACGTGGCTCGGGAAGCCCAGAGCTCTGGTTCACGTTTGCCAAGCAGGACTGTGTTGCTTCCACTGGCCGTGCCATGAAAGGAGAAAGGACCCAGGACGCAGGTTTGGAAACAGCTCAGGTCTACCCTAAACCCTAATCTCTGAGAAGCAGAGCTTGTTTACCATCATCGCTTATCCCTTTCTGTGCCCCTCATGCCATTAATTCAGACAGGACAATGTGCATATCAAGAGGCATTTTCCCCCTTTGAAGCTTGAAATCTATTATCCTTTTGAAAAAACTTTGTTTAATTAATTAATTTATTTATTTCTGGCCGCGTTGCGTCTTCGTTGCTGCGTGCGGGCTTCCTCTAGTTGCAGCGAGCGGAGGCTACTCTTCGTTGCAGTGCACGGGCTTCTCATTGTGCTGGCTTCTCTTGTTGTGGAGCACGGGCTCTAGGCGCCTGGGCTCAGTAGTTGTGGCTCACGGGCTCTAGAGCAGAGGCTCAGTTAGTTGTGGCCCATGGGCTTAGTTGTTCCATGGCATGTGGGATGTTCCCAGACCAGGGATCAAACCCGTCTCCCCTGCATTGGCAGGCAGATTCTTAACCATTCTTAACCACTGGGCCACCAGGGAAGTCCCAAAATCTATTATCCTTAAGCCTTTTCCTCCCTTATCTGTCCGTTTCTCTGTTCCACACAATTTATTCTGTCATGAAATCCTGTGTATTATATTCAAGAAAAAAATCTGTCCAGTCCAGGGGTTACAGCTATAAATGCTTCAGTGGACCCAGCAGTTCATGTAAAGAAGGCAGACCAGCTTCCCTGGTGGCACAGTGGTTAAGAATCCACCAGCCAGTGCAGCGGACACGGGTTTGATCCCTCGTCTGGGAAGATCCCACATGCCACAGAGCAACTAAGCCCGTGCACCGCAACTACTGAGCCTGTGCTCTAGAGTCCGTGCGCCACAACTACTGAGCCCGCGAGCCACAACTACTGAAGCCCACGTGCCTAGAGCCCGTGCTCCGCAACAAGAGAAGCCACCGCAATGAGAAGCCCGCACACCGCGACGAAGAGTAGCCCCCGCTCGCCGCAACTAGAGAAAGCCCGCGCGCAGCAACGAAGACCCAATGCAGCTGAAAATAAATAAATAAATGTATATTTCTTCAAACAAGGCAATAGGGTGGGGTGGGGCCTGTGACTAACTGAAGAGCGCTGGCCCAGCCTCAGGACTTCGTAAAATGTGCTCCTCCTTGGCGGCGACTAGGAAATTTGTGAGCCTGATCTGGTCGTTGACCGTCCTACAAACTGTACAAGGACTTGTGTCTAGAAGGCTTGCCATAAGTCCATCCGTCTGTCCCCAGAATTATCTTCCTAAACTGGCAAACTGCTCACTAATCCCCCACTAAGGGCCTCTGCCAACTCCCCAGAGCCTGCAGGAGGCGGTCGAAACCTCTCAGAGATGAACAGAAGGCTCCTTGTCACGTTCCCCAGATGCTACATTCCTGTTTTGATTTCCCCTACCCAGCTGGCAGCTTCTTGAGTCTGTGATGTGTTGCCTTTGCACGCCTGGCTCCTAGCACAGTTCTGGCAAAAAGAATCAGTGCTGTTTGCTGAGTGAATGAATATACCCTGCACTCTGGACCGTGGGTATGCCCTTACTGGTTTACCAGAGGGCCATGTGGAGGGGTTGGAAAGGGAGCGCGGCCACTGCGTGATGGGCCGTTTAATTCAGTGGAGGAAGACCTTTGCCCTTGCTATCCACAGCCTCCCTGACTCAGCCTGCCGCTCTTCCAGGGGTGTGTTGGCCCAAGGGGGATATGGCAGTTCTCGCAGTGGTGTGCGATGATGTAAGGCAGTGGGGAGACAAGGTAGAATGGTAATCAAGACTAGAGCAGGGACTCTGGACCACATGGGCTTGGGTTCAAATCCTGACTCTGTCACCTCCTACCATGTGACTTTGTGTGTTTTAAGGCCTGAAATTCTCTATGCTGCCCTGACATCGTTGAGCCTCAGGGCCCCAGAGTTCTAGCCGTGAGTTCCCTGCTCTCATCAGATATGCTCCCCCCGCAGTGGGATGGGGTTCCCTATCAACCCCTCCAGCTGCACCCCACCTGGTCCTCAACCTAGTTGTCGGGCCTCCCAGCCAGCAGGGCTATTCAACCGAGCCACTCACCTCCTCCCTCAGGAATCAAGAGTCATCTCACGCTCTTGTTACTACAAAGCCTGCCTCCCAGGGCCCCTCTGTCTCACTCTGTTCCTAAATCCAAGCCCCACGTGGCCCTGCGTGGCATGTGGGGTCCCTCCTCCCCCGGCTGTGAATGTCTGTGGCCAGTAAACTGCTGACAGTCTCATCTGCCCAGTGTCAGGTGTCCTGTGTTTGGCCATCTCACACTATTTAGGGTGGGGAGCCCCTCCCTCACTCCTGGGGTGAGTAAGAGGCGGTCAGAACACATTGTAAAAAAAAAAAAGTGTCCTGACCTCTCTGTGCCTACGTTTCCTTCTCTGTAAAATGAGAGGTTACCGTAGTACCTACATCATCCGGTTGCAGCGAGCATTGAATGAAATTGTATCTGTGAAGCACTTAACGCAGTGTCTGACGCACAGGGAACGCAACGTGAGTGTTTGCTGTTACAGTTTGTTCTTACTGACCTAGTGCAGTGGTTCTCAAACTTGAGCAGACATCGAGGTCACCTAGAGGGCTCTGCTGCATCCCACCTACCGAGTGTCTTATTCGGTAGGTCTGGGACGGGGCCCAGGAATGTGCATTTCTAACAAGTTCCTGTGTGCTGCTGCTGCTGATCTGGGGGCCCCACTTGGAGAACCACTAGCTCCGTGGAAAGATGATCTACCAGGGAGCGGGTCAGGGGTTTTGACCTTGACTTGGCTAAGTGACCATATGGACTCGGTCCAGCTGTTTTCTTTTAGCTTCCCTTCTCCCTTTGTTCAGCGTCCTATGAACTTCGCATGCAAACGTGCTATGAATTTCAGAAATTCATTGCTTCCGTTGAAAGAAGCATTTTCTTCTTACAGTCTCGCTCCTTGGAGATGCGGTTTCAGGTCTCTCCATGGTGTAAAGAACATCCAGCCAAGGAAAATACGCGAGCGCAGTTCTGTTGTAGCGCAGGGCTGCCCGCTTCCTTGCCGGGTTCTGTGTGTCCAGGTCGCTTGGTGTATATTTCGGGTGTCCGTTTGTGAGAACTTGACCGTGGGCAACCAGGATGGAATCATTTTTCACAGTCAGAAAACCTCTGGGATTAGCCCAGCCTGCGGTCCTGGATGTACCGGTCTGCTCTCCTAGAGGCACAGGAAACTTTGACAGTAAACGATGCCTTATCTACAGGAAAAGAAAAATAAATGGATATTCTGCCCGGTTTGTTATTCCCAGGTCCCCATTGTGTAGCCGTAGATAAGTAGCCTCCCTTGCTACTTTAGAAGCTACTATACATCTTTGAATCCTAGGCGGTGAGTGGATTTGATTTTCATAGCATCCTGGCAGCCCTGATTTCCCCCAGCTCACTTTTCTGTCCTCTGGGAGAAGCCAGAAACCCAAATTTATGTTAAATTCCCTGCACAAACATCTCCAGGTTTGCCAGACCAGATATAGAAGATGAAGCTTGATCCTGTTCATAAATTATCCAGAAGTCCAGGCTGGGAGGTCAAGCTTATTTTATGATTTTAAAATAATTTTTATTGAAATATAGTTGATTTACACTCTTGGGTTAGTTTCAGGTATATAGCAAAGGGATTCCGTTATACACATAAATAAATATATATATATATATATATTCTTTTTTTATATTCTCTTCCATTACAGGTTATTACAAGATGTTGAGTATACAGTAGGTCCTTGTTGGTTATCTGTGTTATATATAGTAGTGTGTATATTTTAATCCCAAATTCCTAATTTATCCCTCGCCCCCCCAGATTGTGTGTTTTAGTCTTACATTTCCTTTTCCGGGGGCGGGTTACTAAGCATGCCTAATGAAAATCTGGTTTTGAGAAAGCCATGAAGCAAAAATTGCTGAAAACTTAAGGAATGGAAAGTACAAACTGGGACCGCTAACTGGCTGTGTGAAGCCGGTCAACTTCCTTAACTTTTTTTTTCTCTTCTGTGTGAAAGAAAGTGGATAAGCACAAACTAATCTTCCGAAGTTCTCCAGATGCCAATGCGGTAGCATTCTCAGGTGAGAGAGGTCATTAGAGAAAACTATACATGCACAGAGACAGGGGGAAAATGAATTCAGCCGGAAGAAGTAACGGCGAGAGAGCCACTGAGAGAGCTTGATGCAGGTGGGTGCTGGCAAAGGAACCAGATGAAGAAGTTTCTAATTAAGGGACCCAGGAGGCGAGGAGGAAATAGCCTCAGATACTAATTTGGGTCCAATCAGTGGGGAAATGACCTCGCTTTCCCAAGCCCAGAGGATGCAGTTGGAGGCTCTTTGACTCCCTAAATGCTGGGGAAACAATAATGAATAAATCAAAGGCTGCTTGAACTGTGCCAAGTGTTGGGGATACAGTGGTTAAGAAAGCGTGCTGTTCCCGCCCTGCTGCAGCCCAGTGGGGAGAAGGACATTAATTAAAGAATTATGCAGATAAATGTGAATCTTCAACCCTGATAGGTCTGCCTACAGCAGAGAGGGACATGGTGCCACAAGGGCACACGATAACCGGACTGGTCCAGGGAGTGGGTCCAGGGAGGGAGAAGAATCAACTGGGCGGACAGTGCATCCCAGGAGGGGGACAGAACGGGCAGGGGATAAGGGGCACGGTGACTTTGGATGTGGCAGAAATGTGGCTGTGAAGTTGAGTTTAGCTGACCAGTGATGGATTCTCTGTGTCCTACTTGACTTTTGCTACCTTAAAAATTATCTTTACCCCCAAGGGTCAGTAGACATTGGCTGAGTCGTGACAGTCTGAATAGTTAGAAGGAAGGACTCCAAGAAAAGGGGAAGCAAGTACGGAACCCCAACATTTCAACTTTTAAAAGGGGAATTGCCTTGAAATCTTTGGGTTTCAAAAGTGACAAATGGTAGATGCTGGAGGCGTACTGTTTCAGAGCCTCTTGAGGTGTGTTTGTCCCAGTAAGCTGATACCAGGTCCCCTGCACTGTGTCTTAAAGACATGGGATTGCTTCTATGCTTAGAGGCTGCCTCGAGGACCCCGGTCCGTAGCATCCCTCATAGCACTACCTCCAGTATCCCTTAATCTCATCGCCCATCCAGATGTAGATCCCACTTCCTACCTGAACAGAACAGGGGGCGAGTCTAAGACAGATCAGGAAGTCGCTGTGCATACCCCCTGGTCATCAAGGAATGTCCCGGGGTGCTCTAATCTCAAAAAAACACCCCAGAATTCACCGTGACATCTTCTGTTCTCACGCACTAAGCATTTTTAGGCATGGGGAGGGGAGCTTATTTTGGTATCTAGGACTCCTTTCCTATCTTGATTGAAAGGCAAGATGTCTAAAATAAGGCATATACGTGGGAGGGTGGATAGAGCATTTGCCTTTGAAATTGGGTTATTTACAGTAAGACAGGAAGATAAATGTAAAACTTTGGCTGGCACAGGCTGTAGGCTAATTGTCTAGAAGAGTCAGGATCAAAGGCATCTGTAGTTACAGTGTTAACTAAGAATAGAACTTTCCATTGGCTCCTCTGGCACACTCAGAGTCTTAACTGAAGCTCCCCATACGTTTGTAGATGGGGTAGGGTGATGGCTCTATCAGATGGCAGCTGGGTGCCCAGGCCCTGAAGCCTGCTTTCCCATCCAGTAAATTACTAAAAGCCAAGGCTGTGCCACAAGGCCTCAGCATGTGCTCATGGCCCTTTGAGGCTACTCCCAACCCACCTGTAGGTTTCTGATCGTTTGCCCCGTCGTGATCCACGGATGGGAGGGGAAAATCTCATGCGGTGAGCTCAAGCAAATGACTATTCAGCAGTCTGAAGGAGGACCTTTGATCAGTCCAGTGAAGCTTTTTTTTTGAGCATAAAAGATCATTTCTAGCCAAGCTAATATAGTTTCCTGGCCCAAGGTATTTCTGCATACCTATATGTGAAATGCATGTAGCATCTCTGTGTGACAGGACCGGGAAGATTCAGATGCATATATACCTTAATCTTGAAGCTCTTCTGATTTTCAGCTGGGAGGGCAAGAAAAACACATGGGAAAAAAGAACGCCATTTTCCCAGCACTTGTTTCTCCTCAGTCTTTTCCTTCCTTCCAGCAGCAGGAAATTCAAGTCCCCACCAAGTCCTTCCACCTTCCCCAGCTGTGATCATTGTGGCCTCCAACTTCTCTGAAAACTGTGAGGCCACCTGGGTGGAAGTTCCTTCACTCCGCTCTCTCTACCTGTGAGCTTAAATGAAGTCGCAACCCATCTTTCGAGCTTCTCTCCTCTTCAGAGATGGAGGAGCCCCAGAATTGCGGGGCTGCTGCCTCCGTAATCTCACACACTCTCCGGCCGTCTTTCCTCAATCTTGTTCTCTCTCTCTCTCTCTCTAAAGTTTTGTCGGTTATTCTCTCTCCGTATTCTTTCTCCTTGTCTGGCTTCTTCCCTTCAGCCTACAAACATCTCTTCTAGCCTTAGAGGGAAAAGAGAGAGAGGGAGAGGCAAGAAAGAAGAGAGGAAGACGAGGGAATTATCCTCAGTGACAATATCCCCGTCAAGCCCTCATCCTATTTCCTTGTTTCTTTTCCGAAGTAGGTCGAGGCCTTAGAAAATACTCTTCTCGAACTCTGCTTTGCTAGGTTGACATTCTGGTGACAAACCCGCTGCCTGGGATGTGTTTCCTCTCCTTTGTTGAGCTTCTGAGCACTTCCGCATGCTTCATTCATCCTCCCTCCCCAGAGCTCCCACACCTGTTCCCACCTGTTCCCACCACTCTTTGACCTGCACTTGAATTGTGGGACAGCCCAGCCCGCGCTCCTGAAGGACCCAGAGCCCCAGAAGCCTTACCGCACTGGCTGAGTTGGGCCAGGGAGGCATTGAAAGCCCCTAACCTTTTAGAAATTTACACTCACGACTGCTTTTCCGGTTCCTGTTAATTCTTCGGTCCACCCCCGTCTGACTTGGGCATCTCTTGTCTCTGACTATTCCCTCTCCCTTCCCTTTGCAGGCCGGTCCTCTGCTGCCTTTTAGAAACTGATGTTTCCTTTGATCTGACCCATAGTTCTCTGAATCCACTGTTGCGTCCTGGTCACCTTTCCCTGCCACCCTGGCTTCAGACTCTCTGTACGTTGATAACTTCCAAATTAAGGTATGCCATTCACAGTCCTCTCCTCTGCTGCAGGTCACATTGCTTATTGCCTCTCACAGTTCATCTGAATGCTCCATAAGCTTCAAGCTCCACATGTTAAAACTTGAGCCTGCATCATTTGCTATAATCTCGATGTCCATTAATATCGCGACAATTCATTTCCCCAAGAAAGAACCGTGATGTCCTCGACCTGTTTTCTCTCATGTATAGTATCTAGTTGATGTTCAGATCTTCTGTGTTAACACCGTGTAAATACCGAAGTCCATCTTCTACCTTCCATCCATTCTGCCACTTTCCCTCCAGTTGAAAGCAGCTGAACAAAGGTTTAGTGGGTTCCACTTGGTACTTTGTTACAAAGGCTTGTTAGATGTGCTCCCTGTACATTAGGAAAGAATCTCCCAGACTGGCCGATGATTTCAAAACAGTGTGACTGGTGTTAGCGTGGAGGTAAGTCAGCTATGAGGAGGGCATGGGGGAGGGGGGGAGGGAAGGTCAGAGAAGGCCTCCTGGAAGTGGGACGCCTGTGCTGGGTCTTAAAGGGGGATGGAGGCAGGTACGGAAGGAGAGCATCCCATGGCGGGGGGCGCGGGGGACGATGAATAGCGAATGCGGTTCTACCAGGTGTAAGGATGTTCAGGCTCGTCCTGCGTCTGCCAGCAGTTCGGACTCGCTGAGGGGCTGTCGTCTGATTAGAATCGGGGCCAGAGGGCCTTTATCCTGCAGGCAGTGGGAAATGCCACTTCGATGTACACTTGACCCAGATGGCTTTGGCAGCATCACGGGAAACACATTTGAAAGGGGAAACTAGAGGTGTGCAATGCTCGTTGGAAGGCAGTTGCAGTAATCGGAGCAAAGGCTCATCGGCGCCTGTGTCATCTGGGGTACTGCTGAAGTGTCTGTCACAGACCTGAAATACAGTGGCTGGTGTGAGCTACAAGGGCATTGGTGTCGTGATAGTTTATATGCCTTATTCCAGCTACGGGGGAGGCTAGAAATAAAGTGTCTGGCTTGATGGCCCTGTGCCCAGCTAAGACTCTGTTACTGGAGAGTGTGGAAGGAGGAGAGGATGGATTCCCAGGGTGTGGACTCGGGCTGCCACAGTAATGATGTAGGCTAGGCATGTCTGCTGGGGGAGGTCCAGCATTTACTGGGCTTGGCAGTTGATTGGTACGGGCAAGAGGGGATAACTGCGAATAGCCCCTGTTTCTGGCTCAAGAGAGACAGGAAGTCCAGGAGAAGGAACCAGGCCGAGAGGAAAGCTGGGGCCTTCTGGCGGGAAATGTGAATTATGAGCTCCCTGTAGCTCCTCTGGGGGCAAACGTCCATCTCTTAAACTCGATATACTAACCTTGAGCTCAGGAGGAAGGTCTGGGCCAGTGAGGTGATCAGGCAGGCCAGAGCACAGTTAGAGGAGGCCCTTCCCAGCGCAGCACTGCCTTAGCCCCATCCCCATGTCCTGCCATTGCACCCCAGCCCCCGGCTCCAGCCACACCGCCCTCCTCACCATCCCACCCACGGGCCACGCTCTCTGAGAGAGCCAGCCTCCAAAGGCTGCTGTTCACTCTCTTCGTAGGGTTCTTCCCCTCTTCGCTCCCTGGCAAACCCCTATACATCCTCCAACACCCAACTCAAGAGCCACCTTCTCCATGAAGGCTTCAGGCCAACGGGAACACCTCTGAGTCAAGATGGGCACATCTCTAACCTCACTGAGCGCCCACGTCTCATTCCACTGTGGGTCCCCGAGGCTCAGCCTGGGGGTGTACATACAGAAGAAATGCAGCTGAACTGAAGGACGTGGCCCTTCCCAGCAGGGTCACCCACTCCCCTCCGTGGGCTCCCATCACTCCAGCGCTCATGACTCTGACTTGCACCTGTGCGCTTACCTGTTTGCCTCCGCCCTCGGGCTGCCTGTTCCTACTGAGCAGGGACTGGCCCTGGTCCATCTTTCTATCGCTGGGTCCTACCTGGGGCTGAGTCGAGATCTGTAAGTCAGTTAATAAAAGTGCGTGTGAGACATGCTACGTTCCTATTAGGGCAGTTTGGCGATGGCAAGATGATTGAGGCGTCTAGAGTTTTTTTTTTTTTTTTTAATAAATTTATTTATTTATTTTTAGCTGAGTTGGGTCTTTTGTGCTGCATGCAGGCTTTCTCTAGTTGTGGCGAGCGAGGGCTACTCTTTGTTGCGGTGCGCGGGCCTCTCACTGCGGTGGATTCTCTTGTTGCGAAGCACGGGCTCTAGGCACACGGGCCTCAGTAGCTGTGGCATGCAGTGTCAGTAGTTGTGGCTTACGGACTCTAGCGTGCAGGCTCAGTAGTTGTGGCACACGGGCTTAGTTGCTCCGCGGCATGTGGGATCTTCCCGGACCAGGGCTCGAACCCGTGTCCCCTGTGTTGGCAGGCGGACTCCTAACCACTGCGCCACCAGGGAAGCCCTAGAGTTTTTTTTTTTATTTCTTTATTGAAGTATAGTTGACGTGCAGTATTATATGTTACAGGTGTACGATTTAGTGATTCACAAATTTTAAACGTTATAATCTGTTTATAGTTATTATGACATACTGGCTATATTCCCCGTGTTGTACCATATATCCTTGTAGCTTACTTTATACATAATAGTTTGTACCTCTTAATCCCCGGCTCCTATACTGCCCCTCCCCCTTCCCTCTCCCCAGTGGTAACCCCTAGTTTGTTCTCTGTAGCTGTGAATCTGCTTCCCTTTTGTTCTGTTCGCTAGTTTGTTGTCTTTGAATCGGCTTACTGGGGAGAAATGGGACTGGGAACTTGACCTTGGAGGGTGTGTGGAGGTTCTTATGGACGAGGCAGGGGGAGAGCATCAGGGCTAGGAGAGCCGTGAACGCAAAGGCGCAGGCATAGGGATGAGTGCGCGTGTTAGGAGGGGGCCCTCGGGAAGGCCAGCCCGACGGGAACAGAGAAGAACGTCTGGTTTCACAGAGCAGTGGCTGTCTTCGGGGCAGAGGCAGGCCTGAACACCCACGGAGGAGAGGAGGCCGGGGGCTGTGACAGGTCCCTGGGAAAGGGTGCCACTGGAGTGTCACTTTAGAGAGATGAACCTGAAAGCAGGGTGCTGAGAAGCTGTTCAGATCGTTCCAGAACCAGGTGGCAGGGATCTTGGCCGGGGCTGTGATGGGTAAACGGAGGAACGAGTGAACCTGAGAGGCCTTTTGGAGGAACGGACAGTCCTGGGTGACAGATCGCTTTGGAGGCTGAAAAGGCAGAGATGAGTCACTTGAGTTTTCTATGTAGTCAACAGTAGTAGAGTGGTTAATTTGGGAACGAAAGGTGACCTGTAGGGGAGGAAGAGGACGGGCTCACGTCAGGACCCGTCCCATGAAGGCGGATGTCTGGGGAGTCTGCGAGGTGGGCAGGGGTCAGGCTGCAGCTCTGTTCTTTTACTCGAGCTCTGTTTTGCCACGTTGATGGGCTGTGACCCTGTCATCCATCTGTGTTACCGGGACCCCTTCATATTCAAATGAACAAGTGGCAATTTCAGTGACAGCCGTCATGACAGTCGGGGGGTGAGGCGCTGGCTCTTTTGACGTCTTCCTCGACCCCGCTGTCTTCCCCGCCTAGCAAAGTGGCAGCTTCAGATTCTGTCCCTAGAAAGTGTGTGTCAAGGGGCTCCGCCAGGTGTGTTAGTTTTCAGTAACACAGCACCACACAGCGGCTGGTTTCACGGCTCACAGTTCTGGAGGCAAAATGTCCAAAATCAAGGTGTTGATGAGGTCGGTTCCCTGGAGGCTCTGAGGGGGAATCTCATCCGTGCCTTTCTCCCGGCCTGCGGTGGCTGCTGGCATTCTTGGCTTTGCTTACCTTACAGACACATCACCCCAGTCTCTGTCTCCATCTTCACACTGTCTCCTCCTCTGTGTATCTCTGCCTGTTTCCCCGTCTCTACACTTACAGGGACCTGCCATTGGATTTAAGGTCCATTCTCAGCTGAGATCCTGACCTTAATTATACCTGCCAAGAACCCTTTTCCAAATAAGGTCATATTCACAGGTACAGGGGCTTAGGACTTGGACGTATATTTTTGGGGGAGGGACACAGTTCAACCCACTACAATGCGGGACAGTTTTTCTAGAAATAGAATCTCTAGATTCTCCTCCCTTCCCCCCAGTGGTGATGGATGGAAAGTCTGAAGTATCTTCCCAGGGCCAAATGTACTGCATGTCTGTTCTTTAAAAACAACAGTGTCCTGGATATGCTTTTTTTTTCTTCAAGAATATTGGTAATATGAGCTCCACTTCTGCCCTAACCCCCAACATAAGGTCGGATTAAAAAGGAAATTAGGGGGGTGGGGGTGGGGTGATAAATTGGGAGATTGTGATTGACATCTATATACTAATATGTATAAAATGGATAACTAATAAGAACCTGCTGTATTTAAAAAAAAAAAAACCTTAGGGACCTAGAGAAAGAAGAAAAAAAGACACAAATCTCTAATATTAGGAGTGAAACAGGAGATATCACTATAGTACCTGCAGCTAGTAAAAGAATGTTAAGGAAATACTACAGGCAACTTTGTGCTCACAAATTTGAGAACTTAGATTAACTGGACCGAATTCTCAAACACTGCAAAGTACCAAAACTCAACCTATGTGAAATAAATAAATGTAGTTGTTCTATAGCTATTAAAAAAAAAAAAGGAAATAAAACAAACTGGTGGAAACTTCAAAGCATTTCCAAGGAGGTGGGAGTCAGAGGGTGAGTTTAATCTGTCCTCGAAAGTTTGTGGGGAAAGGGATTCTCTGAAGTGGATTTTCTTGGCTTACGGTGGAGGGGGAGGTGATGGAACAGAGGATGAGAAGGGCAGGTTCAGGAAGCAGCGCGACAGTGGGAAATGCATGTAGATTTCCCGAACCTTGTTACAGAGAATGTTTATTTTGGTGATGGTGTTATAGGTGAAGCACAGAAAAGAGGAGAAACTGAAGGTGTCAAACCAGCCTGGTGATAAGAGCTTGGGCTGAGATGATTGAGTGTGGGATAGAAAGAAAGAAATTAATTTAGGCAATATTTTACTCAATGCTCTGTGATGACCTTAATGGAAAGGAAATCCAAACAAGAGGGGATATATGGATACGTATAGCTGATTCACTTTGCTGTACAGCAGAAACTAACACAACATTGTAAAGCAACTATACTCCAATAAAAATTTATTTAAAAAAAGGAAATGTGTTAAAAAAAAAAAAGAATGCTGATCTCATACAGAGAAGAGATCAAAAGGAAAGAACAGTTCCGGTCCGTGTGGAAGGATGAACTTGTAAAGTCCGGAAACATTTCTGTACCCCTACGGCACCTCATACTGTGCTGGGCGTGTAGGAGACATGTAATAAATTCCCACAGATTGAATACTGCCCCTTTCATCCTAAGTGAACAACATTGGTCCACTCAGAGTTCCTACTCTCTTTTACATTTTTTTCCCATCATGCTTGAATCCACAAAACATTCGAGTGGAAACAGGGACCATAAGGTTTAGCCCTGTGTCACCTTAGCCACTTGATGGGCCTTGGGTGCACAGGCCGGGGGCTGGTCAACGCTTGATCACCACGAGAAAGTCCGTGCTGGCCTTGGAAGTGGGTCCAGGGTCATCGGGAAAAGAACCCCTGATGCCACACACTCGGAATAGAAGGCTGTGTGGGCTACAGGTAGACGTGCTTCCTGGGTCCCTTAGACTCCTTGCCCTGTCAGGAGGGGCGTGGCTGCCAGAGACCCAGACAGGAGCCCCCTCGTCATTGCGGGGCCATAAGCGAGCCTGATGGCCCTGGTCTAAAGGCAGTTCTGAGTTTGATGATGCTCCTCACCACGGACTGCGTGTAAGTAATCACACACAGTCTGGGGATCACGTTATTTCAGCAGGAACGCAGCAAATGAAAGTAGAGACCGGGAGGTGTGTATTTCCTCTTAAACCTGAAATGCTGCTGTGACCGTGTTGAGTGGGTGAGGGTGGGGTGTTGGTGGCATTCCTTTCCTCAGCAGCTACAGTGAGTGGAGTGATGCGGTGGTGCAGTCAGATGAACTGGCTCTTAGGGGCTTGTCCTGGAGAAGCAGAAGCCAGCCAAGAGTTACCTCTTATGTCCCAGGATCTTTGGGAGGCTCTCTAAGCCAGCCCCCTAAATGCCTTCTAAAGACCATCCTGCCAACTGGAGAAAAAAGTAGATGAACACTAGGTGGACGTGTGTGTGTGTGTGTGTGTGTGCGCGCGTGCGTGCGCGTGTGCATGCTGGCAGCCTGTTATAACTCACTAATTCACTCCCAGCTCCAGAAACCGGGTGCTTCTGCAGTTCAGCAGTGTTGGGGTAGGATGGTAAAAAGCTGTTTCATGGAGAATGCAACCGGGTAACAGGAAATCAGGGGTAAGAGGCTCTGCATTCCAAGAGAAAGATCAGAAAAATCCTGAAGCTTATGGATTTGATGCACAAAAGAACGGGCATGTATCTGGAAAGGATGAAAACCCTAATTCGAAAAGATACATGCACCCCAGTGTTCCATGCTTAGCTGTTGTAAATAACTCGGGGTCCATTGACAGATACACGGATAAAGAAGATGTGGTCTGTATATACAATGGAATACTAAACCATAAAAAGAATGAAATTTTGCCATTTGCAGCAACATGGATGGACCTAGAGATTATCTTACTAAGTGAAGTAAGCCAGACAAAGACAAATACCATATGATATCACTTATATATGGAATCTAAAAAATAATGCAAATGTACTTATTTACAAAACTGAAACAGACTCACAAACATAGAAAACAGACGTATGGTTACTAAAGGGGAAAGGGGGGACTGAATTAAGAATTTGGGGATTAACAGATACACACTACTATATATAAAATAGATAAACAACAAGGACCTACTGTATAGCACGGAACTATATTCAATATCTTGTTAATAACCTATAATGGAAAAGAATCTGAAGAAGAACATATATATATATTTATTATATTTATATAACTGAATCACTTTGCTGTACATCTGAAACTATCAAAATATCGTAAGTCAACTATACTTCTACTGGGAAAAAAGAAAAAAGAGAGAAGAATGCTTTAGTCCAGAATACTACTTCTCTTTAGTCTCCGACCAACTCTAAGACATTTGGTTATCTGCTCCCCAGACCTTCATTAGATGAGGAAGAAAGGCTAAATGAAATGTGAAAGAGAAAGGACTAGCTCTGTGCAGGCCTCCTGACAAGCAGGAGATAGGAACGCAAATGCCCTAACGACAATGGGGCATAAAATTGACGGCCACGTGTCACTCATGCAGATGCCGCCTCCATCAGCAGACCAGCTGGGTGGCTCTAACGAGGACTGACATCCCCTCCTACCTCCAGATGTCTGAGGCCATCATGTCTCTTGTCCTCACACTGTAATGAATGTTTCTGAGCTGAATCTGAGTCATCAACGCAGAAACGAAATTCAGTTCAATTAAGGATGCAGGAAGATGAGTTGTTTCTTGAGAACAACTTCTATCAAAATGAAGGAAAACCTCCGTGCTTAAGGATGGGCCCTCAGCTATAGGAAAAGCCATGTGAATTAGATTGTTAGAGCTGACTTCACCTCTCTGGAACACCGCAGGCTTGGCACCTGCAGGATGGAATGGATAACACCTGTGAAATGCCGCTATGGGAACGGCAATGTAACTGAACTGCGGCTCCCCAGAGGTTCTGAGTAACTGTGTTCCGCTCCATCGGGGCCTGTGCGCTGATCACAGTGGCAGGCGGTGAGAAGACAGGAGCAGCCCTGCTGGCAGTGTGGTCCAATGGCTGAGACCAAGGCTGGCTGATCAGATCGTGAGTCCTGCTGTCTCCATAGACCCATGTGAACTTGGCCGAGCTCCGTCGCCTTTCTAAGCCCTCGTGGCCCTCTCTGTGAAATGGTGGTCCAATACCACCCCCTCGTAAGGATGAATGAGCAAATGTACTTAAAGCACAGCGCTTATCCCAGAAACTTCCATGACTCTTTGTATCAATTTCCTAGGGCTGCCATAACCACGTACCACAAACCGGGTGCCTTACAAACAACCCAAGTTTATTCTCTCGCGCTTCCGAGTCTAGGAGTCTGAAATCCAGGTGGTGGTAGGGCTCTGCTTTCTCTGACGCTCTAGGGGTCATCTTGGATTCTTCTAGCTTTCTGGTGGCTGCTGGCAGTCCTTGACGTTCCTTGGCTGGTAGACGCATCGCTCCCACCTCTACCTCCGTGTACACACGGCCTTCTCTCTGTGTCTGTGGGTCTCTATTTTCTCATCTTAGAAGGACACCAGTCATTGGATTTAGGACTCACCCTAATCCAGTAAGACCTCATCTTAAATAATTACATCTGCAAAGACCCCATTTCTAAGTAAGACCATATTCTGAGGTTCAGGATGAACATGAGTTTGGGGGGGACCCTGTTCAACCTAGTACCCTATTCCCTGGAGTGATTTACAGTTTCCCGAGAGGAAAACTTGTCGTTTTACGTTTTATTTAAATACTGAAGCCAGTCAGAAAGAGAAAAACAAATACCGTACGCTAACACATATATATGGAATCTAAGAAAAAAAAGGTCATGAAGAACCTAGGGGTAAGATGGGAATAAAGACACAGACCTACTAGAGCATGGACTGGAGGATGGGGGAGGGGGAGGGGGAGGCTGTGACGAGGTGAGAGAGTGGCATGGACATATATACACTACCAAGTGTAAAGTGGATAGCTAGTGGGAAGCAGCCACGTAGCACAGGGAGATCAGCTCGGTGGTTTGTGATCACCTAGAGGGGTGGGATAGGGAGGGAAGAGATATGGGAACATGTGTATATGTATAACTGATTCACTTTGTTATAAAGCAGAAACTAACACACCATTGTAAAGCAATTATACTCCAATAAAGATGTTGAAAAAAAGAAAATAGAAATGCACATAAAAAAATATAAATAAATAAATACTGAAGCCGAGTGTGATTTGAGGGATTCAACACACAAAGCGGGTCCACACTTGACCTCAGCTGATCCCCACAGCCCCCCAGAGATAGGCAGGCCAGACAGCCCCATATGACAGATGAGACGAGCGCAGCTGGGAAAGGTCACGTAGCGATGAACCGTAAACGTCAGCTTCAAAGCCCGGGCCCTGGACTCCTGGACTTGTGGCAGGTGGTGACCAGGTGAGAGGCAGAATCCATGCTTTACGTGGACAGGTTGTTACCCTGGCCGGTGACTTCATCTCTCTGGACCACCACAAGTTTGGCACCTGTAGGATGGAATGGATGACATCTTCTTTGAAATCAATAACCTGTCTCTAGGTTTTGCTTAATGCCTGCCCTGCGTGATCCCAGGATGCTTTGCATTTGCTAAGTGTCAGGTGCATTAGGCGTTCGTGGTGGGGGGGGAGAAAGAACGGAGGCAGTGGCTCTGGGTCCCTGCAGGATCCCAGCGTCTGTCCAGCATGGGCACCAAGTGGACATCCTGGGGGAGGTGTGTGACTCCACTCTGCCATCTGGCACTTGCAAACGCGCGTCCCGGTCTTGCCGCTTGTAATCCCATCTCGCCCAAGCAGGGGCGTCTTGCCCATCTGCGTTTCCCAGTTCTTCCCGGATGAGCCCGACTCAAGGAGACGTAACCTGTGGCAGCTCCGTGGGATCTGCCTGGAAAGAAGGCTTCGTAAATAACTCAGCGCCACAGGGGACCTGGGGAAGGCCTGGTGGAGGAGTTCTGTGTGGATATCCGTGGTCGCTCAGAAATTAAGTGCATAAATGTGGAGCTAGCGAGCACCAACCTTGCCTCAGCAGCTCAAGAGCAAGGGTTAAAATCTTCTCCTTCATTTCTGGCCCAGCTCCAGAGAAGGGACTTAGCTTGGTCCTTCAAGGCAGACCTGAAAACACGCCTTAAGGTAGAGTCTGGCCTTGAGCTCAGGGCAGGGTGATTCCTGTGTGATGCGCCTTGAGGCTCCACCCATTGAAATGAGCTGCTACCTTGTAGCCTGGCTTCCTGCGGCTGCTCCCAGGTAATCAGTTGATGTTATAGGTCCAGTGCCGCCATGATGGTCTTACAAGATGCAATCCCTTAGGGAAGACTTTGTCTCCTGGAGGCTTCTGTTAGGGTATAGATCTTCCCGCTGGGTCAGCTGTGAGAGCTCCTTTAAGCCCATCTAGTTGTGCCCTGGACCTGGTTCCCCAGTGACTCCAGTAGACAGAGCTAGGATCAGTCTGGCACGCTCGTCACAAGTATAGCTTCCCTGGCCCTTTTGTGTTTCACTGACTCCATAGTGCGTATTTTTGAGGCGGGCCACAGGTGATTCAGAGGCAGCCCATCCAAGGACCAGCCAGGAGAAGTGTTCTCAGTGGGGCACCCCAGCTGCCTGGAGACTGGGCTGCAAGGCTCTGGAGTCTTTAGCAGTGCTCCAGGCTTAGAACCACAGAAGCGGTTACAGAGACAGGGCGAAGGTGCTACTTGGGGTGAGCTCCCCAGCGAAGGGTCTCAGGGATGGAAAGTGGGCTGTGGAAAGTAAGTGGAGCAGAGAAAAGGGCTGGGGTGCTGGGAGAAGTCAGTAGTCACAGCATTAACCAGAGCTTTTTGCCTTTCTCCTGCTGCGTAGCCAGGCTCCATTACTCCCTTGACAATGAGTGCCTGAAAGGTAGACAGGCACGAATCGGAAGATGGTACATCCGGCGTGAAACAGAACAGAGGGGCGAGGTCTCAATGCCTGAGCCTCGTGGAGAGGAAGAGAAGGGAGGAGAGGACGAAGACGTCATTTTCTGAGCTCCAGGTCGTCTTGGGCAAATGAGATGTCCCCCTGACCTTGGCTCAGAAAGAAGAATAAAGCAATCTAGCCTGAGTGGCAGATACATACGGCTAGATTCAGACAGATGGGGGAATTTTCAAACCAGAGGCCACTGTTTCCTTTTCAAAGAAGCTTTTTAATTTTTTCAATAAAGAACGGGGCACGGGGGCTTCCCTGGGGGTGCGGTGGTTGGGAGTCGCCTGCCAGTGCAGGGGACATGGGTTCGAGCCCTGGTCGGGGAGGATCCCACATGCTGCAGAGCAGGTGGGCCTGTGCACCACAACTACTGAGCCTGGGCTCTAGAGCCCGTGAGCCACAACTGCTGGGGGCCTGTGCGCCTGGAGCCCGTGCTCCGAAGCAGGAGAGGCCACCGTAGTGAGAGGCCCGCGCTGCCACGGGGAGTAGCCCCCGCTCACCACAACTGGAGAGGGTCCGTGCACAGCAGCGAAGACCCAACACAGCCAAAAATAAATATATAAAATAAATAAATTTATTAAAAAAAAAAAAAGAATGGGGCACAGAAATGGCCTATTTGTCAGCCGTTGATTGGGTTACTACCTGGGTGATTGGATTCTTAGGGCCCATTGACACCCCCAATTAATGCAAGATTGGGAGTCCCCTCAAGTCACGGGCAGGCTAGTCTGTTTTCCTTTATTTGGTGAAAAGGGGTCTTAGTAGGATCCTAGCGGGCTCAGGCTATTCCGGGGAGATGTCACCTTGGCCAATTTAATTACCTGCTGCTCTGTTTTGCTTTTGCAAAACAAAGAGCTGGAATGGAAGACCTGTTATTTGGTTGCCTGGAAACTAGCGCTCTTACTACCTAAAGTCGTCACCAAGCGCTTCTGGGGAGGGAAGGCGAGCCGCCACAAGCTCCCCCAAGTAATCAGTTTCTCAGGAGCCAGGCATAAATCAGTGGAGCAAAAAAGGGAGATTTCGTGCTGTTGTCCCACAACTGCGGACAACTTGTGTCCCTGCATTTCCACGGACCAAGTCACCGTGCGGCGTGAGGATGCAGAGAACCACAGAAACCAAGAATGATGCCATGACGTCTCGCAGCCCAAGAGAGACAGGTGGCCCAGAGCGGTTAGTTAGAAGCCCAGGCAGCGTGGATTTCAAAGCTGTCCCCACTGGTACTTCTGGCCTGGTTAATATCACCCCTTGCTCTTTGGCTTTTTAATTCCGCAGCCAGGCTGATAGGACATACCCGTGCCTCGCGCTGCAGGCTCTGTCTGTGGGCCAAACTGCTCCTACCAGTTCAGAAACGCTAGGGAAGGTCGGTGTTGTGGCCTCCAGCCCCTGCACCCCTCCTTGAAGAAGTGTCTACCTAGTTCATGGTTAAGCCCGAAGTGTTTTCCGGGTCGACAGGTCAGCGATGGTGAAGTTATTCAGGTCCTCTTCTAGCGGTTGTGGAGGTCAGCCTTGTGCCAGGTCACAACCTGTGCTTTCGGCCACACTGCGGGGGACACCACACCATGCTCTCCCGTGCGTGGGTGGTGGAGGAAGATGGTCTCTCCCTGTCTATAGAAGATGCATCTCAAAGCAGCAAACCAGCCGAGGGCTGAAGCGTGCCTCTCCAGTGCATTTCAGGACAGTTTGTGCCAAAGCAAAGTTTCTCCAGCCAGCTCTTCCGGATCCAAGAATATCTGTGTGTTCCTCTCCCTTTCCTTTTCCACTTCTCTGTTCTTTTGATCGCGACTTCTATCCATTTCACTCATTTGTTTCATTCATTCGTTCACCCGTCACGAGCCACGCCCCATGCTATGGGCAGACCGTCTGCAGTGAGGGTGACAGAACACCAACCTGAACTTAGGAATTCTGCAGCTCGTCCCACTTACCTTCTCTCTCTGTCTCTCCCCCCGGCTGAGTCCTGCCAAGTGGGGACTGGGTTCCCTTATTCATTTCTTCCCTTCACCGGAACCACAGACAGCATTTTCTTGAGCGGGGTCCGTCATTCTGCATGTGGTTTTGAACACTCACTGTCTGGCTACCAGAGCCCTGGAGGTACAGGAGATGCTTAAGGCAGAGCTGTGGTCCCCAACTCCAGGTAGCTTCGAGACCTGGTAGGGGAGGGGGTATCATATGTAAAAAAACGGATCGAGAAAAGTAGAGGGCAGAGGTGTATGTCACTGTGCTAAACCTCGGGGGTACTGGTGGGCTGGAAACCTGGAAGGTCTTGAACTTGGATGTGTCAGTAAGGGAACAGAGTACTCAGGTGTAATGGGGAAGGAACAAGTATGGCCTGAAGGATGGGAACTCCAAAGACTGCCCTTAGTGGGGTGAAGGATAACAGCAATTCAGGTGAGGGTATCGGGGAGTAACCCACTGTTTCTTTTTCCGATGACCAGTTTATTGTACTTAAAAAATTAACGCGGTGTGAGACATTACCTTTTCCTTGACTGTTTGACATCTAGAAGGGAAAAACTGTTCTTTCTGTAAATCACACATTTGTTGCTTTCTCAGTTTGCCTTTCACCTTAGCCACGGCTGATGGGTGCGTTACAGCACCGTCTGGTGTTATGAGGAATCTGAGTCGTGTGCTTGATTATCCATTGTCCTGTCTTCTCACTGGCGGTGCCTGGCGTGAAACCAGAGGCGGCTGCAGGAAGCTTCAAAGATAATCCGTCAGGCTGCGGGACTCAACTCGGAGGCTGTGTCATCAGGGCAAAAAGGATGATTTGCGGGGGGTGGAGGCAGCCTGCAAGGGGGGCCTGCAGGGCCAGGGATGTCGTGATTCCGCGTTCCTCCTCCAGGCCACCTCCTCTGAAGGGTAGCGCACTAGTGGGTGTCAGTACACATCTGTGCTCTCACTCTCCGTCCTTCCCTGAAGTGTAGGGCTGTTTTCGGGATTTTTTTTTTTTTTTTTTTTTAACGAGCAGAACATAAAAAGTATTAGCACCTGGCGTGCAGTAAATGTTAAATGATGTTGACTATTATTTTTATCATCATTAATTATAAGCAGCTTATACATTTATCACAGTCTCTTGCAGTTTACTCGTGTGCAAAATGGGGAGGAGAAAGCCAGCCTGCCTTGTGAGTGTGGGGTGTACACATGTGTGCCGTCAGCAGGGGCTTAATACACACTTATTAAAATGGAAACTGTAAGGTCTGGAAAAGCTTAAGGCATTTTTTTTGCTGCTCTTCCAAATGCATATGCTGTTCTGCAGGGCATTTATTTGGTATTTCCCTCTTTTGACAATGTGATGCGTATCAGCTCAGGTTGTTGAAGACGAAGGTACCAAGAAGAGATTAGAGATGGAAGCGGGAGGTGGCAGGGAGAGCCTTCAGCCTGTGATGCAAGCCTGGCACCTGTGAAAGGAGAGGGAGAAGGAAGGAGGGCTGGGGATGAAGAGCCTTCAACCAGGGCACAGTTCCAAGAACGTTTCAGTCAGGACAATGTGGGGGAGGTCACTGAGCCAGAGGCATCCTCTAGGAAGTCTCCTGTCCTGTAGTGCATCCCCCCACCATCACCAGTCACTGGCTGGGAGTGGCTGGGGGCAGGGGGATGTGGTGTTGGATTCTGAGGAGCACCAGCCGCAGCAGGAGAGCTGAAGGATGCATGTTCACGGCCACCACAGTTGGTCAGCCTAGGACAGGCGATAATCTCTAGAGACACAGAATGGATTGTCTCTGCCTTTCTTTTTCCCCACGTGGGTGTCTATCGCTTATCTGTAATTGGGGTACGGGCTCCGGGTGTGTTTGCCGAGGCTTCCTCAGGAGGAAGCAGGAGGATGAGCACCCCTTGGGGGTGGGAAGCCTGGAGTCAGAGGGAGGACGAGTGGTCATCAAGAATCGATTGCGAGGTGCTGTCCAACAGCCCTAGTGCTGAATTCTGATCGAAAGACAGCTAGTTATGTGCGGAGCCAACTGCTTCCTAAGAGAACTGGCATCCCAGGAACACACTGCGTATGTTTTCCACCATCCTTCGGCAGATAAGAAAACTGAAAAGCTAAGAGCCAGAATGACGTGTTTAATCCACCACCACCGCTGACTTGTCAGTGGCCAGATCTGAGAACTCACCTTTGGTTTTCAAGCTGCTGGTCCATCATCTCAAGTACCTTGAGGGTCATTGTAGTTTAGTGGAAGGATAATGTACCTAGAGGTCTGAGTATCTGGACTGGCGTCCTAACACCCCGATGAATTTGCTGAGTGGTTTATTCACCAACACATCCGTGTTGAACCGCGCTCAGTCCTGTCAGCGATTACTGAGGCATTAAGGACACGTTCCTCCTGTCCCCAGTGTGCCCGCAGTTTTCATCAGCAGTCTAGCCTACCTATAAAATGATTCTCCACAAAGATCAAGGTTTGGGGGTGATAGTTGGAAATAAATCAGGTCTCCTTCCTATTTCCTTAGAGGTTTGTTAATCAAGGAGCTGATTTATATCAAATTTCCCAATAATGTTAGATGTGGTGTAAGTTTTTACATCTAAAGAGGGCACACATTTTCCCCCCTGCACCTCGTATTTTTTTTTCATTGTGGCAAAATATACATAACATAAAATTTGCCACTCTAACTATTTTAAGTGGTGAGGTCTGTGGCATTAAGTACATTCACATTGTCGTGCAACTGTTACCACCATCCATCTCCAGAACTTTTCCATTTTCCCAAACTGAAACCCCGTACCCATTAAATAATAATTCCCCACTCCCTCTTCCCCACACCCCCTGGCAACCCCCGTTCTACTTTGTGAGTCTGTGACTCTGACTGCTCTAGGTGCCTCATATAAGTGGAATCATACAGTATCTGTCCTTTTATGACTGGATTATTTCATTTAGCGTAATCTCTTCAAGGTTCATCCACGTCGCATGTATCAGAATTGCCTTCCTTTTTAAGGCTGAATACTATTCCATTGTACGTAGCTAATGGGTTTTTAAAGGTCGTGAACCTCTGCTCTGCTGTGTCTCAGATGAGAGATACACTGGGAAGGTGCGTACCAGGCAGGGCAACGAGTTGTTGAATATCATGGGCTCCAGGATCTTACCACCTGGTATTAAGGGTTTTTTTTTTTCTGAGTCAGAGCCACTGGCTAATAGTGTGAACTCCAGGCCATGTGGGTGGTGGGGGTGGGGGGGTGATAAGCAAT
>NW_020174923.1:5060431-5065544 GCF_003031525.2 Neophocaena asiaeorientalis asiaeorientalis | reverse complement strand
AAGCAGTGCAGGGTGCCTGGGCCCGGGGGTGGGGGAAGGTGTTTGAGAAACTCAGTCCAGAATCCAAGTGGGATCCCTGCTGGCTCACACCTGGTCATCTCTCAGAGGCTGCCTGGGATCCAGCTGCACCAGTGATTTTGCCATATGCCAGCACTAGAGAAGCAAGGAGGGGTGGGGAGGCTGGAGTCGGCAGGTCTGGGGGTGAGAGAGGTGGAGAAAGCTGCTCCCTAGTTCCTGCCTGGGTCAGTGGTTGGGAGACTACCCTCTGACTCTGGGGTTTCTCCAGGCTACCAGGGATGACCACAGAGGCAGAGGGCGCTAGGGCTCCTTGAAGGCGGAGTTGAAATCATTTATCCATTTATCCTGTTATGTGCTAAGCAGTTGCCTTGATGCTGGGGACTCACATGACGGGAAATAAAACAGACACAGGCACCTCTTACCCAGAGCTCATAGTCTGTGAGGGTGATGGAGGCTTATCCAAGCCCCTCTTCTTTGAGGCTCCCATGATGATCCCATTGAAAGTAGCTCCCTGTGGAGTATTCTCCCCACTCCAGGATTACTTTTCTTTATGGTATTTAACCGATACCTGACCTTATATTCGATCCCTTTGTTTATCTAGTCTTCTCTGTTTCCTCTACAAAAAAGTAGACTCCGAAAGGGCAGAGACTGTTTTATTCATTGCTGCCTCTAAGTACCTAGAGCAGTCTCCAGCCCAGTGTAGGCGCTGAATAAATACTTACTGAGCAAATCAGCAAAAGAAATACTTGGCAATAAACATGCAATTCAAACTGTAGCAAAGGACAAGTGGAAGGTGCCCTGGGAGCATAGAGTGGGCGTGCCTGACCTGGTTTTGGGGGCTCAGGAAGGTTCTCTGAGGAAGTTGTATGAAAACTGAGATCTGAGAGCCAAGTAGGTGTTAACTAGGCAGGCAGAGTAGAGAGAGGAAGAGCCACCAACCAGAGGAAGCAATGGTCCAAAGGTCCCGAGGTCGGAGGAAGCATGACTACTTGCAAAGTCCAGGAAGCTGGACTACGGAGAGAACACAGGGTGAGACAGACAAGGCCAGATGGAACAGCTTTCCATTTTTACATCTTCCTAAGTGCAGAGGAGAGCCATTAGGGGGTTTTAACGATGCTGAAATCTGTGCTTTCAAAAGGTGCCATTGACCCAACAATTCCACTCCTACGTATATATCACAAAGAATTGAAAACAGGTACTCAAACAGACGGTCGTACATGAATGTTCATAGCACAATTCACAAGAGCCCAGGGGTGGAAACCAATGTCCCTCAGTGGATGATGGCTAAACAAAACATGGGTTTTATCCATTACCCACCCCTACAATGGAATATGACTCAGCCATAAAAAGAAGTGCTGCTGAATGCTACAACAGGGATGAAACCTCGAAAACATCATCAAAGAAGCTAGACACAAAAGGTGTTTTTTTGGTTTTGTTTTGTATTGTATTGTATGATCCCATTCCTATGAAATATCCGGAATAGGCAAACCCATAGATGCAAAAAGCAGCCCGGTGGCCGTCAGGGGCTGGGCTGAGGGGAAGGAGAGTGTCTGCTTAACGTATATGGGGTTTTCTTTCGGGGTGATGAAAGCGTTTTAGAACCAGATAGAAGTGGTGGTTACACAACATGGTGGCGAATGCACAAAACGCTTCTGAATGGTACGCTTGAGAATGGTGGCTTGTATGTTGTGTGAATTTCACCTCAATAATAGTAGTAATAACAATGTTCTGTTGGCTTCAGTTGTTTGGTGTAGAAGGAGACTCTCAGGAAGCGTTAGTCGATTATGATACGCGTGGAAGGATCAGCTAAGACAGCCTTGTGTGCCAGTTACCCCTGTGACACCAACGCTGCCCTACCTGAGTCCATCCTTAAGTGCGTGGAGGCGAAGGACTGAACCTCCCATGGCCAAGCCGACCCCTGGGTCTGTGGTACACAGGCACCATCGCCTAGATATTGATCAATCTGTCTTTACCTTTAGACAGGAAAGGTAATGACAGAGCACCTTCACCCCAGTTTCACAGGTGGCAAAACTAGGTGCCCGTCAGAGATGGATGCAGGCTGGGGCAGCATCTCTGGCTGTTGGTCAACATGACTATAAAAGAATGAGTGATTTCTTTTCCCCTTTTTCTAGAAGATAAGCGGATCCATGAAAACCAAAAGTCCCAAGGACTGGAAAATTCTACCTTTATCAGGAAAACACATTTAAAATGACTAAATTACTAGGTTTTCCTCCACCCAGTGAGGGGTAGGGCTATGATTAGACCCCCTTTTGGGCTATGGTTCCTTTGAGACTAATTGTCTTTCCACCTTTATGGCCGCTGAACATAGGACAGTGGTTTCGGCCTGCTTTATTGTTGGGGAAACCTCTCATGCACCCCATCTCCCTGGACCCTCACCTCAGCCTTGTGGGGTAGGTATCATACTACCCTCCCAGGTCTAGCGCGGAAGCCCCTGGTTAATTCACGGAAGGACACTCCACTGGTAAATGACCTCAGGCCACTCGGCATCACCTTCACTCCTAGATTTGCGTCTCACATTCCACCACAACACCCCGTGGCCTCTTTTGCCAAGAGGAGCTCCCAGGGGCTTTGTGATTCCTGTCCACACCCTGGCTGCCAGCTGCGGAGAAGCCCGCACAGGCTGACAGCTGCGGTGCTGTCTGAGCTCCAGAGGCTGACGAAAACTTTCTTGTTATCTTGCTGCCAGCGCTGGGCCAAGCTCTGAGTCAGATGAGAGAAAATTTTTAAAAAATCTCTCTTTGGGGGAGGGAACGCAAAGATAAAGATGAAATCTTTATCTCTCTTTGTCTCTCTTAGAACATAAAGATAAAGATGAAACTGACAAATATGTCATTACCAGCTTGAAAAACAGACGGCTTGCGATTGATCTGTTTTTAAAAGTGTGTGGCTGCGGGGACAGATTGCTGGGACTTCACTGGCAAGGGAAGCACCCTGGCCAGCCCAGCTCCCCAGAGCGGCACGTCAGTGGCAGGTACCTCCAGTCAGACTGACCTGATTCCACCATCACTGGACGGATGACCCTTTGTGGTAGGTCTGCAGAGTGTGGTGGCTGACCGCCCTCTCCCGCACCTGCCTTTATTCACTCTTCCTCCTATTGCTGGGCTACAAATTGCAGATGTGTAATACAGCTGCTGCCGGATACAGGATCAGACCCAAACTCCTGATCTGGGAACACGAGTCGGGTGACAGGCCGGCTTACGTCTGCGTCCCCATCACTCTGTCCAGTCCCAGTGGTCCATGCGCTGTCTCACCGGTGAGGCCACTTAGGCTCTTCTTGTTCATGAGACAGACCCTGGGGCTACCTTAGGGGAAAGCATGGGGCACTGGGGGGATCCCAAGGGCTGCAAGTGTAAGAGAAAGTCTGCTGTCCCTGCTAACGACCCAGTGCCTGGAACCAATGCACAGTTCCACGCCAGGGGTCCACTTCAGTTACCGTTACGGATGAATCAAGGGAAACGGGGTGGGGGGGTGGGAATGGCGTGGACATCATTCTAAACTGTAGAAATGCCCTTTGCCCCGGGCAAGTGCAGAAGAGTTTTACCTTCGTTTCACCACTGCTTTGCTACTGTGAAGGCCCAGGGCTTGCAAACCAAGGGGGACAGCGCAGCACACGGCTCCCCCTGCACTCTCCCCTTTCTGTGAGCTACAGTTTCTGAGACCCCACTTTCCGTCTCCCACCCCCTGAAAAGGTCAGCCATCATGATGGCCCCTCACTCAGCCACCTGGGACATCCTTGGCCAGATGTGTGACGAGGCTCAGAGACAGACAAGGAGTCAGAGGGGGAAGGGTCTTGGGAAAGAGGCCAGCGGTTAGTGGCCCCGGGCCTCCCTTTGGGAGGGACATATGAACATACGGCGAAGCATTGGATCCAAAAGAAATGGAGTAAACCATTATCAAGGGAGATGGGGGATAACAAGGCAGTGGAAACAGCTGACGAATAATCACGTTTACCAGGTTGTTTCAGGAAGGGGGACCCCTTCCAGGGCCCGAGAGCGGGCTCCTGTCTAACACTGGGAAATGAATTGTCCGAGGAGACAGACGCACGTGCGGACAAAGCAAGAGACTTTAATGGGAAGGGGCGCCCGGGTGGAGAGCCAGCGGGGTAAGGGAAGCCGGGAGAACTGCTCTGCCACGTGGCTCGCAGTCTCGGGTTTTATGGTGATGGTGTTAGTTTCCGGGTTGGCTCTGGCCAATCACTCTGACGCAGGGTCCTTCCTGGTGGCGCGTGCGTCGCTCAGCCGAGGAGGATTCCAGCGGGAAGGATTCTGGGAGGTTGGTAGGACATACGGACTGGCGTCTCCTCTCCCCTTTTGACCTTTCCCGAATTCTTCCGGTTGGTGGTAGCTTGTTAGTTCCGAGGTCCTTACCAGGACGTCCTGTTGTAAGAGAACTCATGCAAGTGGTTACTGCCGTGCCTGGCTGGGGCGGCTGGTTTCAGTCCGTGGTTCCCCTAACAAGGTGATCTGGGCTCCTGGGACACAGGCTTTGAGAACAGAACTGGGTGTGGCCAGGTGAGCTGGGGCTGCCTCACCGCACTGGGCACTGACCACCAGCTTTCTTTTCTGGAAAATTCCACAAAACCTCGATTCAAAAATCGCTTCTTCCGTGCAGTCCTCACTGACTCCTCCAAGCCAAGCTGGTTATTCCTGCTTAGAGGGCTGCTTCCTTGGCTGGAACACTCGTGTTTCAGTGCATCCACAATTCTAAGCAGACGCCTGGTATGGATGGAGTGAACACTCCATAAGTCCTGTGAGTTGGATAAATGAGTAAGACACACGGAAGAGTGAATTTCCTTTTATTCAAATACAGTGATGTGATGGGGGAGACGGGCTTGAGACCAGCTTAGAAAGCTCTTAATTATTTTGAATTCTCCCAGGCAGTGTTTCCCGAAAAACAAGTCCCACAAAACACAGGTTCTGCAAAGATGTTAACAGGTGTTATTTAATAAAAGGGTTCTGTTGTCAGATACATTTGGAAAACAAAACTGTACAGGTTTCTTCACTGTGGGGAATTCTTCGAGCCTGTAAAGTGTTCATGTGGATTCTGAATATAAGGTTTCCAGAACTCATTAGGT
>NW_020174923.1:5034880-5060389 GCF_003031525.2 Neophocaena asiaeorientalis asiaeorientalis | reverse complement strand
GGGGTGGTAGTGGGATGAATTAGGAGATTGGGATTGACATGTATACACTAACATGTATAAAATGGATAACTAATAGGAACCTGCTGTATACAAAAATAAACAAAATTCCAAAAAAAAAAAAAAAAAAACAAACCCTCTTCCGTTGTTACTGGTGCTCTGTGCGGCTCCATTTGGAAAACATTGATCTAGGACCTTGGTTTTCCTTTCGTAGGAAGGGAAGAAGATGGGGAGGAGACTGGAGGGTTCATGGATGAGAATTTAAGTCACATGGAAAGCCTTTCCACAGGTATGTCCTCTCCCTGGAGATGCGGCTATGACTGTCCCCACCTCCACCCCGCAGCAGCCGCCTGAAAACCACAGTCCAGGGAGAGAACCTCTAGAAAGACCAAACACTTATCTGCTGGAGGTCAAAGCCTGTTTCCTCATCCCAAACAGGCAGCAGTCTAGGTGGGCCCTAAAAGTCAGAAGAGCTGCAACAAGCAATAATGAATAGGAAATAATAAGGAACAGATACCGGGGAGGCTGGAACTTTCCGGGCGTTCTGGTTGTCTGTCTGTAGTTGTAGAGGAGGGTTGTGTTTGAGCAGGGATGGGGGGAAGGCCTGCAATGGGTCTAAGGAAATGAGGTCAAGGCGGCAAACACCACTGCTTTGGGGGAACAGCATATCCACGGCCTCCTGGGTCCCTATTGAAGGTCAGGCTTTGCTAATCTGATGAATAGCGATGTAGAGCATCTTTTCACGTGCCCGTTGGCTTTCTGTTCATCTTCCTTGGAGAATGTCTATTCAGGTCTTCTGCCCGTTTTTCAGTCGTGTTTGTTTCTTGGATGTTGAGTTGTGTGAGCCGTTGATGTAGTTTGGATATCGACCCCTTGTCAGTCATATCATTTGCAAACATTTTCTCCCATTCAGTAGGTTGTCTTTTCATTTTGTTGATGGTTTCCTTTGCTGTGTGAAAGCTTTTGGGTTTAATGAGTGAAGCACTTTTAAACCTCAGCCTTCTTTTTAGAACGCTGACCCCCACTGGGTTCACGACAGTGTCCCCTATGTCTGCCAGTACTATTGCTTCTTCACCCTGGTGGGTTTGGTCCTAACTTTCCTTCTAGCTTCTTTGCCCATCTGCTTCCCTCTTTTACCCCACTGCCCCCACTTCTTTATTTCCTGCTCCTCTTTCACCCTTTGCAATCTGCCTTTCATCCATCTCTTTATTAACACTTTACTTGCAAAGGTTTCCTGTAACTTATTTCCAGACAAATTCAGAGACCTTTCTTGTTTTTCAACCATGACCCCAGCAGGTATTTGAAACCAGCCCCCAGGGCTGGTTCTTTCTCCTCCCTCAGGGTCCCCGTGTGTGTGTGTGTGTGTGTGTGTGTGTGTGTGGTCCTAAGCTTGCTGTCCCTGATCAGAGAGACCAGATCTGAGTTTCTATATGACAAACCATCAAGGTGTTGTGTATATATAATAAGGCAGGCTTGTGAAAGCGTGCTCCAGTGTTCTAACATTTAAAACAACTGAGTCAGACTTTTGTTCCCATGTACTTAGGCTGTCTTCTCAGTCTATTTCTGTCTACACGTGTGTGAATTTTGTGTGTGTGTGTGTGTGTGTGTGAACAGACCTGTTCCCAAGAGATGCTCTGCGCCTCCTATATCACGTTCCTGGCAGATGTCACCCTGGCTGCTGCCCATCGCACCTGATGTTTTTGCTTAGGAAGTAGCTATGTGGAGGACATGCCATTAAATCATTTTTAACACTGTAGTAGGTTGTAATCTAAAAATCGATGACACTTAACTTTATTATTCCTGTACTTTTCTCTTCTCCTCCTTGTTCCTCTCTCATCCTCTCTGCCTCAAATGCCAAGTTGAAGCAATAACCTCGTGAAATGAAATTGTTTATTTGCCTCCTGAGGAGACAGACTGTACAGCCAGCCACAGAGGAAGCCCTTTCTAGCTCCTTGATCAACCTTGTTCTGCATCTGTGAATGCACTCCCAGAGCTCAGGACCAGCAGACGTAGGAGAAAAACCCAGAGAATAGGAAAGAAGGACGAAAGTGAATAAGACAGCCTACCCTGGAGAAAACAGATAACCCAAGAGACCAAAGAAAAGACTGTAAAAATTCTAAGTCGTATGTTCATCCAGTTCAAGAGGATATCATCATACCCATAAAGTAAGAACTGACTATAATGCAAATGGAACAGTCAGAGAATAAGAAAGTCTTCCTCAAAATTAACACTGTAATTGTTAAAGAGTTTTTTTGAAGTTAATTGGGTAGACTGATAAGAATATGCCAGATGAAAGGCCAGACTGGTCATCTGGAAGGTTAAGCAGAAAACAAGCCTCCAGTTCGCAGACAGAAAGGCAAGCCTGTAAAATGGGAGTAGAAGCACGCAGGGAAATTTGTCCTCAAGGGCAGGAAAACACAAGCTTGCAGATTCAAGGGCGCCACCTGGTGCTGAGAAGTAGGAATGAACAAAGACCTCTCCCACAGATGGATCTTGGTGAGATTTCAAAACTGCGGAAAACAAGGATGGAAAAATTTAAGAGCTCCCAGAGAGAAAAATTAGCTTAACTACAAGGAACCAAGAATCAAATGAGCACCAGACTTCTCAGCAGCAACACTGGGTCCGAGAAGATAATGGGATAATGCCCTCGGTATTGAGCAGAGGTCATCCGGGACCTAGAATTTTCCATCAGGTCAAGCTATTAAGTCACAGAGCAAAATCAAAATTATTTTTACAAATGCAAGGACTCAGGGCTTCCCTGGTGGCGCAGTGGTTGAGAGTCCGCCTGCTGATGCAGGAGACGCAGGTTCGGGCCCCGGTCCGGGAGGATCCCACATGCCGCGGAGCGGCTGGGCCCGTGAGCCATGGCCGCTGAGCCTGCGCGTCCGGAGCCTGTGCTCCGCAACGGGAGAGGCCACAACAGTGAGAGGCCCGCGTACCAAAAAAAAAAAAAAAAGCAAGGACTCAGAAGTTTATCACCCACTCATCTCTTATGAGCTCAAGGAGGTCCTCTAACAAAATGAAGAAGGAACCCAAGAAAGGGGAAACAGGACACATAGGAAAGGTGGCGTCACAAATACTGTGTGAGTCCACTCGTAGGGAGACCTGGAGGTGTCAGATCCACAGAGACGGAAAGCAGATCGGTGGTTGACAGAGGCTGGGGGAGGGGTATGGGGGAGTTAGAGTTTAATGGGGACAGAGTTTCAGCCTGGCAGGGTGAAAGGAATTCTGGAGCTGGATGGCGGTGATGGTTGTACAGCAATGTGAGTGTATTTAATACCACCGAGCCATACACTTAAACATGGTTAAGGTCGTAAATGTTATATGTATTTAATTGTTAAAAGTAACAATTGGGAAATGAAGGAAGGAAAGAAAGGAAGGAAGGAAGGAAGGAAGGAAGATGGTATCTAATTAAGAACTAGAAGGTGGGGTGGTGGGATGAATTGGGAGATTGGGATTGACATATATACACTAATATGTGTAAAATAGATAACTAATAAGAACCTGTTGTAGAAAAAATAAATAAAATTCAAAAAAAAAAAGTAAATTTATCTATTTCTCCTTTCAAAAAAAAAAAGACCTAGAAGATGGAAAGAATGCCAAAAAGAACCAAGAAGGAATCCAGCGGGCCTTGACTCTTGGGACCATCTTCTTCAAATGGGAAGAGTTTAAAGCTTCAGGATTGTTTTTCCTTCCCTTCACGTAGCAGCTGGATTATATAAAGAGTAATATGTTAGCACCAATATTGTAAATTCAATTTTTGGACTGCATTTTTTTTGAATTGGCCTGAGAATAAATCATAAATGAAATGTTATTTACAGAACAATATCAAACGCTCTAACTTTGATAAAGACAGAAAGAAAGCAGAGGTCGGAAGCATGTGCTCTGTATTCCTCAGCATTTATAAGGAAGACTCAACAGGGTAAGGTCGATAAGGAAGAACCCGTCATGCTGTCAACAGACTATCTAAATCAAGACTGTGATAAATTAAGAAACCAACGTATTCATGGTATTTAAAGTGATACCCATCAGAGAATTGAAAATCAGAATTGTTAAAAAAAATGCTTTACCTTTTGGGAGTAGAACTAGGGGTGGGGAAGTGGAGATAGGGAAATTTATTACTTTAGACTCTTTCGAGCATTTTGAATTTTTTTTCCATGTGTAAGGATATCACCGTGATTAAAAAGCAGTGTAATGGAAAACAACCACCTTTTAGTTTCCAAATAAGAGTGTGAAATGAGGCCTTTTTATGTGCCTAAAGTCTTTGACAAAGTAAAACTGGAAAATGGTCTTCAAGTTCATGGAAGTAGTAGCATTTGAGATAGTACTAGTACTAATGAGGGTTTCCTGGAAAGCAGTAAAGGAAAGCCGGGGAGAGCAGAGCCCAGGGGTGTGGAGACCAGTTTCCACATCTCTGACAGGACGAACAATGGTACCAGTCTCATAGGGCTGTTGAAAGGACCAAATTAAACGGTTCAGTGAAGAGCCCAGGTGGAGCCTCGACACTTGTTAGCTAGAATTGCAGATGGCTCCCTGAATTCATACCTCTCATTCCCAACCTGTTGTACGTTTGGAGCCACCTAGAACATTTGCATTCAATGTCTTTTTACTTTGAACTCAACATATCAAAAACCACATTCATCCTTTTCTGCCCAGTCAGTGCCCTTTGCAAACCTCCCCTTTGAGTTAACGCCTTTATGCCAGTTTCCTAGACTTCATCTCGGCACCTCCATCCCTGCAATTTCCCCTCGGGCCTGGGGACTCACCGCGGCTCGCCAGTGCCTGGCAACGCTCTGAGGCTGATCCGCCCACTCGAACCTGGTTCTCACCCTATGCCTGAATATGGCAATCTCTGCCAGCCCGTCCCCCACCTCCCTTCTGTCCCCAGACTCCAGCTTTTCTGATATTTCAACATTGTTCTCCAGATCGCTCTTTCTAAACGTTTTGAGCAGAGAAATACGTTTCTAATTTTGTTACTCTAAAAGAATATCTAGATCGTGACTCCCTTAAAGATGCGAACCACGTCTCACACGTTTCGTATCCTACACAACACCTAGTGGCTATTTGACGAATATTTGGAGTGGTGGCACCCAAGTGGACCCTCTTGCTGACACTGACTCAGTGCCCCGTCCTTTGGGTCCTGAGCAGGAAGGAGTCATAATGATCAGTTAAACCGGAAGTCAGTGTGATGTGCTCTGAACCAGAAGGAACACGTGGGCTGAGCATCTTACAAGCTGTGTGGCTTTGGGCATGTTGCCTGACCACTCTGAACCCCACTTTCCTTTTCTGGAAAATACAAATAGTATCAATTTTGTAAGGTCTGGACAGGTTGAAGTCAGATGATGAACCTAGAACGCCTAGGACAGAGTTTGGCCGAATCGTTGAGTCCTTGCACTGCAGATTGCAAAGCGAGAACTCAGAGTGGTTTAGGAGAAAAGCGGGGTGTTGTAAAGGATGTGGGTGCATCTCAGACACACGAAGGAAGGATGGAGGTGCAGCCGGGCTTCGGGCTTCAGGGATGGATGAAACACAGATACGAACACCTCTGGGCCAGTTTTCTTGTTGTCAGCATGCCCGCGACACTGTCTCCTCCTGTAGGTCAGCTTTGTCTACAAGATGGGGAGAGCCACGACAATGACAGCTTCTGAGCTTTGCATCCTGTGCGTGAGGAGCCATAGCTGTGCGGACAGGTCCACACATCCTGATCCAGACCACATGGGGCCCACCCTGAGGAGCCCACGGGGCCCCCACCTGGCACCTGGCAGTCCCAGAACTGGGGTGTGCAGGGCTGAGCATTAATTTCCTCCTGAGTTAACTTCCCTGTAAGAAAACAAGTACCCCTCCCATCCCCCCACTGCCCCCATTAGCTACATCATGGTGCTACACCATCTGCCTTCGATGTACCGAAACATAGCAGTGATCTGAGACGTCAAAATCTTTCCCTTGCCTGGTTTCCGGAGATACTTTGGTGGGAGTCAACTATGGGGCATGATAATGGGGATTACTCATCATCCTAAAAGAACTACCAAAGTCTCATTTTGTTGAAAAGTCCTCCGAAGGGATTTCACAGATCCTTTCCTCCCAATTTCTTGAGGCTCTCTAGTCCAGAAGAATTACAAAACCATGGCTAAGTACCCCTCCGCGCCTCCAAACGTGTCCCCCATCCAGGCGTGTCCAGGAGTTAGTTACACCCCGGACGCCACTTGCAGGGCAGAGTGCAGCCAGGTGCACTGACAGCAGTGTAGGTGTGACTGCAAGGCAGCTGGCCCTGGGCTGCCCTTCCCTGCAGCAAGGCCGCTCCCCCTGAGCTGGGACGGACCCAGGCTGCAGCGCCTCTTCGGGGGACAAGCAGCAGGGGTCAGTGGCCGTCCACTTCCTGAGGGCTGATAAATCCTCTGGGTAGGATCATTCGCAGTTTGATTCTGTTGGTTTTTGAGGGGCGCAGAGTGGATGATACCAGCATGCTGCTGGGGGACAGCTGACTCCCCGGTTCACCTGCCTTGGCCTGCCCAGGCATCCCGGTCCTTTGTGGGGTGGAGCATCCTTTGCACGAAGCGGGCGGCAGGCTGGGTTATCTGCTGTGCCTGTGCTCGCTGTCAGCTCCAGACATGTCAGCAAGGAGGGGTATCTGGCTTAATTCCCACTACAGCTTCCTTCCAGTAACACTCTCAAGTGGGAATGAAGCCATGGGAGTAGCTTTTGGCTGGAGTGACTGGAGGAGCGTGGTTTTCTGGGTCCATCGTTGTGTAAGTGGAGCCTAACTGCAGACGGTAGAATATGCACAGAACCAAAAAACACCCAAAACACACACACTTGCAAACATCAGTCAGGAAGTTATTTTAATTAGAGCGGGACTCACGTTAGAGTATCTTCAACTACGGACGTCTCTTAACTTCATCCGCTATGAATAGCAGGGTCCGCAATCCATGGTAGAAGAGCGCGTCGAACTACTTTTTCCAAAAAAATAACACTAAGTTGATAACTTCCATTCTCTAGAGGACCTTTTCGAAAGGCCCTGTAGGAATTTTGTGGCAATACCTGGCTGGGCTCTACCAACATTTTGTTTAATTAATGTGTAATATGATCAGAGTTGCCACCTTCCTGGGTTTCCTTCCCGCTAGAAGTCTGCGGCCAAAGACAGGCCAGGCAGGGGGGGGTGAGCATATTGGGGGCCAGTCTCCCCAGAAGGCTCAGCCATGCTATGGGATCAGAGTGGGAATGAGGCAGTAGGACTGCCCCATTGGTGTGTGTAAGCCAGACACGTTGACCCTTGATGGCCAGGGAACCCCTACTGTCATGTGATGTGACACTGCCCCCTCACCTGGCCTGGTACCCATCTCCCAGCTTAGTGACAGTGCCCAGATGGGCAGGAGCAGAGGAGAAATCTAAGCTGAGCTCGCCCGGCACCCTTGGAGGCTACGGAGGCCACCCCCATGGCCGCCATGGTCCCGTCCAGCAGCAGATACGCTAAGATGGTTCTTTCTCTATTTTCAATGAGTGACCTGGGAACGAATAAGTGGATGTTCAGACTTTCTCCTAGAACTGGGCCCACACGTCATGTTAAAGGGCTAGAAGGGACATTATGAGGCTACCCCCTCCCTTCTTCTCACCTCACCCTTCTCCCCATCACAGCCATCCCTGACTGAGGAGTAGCCACCACCTTCAGAGACCAATTCTCCACCCAGGGGAGGGATATTCTCAACCTCCCTTCAACGAGCTAATCATATGTTTCAAAACCCTCTTCCCTCCCCTTTTCCCTTGGCTAAATCCCTCTGGCTGCAATTTGACTTGTTTTTCTCTCGTTCTGTCCTCAGTGGAGAAGGGAACGAGTAAGCCATCCTGTTTCGCATCATTTCTCCACCTTTTTTTTTTGGCCGCGCGGCCTGTGGGATCTTAGTTCCCCGACTAGGGATCGAACCCGGACCACGGCAGCAAAAGCTCTGAGTCCTAATCACTGGACTGTCAGAGAATTCCCCACCTCTCCAGCTCTGAGGTTTGTTGTTGTCATTTTTGGTGGCTGTGTTGAATCTTTATTAAACCCCCACGAGATGTTAGCTGCTGTCTTAAATTTAATATTAAAAAAAGATTTCCAGAACTCATTAGGTTGGATCATAGGAAATTGCTGTTTTATAGTTCCAAAAAATAAAAAGCAACAGTTAAATAGGGAAAAAAGTCATAACATCGCTGCTCATTTCCTGCGTTGCTGTTGTTACCCAGAACAAGAGAAATGAGACACTACAGGCTTCAGCCCTGGTCAGACCACTGAGTTCCATTGCAGAAGCCCCACTCTTGCTGAGATCATCTGACAGCTGGACCCACACGCAGAGGAGCACAGCCAGGCAGGAGGAAGCAGGATGTCCTCACAGCAGCTCGGATTGCCCTGTCTCCACCCCAGCAGGGATTTCAGCTGAACCAAGATAACCCCCTTTCTTTCTACCCCACACAGGTGTTCTTTCCCATCTGCCCATGGAACCCGATGCCCATGAATGTCAGGCAAGGCCGCGATCACATAGGCGCCACTGTTTTTGGAGGCTGGAGAGTCTCTTACAGAAGACCTGTGAGCTCCACCCCATGTGCTTTAAACTAAGGGCTTCTAAGCCCTCAATTGAAAAAAAGAAAATACTATTTGCTATAGTCTGAATGTTTTGCATCTGGCCCCCCAAATTCGTATGTTGAAATTCTAACCCCCAAAGCGATGGTATGAGGAGGTCAAGCCTTTGGGAAGCATTTAGGCCATGAGGGTGGAGCCCTCAGGAAGGGGATGAGCGTCCTTAAAAAAGAGGCCCGAGAAAGCTCCCTTGCCCCTTCCAGCATGTCAGGACACAGAGAGAAAGCACCATCTGAGAACCAAGAAGTAGTTTCTCACTAGACACCCAGTCTGTCAGCATCTTGATGTTGGACTTCTAGCCTCCAGAACCGTGAGAAATAAATTTCTGTTGTTTCTAAGCCACCCAGAAGCCAGTTTACAGTATTTTGTTACAGCAGCCTGGATGCGCTAAGACACTAGTTCTTAACCGTTCCCTTTCCGACCACCTACGCAAACTCCAAGAGCGTTCTAGAATAATTGAAAATTTTTGTGAAAAGTACCCCTTGATGGGAGGCGACGGTTGTGGGGAGGAGGTGTTACTGGCATCTAGTGGGTAGAGGCCAGGGATGCTGTTCAACATCTTGGGCTGTACAGGCCAGCCTCTCACAACAGAATGTCAGTAGTGAGAATCCCTGCCGTGTACACACCATCCTGTAAGCAGAGCGCTATCATCCTTCTTTCCTTTTTACAAGAACCTTAAATAATATACCAGGATTTGAGCCCAGGCCCGTCTCAACAAAAAGCCCATGCGCCGCCATCCCCGCCGTGCCCCAGACGGAGATTCAGGAGGGATGGGGGATGGAGAGAGGCAGCCACACCCACCTTCCAACCCCCGAGAAGATTGGAGCAGGGCTGTGCGGTTGGAGGGATCAGCTTTAGAGCTTATTCTCAAGTTTGCCCTTAGGACTCTGCCTCACCCTGCATCCAGGGGGCTTATAACCCCAGGTTTGGAAGTTTGTTTTCCTTCGGTCTGCATCTGAGTTAATGGCCGTAGCTGTGAAAAGAGATCCGGCTTCCTAACAGTATTGCAGCCACTTTGGATTCTTGTCCTGATTACCTCCCTAATGTGCACTTTTGCTGGAAGACCTGGGGGTGTGGACGCCGGTCGCATTTTTTCCTCTGCTCTCTTTCACCCCCGGGTTCCTTCTACCATCTGTTGATCTCCAGTGTCTGCCTTCATTCCCTTAACATTATGTTCTTGCCGCCTGGGTCGTTTGTCTTGGTTTCGCATTAGTTTCGCTCTCAGGTAATCCCTCCACCTTCAGAGACGGTAGCAAATTACATTCCCTTCCTCCATTACGTCTTCTTCCTCTCCTTTACTCTGAATCCAGGGGGAGACGGAGTTGGCCACCTCCTAAGGCACCATGTGGTGTGCGTTTGGCGGGGGGTGGGGGTGGGAGGGGCGTGGTACCCGCTGTGGGCGTGGCCAAGGTACAGGGCTGGGCAGAGGCACAACTTCTTTAGGATAGAGATATTCAGATGCCAGCTCTTGCCGCCCACACCTGGGGTGGTGGGGGGCCGGGGGTAGGGACTGAGGGTCAAGCCTGGTTCTGCCCCTTGATGCTGTGTCACTGTGGGCGAGCCCTTCTTCTCCTGCATTAGTTGGGTAACCTAATGAGCCGTTGTGAGCATTAGTAGACCAAGTGCTGCTGGCTGCGTGCTAAATAACTAGAAAGGGTTAGTTTGCCAATTAATGTTAAGTCCCGTCCTCAGGACCGCACTATCATTAACATTAAAATGACTAATTAGAGCAAAATCTTTAACAAAAGAGCCACCAGCTGTTGCTTATGGTTTAGAAAAGCAAGTTTTTTCAAAAGGAGGGATTTGCCCCTCTGATGTCAGGAAACCCCTGGTCAGTCTCTGCCTAGCTTTTTTTTTTTTTTTTTTTTTTGCGGTACATGGGCCTCTCATTGTTGTGGCCTCTCCCGTTGCGGAAAACAGGCTCCGGACGCACAGGCTCAGTGGCCATGGCTCACGGGCTCAGCCGCTACGCGGCATGTGGGATCTTCCCGGACCGGGGCACGAACCCGCGTCCCCTGCATCAGCAGGTGGACTCCCAACCACTGCACCACCAGGGAAGCCCTCACTCGGTAGATTTTGACCTCTTCCCTCTTCATAACAGAAGTTCCTCCGGGCCCCAAGCCCTTGGTCTTGATTCTGACCAATATCGGTTATTCTCTTTCCTCTTTGGATTGGGGTTGCACTCCCCCATAGATGTCAGAAAGGGGTCTTCACGTTGTGCTTCTACGCCATTGATCCCAGGCCACTGGGGCAGTTCCTTCCTTTCCTCCCTCCCTCCCTTCTTTCTTTTTCATAGCCCTTCTTACCTCTCTATCAGATACATGCAGACCAGCACGGCTCTTCCACGTTTGATCAGGGCATTGGTGAACTTGGCAAGCTCACTCCTACTGGACAGGGCTTGGAAGATCATCTGTCCATCCCCAAGCTTCAAGCTACACTGTGGTCACACCATCTCAGAGCGGACTGTAAGAGTCCCTGCCATTTGAGGATGGATCGTCAATGTCTGTGATGATGTCATTGGACCACCATATCAACCTTGGACTTCTCGTTGCACGAGCTAATAAAACCCTATGTGTTTAGGTCCGGGGTCATCAAACTCTTTCTTTAAAGGGCCACATAGTAAATATTTTAGGTTTTCAGACGATTTGGTCTCTCATTACTCTCTGCTGACATAGAGAGTCAAACAAAATAGTCACAGTTCATCAACAAACAACCATGGCTGAGTGCCAAGAAAACTTTATTTATGGGCAGTAAATTTTGAAATTCATATAATTTTCATGTGTCACGAAATATTCTTTCCTTGATTTTTTTTGACTATTTAAAAATGTAAAAATCATTCTTACAACTTCCCTGGGGCGCAGTGGTTAAGAATCTGCCTGCCAATGCAGGGGACACGGGTTCCATCCCTGGCCCGGGAAGATCCCACATGCCACTGAGCAACTAAGCCCGTGCGCCACAACGACTAAGCCTGCGCTCTAGAGCCCACGAGCCACAACTACTGAAGCCCGCGCGCCTAGAGCCCGTGCTCCGCAACAAGAGAAGCCACCGCGATGAGAAGCCCGCGCACCACAACGAAGAGTATCCCCCGCTCGCCGCAACTAGAGAAAGCCCGTGCAGAGCAGTGAAGACCCAGTGCAGCCAAAAATATATAAATAAAATAAATAAATAAATAAAAATCATTTTTAGCTTGCAGGCCATACAGAAACAGGCAGTGGGCTGGATGTGGCCCCTGGGCTATAGTCTGCTGACCCTTGGTTGAAGCTACTGTTCTGTGGATTTTCTGTTACTGGCAGCCTCGTGCAATCTTATGTGACGTAGTGATGGGGATGAACCTTTTTTTTTGGTTTTATTAATTAAAAAATGGCAAGCATTTTTAATTAATAAAAAGGATTAAAACAGTCAAATTCAAATGAACTCTGGGACTCAAAAACTTCTAGTTTCTAGTTGCAAAATCAACACATAATGGAAAAATCCAATGACATTTAAAAATGTAAGATCCATTTTTCTAAAATAAATTTATTTATTTTTGTCTGCATTGGGTCTTCATTGCGGCGCGCGGGGGCTACTCTTCATTGCGGTGCGCGGGCTTCTCATTGCGGTGGCTTCTCTTGTTGCGGAGCACGGGCTCTAGGCACGTGGGCTTCAGTAGTTGTGGCACGTGGGCTCAGTAGTTGTGGCTCGTGGGTTCTAGAGTGCAGCCTCAGTAGTTGTGGTGCACGGGCTTTGTTGCTCCCCAGCATGTGGGATCTTCCCGGACCAGGGCTCGAACCTGTGTCCCCTGCATTGGCAGGCGGATTCTTAACCACTGGGCCACCAGGGAAGCCCCAAAAATGTAAGACCCATTTTTTTATGGAGTTCTTTTACTTGCATTTGCAAATACAGCAGTACACCCATTTCGGAGATTAGCCTTAGCAAGATCTGCTTTTAACCTGTATTGCGTCACATCAAAATACTGTTGTTCTGATTTCTTACGGAAGACGTGAAGAAACTGCTTGCTCTTAACAGCTGATTAAGTATAAGCCTGTTGAGTAACTATAAAGTATGCAAAGGAGACCAGGGGATTTGCCAATGTGATGAAGTGTGTAACTGGTTCCTCACCCATCCCCGAACGGACAGCAGCGCTAATCCAGCCCACAGGAGTCTGCTGGCTTTGGCTTCTGAGCAAGCTTCGATTGTACGTGCATGTATTATAGAAAAATGATTCCTAACCCATCGTACTTTTTTTATGTCTGTTTCAGAGGGTCTTGCTGTTGGAGTTGGATTTGGGGCTGTAGAAAAGACGGCATCTGCTACCTTTGAGAGCGCCAGGTAAGCCGACACCTAGTGCCTTAGAGCGTGGCACTGCACCCGGTGGTACCCGGAAGTGCCTGTTGCCTCGGGTGAGCTGTCTGCCCGTAACTGTGCAGCAGCCCCAGCCCCCCAGGTCTGACTGGCGGAGGCGAGGAGGAGGTCAGGGCAGCTCATACCTGAGAGAGGTACTCTTATCAAGAAGCAGGTTTACACCACGTTTTTCCAATGAGCTGTCTGATGGGTAACCGTTTTGAAAACCAACCATGGATATAATCCCATGCTGTTCTCCAAACGCTTTAAATGTGTAAGTACATGATAAAGACAGTGTCCGGGGGGGACTGGTTCCAGGACCCGCCGGCGGATACCAAAATCCTCGAATGCTCGAGTACCACAGTCGGCCCTCGGTATCCACGGATCCTGCAGGTTCCGCATCCGCGAACTCAGCCGCGGGGGGGTGGCAGGACCCGGAGGGCCAGCTGCACCTCGAAGGCAGCAGCTGACGCTTCTCACCGCTCTCTCCTTTAGAAGCCCTCGCTTTCTCTTTCTGGCCACTGGCCTCTCCTGGTTCCTTCCCCTTCCGTCTGCTTCTTCACAGGCTCTTCTGCAGGTTCGTGTCCTACGGCCTGTCCTGAAATATTGATGTCCCCCAGCGCTCCATCTCTGGGGCACCCTTTCTTCTCACTTAGCGCACTCTCTCTGGGGATTCTGCCCCATGCCCATGGCTTTATTTTCCGTCCGTTTGCTGGTGATGCCCAGGTTGATCTTCTGCCTAGATTTTCCTCCCGAACTTACTCTTACGGGTCCAGCCACCATCCATATGTCTCCACTTGGGTGTTACGCAGGATCCCCGCACCCAGCATCTCCAAAGTTGAACTTATTATCCCCATCTGCTGTCATGCAAAACCCCATCATCACCTGGTACCCGGTCGACCAAGCCAAACTCACTGTCATCCTCGGCTTCCTATTTCCCCTCGTCTTCCCTAGACAATCAGCAGGCCTTGTAGATTCTTCCTTTCCTCTGCCTCTGTTGAATTACAGGGCCTAGATAAGGCTACAGCCTTGGGACCATAAAGAGGCGTCATAGAGATAAGCTACCTGGTCCACCTGTGCCCACAAAACCACAAATACTACAGCCTCCAGGCTGAAGGAGGGCGGGTAGAGCCTTCTGTCCAAGGGCGGCAAACTCAGATGCCTGTAGAGAACTAAGAGGTAGCAGATAAGTGCAGACAGACAGGTGGAGACAGTTGGGAGTGGCGAGGACAGAGGTGAACTTCGAACAGACAGCACGCACACTGTCTAAAAGGTGCTGGAAGTCACAATTATTTTGAAAACATAATTCGGGTCAAAGAGATGGTCCGGGGGCCACTGGTTTCTGTATCGAAACCACTCTCACTCCACTGCCCTCTGACTGCTATAATCTCAAACTCTACCTTTCACCCGCCTAAGGCAATGGCACCACCTCCTTTAATGATCTGCCCTGTGTCTATGGATCACGGTTGCCAGGAACTAATTCCTCACGGAATCCCTTTCTCCCCTCTTCCCTCGTCCCCAGCCTTGCGTGGGGCCTCTTTACACCCCATCACCTCCTTTTCTCGATTCCCTCAGCTGCTCTGGGGCCCCAGTGTGTCGCTGTAGTCGCTGAATTCTAATGCTTCGTGTTGAGGGACGTGTCTGCTCCATGAAGCCCCAAACACACGTGCGGGCTGGCGCAGTTCTAGGTTGAGATCTTCTCTCTTCTCAATTCTTCTTCCTGCCTGTCGGACTCCCAAGTCACTTCTTCGCCCTGACTCCAGGGTCATCAGTAACAAGATGCCTATGGCGAAAATCACAGGAGCCATGGATGGGGAGAAGCCTTTAGAATGTAAGAAATGTCACCAAAATCCAGGGCTGATGGTGATTCGTCATGCCCCGTGGGGCTGACCCCTTAAGCATCCAAGCGCCAGGTCCTCCCAGAGCTCGGGGAGCTGCACGTGCTCCAGAAATGTCTGTGCCGGCAAGTGACAGCACTGCGCTCACGGGCCAGGCTTCCTGTCTGTTGGCACCATGTCTTCTGCAATGTCAAAATGTCAACTCCGATGTCCCTCTATTCTGTCACCCTGCACTTTCTGCTAATCTTTATGTTTCTGAAGAAAGCAGAGCGAAAGCCTTTCCAACCCAACTCCCCCCTTCGCTAGACCAGACAGATCCTCTCTGAGTTACATAAACCCTCAACGGGGCTCTTCAGCTGGGATCGGGCTGGGGCGCTGGACTGGGTATTTTCAGCCTCATAAAAACCTCTGATAAACAAGCATCCTTGGGTGTTTTTATGCCCCTACACTCCACCCACCCCCCGTTACAGCTGGTGGGCAGAGCCCTGAGAGCTTTGCCCCCATCGCCACTGTGTCCAGGGTATCAGAAGTAGGGGTGGGGGGAGAGCATGTCCATACAGGCCACAGAGAGGGAAAGAGGGTGACCTCATGCAGACCCTCTCCTTCAGCCTGTCTTCCCCACTTACAAATCCGTATATAGTTTGTGATTTGGGTGCTTCCTTTCAAATTCCTCTGATCTTACTCTTCAGTGGTAAAAGTCAGAACAGCCCCCAGGCAAGGCTCGTAAGCCTTCTCCGCCTGTAGCTCATGCTGCAGACCGGGGGTTTCGTGGGAGGGAAAGGAGGGAGGGAGCGAGAAAAAAAAGGAGAAAACAGGCTAATACTGAGGGGAGGGGTGCAAAAACAGTCATCAGACGATTAAATACCTCTTTTGAAAGAGCGAGGTTTTGCTTTTTAGAATTCCACTTCTATGTAATTCACAAGCGACACACCTAAAGCACAACATGCAAAGCTGGCAGATAGAGGAATGAAAAGACACAAGGTGAGTGCTGATCCAAAGAAAGCAGGTGGGAGTCCGCCTGCCGATGCAGGGGACGCGGGTTCGTGCCCCGGTCCGGGAGGATCCCACGTGCCGCGGAGCGGCTGAGCCCATGAGCCATGGCCGCTGAGCCTGCGCGTCCGGAGCCTGTGCTCCGCGACGGGAGAGGCCACAGCAGTGGGAGGCCTGCGTAGTGCAAAAAAAAAAAAAAAAGAAAGCAGGTATTACAATTTCAGTATCAGACCAAGCTGACTTTACGGCAGACAACCACAGAAAGAATAAAGGTCAGTACTTAATGCAAAGAGAAACAATGTACCGGGATGACAGAACGATCCCGCATCTGTACGCCTCTAGCAACGTCAGCCTCAAAATGCTCAAGAAAAATTGTCAGCATCGCGGGGCACAGCCGACAGAACTGCAGTCACGGTGGGGAGCACCACGCCCCTGTCTGACACTGATAAAGCGTTACCAAGTGTACATCGTGGACACATGTAGACCCCCAACTCAGCAACTAGAAAAACGTAAACATTCTTGCCAAGCACACGTGTGTATGTTTCCCCAAACTGATTACCGTGCTGTGCCACAGAGAAAGATCAATACCGTTCAGACCACACCCTGACCTCAGAGCAGCGTAATTGAAAATCAGTAGCAAAGGAGATAGCTAAAATCATTGGTTAGTGGGCGGTGAAACCCTCAGGTGCCATAAGATAAGCACAGGGAGGGATGCGAACCAAGTGACCTGAGAAACCAGTGGACGAAGGGCAAGGTCTTCCCCCGTCTCAGGGGCGCTTCATAGAACGGGTGGCCTTAGACCAGCAGCGTGGCTGCTGTCCACCTGGAGAAGCGGAGGTGATGAGGTCAGTTAGTACTGCGAGCTGGCGGGTGCGTGATGTCACCGAGATGGGCTTCGTGTGGCGCTTTATGGAAGTAAGACTGGAGGCCAAAGGAAAAGTGCGTTCTTCAGCAAGAGGCTGACAGCCTTGGTGGGTTCCGGTGCCCAGCAATGTCGAAGCCCAAGAGGAGACTTAATCTGGCTCAACGGAAGACTTTTGGGGGGAAGAGGTAGACGATCCGTGCGAAGAACGCAGCAGTTGAACAGACGCGATTGACACCACTGCTACGTGTTACAGCAGCTGCGGAGAAGATAAGGGTTGAGTTGATGATGGTGGGAATGAAGAGAGATTGGTGGGAAGAAAGCATTTTAAGCGCAGAACAAACAGGCAGCATTTGTCAACCGATTCCGTTGTCGTGTGGGAGGGAGAATTCAAGTTCGGGAGACATAAGTAATCACATAGGAAGCTGAAAGGGGCTGAGAGGGAAGGAGGGATGGGTGTCTGCATGGATTCGGGAAAAGAAAAGAGTTAGCTGGCAAATGTCTGGGACGTGTGGACCAAGCTAGCTGAGCCAGAGAGAGTTCTCTGTTCATTTAGTGGAGGGGTCGGCAGATGATGGCGTGCGGGACAAATCTGGCCCACACACTCTTCTGTGAATGAAATTTTATTGGAACACAGCCATGCCCAAGTTCCCCATCAAAGGCTCTGACACCGGGAAAGAGGACAGGTAGGTCCCCGGCATGTAATTTGTGTACGGCTGCTGCCACCTAGTGTTCTGATGCTGTTACTTCATCATGTACATGGAGTGCCCCTGCCCCCGGCCCTCTTCCACCTGGTCCACCTTCCTCCTGCGCTAGATAGCCTACATCGTCGGGGGATCCCTTCAGAATTCAGCATCCCCTGAAGGATGACGAGTCTCAGCCAGCAAAGGCCAGCCTGTAGTTCAAGGGAAACACAGCTTTCTTCTTTCTGATCCGGTCCCACAGCAATTCCTTTGGGTTTCACCGCAAAGAACTTCTTCAGACCTCCTGTCCTTGGGGAGTTGGCTGCTTCAGCGGTTTTTCCTTTCTGAAGTATCATTACATCCAGCGCACGCGTGCTCCGGAGAGGAAGCATGCCCTCCGCTCTCACTTACCTCAGTCGCAGGCATAATTCAAACCAGCAGGGAGAGCGAGGTGATTTATGCTTCAACATTTCGCTTCACGCGCTGCTTCCTACTTAAGCTTTGACTTAAGCACAAGTCGAGAGGCGTTTGTAATCCAGGAGCACACCCTGACCGACAGGCACCGCAGGCATCCCGGAGCAGGCTCGGGCAGAGGACGCTGGCCGCACACCTCACGGCGCACCACGCAGAAGCCACAGAGCACAGGCTGGATATATATTTTTTTTTCTGCTGAGCGCCCCGACCAGCCACTGCCAATCAACACCCAGACACTTAGTAAAGGATGCCTGGTAGCTTAGCCTGCATTCGGACCTAACATAGCTCTTTGAGTTACACATGCAGGCATCAAAATAAATTTTAAGGGGTGTGTTTGCCTCTCGGATCAAAGAGTAAAGCAAAAGTCGGGTGTATCTTTCTGCCTGGCTTCTAAACCAGTTCTGCCTGTTGAAATAGCAACGCTCGTTTGAGACAGCAGCTGCTGATCAGCCAAGCAGCCATTTGTTTCGAAACAAGGCCAAGCAGTCGATGGGTACGTCTCTGGGCGTAGACCCGTATGTTGTGTGCATCCACCTGTGCAAGTTGTCCACCTCCTTCCGCTCAAGTTTATTCAGGGAAACACGTTGCAGGGGGAGGGAGGGGATTTAGGGAAACAAAAGATGCGCTTTCTCATTAGAGTTCGCCCAAGCGTCTCTTAAGGAGCAGGCTACTCTCCCAGTGTCCCCAGGCCTCCCTGTGGCAGGACCAAGTTCCCAGACGAGACCATCTCTTCCTCAAGGCTGCCCATCTTGACCCCCTCCTGCCCACTGAACTGGGTCCCACCATTCGGTGGGGAGGCAGGAGCCAAAGCCCAGCCTAGGCTCCCTGGAGAGTGGTCTCTAGCCTGAGACGTGGAACCCCGGCGTGAGGACACACTTGACTCAGCCAGCCACACCCATGCTGTTCTCCCCACCACCCCTCCCTTCCATCACGTCAGCAGAATTGGAAGTCAGTTCTTGCACTGTTGCTTATTTGCAATAGCAGGTGGCATTTTAGCAGATCCATTTTAGTGTATGCAAACAAGCCCTTCTCTTGAACCCATGAAACCACCTTGCCTGGAATTCTAGACTCATCTACTGACAGCTCCTTCCCGCAACTTCTTTCTGGTCCTCCCACACAGCTGCTCGCCTTACCTTGAATTATTAAGAGCATTTGGCAGTGGTGGAGGGCAGGCGGTGGTTGGCAGACAGTGCCACCGTGCGGTAGTGGGGCGTCATAGCTTGACTCTGGGTAGCACGCACCTGGCCATCTGCCCGCGTCTTTGGCTCTTACTACCGACGTTTCAGTTTCCACGTGTGTCCCATGAGAGAGGTGGGTTGCATCTGTGGTTCTAAGACCATCAGGCTTTGTGGGACAATAAAAGTGTCCCCCAGGCATGTGAAGACTGGTGTAGAAATGCCTCCTTTTATATTTTGCAAAGTAATGGCGTTGAGAGAAAGCTGCTCTCACTGCCACTCACACTCTCTTAGAAATTGTACTAATCACCATCACCAAAAATTAGTTCGTAAACTCAGGATAGAACAAAGTCCTTTCTGACCCCAGACAGGAACTTACTTCTCTCTCTCTTTCTTGCTCCATTCAAATTCATGAAAACCTTGAGCAATAATAATATGTAATTATGTTCTCAATACAAATTAGTCCGTTAAGTCCCATTGGCTAATGCAAAAAGATGACCTTGACTCTCCAATTTATTCTACTACTGTCTTTTTTTTTTTTTTTTTACTACTACTGTCTTTTAATCTATGTTGAAAATCCAGTTTCTCTAAACCAGGATGATATATTTTTTATTATTTTCTTTTGCGTTTTTCTTCCCTGTCATCTTTCCGTGTACACAGAAGCCATCTCGCGGGGGAGGGGGGCAGGGGAGAGAGGAAGTTACAGCCTCGGGAGGGATCTTGATTCCTGATTCCTGAATTACTAGTTTTATCCAAAAAAGAGAGCAATTTGGCTTGGGAAAGAATCTGATTCTGGAAGAGACGAAACTCCATTTAATTAATTTTTTTCCCGCTGCTGTGTGGAAATGGGGGCTATAGGACAGGGTAATATCAGGGTGTAAGTCTTGACACGGATACCCATGAAATATGCTTATTTGCCCAAAACGGGGTTTGCGGTGTGAGCTGAGAGAAGTCAAGGAACACAGGCGACTCCAGACCCTTGTCCTCTGCTCCCACGGCCGCGAAGAAAGCAGGTGCTCACACGTGGGGAGGGGGTAGAGCTCCCCCTGCCGGCAGCTGCGCACGCGGGGCGCCCTGAGGACCCAGTCAGGGAGGCCCCGGGGATGCCCTGGAGGGATGGGGGTGGGGAAGGGGACCGGGACCCGCGCTCCCCAGGCCTCGTGATGTGGCGCAGCCGCGTTCCCAGAGGGCAGGGGCGGCAGCCGGAAGCGGTAGGCGCAAAGCACCCTCCCCCAGCTCTGAGCTGAGGCGCCCGTGGGACTGGAGCTGTTGGCTCGGGCTGCAGGATTGGACGTGGCCCTCTGGGGAACGAGGTGGCAGAGCAGTGCCTGTGTGAGGGCAGCTCGCGACTCCGACCTTGTCACCATCCATCCAGCCCCACCCCATTTGGACTCCAGGCAGAAGGCCAGGTGCCCACAGGGGTGGCTCCCAGGCTGCCTTCTCTTTCCCCATCCCCGCCGTTCAGGCAGGGTGGATGCTGCAGCGGGAATGGAGCCTCCTACCTGGCTCCGAATGGCACCGTTGAGCCCGGAGCCCTGGAATGCAGGCGCATGTCACCCAGCTGTGAGCAAACTCAGAGTCAACCCCGGCGTCCCGCTTCTCCCAGGGCACAGCCACAGAGCTGTGCAGCCGTCACCACTCTCTGCTTCCGGAACATTCTCGTCACCCCCAAAAGAAACCCCATACCCATGAGCAGTCAGTCCCCCTCCCTCCCTCCTCGTAGGCCCTGGCAACCACGAACAAGTCTACTTTCTGTCTCTATGGATTTGCCTGTTCAGCACATTTCATGTAAATGGAATCAAACCATGTGTGGTCTTTTATGTCTGGCTTCTTCCACTTGGCATCACGTTTTCCGGGTTCAACCGTGTTGTAACTCCTTTTCATGGCTGAAGAATATTCTGTCGTATGGCCGTACCACATTAGTTGACGGAGGTTTGGGCTGTTTCAGCATTTTGGCTATTACAAATAGTGTTGCGGTGAATACTGGCATACAGGTTTTTGTGTGGACATAGGTTTGCATTTCTCTTGGGTACATACCAAGCAGAGGAATTGCTGGGTCGTAGGGTAACTCTAAATTTAACTCTTTGAGGAAGGGAGTTTAGCAAATGACCTTCTATGCCAAAACAAAAGGATCCAGATTGGGCCAAGAGTTTATTTTAACCTTGAAAGTTCCATTCACCAAACATCATCATAGCAGGAGCCCTTCCCAGGGCCGATCCCCTTCCTCTCTGGTTGGTCCCCGCCGTGTCCTTGCTGTGTGCTCCCTTCTGTGCTGTCCTCGCCCTTCGTTCTCTTGTTGGCTTTTTCATGAGAAGACTCATGGGGGGAGGACCCGTGAGTTGCCCCATTTTACAGACAAGAAAGTTGAGTCACCGAGAGGTGCTCTGTCCACAGCCTCAGAGCTGGTAAGGCGAAGGGCCAGGTATGTTCCTAGGTCTCTGGCTGAGGACCTAGCCCTTCCCTGGAGCATCTGGTGGCCTGTGAGGTGCTTTGGCCACCATGAGAGGCTGAGTGACAGAGCCCGCGGGGAGTGGGCAGGCAGGTCTCGCGGGGGGGGGGGGGGGGGGGGGGGAGAGTATGGGACAGGCTGGATTCCGGAGCTAGGCAGCCTGGCTGCACACCCCGGCTCTGCCACTTACCGGCTGTGCGACTTTGATGCGTTGCTTTTTTTTTTTTTTTCTCCTGTTCCTCTGTTTCCTAATCTGCAAAATAAGAATAATAATCGTTTCTTACCTCAAAGGGTCGTTCTGAGAATTAACTGAGTTTATACGCGCAAAGCCCCGGCACAGGGCCGGCATGTAGGAAGGCTGTATACGATGCGGCTGTGATGTTTGCTTCCTGGCCTGCCTGTTTCAGACACTACACTCCAGAGAGATGCCCAGTCCACCCCTGTCCCAGCCCGGGCTCCAGGACAAGAGCTCCCTGTCCCCCCTCACCTCCCCCTGCCCCCCAAAAGAGAACCAGTTCAGAAGTGGCTTCCACAGTCTGTGTGGACCCAGCACGCAGGCCAGAGGTCCGGCTCCAAGCCTCCGTGGTCTCTAGGTGTTGCGTCTGCTCTCCCGTGTCGTGGGCTGCATGCCCGACACTAGACCTTAGTACCCTCCCCTCTGTCCCCGCCCCCCGCCTTGGCCCTCCCAGGCTGACTTTGCTGTCGTGTCTCAGCATGGGGTTGGCGTGCCGGGTGTCTCTTGCTGTGGGCTTGCTCAGTGAATGTAGCTATTTGTCCATCCCGCACCCTCACCTGGAGCCTCTTCTCTACCCTGCAGGGGACCCAGGACCAGGCTGGGAGGGGCTGCTCTGCACCTGGCCTCGACGGCCCGCCTGAATTCTGCAGATGGTTTTCTAGTGGGCAGCCCCCTCCAGACAGCACGAGCTGCTGCTTCCCTCTTGCCCCGCCCCCCACACCCAGTTCCCTGGACTCACTCTCAGGCCCCGCCGTGTCACCACACAAGTTACACGCCCAGAACAAGGAGGGAGGCCCTGAGTGCCCTCCTGTGTCTGCCCAGAGGCAGCCCCTCTCCATCTGCAGCACAGGGAGCCGTTTATGCCGGGCCCCTCCCCCTCCCCGGCCCCCCGGCCCCCTCCACCCAAGTCCCTGTCGACAGGGTTGGCCGTCTTGGCACGGGGGACCGATCTCTACACAACGTGCACCGTTTAGCATGAAGCAGGCTTCAGGGCAGGCTCGGACCCCGCAAGGCTCTTTGAGAACAGCAGCGTCGTTTCTCTGTGGCTTTCCCAGGCGCTGGAGGTGACACAGACTTTTCCCTCCTCTAGTCCCATCGCTGCCCGGTCCACCCTCCTGGACAGCTTGTTACAGGCGGCGCGAGGCTGAGAGCAACTGTGCTTTACGGAGCCGTGGGCCGTGTTCAGTTGGGCGGCGGGTGTTGACCGCGCTGCCAAGAGAGGCAGCTTGGGCGCATCGGTGGGTTCACCACGTGGCACTAGTGGCTGCCTTTAGGGGCTGTTTACATGCACTGCTCAGTCTTTACTGCCATCCCAGTAAAGAGGGGAGGACACAGAGCCCGGGAACTTTCCCTGAGGTCATGCTTACGGCAGGTGGCATGTTTTGGGAAGCCCGTGAATTAACACCTCTGCCCCTGCTGGCTCTCTCACCCCACCCTTGCCTCTGGCAATCATGGGACAGTCACGAAAGCTAACATTTACTGAGTGCTTTCCACGTGCAGATCCTGTGCTCCTTGACTCCTGGGGAATTCACTAATCCTTAAAGCCCCCCGTGAGGGAGAAATCACTGTGGCCATTTTACGGATGCAGGATGTGCCCAAAGGCACAAGGGAGTGAGGGCAGAGGCAGGATTTGAGCCCAGGCAGCCTGGCCCTGCAGCCTGTGCCCTTAACCCTGACATCCTCCTGCCTCCTGTGACCGTAGAGGCTTGAAAACTGCCCCCCAAAGTGGTGTGGGAAAGGAGGTCAGCGCCGTTGTAAAAAGTGTGTAATTTCCCAAGCGCCGGCTCTAGGAGTTCTGATTCCACTGTCCAGTGTGGCTTTAAAATCATGTCTCATTGGGCGAGTTGGGAAACAGAAGCAGATGTGAAATCTCTTCAGGGAGGGGCAGGTTTCCAGCCAGCCTCACTGGCAGCAAACGTACATGTTCAAGATCGTGTAGCACATCAGTCCTGGCATTGTTGCCACAGTTGGGAACCGTCACCCTTGCCAGGTGCCTCCAGGCAGCAAAGGCTGAGGGGAGAGGGAGAGAGAAGAGAGCAGTGCAAAGAGACGGCACCAAGATGCTCCGGGCGGCTGCTAGGTCATGACCAACTTCCAGCCTCACCTCCTGGAAAGTGGACGGACGGGTGGGCTGGGTCACTGGGAGGCTAGAGCTCCCCAGCAAGAGTTACCTGCCTACAAGGGGAGGTGGGGGGGGCGGGTTTTTAGAATGACGGTGTTGTAGTAGAATGGCATCCCCCAGAAAAGAATGTTGAGTCCTAACCCCAGTACCGGGAATGTAACCTTAGTTGGCAGGAGGGTCTTTGCAGATGCAGAGTTAAGATCAGGTCACAGTGGATTAGGGTGGACCCTAAATCCAATACGACTGGTGTCCTTATTCGACAAGGAGAAAAGTCACACACAGAGGAGGACGCCGGGTGACAACGCAGAGACACCCTGAGGGGAGACGGCCATGTGGTGATGGAACCAGAGATCAGAGTGACACAGCCAGAGGCCAAGAAATGCTACCAGCCGCCACCCGAAGCTGGAAGAGCTAAGGAAGGATACTTCCCTAGAGATTTCAGAGGGAGCGTGGCCCTGCTGACACCTTGCTTTTTGAGCATCTAGCCTCCAGGACCGTGAGAATAAATCTCTGTTGTCTTACGCCACCCAATCTGTGGTCCTTGGTTACAGTGGCCACAGGGAACCGATAGATAGGGTCTCCCCAGTCTCCATCCACATCTTCCGAGCCCCACTGGGCTTTCTTCACCTCCTCCCACGGTGGACGGAAAGCTCTGAGCATGACTCTTGAATCCATCCTCTTCTGTATCCCGATGCATTTTGTTATCCCCACCCCTTTGCTGGTCTTCATTTCCTATTTCAAAAGGAGGCTCAGGTTTTGTTTTGTTTTGCTTTGTTTTGTTTTGTTTTTTTCCTTAGGCCTCTCTCGGTTCAATTTGAACCCAACCGGGGGAAAGCAGCAGCTTTCTCCTTTCCTGAGAGGCCGCCTTCAGACGCCGGCCCGCGGGAGTCTGGGCTGTCCCCTGCACTGGAGCTATTAAACTGTCATAAGAAAGAGGCCTTTGTCACGGGGAACACGGCCCTCGGCTCAGAAACAGAGACAGATTGTGCCAGAAAACAAACAACAGAAAAAAAGGTCCAACCACAAAATTCTTTGGGACTTCAGTCATCGGCTTCTCACTTGTTCTTAAAAGACAAATTTCCTTTCTTTGGTGTAAGTCCGTCAGATAGGTTGTCGGGTTTTTAGTTCTGTCCAGAACCGAGGGCTGGGGGCCTCCACCCAGCTCCCTGCTTGCATGATGTCACGCCTGCCTGCCTGCAGGTAGGGGAGTCGGAGGTGGCCCTGGACCTGCGCAGGGGGTGGGGTGAGGTTTTGCAGGAGACTGAGGGCCTGACTTAGCTTTCAGTGCAGGGAAGGGGGAGGCGATGAAAATAGTCACAGAGGCCAAGTTACAAACGTCATGTTACAAATGCGTGATGACCTTCTGACTTGGCATTGGCTCTGCCAGAGGCCTCAGAGAGCCTCATTTCATGCAGGAGAGAAACAGGACAGTGACTTGCCCAAGGCCACATCGTTCCCTAATGTCAGACCATTGCTGTCTACTCAAGACCACTGGCCAAAATGCCCCTTGACCCAGCCTGGCACCTGGAACGGCTGCGGCCCGAGCCTTCTGTTTGGCACATTGACCTCAGCCCCCTCCGGGCCAGCTTTCGCCCTTGACCATCTCAGGGTGCGGTGTGGGAGGGCAAATCAGCATTTTCAGCAGGGTCCCCTGTGCTGGGTTGCACCCCATGGCATGAGAACCACGGTTCTAGAAGGAAAGCGGAGAAGAAAGGCTGAGGGGACCCCCCCCCCCCCCCCCCCCCCCCCCCCCCCC
>NW_020174923.1:4976779-5034736 GCF_003031525.2 Neophocaena asiaeorientalis asiaeorientalis | reverse complement strand
GCCCCCCCCCCCCCCGCCCTTCCCACTGTCCCTTCCGAAGGGGTTTATGCTTCCCAAGGCCGCGGCTTTCCTAAGTCAGGGGAGAGAGGCACTGCTTCAGAGGATGCATCCTCTTAAGGCCAGCATTTCATTGCAGGTGAATGACAACGAAACAAACTTTTTATTACAGGAGGGCAAACGACCACATAATTGGCAGGACCTCACGCAAAATGAAAATGCAGGCTCTCTTGTTCAAAAAGCAGGAAAAAAGCTTTTTCCTTTGTTCTGTGATGTCTCTCTCAACCTGTCATGGTGTTTTGTTTCATTTTATTTTTAAAATTTGTAATTGTGGTAGACTATACATAGCATAAAATTAACCATGTTTAAGTGTATTCTTCATCTCCAGAACTCTTTTCATCTTTTTTGTTTTTGGTTTTTGGCCGCGTTGGGTCTTCGTTGCTGCGCGCGGGCTTCCTCTAGTTGCGGCGCGTGGGGGCTACTCTTTGTTGCGGTGCACAGGCTTCTCATTGCAGTGGCTTCTCTTGTTGCAGAGCACGGGCTCTAGGTGTGTGGGCTTCAGTAGTTGTGGCATGTGGGCTCAGTAGTTGTGGCGCACGGGCTTAGTCGCTCCGCAGCACGTGGGATCTTCCCGGGCCAGGGCTCGAACCCATGTCCCCTGCACTGGCAGGTGGATTCTTAACCACTGCGCCACCAGGGAAGCCCGAAGAACGCTTCTCATCTTAAAAAAATCAAAACCCTGTCCCCATAAACAACAACCCCATCCCCAGGCAACCACCACTCTACTTCCTGTCCCTAGGAATTTGACTACTTACTCTATAGGGACCTCAGAAAGGGAATCATTTCATCTGTGTCTTTTTATGACGGGCTTATTTCACTGAGCACAATGTCCTCAAGGTTCACCTGTGTTGTAGCCTGTGTTAGAATTTCCTTCCTTTTGAAGGCTGAATAATATTCCGTTGTATGTATGGACCACATGTTGTTTATCCATTCCTCTGTCGACGGACACCTGGGTTGCTTCCACCTCTTAGCTTAGCTATCGTGAATAGTGCTGCTGTGAACACGAGTGCAGAAATATCTCTTTGAGACCCTACTTTCAATTCTTCAGTGTGTGTGCCCAGAGGTGGAATTGCTGTATCACGTGGGAATTTGATCTTTAGTTTCTTGAGGAACGTTGTCATGGTGCTTTTTATCTACTATTTAAGGCAGGGGTGCTTTCTGGAGGAGTGCAGACCCTCATAGGCTCCCAGGGCCCCACTTGATCTTGGCCGGGTGCCTGGGGAGTGTGTGTCCGACCCTGACCTTCCTGGTGCCCAGGCCCCTGAGTGGCTGCCCCGGTCACTCAGCCCTGCATGAAGGAGAGCAGAAAGAAATTGGGGGAGAAAAAGTGAGCGTCGAGGAGCTGCGGTGATGCCAGGTGAGGTGATGTTGAATATGTACATATAAAGGTCTGTGATTCCAGACTTTTCCATCAGTTGTTGTGTGACCAAGCGAACCTCTCATGGTTGGCCTCCTGCATCCACATTCCCTCTTCAGCCAGGCAGGTGGGCAGCCCCGAGGACCCAGGTCTGAACCTGGGGCAGGGGCAGGAGGTGCACAGTTTGCGGGCTCCTGGTGGCCCCAGCTTCCAGCCAGGTTCAGGGAGCAGCCCCGTGATTCCAAAGGGTTACTGTTCTCTGGGGTCTAAACACAGGCAGTGTTCAAACTCAAGCTTTCTTTTTTTTTTTTTTTTTGCGGTATGCGGGCCTCTCACTGCCGTGGCCTCTCCCGTTGCGGAGCACATGCTCCAGACACGCAGGCTCAGCGGCCATGGCTCACGGGCCCAGCTGCTCTGCGGCACGCGGGATCGTCCCAGACCGGGGCACGAACCCGCGTCCCCCGCATCGGCAGGCGGACTCCCAACCACTGCGCCACCACGGAAGCCCCTCAAGCTTTCTTCTTTAGCCTCGGTTTCCTCATCTGTAAAATGGGGTTGCCTTGAGCAGTACACAGCCGAGAAGGTCAGTCTCTTCTGGGCAGCCGGCACTCGAACCTCGGGAGCTGTTAACACCCCCAGCAGCTGGGTTGGGGGTGCAGGCGGCTGTGGCTGCAGCATGTGGAGACCACCCCCCCACCAAGGGCTGGCTGGTAGCTGGGGGAGCGTGTCTCTCTTCTGACTCTAGGTCCTTATGGCATCTGCTTGTTGGTGATACACAAGCAGTTTATGTCACTAGAGATAACCATGACGTCATTGCTGCGACCTGTGTGCCGTATAACATGTGGACATCTCGGTAACGCCACATGACGGTCCATAACCTGGGTCTTCTGCTGCCTTAATACACTCTGAGGGTTTACCCGAGTCCCCACCTAAAGACTAAAAAGGAACCTGGCATGACATGCTCCTCGGTGTGTACCAGACGATGCTTGAAAAATTAACGTTTGTTATAGCCATTATAAATATACCTAATAACATATTTTGGGAACAGCTTTATTGAGATATAATTCACATACTGTATAATTCACCCATTGTAAAGTACACAGATTAGTGTGGTTTTCAGTTTACTTACAGAGTTGGGCAGCCATCACCACAGTCAATTTTAGAACATTTTTGTCGCCCTCAAAAGGAAAAAGGAACTCTGTACCCTTTAGCAGTTGCCTCTCCCCATGTCTTTTTGACCCCTTAAGCCCCTAATCTACTTTCTATCTATAGATTCTCCTATTTTGGCCCCTTTCGCTGTAGATAGATAGATAGAGAGATATTTAGGTATATATGGAACTTTATAACATGTGGTCCTCTGTAACTGGTGTCTTCCACTTAATATAATATTTTTAAAGTTAATCTATGGGGGCTTCCCTGGTGGCGCAGTGGTTGAGAATCCACCTGCCAATGCAGGGGAAACAGGTTCGATCCCTGGTCCGGGAAGATCCCACATGCCGCGGAGCAACTGAGCCAGTGTGCCACAACTACTGAGCCTGTGCTCTAGAGCCCATGAGCCACAACTACTGGGCCTGCGTGCCGCAACTACTGAAGCCCGCGTGCCTAGAGCCCATGCTCCACAATGAGAGAAGCTACCGCAATGAGAAGCCCGCGCACCGCAATGAAGAGTAGCCTCCGCTCGCCACAACTAGAGAAAGCCCACACGCAGCAACAAAGATACAACACAACCAAAAATAAATTAAAAAATAAATAATAAAAAAAATAAAGTTAATCTATGTAATTATATATGTACCAGTACTTTACTCCTTTTTATGGCCAAATAATATTCCATTGATAAGCAAAATATACCACATTTTGTTTATCCATTTATCAGTTCATGGACATTTTGGGCTATTGTGAAAAACGTTTCAGTGAACATTTGTGTACAGGCTTTTATGTGGATGTTATTTTCAGTTCTCTTGGGTGTATACGTAGGAGTGGAATTGCTGGGTCATATGGTAAATGTGTGTTTAACCATCTGAGGAACTGCTGAACTGTTTTCCAGAGTAGCTGCACAGTTTTTACATTCCCACCGGCAGTGAATGAGGATTCTGACTTTTCACATTCTCATCAACTCTTGTTATTATCTGACTTGATTATAGCTATCCTAGCAGGTGTTAAATGGTGTGTCATTGTGGTTTTGATATAAGTTTCACTGATGGCTAATGATGTTCAGCTTATTTTCAAGCGTTTGTTGGCCATTTATATATCTTCTTTAGAGAAATGTCTATTAAAGTCCTTTGCCTGATTTTTAAATTGGGTTATGTGACTTTATTTTTGAGTGGCAAGAATTCTTTATATATCTGATTTTACAAGTCCTTTATCAGACATACGATTTGAGAATTTGTTCTCCCGTTCCGTGGATTGTTTTTTCACTTTCTTGACGGTGTTCTTTGAAGTACAAATTTTAAAAATTTTAATGAAGTACAATTTATCTCTTCTTTTGTTGTTTGTGATTTTGGTATCATTTCTAAGAAACCATTGCTTGATCCAGGGTTGCAAAGATTGCCTCCTGTTTTCTTCTAAGAGTTTCATAGTTTTGGCAGTTTTGTTTAAATATTTAATTCATTAGAATTAACTTTTGTATATGGTGTGAAACAGGGGTCCAACTTCATTCCTTTGCATGTAGATATCCAATTGTCCAGCACCATTTATTGAAAACAGTCTTCTTTTCCTTATGAATTGACCTGGCATCCTTGTTAAAAATCAATTGACTGTAAATGGGAGGGTTTTTTTCCTGAACTCTCAACTCTATTCCGTTGGTCTATATTTCTATCCTTATGCTAGTACCACACAATCTTGAGTATGTAACTCTGTAATAAATTTTTAATAATTCAGGAAGTGTTAATCCCCCAACTCTGTCCTTCACTTTCAAGATTATATTAGCAATTCTGGGTCCCTTATGTTTCCATACGAATTTTAAGATCGACCCATCAATTTCTGCCAAAAAGCTGAGATTTTTTTAGACTTTGCATTAAATCTGAAGATCAATTTGGGGCATGTTGTCATTTTAATATTAAGTCACTCAATCCGTGAATATTGGATGTCTTTTCATTTGTTTTGGTCTTTTCTTTCTTTCAGTAATGTTTTATAGTTTTCAGTGTACAAGTTTTTCACCTCCATGGTTAAATTTAACCCTAAGCATTCTTATCGATGCTATTATAAATGTAATTGTCTTCTTAATTTCATTTTCAGATTGCTTTTTGTTAGTGTATAGAAATACAGTGGATTGGGGGGGTATATTTATCTTGTATCCTGAAGCCTTGCGGAACTCATTTATAGCTCTGATAATTTTTTGTGTGTATGGATCGCTTTGGATTTTCTATGTATAAGCTCATGTTATCTTTAAATAGGGGTAGTTTTACTTCTTCCTTTCCAGCCTAGATACCTCAATTATTTTTTTTAATCTAATTTCTGGCTAGAACCTCCAGTATAATGTTGAACAGAAGCGATAAGAGTGGACATCCTTGTCTTACTCATGTTCTTAAGAAGAAAGGTTTCAGTCTGTCACCATTAAGTATGATGCATGATGTTAGCTGTGGGTTGTTCATAAATACTCTATGTCAGGTCAAGAAAGATCCCTTCCATTCCTAGCTTGTTGAGGGTTTTTATCATGAAATGGTGTTGGATTTTGTCAAGTGCTTTTTCTGCATCTATTGAGATAATTATTTGGCTTTCATTTTTAAAATCCTATTGATGTGGAACATTGCATTGATTTTCAGATGTTAAACCAACCTTGCATTCCAGGGATAAATCTCCCTTGGTTATGATGTATAGCTTCTTTTTATACATTGCAATATTTGGTTTGGTTGAGGAATTTTGCATCTATATTCATAGGAAATATTGCTCTCTAGTTTTATCTTCTAGTGTTGCCTTTGTCTGGTTTTAGCATCAGGGTAATGCTTGGAGTCCAATTAGATGTAAGGGGTGAGAATGATTAGAAAACCTCCTCATGTTTTGGGATTTGTACAGCTACATGTTAGTTCCTCTCACACAGATTGGGATTCCAAGGGAGATGCTGACCTAGCAATTGCTAATCAGTACTAGGGAAAGTATGGCTCATGACCCATACCTTCCCTGGGATAGTTGGTTGGCCTGTCACTTACCCTCAAAGCTCTCCCATCGACATTCTGGTCAAAGAATGCAGGAGTAGCTCCTGCTGTATACGATGCGTGTACAATATCGAAGTGAGACCCATTGTCAGAACCCTCCCCTGTGCTTGGCTCCCACCTTGATACTCAGTTTCTGACCTGGGTTTTAGGTTCTGGCTATGAATTCCTTCAGCCTGGATTCCGACCCCATTGCCTACCAGGTCTGTGGATACGGAAGTCCTCATCCTTCACGCACTCCATGGGTGCTGAGCCGCACTGCCCCAGGCTCGGATAGCATGTTCTGTGTGCCTGAACCTGCTTCTCCTCCTCTACCTTTACCTTCACATGGATTTTTTAAACTGTCTTGTCTGTATGAATTTTGAGCTGCTTGTCTGTTCCTCCTCATTGGTACTGCCTTCTCCCATTTCTCCTTATCGTTGGGATCTCGACTTTTGTTTCCCTACCGGGGGTTAACTCTTCTTACACGCTGTCCTGATACCCACTGGCCTCACCTCTCCGCCTTACTCCTACAATGTCTAGTCTGTCCATATTGTCAGTCCTGGCCTTCCCTGGCCTGTCCCGTCCTGCGCTGATCATATCTCACCTGTGACCCATGGCATCGACTTTCAAGGTAAAAATTCAATTTGTTTCCCTCTGTGGTTTAGTTTAATGCATGAAAGCATATCCTTTGACCAAGGGTCTTTATAGATGGAGTAACAGGGAAGTGCTACAGCTTTCCAGGGGAGGATTACCTGTAAGCTGTCTGGAAGGTTCCTCATATCACCCAGCAAAGCACTGGAAACCTTTCAAAGCAGATCAAAAACTCAGACCTCAGAATCATAAACACTGCTTTCTGGTAGGGCCATATCCAAGATTTTAGCTGGTTCTAATAATACATCAAATGTTCTTTCCCTGTTACCTTTTAGATGGCTTTCTATTTAAAAAATGAGAAGTGGAAAAGGATAGATTAAAGATAGATTAAAATGAGACAGAGGGCAAGTAATAGGTGTGTTTGGTGGAACAGATCCCTCTGAGATTTCCACGTGTTCCCAAAGGGGCAGCCAGATCAATTAGAACAGGTGCAACAATCAAAGCTGTAATGCCAAATTTTAGGGACCTGGAGGGGGAATAAACGTCTGAGGATGCAGTGGAAGAGAACTTACCACATTTCAGGTCAATTTAATGAAAAGAAACTCACAATTAGACATATCCCGGGAAAGTTTTTGAATTACAAAGGTAAATAAAATGTCACAAAACTGTCAAGGTAGGACAAGCAGGTTCCTTATAAAGGGGTTAAATTCAGATTGATCAGAAACTAGCTCTAGTGAAAAGGGACATTCATTGAAAGGCTACAGGAGATTAGGAGCAAGAAAACCAGCAGCCTAGTGAACAACTGAAGTAAGGTCTAGAAAATCTCATACGCTCACATGCACATACTTACGTACATTCTTTGCATTTAATGCACGGCTCAATAAGGCAGTCAGTCAGTCAGTCCATAATATCTTGGCCCAACAACCACTGTCTATTGAGTATACCTCTCTCTGTTAAATTTTAATTAACTGAGAAAGGGAAGATATTTGGTTCATCTCATCTTTGTTCAGGGAGGGGCCCTCAAACAACAGGTCCAGGACCAGCCTCTATTCACCTTGGGCTAGGTATCCACTCCTGGTCCAATGTGTGGGCACTCCCAACGAAAAAGAGCTTAGCTCTTTCCTGGTCAAGCAAATGAATTGAAGAAGAAAAAGGATGAATATCTGAGCCTGGGTTTCTTAGAAACCAGAGCCTAAGGCAAAGATGACATTCTACAATTTATTAGGAGGTACACTCCCAGAGGAGCAAGAGTGAGGGGGAAAAGAAGTGAATGGCACAGGAAAGGCAAAAAGGAGATCGAAGGCATATCATTGAGATGGTTGTAGCTTCTCAAAAAAGTAATTCTCTCTTCTCAGTCCTGGGTCATGAAGTACATCTTCAGAGAGACTGAATGGGACTGCTGAGTCTCAGAACTGTGTGTTGGAAGGTGCAAAAGGGGGTGGTAGAAGAAAGGATAAGCAATTGATCTCATGATCCCTTCATCTCCTGCTTGTTTGGTCCAAGTCCACCTTCCTCATGCTTCTGAATTGTATTACCTGTCCCCTCCCCCCTCCCCCCTCCCCCAGGCCTGCTATGGCTTTAGTCAGGGGGATGTGGGCGCTTCGGCTGCTGTGGGCCCAGGCATCATGGACGAGACACTGAGCCACTCCTCCCTGAGACCATCCCCAGTGTTAGGAGATGAGGTGACAGACTGCAGTTGAGACTTTAGGAATGGCATGATGGATTATTCATGGTTCTCCAGAGAAACACAACCCAGTAGGATGTGTGTATATATATATATATAGAAAGAGATTTATTATAAGGAATTATCTCATGCACTTAAGGAGGCTGGCAAGTTGAAATTTGCCCCTATGGGCTGGCGGACTTGAGACTCAGAAGAGCCAATGGGGTGCAGTTCTAGTCCAAAGGCAGTCTGATGGAGATTTTTTTTCTTATTCTGGCAAGGGTCAGTCTTTTTCTTCTAATCAGTCTTCCAACTGATGAGATGAGGCCCACCCACGTTGTGGAGAGCAATCTGCTTTAATTAATCTTGGAAACTCCCTGGCAGTCCAGTGCCTAGGACACGGCAGTGTCACTGCCAGGGCCCGGGTTCAATCCCTGGTCAGGGAACTAAGATCCCACAAAGCGCACAACGCAGCCAAAAGAAAAGATATTAATCTCATCTAAAAACACTCTTGCAAAAACACCTGGAGTGATGTTTGACCAAACATCATGGATGGCACCCCGCGGACTAGTCAAGCTGGTACGTACAATGAACCATCACACACGGGAATCTCTGGGGCTGCTTAAGGAATTCTCTGCCAAAGTCCAGAATTCAGGCAGGAACACAGGGAAATGGGATGGAGCAGACTGGTATACTGGATTTGGCAAGCAAACTGATCACCATGTCTGGTACAAGATTATGACTGTGTAGTTCTTTACTGTTCTTCGGAGATTCTCACTGGTAATGCGTCTATCTTTAAGTTCTAGTGACTTTCCTCTTGCTGATAAAAAATTTTATCATTTAAACTGGTTATATTTTAAGGATATTTTTTGGCCGTGCTTGAGAAGAATGGATTAAAGAGAGGTTTCAAGTCCGAACTGTGACTTTTTCTTGGAAACTCTAGTTCCACACCACAGAATTCGCCTTCCTGATTGCGTTCTCTTTGTTGGAGAGAAAATGAACCAAGACTTCGGGGCGATGTACCACCACAAGCTTATGTGCCCGTGTGGGTGTAGGTGTGCTCGGGGGATGATTAGGGACTTGTGCTCCTTATAAATGAAAATGGTGATGTCTTAAGAGTTGCCTGAAGTCATGCGAGTGTTTCTTCTGTCTTTCTCTTCCTGGAGGGCTTCCGTATGGGTTTCTGGTCTACCCCACGGCATTACCCACGTGGTCCTGCCTACACACAGACACCCATTCTCACTCAGGACAGGCCCACATTGTTTTAATTGTAATCGACATAACAACATTGTTAATGATGTAGTTTACGTTGTCTTTTTCATGCTGACTCTTGGGAATCTGGTGAGGACTTTGCATGCACAGCACATCTCAGTTTGGATGTACTATATTTGCAATGCTCAGCAGCCACATGTGGCCCGTGGCTGCCACAGTGGATAGCGTAGCTCTCGGGCAGTGGTTCTAAATCTGGCTGCACACTGGAATCACCTGGGGGACGTTAAAACACTGCTTTCTAGATTCTCCCCTGCAGTGATTCCGAGTTAACGGGGCTGGGCTGCTTCAGGCTGAGGATCCTTTCGGGTTATAAGAAGCACTGGTCTGCAGGGCACTCTTCTGGGAAAGTGTGTCCTTTCCCCCACTCAGACCAGACCTCTCTTCCCCTCCATCACCACGAGGCTTACGGTGTAAACAGAAATTAAGCAAGCTGTAACTTGGGTCGGGGGTAGAAGAAAAACAGAAACAGGATGGTATTAAATTCTGTCTGACAGGCAGGAGTGAACAAGCTGAATTCAGTTGTCTTCTCTGGGTCTGTTTACCAACAGACTCAGTAATTATTTGTTCTGCCCCTGCCCTTGAAGCTTGCAATGTGTTTCTTGTTCTCTGAGAATTGAGAATCATTTAGGAACATTGTAGATTTGGCAAGATTTCCCAGCTTCCCCCCATCCCCACCCCTGTTCCATCGGGAGCTTCCAGTGGGAATGAAAGCATTCCGTGGGGAACACTGATTGCTGGAGAGAACAGCAGGAATATATGTGACGGGAAACCAAGGATACCGTGACTTCTACAGAACCCATTTTTCTCTGCCCTAGACAAGTGAACTCCCCTCCACAAATAGAAACCAGTCCAGACAAACCACAGAGACTCAGGTTTCTAAATGCATCCAGAAAAGATTGTTTCAGGGAAGTGGACAAATGAGGCATGAGTAATTCAATCAGCCGGAAAGCAAACACGATGCGACCCCACGTCTGAAACCCAGGGTGCCAGCAGGCAGCTGTTTGCCAGTCCCGGCAGCTCACAAACCCCGGGGGCCCCATCTACCTACTTGGTCCCTCACACTCAAATTGGACTTCCACAGATGGTGCAGAGCTGGGAGCCAGGAATAGAAAATTGCTGAGGGTTTCCTGGGGGCTGTGAAGCCAGAGAAAAATATATGGAGAATAGAATCACTGGGGGCGGGTGATGCTTGCTCGATCTTTACTCTGTTTGCATGTCTTCGATCCAGAGTTCATAGAGAAGTAACTGGTCCAAGCAAAAGCTTTTTGCTATAGTGAGTGTGTTTGGGAAGATGCTTCTAGCCCAGCCTTTGCCACTGAGCTAGGTAGCCCTCCATCTGCTAGGGTGCCAGACCCTTTATGTTGACCTTCAGGTATAGGAGATGGGCCAAGCACCCTTATCCATCCAGCCCTGGCTAGCTGGTGTCAAGGGTACCATGTGGCTATAGATGGGAGGGTTGATGAATAACTCACAGAGGAACCAAGTCCATGAATTAACTAATGACATTCACAGATAATCTACTGCTCCTATCGAAATAGTTCATATAAAGCCAACCCCATTTCTTTCCCATGCTCTCCTACCATTCCATTCTCCTTTTGGGTAGAGGTATGGGGAGAGAGGGCAGGAGCTCAGTGACTAACCTTTTCCTCACTCTGTTGCCAACCAGTATAGTGTCCTTTTGCAACTGTTTTAATAAGATATTTTTAGTTTTCATTTATATCATTTGTAAGAAACAGAAGCATAATGCATACTGTCTTAAGCTGAAAAGAGAATTTACTGGCTCACCGACATGAAGACTTCAGGGATTTGACTTCAGGAACCATTTGATCCAGGGCCACAGATTGTAACATCAGGCCTCTGCTCATTTTTCTCTCCCTCAGCTCTGTCTTCTTCAGTGTTGGCTTGATTCTCAGGTTCTACCTGGTGGCAAGATGGCTTCCTGCTAACGTCTCTAGTCCTGTGTCCTCCCAGGTTCAGGTCTGACAGAGACAGTTCGTCTCCTCTCAGTAGCTCTCTTGGGGTCTGATTAGACCAACTTACATCACGTACTCCCCCTTGAACCAATTACTGGGACTGGAAGGATGGAACTAAAACCGTTTACGGAGCAGTATCTCAGTTTGCTTTCTGGAGCTTGGCATGGAGCCTCCGCTGAGCCCCATGGACTGAGAGTGGGGGAGTGGGGGTCCCCAGAGAGAACTTCCTGGTCACTCTGAGGTATGAGAGGGGGCCTTCATACTCTTGGTCCTTCGTGGTTGATTCCATTGGTCCTTCTTGGATGTAACACACACACAGAGATGGTGCTTTGGCTCTTTTTGGTGATTGCATCATTGCATGCATAGAGGCAACCATCAAATTCAGGGCCTTGCAGGACCCACTGGAGATCATATTGAAGGAAAGTACTTGGTAAACTGTCCAGCACTTTGCAAACTCAAAGTTTGCAAAACACTTTTTACTGTTATTTCTTAGGACCTGTGAATTTAGCTGTCTCCTTTACTTCTGTAGTCTAAAGAACTGGGGAGTTATTCTCGAGAGAGGTAGCTTAGCACAGCGTTACAAACATGAACTCTGAAACCAGCCTTCCTGGGCCCAAGTCTGGGCTCTGCCATTGATGAGCTGCGTGGCCTTGAATAAGTTACTCGACATCTCTGTGCCGTGGTTTCGTCATCTGTAAACTGGGGATGATAAGACTATCTCCCTCGTGTCAACGTCAACACGCATGAGCTGCTCACAACAGCATCACGCATGTAGCATATACTTCACAGTAAAAATAATAGCTTTAGGGATCATCAACCAACAAATTAATTTCTAAGTCTCTCCCAAAGAGATGCTGAGGTGGAAGGTAGCCAGACTTCTCCTACATTCATTCAAGGTCTTGGTCCCTAAAAACCTTGAGTCCATCTTGGTTCGAAAAGGGATGTTCCCTCTTTCTGAAAAGGATTTAAAGACTGGATCTCCCTGCTCCTCAGTTTGGCCATAGAAGAACTACTTCAGCGCATCAGAACAGTGGTTCGGAACAAGAAAATCTTACTGTGTGTGCCGCACAGGCCCGGTGTCGAGACAAAGAATGTGGGTGACACGCTTGGAGCCCCGTGGGGCAGAGACGTTCCGAGGGTCTCACCCGTGGGCGGGGCCCCTGCCGTTGTTTCCTTCACCCGGGCAGGAAGATGCCCCTTTAAAGGCGTTCCTTTGCCAGCTTGTGTTCCTACTGTCATAGTTCTGCCCCCTCTTTCCCCCGCAGAACTGCTGTAATTAAAAGGCCATCAGCTCTGCACCTCATGACTTGGCCGTAGAGTTTCTGCAGGTTGGAACTTGAGTCTAGAGGGATTGATTTTGATACACAGGGTTTACGTTGTCGTCTGCCTCCATCCCAAAGTGCAGACACAACAGGAACATCGGTCCCACGGGCGGGACTTTTTACTTTTTATGGTTTGGAAAGGGTCCCCTCCTGATGGAAAGTCCCTAACATTTTGGGAAAAGCCTAACGAAATGAACCTGAGTGGGAGGAAGAGGCAGAAGAACAAAGAGAAGGCGATCCACAGCTCTGGGGCCTGGTGACGGAGCTCAAGAGATCAAGTTGCCCATTTCAGTCTTCTTTGTTCACCCCAGACTCCCAAACCCACAAGGACAGCTGGAATCCATTCTTAAAATTCCTTGGAAAAAAGAAATTCACATCCTCTCCCAGGCATCCTTCCTGCTTTTGTGCAAAAGCGATTGCCAGAACCCGGCATCATTGAGATTTCAGACGGATTGTCCTTGTCATGGGGGCTGTCCTTGTCCCTTGTAGGGTGTTTAGCAGCATCCCTGGCCTCTACCCACTGTGTGCCGGTGGGACCCCTCCCCACAGCTGTGATGACCCAAGATGTCTCCAGGCATTGCCTGGTATCTCCTGGGCAGGGGAGGGAGGGCGGGAGGGCAAATCGCCACACTTGAGAACCACTGCCATAGACAGTCTTGTAACATCTTACGGGAAAACCTGAACGAACTTTTTTGGCCAACCCAATACGTCCTTCAAATCTTTGAAAGCCTACTACGTACCAGGTGCTTCTTCAAGAAAAAAAAAACAGTAGGTCCCTAAACTTGGACTGAGAAGAACAGAGTTAAACCACTTGCAAATCAGTGGAAATGTGTAGGTCGTGCATTGATGCATCCGGGGTAAACTGGTGATCCGTTCACGCTGACAAATGTCTCTGTTCAGTAAACGGCATTACTCGGCTTCTTCCGACAGGGCTCTCGCTGGCCCTGAGCTCTTCCCACTTAGCTGCCCCTGAAGACCGTCCCGCACACCCTCCTCGGTGGGAAGGAACAGCTGCTCCCCATAGAACCAACGTCAGAGGCTTGGCCGGCTTCCTCTTCGCCTCCCTCTCTCCAGGCGAAATTCCAGGTCTCGAACCTCCTGGGAGGCATTGTGGCTCAGGCTGAAATCGTGCCAGACATCTGGATGAGAACCGTAGGACACGGCCAGCGCTGCCCAGATCTCCAAACTCTGCCCCCGGGGTGGAACGTTCAAGGGGCCCGCCGCTGTGTCATAAAAGCCATGCTTGATTCGGTGCTTTGGGCCGCAGGGTCTGCTGTGGGCGAGGGTGGGGACTCCCTCTCTCCCTCTCTTGGGCCCCCCGTCAGCTCACCTTGGACTCGTCGTATGTCTCTTCTGCTAGGGTCCGAGAACCCGAGGGTAGGGGCTGTGCCATCCGAGCTCCTCCCTCCCTGGCAGCCCCCAGCCCCCACTTTTGTGGTAGCGTGTCCAGGAGATGCTTCGAAATGGGTAAATACCTCTAGATGTTTGATGCCATGTCTAGAAACAGTCAAATGTCCCCCTGGTATTTTAGGTTCCCTTCAAACCGTCTGGTTCCTCAGCGGCTGCACTCACTCCCCAAAGGTTCCATGGGAATGACTTCAGGATCCTGAATCTGAAAATCACCTCTCCGCCTGATGGGAAACCGTCCAGAAAATCCGAATCCAATTCCTCGTTTCAAACAAACTCATCAGAGCAAGCACAGGGTGCAACAATAGGAACTTTGCAAAATAAAGAGAGAAGCGGACGCAAACCTTGCCCATCTCCTGGCAAAGAAGCCAGTGACGTGATGGCGTCCCGCCCCTGAAGGAGCACGGGGACGTGCTGACCTCAAAGCCAGGTTTTCACGTTCTTGACCTTCCTCTTCCAAAGAGCTCCCGTTTTTCCAGAAGCCCTGTCGTTCGTCTTCTGTCTGGCCCTGGCTGAGCTAGCGCAGGTGCGGCTGCAGAGCGGGCAGACTCCCCCTTGGGGGCGTCCCCTGGACTGATTTTTAGGCGTGGGACTCCATCTCAACCCAGATTCTGAAAACAGCCTCCTGAAGGATGAACATACGCGGCAAACCCTAAAGCTGGCGGTTCCAGGATTTCAGCTGCCCGCCCGCCGCCAATTAAGAGGAATCATGGGCGGCGCAGTTAACAGCACCGAGCAGCACAGAAGGCCTTTGTCCCCGGGTCCCTGGTTGACAACATTCACAGCACTGGCAGCTGTTGCCAGCCTCTGCCTCCTGGTCCCCGGAGACCTTTCAGAACGGGATAGACAGCGGTTGGTCCGGAGTGTTTACAGCAGGCCCCCAAGGCGACCAGTGGCTTGGAGCCTCTCTGGAAATACCTCTCAGGGACAATGGGGGTGGCTGTTATTAATGAATGACATTAATAAACAGGTCCCAGCGCACATTGCGGGGACCTCCTAAAGCCCCTGTCCCTCCATCCTGCGCCCAGATTCCTAGGAATAACAGACCGGACAGATTCCCCAGCGGCCAGCCCCTCCCCCAATCCCCAGCAAAGTCTAGAATGATTTCAACCCCCACTCCCCCCCCCGACAAAGACCCACCCCCAGAGGGTCCCCTGGAGGAAGCCCAGCCAGAAGTTCACACTGGAGGAATATTTGAACTTCGGGGATAATGTCAGCTCCCCGGGGCCAGGGACCCCGTCCTGTCCACACACTGTTTTCCCATCACCTCGGACAGTATGTAGCACAAACAAACATCTGTTGAATGATTGAATGAGAGGAGAGGGGGTTTTAAGCCATTGCCTTTCAGCCAAAGTGCTTTATTTTTACCCTTTTTCTTTTTCTTTTTAGCACAGAACATTTTAAACAAACATACAGGGAGGAGAATACTTTAATAATAAATCCCCATGTGCCCATCACCCAGCTTCAGTAATTACTCAGCCAGAATTGCCTCTTATATATGACTTTTGCTTTTATTATGGAAATTTGTAAACATACACAAAGGTGGGAGCCTACTTTCATTAACCCCGCATGTGCGTCACCCAGCTTCAACGATTGCTAGCAGCAGCGGCCCAGCTTCACCGCCCTGAAAACAGCATGACCGTTTTAGGGCCACCCTTTTGGGAAGTAACCAAATCAGTATATTTCTGAGCTGTTTAGAGAGAGACAAACCTAACGTCTTACAATTAATTATACCCAACTTCCTTACTGGAAAGAGATCCAGAAAATGGCTTTCTCTTCTCCCTTTGGACTGAGAGGCAGCCCCCAAACGCCAGCCGGTGCCCAAGTAAATGCAGACACGGAGACATATATATAAAAGCACCCTACCTCCAGCAGGTCATTATCTGTGTTGATCTTATCAGGGTAATACTAAACCAGGCCCACTTAGAACAAGGCGTTTAGTCTTTGCAGCCTGGGCTTCTGCTTCTAGTCACCAGTTCGGTTTATAAATCCACTGTCCCAGGCGGAAAGCTATTTGAAAGGCAACATTGTTACCGGACAAGGCTGTAACTGTGATAACGGAGCTTGTGTGGCCCCTGTCTGGTAACAAATTGCTGGGCCCCAGGGTTGCGGCCAGGCGGCCTTGGCAGGGCACCGTGACCTGCATTTTCTCCTTTCCAAGCGCATCCCGACGGCCACGTAGAGATCAAATCAGACAGAAGAGTGTCTCTTGAGCCCCTGGGATCATGGAGTGGCGGGGTCTCAGGGGTGTGGTCCCCGCCGGGGACACGTCCCCAGCCGTGCCTCAGTGTTTCGTAGACGGACCGCTCAGCCGTGGTGATCTGATCCGGGGATTTGCCCTGCAGTACAGCGAGTTCATTGTTCTGGACACTTGGATTTTGGACTTCTTTGAGCTGGTTTGGTGGCAGTGGGCACTGATGGAAACTAGGGGAAGTTGGGTGCGTGGTCCCCTGCTTCCAACCTAGCCGTGTTCTGGTCCTTATTGAGGGCAAACTGAAGAGAGATGCCTTCGTGTGGGAGTGGAAGTTTTTGCAGTCAAATGACATACACAAAAGTACTTTGCAAAACCATAAAAGGCCGTGTAAAAGTTGATGTTATTAGCAGAAAGATATAAGAATGCTATGTGCACGGTGTAGCAGAATGCACTGGGCTCAGACAGATGTCACCTGGGGCCGGGGTCCTGAGTTCGTGTACAAAAGGCAGACGCTGAAACATTTCTCATGAGGCTGCTGTAGTAATAAGTTGATAATACATGTAAAACGTCTGGTGCAGAGCCCATAGCAGGGCTGAAAAAATGTGGGCAGTGATAATATAACACAAATATTATCTATAATGATATTTATGTATAATAAATATAGGTTCATGGAGGCGCTAAAAAGAGGGGGTAGGTCTCTATAGGTAAATTGGAAGGTTCCTGACGGCTCGTGGCAGTAAATGAGAAGATTTATGCGGAAATGAGAGTTAGGGGCACTGAGTGTTCCATCGAGGGGTATAAGGGTTTGGGGTTTTCTTTAAACTGAAGTATGGTTGATTTACAATATCATGTTAGTTTCAGGTTTACAGCATGGTGATTCACTTACATATATTTTTTCAGATTCTTTTCCCTTATAGGTTATTACAAAATACTGAGTATAGTTCCCTGTGCTGTACAGTAGGTCCTTGTTGGTTATTTATATATAGTCGTGTGTATCTGTTAATCCCAGCCCCCTCATTTATCCTCCCCCAAGAGTATGGGTTTTTCATGTGAGGCGGTGGACGATCCCTGGAGGCTCTGGAATAAGACGGGGACGGTGAGGGGTCCACGCAGCCCAGGGGGAAGAGGAACAGGCTTTGCAGTCTGATCTCAGTTTGAACGTGCAGGTGTCACTTAACCCCCCCAGCCTCTGGTCTCTGATCTGTAGAATGAGAATTCGTACCTGCCACCTCACATCCTGCAGCTGTCCTGATAGGCACCTTTGAAATGGTGACTATTATTGGCTGTGCTTTAGGAAGATGGCCCGCTGCTGGGGTGGAGGATGGGGGTAGATGAAAGGAAGAAGCTACTTGAGGCAGAGGCCAGCGTCAGGACCAGGTGAGGACCCAGGTGCAGACCTCAGCTCTGCCACTCCTTCCCACCCCTGAGACCTGGGCTGCAACGCCCCGCCTCCCCCTCTGCCCTCACCCTCGTTTCCTCTCCATCCCACCAGCCAAACTGTTTGCCCTTTGCAAGCTGTAATTATATATGCTTTTCTCCTTACTTAATTATTATTTGTCCCCTCGCAGACTCTGCCTCACACATGGGTCTGTTTCGCCCCACCTGGCACCCAGGTGTTACAGATGCTCCTCCCTCCGCATTAATCCCTGTGGCTGCCCTAACAAATTACCGCAAACCGAGAGGCTCAAAACAACAGAGATGGATTCTCTCACGGTTCTGGAGGCCGGGAGTCGAGAACGAGGGCAGGGCCACCCTCCCTCTGAAGCCTCCCGGGGAGAATCCTTCCTTGTCTTCTCCAGCTTCGGGGGGCTCCAGGGGACCCCTGGCTCTCAGCAGCCTAATTCCAGCTCAGCCTCCGTCTTCACACGGCCCTCCTTCCCGCCTTCTTTCTGGGTGTCTCCTCTGTTTGTCAATTATAAGGACACTTGGCGTTGGATTTAGGGTCCTTCCGGAAAAGCCCAGATGATCTCACCTCCAGAGCCTTGATTACATCCACAAAGACCCCTTTTCCAAGTAAAGACACGTTCACAGGTTCCGGGACACAGACGTCTCTTTCGGGGACCACCGTGTAGCCCACCGCACCCTGCTTTGTGCGAGGTCTCCTGGAGTAAAGACGTTTGCAGCAAGAGAGCAGCTTGCCGGGTACCCACTGGGCCCAATGGAGTTTGCCTTCTTTGAGTGGCCGGGGCTGATGGTGAGCTCGCGAGTGCGAATGTGTCCAGAGGCGGACACACGCGCTGAGAAGAAAACTCAAGGCGGCAGGGAGGCCGAGCATGGCCGGGACTGGTGGTGGAGGTGGGTTCTCTGTGGCCAGGAGCTCAGGGAGGCCTGCAGGAGGAGGGTGCGAAGGGGCCCGTTTCTGCCCTTCTTGCCATTCCTGACCTCTGACCTCTGTGTAGGCCATTCCCCTGATTGCCAAGGAGAAGCAAGGAATTCTGTACCAGACCAAGAAAAGGGGCAGATTTCTCTTCAAGAGAGGAGAAAACGACAGAAGGACCCAGGGAAGGTCCGCACTCAACCACGGGGAGGGCGGCCCTGCACACACCACGCGCCAGGCTGTGGCTGAGAGAGAGGGACCCGCCCGCCCCAGGAGGAGAATTCGGAGTGGATGCCCACCGGGGGCCCCCCACCTCCAGGCCACAGAGCAAGGATGGCAGAGTCTGTCTGCGGGCGGCCAGTGACGGTCGTCCGGCTGACCCCAGCCCCATGTCTCTTCTCAGGTGGCCCAGGGCTGGTTAAAGGGAAAACGCTATTTCAGATTGTAGTGGACAGACCCTCCTTCCTGCCACCTGACCTCAACCACCGGAGGTGACAGAAAGGACCAAGCAGCTCAGGAGTAGGGGACACCCCACCTCCCCTCACGGAGTGCCAGCCGCGACCCCACAGCAAGTGGGTCCGGGGTGGCTCACCAGCTGGGGGGAGCCGAGCTCCAACTGGTTCAGGGTCTGCAGCCAAACAGGACCTCTGCCTCTCGAGGCGTTTCCGAGCCAGCTCCTTACGAGACCAGAGGCTCCCCGGTGCTGGGGGCTGCAGGGGGGGGGGAGCGCCATGGAGGCTTCCTAGAGACGGCAGGGTGGTCAGCCCCTGAGGTCACGGGGACCGTGAACCCTGAGAGACATCAGGACACAGTTCCTTTGACGCCTGTGAAACAGGAGCCAGACCAGGAAGCCGCAAAGGATACCAGGGCTCCGGGCACGTCCCGGAGCCGCCTTCCTGCTCCTGCGGGGCTCTGTTTCCCCGAGGCAGTGGCCGCCAGTCGCGGCTGCAGATTGGGGGCCCCACCTCCTCTCTCTCCTCACTCTCTTCGTCCCCCCAAACTCCCTGAGCACGGCACGCAGACTGAGACCGTCCCCTCGAGCGTCAGGGCAGGAAGGAGGGCACGGCAAGGTGACCATCTGCGTCTCGAAAGAGCCAGGCAGTGAACGTTGAGGCTTTGCACTGGCTGTGCTCGGCTCTGCCCGTGTGTCCCCCAAGCGGCCGTAAGCAGTGGTACAAATGGGCGGGCTCTGGCCGGGCGCCAATAAGACTCTATTTACCGAAACGGGACAGGTTAGCCGCGGCCAGTGGCCGTCGTTTGTCGACCCCGATGTAGATGTTGTGGAGGGTTTCCAAGCGGAGGGACGGTGTGACCAGTTCCGTGCTCTGGGAAGATGGCTGGGGCAGCCGCGGTCGGCAGAGGTGGGCCGGGGGCCGGGGAGACTGAGGTCCCCTTTGCTCGGGGTCTCGGTTGGCTGGTGGACCCAGTGTTGCTGAGTATGAAGCGGTTTTCCCAAGGTAATGCGGTACCTGCCACCCTTCTGGAAAGCAGGACGCTTGCCACTCCGGGTCCACCCAAGGAGCGGACGGTTTATTGATCTAATTTTTAAATCAAGTATTTTAGTAACATTTACAAGCTCTCTCCAGGCCAGGACCCACCTGGCATGTAGGCAGGTTCTGGACCGAGCGCTCTTTTCGGGCTGCTCTGCAGTCTCCACGTCTGTTTTGATTAAAGATGGGAGGGAGCGAGGGAGGAGCTTCCCCAGGCCGTGGGCTTGCTGGACGGCCAGCTCTGGAGAAGGGGCCCTTTGAGGGCCTGTGAGCTCACACACCCTTTGGGGGCCCAGAGGAAATCGGAGAGGCGGTGGCTGGAGGATGTCCCTGACGGGGAGGCTCAGCCTAAATTGGTGGGGGCGTGAGGGGGGATTTGGATTCCGACGTTAGTACTTCCCTTCTTTTCTTCTATTTTCTTTTTTTTTTTTTAGAAGTGAAGTGACACCCCTTTGTTCATAAATTCATCAGAGGCAATCAATAGTTTCCAGTCTCTCTTTTTTTTTTTTAATAAATTTACTTGTCTTATTTATTTATTTTTGGCCGCGTTGGGTCTTCATTGCCATGCGCGGGCTTTCTCTAGTTGCACCGAGCGGGGGCTACTCTTCGTGGCGGTGCGCGGGCTTCTCACTGCGGTGGCTTCTCTTGTTGCGGAGCACGGGCTCCAGGCTCACGGGCTTCAGTAGCTGTGGCTCGCGGGCTCAGTAGTTGTGGCTCGCGGGCTCTAGAGCGCAGGCTCAGTAGTCGTGGCGCACGGGCTTAGCTGCTCCGCGGCATGTGGGATCTTCCCGGACCAGGGCTCAAACCCGTGTCCCCTGCATTGGCAGGCGGGTTCTTAACCACTGCGCCACCAGGGAAGCCCTTTTCTTACGTTTTCGTCTGAGGGCTCTCGCGAATTGAAAATTGATCCAGATGCTTGGTTTCTATGAAGGTTCTTGACATCTGATAAAACCAGCGGGATGCTGGCAGATTTGGACACTCCCGCCGTGCTGGGTGCACTCCAGTTGTGTGTCATGCTGTCGCTTATTGGCAAACAGGTCTCACGTGAGCAAGCGGACCCTGGCGAGGTCAGAGCCCCGTTCAGGTGAGAAGAGGGAGAGAGCTGACAGAATGCTGCCGAGGAACGCAGCCGTGACCTTTCAGTGCCTTTCTCTCTGCTTCTCCCTCTCCCTCGGCCGCCAGCTCACCGGGGAGCACAGGGTCTCGTGGACATGGGGTGCCTATGTGTAGACGTTCCCCTCTCTCCTCACCCCACTCCACCTGACTGCCCTGGGATCTGAGCCGTCTTACACGCCCAGCACAAATAGATAGCCATGCAGTCGCGGTCGGCAGGGGGACAGATTGCTATTCCCTGGGTCGGGTCAAGACTCCTGGGTTCAGGGGGAGAGGCCTGTCCCCTGTCTCCTGATTCCTCAACGCCAGACGTCACCCCGCCTACTCAGCCCACTTGACCAAACTTTGACAGTGACAAAGCCGGAAGAGAAATATCTGGTCCGGAAATCCACATGTATGCAAAGATCCATCAGGGTTTTAGATATAACATTCCGGCATGAAAGGCACCTAGACTTGGACGTGACTCACGTGCGAGTCTAGTGCAATCACACGCTTTATTCCTATAGTGTCCACTTGTGAATAATTCCCCAAGATGCCGTGGCGTTCACTACATTCACAGTGGTGCACAACCGCTGCCTCTGTCGAGTTCCAAAACCTTCCATCACCCAAAAGGAAACTCCATCCTCATTAAGCACTCACTCCCCATTCTCCCTGCCCCCAGCCCCAGGCAACCACTAGTCTACTTTCCGTCTCTATGGATTTGCCTATTCTGAACATTGCATGTTAAACGCAATCATACGCTATGTGCCCTTCTGTGTCTGTCTTCTCTCACTGAGCGTGACGTTTTGGAGGTTCATCTGCATTGCAGCCTTTATCGGTACTTCATTCATCTTTATGGCTGAGTAATATTCTATTATATGCGTATCACATTGTTTACCCATCCATCAGCTGCTGGGCATTTGGGTGGTTGCCACCTTGTGGCGATTGTGAACCGTGTTGCTATGAATGTACTACAACTGTTTTTTTGAGTGCCTATTTCCAAGTCTTTAGGGTATCTGCCCAGGAGTGGAATCGCTGGGTCACACGGGCATTCAGTGCACAACCTCCCCCTTTTTTTAAATGGTGCTCCATCGGACCTTCCGTGTTCCTCACTAGCTGCACAAGGGCCCAGCTGAAAGTTTTCGAACGGTCACTTGTAAGAGCTGGCTAATTTCTTGGGAAAGGCAAATCCTCCCCCATATATCTGTCTTGGGAAAGCGAGAGGAGGTGAGATTTTATCTTTTCAGTTGCATTTAGAATCACGCGTGTAAGGCTTTAGCATGAAACCAAGGGTCTGGCTGGTCACCTACAAGGTTGTCCCTGTGTGGGATTTTGACTCCAGAGATCAGAAGGGGCAGGGATACATTAGGAGTTTGAGATTAACATATACACAGTCCTATATATTAAATAGATAACCAACAAGGACCTACCGGATAGCACAGGGAACTAGACTCAATATTTTGTAATAACGTCTAAGGGAAAAGAATCTGAAAGATATATATATGGATAACTGAATCACTTTGCTGTACCCCTGAAACTAACACAACACTGTAAATCAACTACACTTCAACTAAAAAAAAAAAAAAAAAAAAAGTCCAGGAGGACTCCCTAGCACAGGTGGCTGAATGTGGGGTGCTGGCTGGCCCACCTCAGATGCCTGCTCCGAGAGGGGCCCTGGGCACCAGAGAGCAGCCTTGGTGGCAGATGGAACACTGGGTGTCTGGGAGTAGAGGAGTGCCCAGAGCCTGAAGGGTGAGTGGACAGATGTCACAGATGAACTTGACATCTTCACGTGTGGAGCAAGGTCGGGGATGGTGTTGCCACAGCACCATTTCCTGAGCGCCCAGAGAGCCTGCCCACCAAGGGGAATCCTGCCCTTCCCACCTCTGCCTGGACCCCTGTACATCAGAGCCAGCAGCTTGGTTCTAGGGATGTACACATGACAGTTGACACCAATCCCTCCCCCTGGGGTCCTACGGTCACCTGTGGTCTTCCTGAAACCATCCCTTGCCCTGTGGAAAGTAGCTTGGCCACTTGAGGCCTCCAGGACATGTACTTGTGAACAGCTCCTGTCCTAACAACCTCCTCCTATTGCCAGCTGAAGCCCTGTTAAACTTGGGGAGCCTGTAGGGGACACCCGAGGGGCAGCTAATGCATCTCCCCACTCCTGTATCACAGCCCTCAGAGGGGACGTTTGTCCCAGGGGGAGGGCAGCCCAGCCCTGGACACACGTGCGATGGCCTGGCAGCCAACAATTGGCCTGGCCTGGGTCGAGCTGTTTGCCCACAGTGAGGTCATGGCTGCACGGTCTGCAGTTAGAAAAGTGGCATTGTTTGCCCAGAAGATATTAACGTCATCCCCTTGCTGCAGTAATGCTTGGCCCCGGGGCCCTCTTGTCGCCTGGCACTGGCTTCCATCTCCAACAATGGCGATACTTTGTCCTTCCTTCCCCTTCTTTCAGGCATCTGAGGGCCTATTCTCGTTCTGCCGGGTGCCAGCAAAGCACAGCTTCCTCATTCAAGAGGGCGGAAACAGGCCCCAGCAGGCCCGGGAGAGATCTGGGGTGTCAAAGCACATTTGTCTTTCCTTAAGTTCAAGTAAATCAGCCCAGAGCATTTGACAGTCAGGTCAAGTGGCCTCTAGAGCTGTTGGGTTCTTCCTGGTTTGTAATCAGCTTGGGCCGTTGGACTGGAGTCATGCAGTCCTTCACAGAGAGTTGCCCTCCGATGCCAGTGGTTATAAGTAGGACACATCTGGGGCTTAAATGGTGACTCTTCGGGAGGGTGGGGGAGGCCTTGGGGATGTCACTTAGCCTCCTGTCTCCTCAGTTTCTGCTTGTATAAAATTAGGATAATTCCACCTACTTGACAAAGATTCTGGAGGTTCAACCACAGAACATATAGAGCATTTAGCTCAGCCTGGGCATGTGCTTGCTTAGTAAAAGGTAGCTATCATTAAAGCATATTTTATATATTTGTATAAATCTGAATATGTTTACTATTTTATTAACAGCAAAGGGCTGTTAGGATTTTGTCATTGCATCACTGTTAGCATTTTGGGCCCTTCCCTTTCCTATGCCTCCTCCTCCCAGGCTTCTACGGCTCCACTGCTTAGGATCTCTGAATTTTCCACGACGGTTTTCCAACTGTCTCTAGAGTTTCCGTGGTGGGAGTGGGGAGCCAGGCTCTGTTCTCATCTGTTTTCAGTGTTGTGCTTCTGTCCAAGACTTCGCTGGAGGAAAAGCATTTCCCAGCCTGATGAATTTGGAAAGTAGCTATCCTAGAAGCCTCTTGAGAGCCTGTTTACTCTCAGCAAGACTTCTTGCCTGGCCACAAGGCCATGGGACGACTGTTTTGCCAGGTAGCACCAATACTCTACATCTTTTTAAAAAATATTTTATTTATTTATTTATTTTATTTCTTTGGCTGCGCCGGGTCTTAGTTGCGGCATGCGGGATCTTTAGTTGTGGCGTGTGAACTCTTAGTTGCGGCACACGGGATCTAGTTCCCTGACCAGGGATCGAACCCGGGTCCCCTGCGTTGGGAGCGCAGAGTCTTAGCCGCTGGACTGCCAGGGAAGTCCCAACACTCTCCACATTTACTGGCAAGTGGCAGAGTGAGGGCCTGCAGAGGCCCCGTCCTGTCCCTCATTTAATGACACTCGGATTTAAACCTCCTCTGCTGCAGCTATAGGGAAATCTGCTGGTTGTCAGTCTGCTCGCAATCTCCCCTCATAAACTAGAACGCATCCCTGATTCCTGCCTGTGGGACATCTCAGGTGGGCACCCTGGGTGGTTATATCTCAGGCCACAGCTGGGCATTCACAGCAGCAGTTGGAGAAGAGATGGGCGGAGGCGTGGCCCTGGGACGCAATCTCTCCTCCCTGGATGGAAGCACTCAGCTCCAGATGCTGAGAGAAGGCTCCACCAGCCAGGCAGATCCAGGGTCTGCAGGGAAGGGCTCCAGGCGGCGGTGGGGAGGGGTGGTGGGCAGCCACCTTTACCAACAAGAACCAGACGAGAGTAGCGCATAACGTGGGGTCCTGGAGGCAGGTGGGGCACGACGGTGGCGGGATTCAGGATCAAGCGCTATTTGAAAGCGCAGGCACATCGCGGTCGGCTTTGGGAAGTTTTGTCGCCACACAGCAGGGCTCTAGACGCGGGACGATGGTCCAGGCAGGATGTGGGCTCTTGGAGCAGGGGCAGGCAGCTAGTGAGAGGAAGCTCCATTCCTGGAAAAACTCAGCACCAGGCAGGAAGCTTGCCAGTGACAGAGCTGAGTTGCAGGGACTTGTTCAAGCGTCGGAAAAAGACAGATACCCAGTTTGCAGAACAACAAAGAGGGGATGTTGAATCTCACCTTATTGGACTGGGAACTCCTAAGGGTATCGCGTGTTCAACCAAGATTGGTCCTGTAGGTGGGGGTCAAGGGGTCCAGCACGGATAGATCTCATTCAGAGGATGGAAATCTGGCTGTTTCCAAAGCAGAAACTTGCCCGTGTTCCCAAACCATCCCCTAATCCTAGCTGGCTACCTTGCATCCGTAAGGGTGTGACAACAGAGGCCACGCAGAAAGCACGAGGGGCCTGGTTCAAACCCATCATGAAACCTAACCCGTGCCATGTTCCTGACATGAATTCTCTTAGGGCTCATAGCATTTGGAATAAAGTTCAAGTTCAGTCTCCCCCTCACTCAGTAGGCTCCAGCCACACAGGACTTCCTCCCATTTCTTGAGCACACGAAGATCTTGCGCACCTTTATTCTCTCCTCCGCACAGAACGTCCTTTTCCCCTGACGCTCACCCTCAATCTTCAGATCCCAGTTTCACTTTCGCCTTTTCCAAGAGTCCATCTCTAAGCACCCTTTCTAAGTTAGGTCCTGTTCTGAAATTCTCCACCTGTCTGCCCCCGGTCTTCATGAGAGCGTGAGACGTGGCACTTAGGATACGCTCTGGGCATTTCTGTCAACTAGATGAGTGTCTGTTCAGCGAAGTTTCATAGAAGATCATTTTCCTGCTCAGCACTGTTTCTATCCCTTGCTTGGCCCATCCTGAATTGGGTCAGCTGGAGTCAGAGGCCATGGGGTGACACAGCTGTCACCCATGAGCTTGACGTTTCACCAAAACTCTCAGGGGCCTGGGACAACCTGCGTGCTGACAAACTCAAGCCACAGGGGCCCCAGGCTGCAGAAGTCCAGGTTTACAGTAGCTTTGTAGGGTCTGGAGGAAAGTCCCATGAGTTATTCTTGGTCACTGTTGTCAGGGCTGGCTGTCCGGCCCGCCCCAACCCAGGGTGGTGGCTCCATTGGCCTCCCTGGTCAGAGAGAAAGGCCATCTGTCCTGGCTTGTTGGCTTCTTAGCATTTACTGCTCACTTTTATGATGTGTCACCTCGCTCGTAAATTGTCTGCCTGTCCCACGAGCCTGGGCACGGCCTCCAGCCCACAAGCTGGGCCCCAAGCTGCCAGACCTCTGAGAGGAAGCCTGGGCTCAGTCATCTCCAGGGAAATGCAGGCGATGGCATCGCAGGGACTCTGGACTCTCTGGGGAACCCATCCTCCACTACCATGTCTGGCTTTGGTTTCCCGGCTCTGTGGTTACCTACATGGAGTTTTCTACCAGGTCGCCCCTTTGCCTCTCAGCAGGAGCTGTTATAGGTCAAGTGTGGGGTGTGAAATCCCCTGCTGACCCAATTCTGTCCTCTCTGTCATCCAAATCAGCCTCTAGGAAATGCAGTAGCAAGTCCAAAGTGATCATGGCATTGGCTGTCTTTCTTCTCTGTTCTATGGGAGTGTCTGTTCTCTCCATTCAGTTGCTCATCTCTCCTTCCTTCCACCTGTTGAGAGCTAGCTACATGGGAAGGTCTTGAATAGGTCTTCTGCTAACCACAGTTGCTTGTGGGGAAGTAGCATGTTGGAGGCACCCAGAAGATTTTGCAGGAAGCAAAGCCTTCTTCAGAAGATACTTGGCCACGTGACATATTTTCAGTCCGAGGGTCTAGTGCCCGCACCTTCCTGGACCGCCCTCAATTGTAGAACAGGAATGGAAATAGCTCCTTGTAAAGACTCCGGGCAAGAGGTCCTCTCCTAGAGGCTGGTCCCCTGCAGAGGGACGAGGTGCCAGTGGACCGTTTTCATTTTGTTTTTGTTTTAAAGAAGTGGTGCCTCAGACTTGAACTTTTATCCTGCGCTGGAGGTTGACTCGTAAGTCAAGCAGTTATATAAATAAGAGGGTTGATGCGGAGATAGCAGAGACTCCATTTCAATAAACAGCATCCCTTAGGGTGGAAGTCACCTCGGGACCGGAGGTGGGGAGTTGAGCTGCATGGCCAGGTTACAGGCAATGGTCTGGATACGAAGATTCCTCCAGACATAGTAATGGGGACTCTTAGCTTTAAAAAAGACCACGTAGACTCCACGTAGGGAGTCCTAGTGGTTAGGACTTGGCACTTTCACTGCCGTGGCCCGGGTTCAACCCCTGTTTGGGGAACTGAGATGCCGCAAGCCACGCGGCTTGGCCAAAAGATAAAAAGATCATGTAAAGCTTTTGGGGGGCCAGTGAGTTTCTCAGAGTCCAGCTGGGAAGAAGTTCAAAATCAGCTTGACACACCTGTCTTGCCTACAGTAGGCTCCGCTATTGACCCACTGGTAGTTTCAGGGGAAAATGGTTCTTTCTCACCTGAGGCTAGATGTCCAAAGCTATGATGGGAAGAGCAGGAGGGGATGGCAGAACGAGGAGGATGGGACCTGTCACTTCTCTCCTGCCCCTGCCACTCTCGTCTGACCTCTGTCACCTGAACTACCATCCCCCCGCCGGCCACTCCTGCCTCCACCGACCCTCTACCCATGCCAGCATAGCGAAGGCTCAAAAGCACCGTTCTGATCCTGTGGCTGTTACTTCAAAGTCTCCAGCTGCTCCTCAGACAAGCACCAAATCCCTAACATCCGGCTCAGCAATTCTGCTCCTGTTTTCTACCCCAAATGACTGAGACAGGTGTTCCAACAAAAACGTGTACACACCCATGTTCACAGCAGCACTGTTCACAATGGCCCAAAGGTTAGAAGCCACCCACGTGTCCAACCATGGATGAATGGGTGAACAAAATGTGGTCGATCCACACAATAAAATGTTGACTCAGCCATAAACAGGAATGAAGCACCGGCACAGAATTTAATACAGATGAACTTTGAAAACATTGTGACAGGTGAAAGAAGCCACCCACAAAAGGCCACATCTTGTGTGATTCCATTTATATGCAGTCCAGAGTTGGAAAACCCCCAGAGACAGAAAGCAGATTCGTGGTTGCCAGGGGCTGGGGGGAGAAGGGGATGGAAAATGGTGGCCAGTGGGTACCGGGTTCCTTTTGGGGCAATGAAATGTTCTGGAACTAGAGAGCGGTGATGGTTGCACCGTATCGTGAATGTACGAAATGCCACTGAATTGTACACTTAAGGATGTTGAGATGGTAAATTTCATGCTACGTGAAGTTTACTACAATTAAGAAAAGAAATCCTTACTGCGTCCTCCAAGCTGGCCTCGCATCAGGCTATCGTCCCCTTGCTCCCTCCTCCAGTCACCACCAGCATCTCCGGCAGCTTCCGGCCACCGGGCTCGCGCAGGCCGGCCGTTGCCTTGCGTGGTCTTCGTCTTCGTGCCTGGCCAGCTTCCCTTAAGGAATATTCAAGAACCTGAGGTCTGGCGTGGCCGTCCTTCTTGTTCCATTAGCTCCTGCCCTTCCCTGCAGAACAGGATCCCCTGGGAGTTATTGCCCCTTCCGTGTTGGCAAGCTCTGTTCTTTGTTGCATCCCCAGCGTTGCGTCCGAGAGAGAATAGGAACTCAGCAGTTACCCACGGATCAATCCACCGCCGAATCACTTCATTCTCGTCACACCAGTGGCACAGGAATTCACTCCTCGGGAGTTTCACGGCCCAGGGGCATTCCTCCAGTCTCCCCCTTTCCGTTTCATACTCGTTTCCTTAGTGCCCTCTTGTTTCCTTCCCACTGTTCAGAGGGAAGGTATTTTCCGATAGGAAAAACAAACAAACAAACAGGTTATAGGTGGTGATTCAGGTCCTGAACTCCCCCACAAGCTTTATGTAAGCCGTAAAGTATTTAAATCCTGTTACATGGGCTTTTGTGAGCTCAGTGGGCACCCAACCTGTCATATGTAACACAGCTTTATCGGAAAATGTGCTGGGAGCGCCAAAAAGGTATAAATGTTTTTATTCCCTGAATGCCGTTGAAATTTGGCCCCTCCTCTTCTGTTCATGGGCTGTTAGTTGATGAATGTGACTGACTCTTTCTGAGATGCATCAGGGGAGAAGCAGCTGGATTAAGCTAGGGATTCAGGCTAAACTGAGAATGCGATGGGCCTCGCTGGGCCTGGAGGTGGTGATGTGGCCACGGCCGTGGCCTTGGTGGCAGAGGAAAGGCCTTTTGTGGGCCTCCTTCCTTCCTTCCGCCCCTCACATGATGTGCTGTGACCCTGTGCTACACTGTGTTCTGGAGACCCTCTCGGCACAGCTAGACTCTGGAAACCGAGCGGGGCCCTTCTAGCTTCATTTTCCCAACATCACCACTCTCCACTGATGCTGTGCATCCTGTCTGAGAGCCCGCTGGGTGCAGGGTTTCGGGCGGGCTTTCTCAGCCTCTCAACGCCGTTGATATCTTGAAGCAGATACTTCTCTGCAACAGGGGTGGGTGTCGTAGGATGTGTGCCAGCATCCCCGGCTTCTCCACGTTCAATGTCAGTCACCTGTCTCCAGATGTGACAACCAAAAATGTGTCCAGACATGACCAGTGTTCCCCGGGAGGCCAAGTCGCCTCCTTGGTCTACGCAAATAGCGGGGAAAAGTCGCTCTCCCAGATGCCTGCAGTCTTTTCTGGAGTGGAGAACTCGTGCCCTTGTGGTGGGAGGATCCCGCAGCAGGGCCAGGACCCTGCCCGCTGTGAAGAGGGTCCTGCCTGGACTCTGACTTTGGCTGGGGCATCCCGTGCACATCTACGCCTGGTGAAGGGTCCCTGAGACAGGGTCGCCACGTGCAGCTTCGTGGAAGGCTCTGGAACCAGCCACAGCTCCCCTTCCCCAGAGCTCTGCCCAGACAGCCTTACTTGATGAGCCCAGCCGCCCCACGTGGGCCCAGCGGCTGCCCGTGGGGTAGACTCCTGAAGCTCTCATTGCCTAGCGTTGCTTATACAGTTTGGGGGCAGGTAATTCTTCCTTCTCCGAAGCTACAGAGACCTGTTCCTCAGGTTCCCCTCTCTCAGAGACAATTCGGACGTGGGACATGTAACTGTGTGTCTCTGTATCAGTGGTTCTCAAAGTGTGCATCTCCTGGCAGCATGGGTGTCACCTGGGAACTCATTAAAACAGTAAATTCTCGGAACCCACCCCAGTCTCCGGGATGCTCCGGGCGTGGGCCCAGCTGTCTGTTTTAACAAGCCCTCCAGGTGACTCTGATGCACGCCCAGGTGTAAGGACCACCAACCCCACACCCTGGGATCCCTGCGCCGAGCCCTCATTTGCCCTGACTGGTAAACACATGCCTTTTAAAGACAGCCCTGTCACTTCCACTCTTAAACTTGCTCAGCTCAGGATATGAACACAGTCAGTTGGAGATTCCCCCTCCCTTTCCTCCTTTTCCCTAGAGGAGATCTGAGTTCCCAGTGTCCCCCATGACTTGGCCGAGGGGAGAGGCATCTGGTCGGATGCCGCCCTTTCTCCTTGCAGCGTCCACCATGATGTGGCAGGGCCCAGTTGGCACTGGGCACCGTCTCCATTTGGCCTCTATTGCTGGTTCCTGTGGTCCCATTATGACCTCTGGCCCTCGGTTTATGCACCAACCCTCTTCCAGCCCACTGGCCCTCCCTCCTCTTGAGGCCGCACTTCCAATCCACGGAGTCGGGAACCCTGGCTGCCTTCCACCCACGACCCTGGGCTGTGGCGGGTTCTGTGAGCAGCTTCCCTTAGGTCCCGCCATGCTGCTTCTTGTGCTGGGGGTCCCCAAGCCCACCTCCAGATTTGGCGATTCACTACGAGGACTCACAGCACTCAACACATCGTCGCGCTCACAGCTGAGATGTATTAGAGTGAAAGGATACACGGCAGAATCTGCAACACGGAAAGGCACACGGGGCAAGGTCTGGAGGAAGCCAGGCACAAGCGTCCCCAAGTCCCTTCCCTATAGAGTCACCCAGGATGCGCTTATTTCCGTGAATTGTGACAGTACGTGCAAGTTATTGTCCTTCTGGCAAGCTCATTAGAGGCTCAGAGCCCAGAGATTCTATTGGGGGCTGGTCACGCAGTGCCCTCCGCCTACCACCAAGCTCCTGGAAGGAAAGCAGGCGCTCCGCATAAACAATATGATTTGCACAAACAGCTTAGGTGCAGTGAGCGCTCTTATCATTTAGGGAGAGTTTTCTATCAGTGGAGGGAAGAGTCTACCATTCAAGTTCTGAGATGCCAGCCAAGTGCCAGCCTTGCAAACAGGTCTTTCTAAGGAGGAGAGCAGTCTCAGGCCTGCTCTGTTACCTCTTCTCTGCACACTGTAGATGATGAAAAGCAGTGAGCATTTATTGAGCACTTACTGTGTACCAGGCTCCATTTGCAGAATTTTCAGCATGTTGACTAATTTCATCTGCCTCCCAGGCACCATATTGGAACAATGTGATCATCCAGGCTACAGACACCATGTGCACTGGGAATCTTCTCCCTACCCCACCCCCCCAAATTATCTGGAATTTCTGTTGAAGACACCTATCGGAGATTTTACTTTAGAAGGTGGCAAGGGGCTGGGGTCCCTCCCTGGACCACCCACCAGTGTCTAGGTTTCCATCACATCCACATCCACACACCATTTCTTTTTTTTTTTTTAAATATCTTTATTGGAGTATAATTGCTTTACAGTGGTGTGTTATTTTCTGCTGTATAACGAAGTGCATCAGCTATATGTATACATATATCCCCATATCCCCTCCCTCTTGCGTCTCCCTCCCACCCTCCCTATCCCACCCCTCTAGGTAGTCACAAAGCACCGAGCTGATCTCCCTGTGCTATGCGGCTGCTTCCCACTAGCTATCTGTTTTACGTTTGGTAGTGTATATATGTCCGTGCCACTCTCTCACTTCGTCCCAGCTTCCCCTTCCCCCTCGCCGTGTCCTCAAGTCCATTCTCTACATCTGCGTCTTTATTCCTGTCCTGCCCCTAGGTTCTTCATAACCTTTTTTTTTTAAGATTGCATATATATGTGTTAGCATACGGTATTTGTTTTTCTCTTTCTGACTTACTTCACTCTGTATGACAGACTCGATAAGTCCATCCACCTCACTACAAATAACTCAATTTCGTTTCTTTTTATGGCTGAGTAATATTCCATTGTATACATGTGCCACATTTTCTTTATCCATTCACCTGTCGATGGGCACTTAGGTTGCTTCCATTTGACCCACGATTTATGATTTGCTTTCAACATGTGTGCCTTTACAGTTACTTTCTGTGCTGGGCAAATAATGGTTTCTTCCACTTGCAGCAGTCTTACAATTTTACTTGAAAATAAATTTGAAGAAAAGAAAGGGAGTTGACTTAAAGCAAGTAATTGTGCAAGAGTTGTGGGCGTGGCAAACACTGTTAAGGTTGGCGGGAGTGATGAGGCCTGGGGAGGCCCGGCTCTAGGATCCCAGGAGACATGGGGCCCCTGCTGGGGTCGTCACTCACTGATAGCACTCAGAGAGCAATGGCTGGAGACCTGGGTTCTCTGCCAGTTTCCTCGGCCTCATAGGCATGTGCCCAGCCTGTCGGCATTGAAGCTGTTCCTGGGATGTCTTGTCACAGGGGAGCCTGGAAGACACAGGAGGCGTTTGGGTGGTTGAACATGTCTGCCATAGCTACAGAAGGGAGCATGGTGGCCTGTTGATGACTGACACGTTTTTCATGTATGTGGTGGGGGGGGAGGGGCTCTTCTTTACGTTTGTGTGTGTGTGTGAAACTGTTGTTCTTTCTATAGATGGATGAACACACTCGTACACACTACACACACACACACACACACACACACACATGCGCGCACTTTCCCCCCCACTGAACCATTAAGATCTACATATAATAGCCAAGGAATTCTTTGCAGTTACTGACTTGGTCCAGAGAGAAAAGGACACCAGACACGTGTCAGAAGCCAGCCGTTCCTTTGAAAACACCGGGAACGTCTTTTTAAGATCATCAAGCAGCATTCATATGTTAAACAAACAGGGATCTTTTTCAATGTTTGTGCTAGGTCCCACCCTGCAGTGGAATATTGGTAATAGATGGCTTCATGATACGAAATATTGCTCATAATCACAGGCTACCCCCCACCTCCGCCGTAAACTGGAAGATCCACTGTCGCTCTGCCCTGTGTGCAGAGTGTGGTGGGCTGCATAGGACACATGGGTGAAGCCTTTGAGCTCTGGAATCAGCAGACCTGAACTGGAATTTTATCTGTGCAACTATGGGCTGGTGAACTTGGGAGAGATATTTAGCTCTCTAAGCCTCAGTTTCTTCATCTATATAATGGGTTGATAGCACTTCCTTCATCGGGTCATTGCCAGGGTAAACCCAAAGGATGCCTGAACAGTACTTAGTAAGTCACAGTGGTGCCCTGGCTGTGGTTGCTGTTAGCCAGGCCCCTCTGCAGTCACCACCAGGCATTTCTAAAGGAAGTGGCTCTGATTCGCGGTGGCTGCTTCGTCCACCATCTTGGTGTCATCAGTAGCACGTGCAAAGCAGCAGGCGTGGAACCTTCCAGCTGACGATTATCCATGCTGAGAAGCCAAGAAAACAGAGACATTTCCCAGTGGTGAAGCTCTGAGTCTCCAGCTAGCTAGAAAGCACCCCAGAAATACACAGCACAAGGACGAAAAAGATTTCTCTTTCTTCAGATTTCTTTCCAGCATCTCACCTGGTTTTCCTCAGGCCCAGTCTGCACCCAGGGGCAGGGGGCTGTGGGCACAGTGCTGGTAGGGTTCAGAGTAGAAAGTGGTAACACCGACGTCGATGTTCTGAGTCTTGAGGTTGTGCTGTTGTTTGAGGGCAAGGGTTCAGGGCTGGGCTTCAGGGCTGTAACTTCCCGTGTTCCTGTACTTTTTTTTTTTTTTTAAATGCGGTACGCAGGCCTCTCACTGCTGCGGCCTCTCCTGCTGCGGAGCACAAGCTCCGGACGCGCAGGCTCAGCGGCCACAGCTCGCGGGCCCAGCCTCTCCACGGCACGTGGGATCCTCCCGGACCGGGGCACGAACCCATGTCCCCTGCATCGGCAGGCAGACTCTCAACCACTGCACCATCAGGGAAGCCCTGTTCCTGTACTTTTAAGAGAAGTCTAAAGAAGGATGCTGAAGGATGACCAGACACCCCAACCCCAAGGTCTTCTGCATTCGTTCCCCTTGTTCGCAGGACATTGACCCAAAGACTTCCTGTTGCAAACCTGAGTCTTCCTGTGTCCCAGGTTGTCCTGGCCATCAGGCCGTTGACGTCACCAGCTGTGAAATTGCAGGTGTAGAGAGCCCCACGTTTCCCTGCCTGCTTTTCCCCTCCCTGCGCTGCTGAAGAGCTAGCAGGGAGTTCCGAGCCCCTGAAACTCCTTTCATGTGCAAAGGACTATCATCCCTCTTTGTCCTGGGAGCCCAGGCTGGCTGTCAGACTGACTGCATGTTAACGGAGAGTAATCTCTTCCGGGCCACGGAAGGATGGAGGGATGGAGGGTCAAGCACGTTCTAACTACATGCAAACAGCCGGTGATTCCCCACCAGGGCTCAAAGCTCCTTGTTCAGTTTGCATTAAGCTTGCGGTTCAGTTACTTTCCCTGGAGGAGGAGGGGCCGGTGGAGGGGCAGGTGGTGTTCAGCTTTGAACTTGGTGCACGGCCCCCGAGGATAACTGAAGGTATAGTTCGGTCTGAACAAGGGAGTAGGGGGCGGGAAATGGCCCGGGAGCCAGGCAGAGAAGGCAGTGTGACAGCGACTGCCCTCGAAGGCTATTGAGAGCATGTTACTCAGCCACGGAGCATTCAGCTTCTGAGATCGTGCCCAGAAGCCTGTTTCGCGGCTGCAAAAGAAAGAAGCCTTTCAGCCCCTCTCGTGTGGCCTGTGCCGCAGTTTTCGCTGAGCAGCCGTTTCGGAGTTTTCCTCTTGGCATGATCAGTCTGTGCCGTCCAGATGAGCACAGACGGGAAGATGAGCTCTGGCCTCTGCAGCCCCTGGACTCTGGACAACCCACAAGGCCGTTGTCGTGTGGGAGCCACAAAGCTTAGGGTCTGGAAAAGGGCTTGTGGGTCGCCCAGTGTGACCTCCTTCCTGTACAGCCGAAGACACCAAGGTCCAGGGAGTCGTGACATGCTCACTGCTGCCTGCCTGCCTGCCTGCATCTGGGAGCCGACGAGACCTCAACCTTTGCTAGAATTCACGGGCCTGTGTCTGTACGTAGGTCTGTTTCATCGCTGTGCGCATCTGGCACTCTTCTAGGTGCTCAGGACACATCGGGGAACAGACAAAGATTCCTAGCTTGTTCTGATGCCAGGTCAGACGGGAGGGTGACATAAAACATGAGTACGTTATACAGTAGGTTAGAAGGTAAGAGTTGCTGACCAAAAAAGAACAAAAAGAAACATAGACTAGAGTTAAGGGGGCATGGCAGTGCTGGGTGGTTTACATTTTAGAGAAGGGGGTGAGGGTGGATCTCACCGAGAAGGTGACTGTCTTAGTTATGTATTACCGTATAACAGAGTAGCTCAAAGACCATCGGCTCAACCCAGTAAACATTATCTCACTTTTTTTGTGTGTGGGTTAGGAATTCAAGAGCGGCTCTGCTGAGTGGTCCCTGCTCAGGGTGTCCCTTGAGGCTGCAGTCAAGAGGCCAGCCAGGGCTGCAGTCGTCTGAAGGCTGGACGGGGGCTGGAAGATCCGCTTCCCCAAGGTGGTGCCCCCGCACGGCTACTGGCAGGAGGCCTCAGCTCCTTGTCCCATGGGTTGCTTGAGGGTCCTCACAACATGGTAGCTGGCTTCCCCCAGAGCTAATGGTCCAGAGAGATAGACGGAAGCTGTAGTGTCTGTTATGACCCAGCCTTGGAAAAGTCATACGGCTCAGTCTTGTTTTTTTTTTTTTTTGGCCGCGTTGGGTCTTCGTTGCTGCGCGCAGGCCTTCTCTAGTTGCAGCGAGCGGGGGCTACTGTTCACTGACGTGCGCGGGCTTCTCGTTGCAATGGCTTCCCTCGTTGCGGAGCACGGGCACACGGGCTTCAGTAGTTGTGGCTTGCGGGCTCAGTAGTTGTGGCACACTGGCTTAGTTGCTCTACGGCACGTGGGATCTTCCCGGACCGGGGCACGAACCCGTGTCCCCTGCGTTGGCAGGCGGATTCTTAACCACTGCGCCACCAGGGAAGCCCCCGGCTCAGTCTTAAAAAAGGTGAAGCGGTGAGGCACAAACGTCTGAGACGGAATGTTCCAGTAGAAGCGTCCCCTGAGGTGGGAGTAGCCAAGCACATTTGAGGAAGGGAATGGAGGCCAGAAGCTGGAGTAGAAGGAACCAGGGGAAGAGTGCACCCAAAGAGGCCAGGGAGGAACGGAGGGCGGGAGCACGTGGGTCACCAAGGCCATGGGAAGGACCTGGGCTCTGCCTCCGAGTTCAATGTGCAGCCGGGGCAGTGTTCTGAGCAGAGAAGCACCATATGCGGACGTAGCAGACGTAGCAGAGAATAGACTCTAGGGGCAAGGGGAGAAGCAGGGAGCCCAGTTAGGAGCCTGTCCCTGCAAACCAGGGAGGAGATGGTGGTGGTGGGGGGGGGTCCCACCTGGCTCCCTGGCCACGTTTACTGTTACTCCCTGAGAGAGGAGGTGTGGGAAAGGGCTTGGAGTCCAGCACCGTTTCCCCGCCTTCAGCGACCCAGGCTATGTTCTCAGGCTTATCGCTCACCCTTTCCAGGCCTTGATTCCTACGTGTACAAAATGGAGAATGAACTTAAACCTCCTAAGTGAAAGTAGTAATAAATGCTCATAAAGGCACTTGAAAACGCCCTTTAGAAGACAGTGCCAAAATGCTGGAAAATGTTTTAGTGGTTTGCAATGGTATTTCGTGTGCTGGAGAAAGAAATGTTTTAGTCCCAAGCCCTCCCCTAAAACATTGATCTGGACTTGACTGCAGGGTTCAGTGACTAGGAGAGCAGAGGGACGAACTTCGGTATCCTGAGGAAACACCCTATAGAGGCACACCTCAGAGACACCAGACCCCTGCCACAAAGCGAGTCACGCGAATTTTGGGGGGTTCCCAGTGCGTGTCAAAGTGACGTTTACTCTCTGCTTCCAGTCTGTTAGTTGTGTGGTAGCAGGATGTCTAAGAAAACAGTGTGCCCACTTGAATTAAAAAAATGTAAAACAAAAAATTACAGTGGTAGCATCCAAGATGTTACATACAGATCACCATGCCAAATGTAGTAACCATGAAAAAGTTTGAAACAGTTGCGAGAATTGCCAAAATGAGACACAAAGAAAGTGAGCAAATGCTGTTGGGAAAACGACGCGATAGACTTGCTCGGTGCAGGGTCGCCACCAACCTTTAATCTTTTAAAAAAGCACAATATCTGCGAAGCACCGGAAAACGAGGTGCGCCTGTACAGAGGCCCAAGCCTACGGCCTAAGGCGACTACCGACATGCCACATTCACGGGAGATGAGAGTGCAAAGCCCTTGTGTCCAAAGCCCCAGAACACCGTCGACTGGGGTCTTATACGGCCGCCTAAACTCCTGATATGAAGTTCAAAAGCAGGCAGCACCGAGCTTCGCGGGTTAGAGGTGAGGGTCATGACTCCTCTTGGGGCCAGGCCAGCGCGGAGCGGGAAGCCCAGGGCTCAGGGGCTCCTGGGTGCTGGTACTGTCCCGTTTCTTGATCTGGGTGTGGGTTTCATGAAATTCAGCGAGTTTCTGAAAAGACATCCAGCTGGCCACTTATAATGTGTGCTCTTCTCTGCACGTACATTCAGCCTCGGTGAAACATCTTTATTAAAAGGAGGTTATGCTCTTCCCAAAAGTCTGACCCCCACCCAGGACTTGAATTCCTGCCTTTATTCTAGAGTCCCTATATTTTGCTCAAATGCATTGTTTTTAAAATAAGAGTGATATTTCTTTTTTTTTAATAGATTTAAAAAAAAATTCTTTATTACTTTTGTTTGGCCGCGTTGGGTCTTCATTGCAGTGCGCAGGCTTCTCACTGCGGTGGCTTCTCTTGTTGCGGAGCACGGGCTCTAGGCGTGCGGGCTTCAGTAGTTGTGGCACGTGGGCTCAGTAGTTATGGCACACGGGCTTAGTTGCTCCGCAGCATGTGGGATCTTCCCGGACCAGGGCTCGAACCTGTGTCCCCTGCATTGGCGGGTGGATTCTTAACCACTGTGCCACCAGGGAAGTCCCAAGAGTGATATTTCTTGACCTTACTATAAACAAAGTTAAAGTTTAATTATTGCTGATTGAGTATACCACGCTGGGTTTATTTTCTAGCAGGGTTAGTGATTTGTATACAAATGGACTTTTCTTGGTTCTCTCCTGGAGCAGATGGCTGAAAAATCATAATAATAAAATAAAATTCCAAGTATATTAGGGAGAATTAACCCAAAAAATCGTTGCTCTCGGCCACCGGCACCTCATATCAATTCACGGATGAGAAAGCACAGCTTAGTTTTGCCTGTTTAGAGACTTTCTGTAAATAGAATCACAGAGCATTTTACTGTTTTGCGTCTAGCTTCTTTCAGTCAAAATTCTGTCTCTAAGATGCTTCGTGCTGTAGCATGGCACTGGAGATTGTTTATTCTCACTGCTGTACACCGTATTCCATCGTGGGAACGGAACACAATGTATTGATTGATTCTGTCTTGGACGGGCATTTGCTTCATGGCCAGTTTGGGGCCATTATGGATAGGGCTCTACTGTGAACCTCCTAGTACATGGCTTTGAGTGAACATATAAGCATATTGCTCTTGGGTATGTACCCCTGGGTGCTTTTCACATCGCGTAAGGCAGCCTCACACCTGGCCTGTGCGTAGGCTTGACTTACTTGCTGGGATACTTAGCAGGTCAAGGTCCCCAGGGCATCCCTCGGGGACCTAGAGACCCCCTAGCTGTCTGTAGGCTTCTCTGCTTTCTGACAAGGAGAAGTGCACAGAGGTGGCCTGAGTCACCCGCAGACACCACCCTGCCTTGTGGCTTGACTTCCTGGGGCTGCTCCCCGCCCACGTTGGGGAGGGCGGCGGACTTGAAGGGAACCCATGGGTCGTCTCATCTTTCCAGCCCGTGGCAGTAAGCCTCCCAGAACAGAAAGAAGGGGTGGGGGAAGATCCCTTGCGTGCTAAGCCAGCTCCACTGAGCAGGTAGGGCCAGGCAGCCCTGCGGGGAGCACCCAGCCCCTTCCCACCTACACGCTCGTCAAACACCTCAGCAAGCTGCTCGAGTGGGAAGCCGGTGATGTCACCGCAGAGCCTGAACAATCAGGCCTTTCATGGCAGGATGATAACAATCAAAACAGTATGTAAGGGCCTGCCACGCAAGAACACACACGCTCATGGCTCATGGGAGGATCTGAAAGCCGAGGTGAAGCAGGTCTTGTCAGGAATACACCAAGCTCCTTTCACACTCAGCCGGCCAGAGAACGTAGCCTGGAGAGCCAGGCTGCGGGTTGCAAGGACGCTCACTTGCCAATTTTCAGAGAAAACCAGGACTCTCTCTACCACCTCCCCAGGACGCCTCACCTCCAACCCCAGAACTAACCCCTACGCTGAGCATAAGCTGTGCTTGGGGTTCCAGCAGGAATGTCCCACCGCACAACTCCAGGGGGTGCCATTCACCAAGAACACAGTGTGCTCCCAGAATTGTGCAACATTGGGTTTCTGAAGCTACTGCCTTTGGAACAAGGGAGCAGAGGCCTGGTGGCTCTCAGCTGTTGTTTTTACCTTGAATCCCAGGAATCTGTCTTGCTTGAGCTAAGCTCCCTAGAAAACTCGACTCCACTGAGCCTAGAAATTCTCAGATAAGATGCACAAGATCAGATGCTTTTCTCGTTCAGTCTGAGCAGTTTCCCGTGTTCAGATATTTGCTGCGGAAGCAAATATCTCACCTAAACTCTTGCTTACTCTGGGTCAATTGTTCTTAACCAGGGGACATCTTGCAATGTCTGGAGATGTTTTTGGTTGTCCCCCCCAGAAGGATGCTACTGGCATCTAGTGAGTAGAGGCCAGGGATGCTGCTAGACATCCTACAATGCACAAGACGGGCCCTCACAACAAAGAGTGAACTGGTCCAAAATGTCAACAGTGGCAATGTCAAGAAGCCTGCTGTAGATAGGATGTTCTGACCCCATTAACCCCGGAGGCCACTTGTTAACATCTGCCCCCCCTGGCCTTCTCTCCTGTCTACCAGAGTGGGCCAGAGCCTCCGCTCACTGGTCCAGCACGCACGAGGCAGCACCTGGTTCTCTGCTGGGGCTTTGAGCCCAGGTAACCGTCTGTGTCCACGATGCTTTGATGGGTCCGTGTGAGGCCCAGAGGACCCGAGGCTTATAGAGTAGCGGTTAAGAGGACCCTCTGTCACTTCCCAGCTGGGTAGCCCTGGAGACAAGTTGCTGAACCTTGTGCATCACCTTCCCCATCTGTAAAATGGGGATAATGATGGTAGGAAAGACTTAGGAGGTGGTGGCGAGGGGTGAGGCGTGTTGCTGCATGTAAAATGCTTCCAACCACGCCTGAAACTTAGTCACACTCCGTAAACGGCAGACATGACTATCATCACTCTTATTCCAGCCGGAGGACCTTAGTCTCTCTCTGACGGGCGCGGTAACAAAAGAGAAGCTGGTTTCCGCCGCAGGTTGTTGCAGTGGGATCTGTGCTGCTCCCAGCACAGGCTTTGTGCTGCTGCCGACCCTCGCTGAAAGCTTTCCCCGAGCTCAAGGCCCGCCCGAGACATACATTCTTTTTTTTTTTTTCCTGGCTGTGTGGCATCTTAGTTCCCTGACCAGGGATCGAACCCATGCCCCCTGCAGTGGAAGCGCGGCTTCTTAACTGCTGGGCCGCCAGGGAAGTCCCTTGGAGACATTCTTAAGTGAAAGGCTTGAGTGGATATGGCTAAGGCATGGATTTCAAGGGAACCCCCTTCAAGGGTCTCATTCAGCACAGGGGTCGGTCTCCAAAGATGGGTGTAGACTCCTGGGATGCAGCCTCATACTTGGCCTTGCAGAGACCCCTGGGGTGGAGCTGGGGCATTTAGCACTTGTCCTGAAAAGCCGGCAGACTCAGCTGTGCACAGGAAAGGTTCTTAGGAGATGACGCCAAGGAGAGACGGGCTTTGACTCCAAAGCATCTTCTGCTCTTGTTCATGCGTTGGTTTTAAATCAGGGAAGGGGAGACAAGGGCAGGCCTGGACTGCCCTGCCCTAGCATCTCACACTGCTGCTTCCATCGTCGCTTCTTCCTGTAGCAGAAGCATCTCCCCATCTCTCTCTAGCTATCGAAAGGCTCCCCACCCTTCAAAGTCCATCTTGAGTGCCACCTTCTCCAGGAAGGATTCCCGGATCACCTTCCTCCCTGTAGGCTCTGTGCTTCTCTTATGGCCTTTGGCAAGCTCTGTGCTGTCCTGCAGTCATTCGTAGGTGGGTTTCTTCACCCGCTATTAGGTGGTAAACCCCTTGAAGATGGGGGCCCTTCCCAACATCTTCGTGTGCCGCGTGAGCTCTCACACATGGCTGGGGCTCAGTGCTGGATTCTGGGGTCACTCCTGAGAAGAGAGTTCCCCCTGGCTGCCAGCTGCTATTGCCAGCCTTGGTTCTGACCCGGAGGTCACAGAATCTGGAAGGGTGGGAAGCATGAGTTGGAGGAGAAATTCGCCTGAGGTCGGAAAGGCCACCAGGCTGCGGGGACCTAGGGGCCTGAGTGTCCGGCTCATTCAGGAGCCTCGGGCAGTTTTCACGCAAGCTGCCATTTAAGGAGCGTCCACTCTGGGCTGTGAGCTCTGCCCCACGGCGTTTCACAGAGACCATCCCCCATCCGCAGAAGAGCCCGATTTAGGAGTAAAAGCAGACGCAACGCGCCGGGTCTCAGCGGTGCACCTGGGGATGCAGGCAAGTGACACTGCCTGCAAAGACCTTGAACTTCTCTGTGCTTTTGTTGTCTACTAACAAAGAAGGTGCTGAACAAGGGAACTCGGAAGGCCCTGTAGCCTGGGTGACTTTTAACTCTGAGGTGGGGCAGGAGCGGGGAAGGCAGCCCCTGGAGGGAAAGGGGGTCAGGCCTCTTAGAAAAAGCAGAAGCACCTGCCCACTGGGACGGCCTTCCTTCCTGTCGCCCACCTCTTGGGAAGACTGGTATCTGAAGGTGAGGGTGGGTAGCACCACCCCGCCCAAGCTGGCAGCCCGGAGGACCAGCATTGCACCTCAGAGGCCCTGGCCATCTGCCCCCACAGGCTGGGAGAGCAAGGAATACGAGAGGCAGTGGAGGGGCACCCTGGGGCTCTGGCTTGCGCCCTTGCATCCAGACTGGGGCGTGAGTGCCCGCCGCCCCGCCTGTGCCTCCTTGGTACCCCCCGTGGGCCCAGCCCATTCTTTCTGCAGAGAGGCAGTACCTGGGGGTGAGCCCCGTGCCTTCCCTGCCCCCTCCAGGTCCCCCCAGCCCCGGGGTTTTCAGCTGCCTTCTAGCCCCAAGCAGGCTGACCAGTCCCCTTGTGCCCCTACCCCAGACGGAGAGCAGCGTGCTTGCTGCTTGTCACTGCAGGGAGGCCAACCTCTCCTGCCCGCGCCATGCCCGGCGACAGAGGGCCACACTCATTGTGGACCGACCTGACGCTCTTGGGGCTGGTGAGGGCTGGAGGGAGATGTATCTGAGGGGTCCAGGAGCGGTTGGAACGTGCGTTAGACCATCAGAAGCGTTGGATAGTGGAAAACGACAACAACAACACAACATCTGCTCAGCTTCCAAGATTGTGTGCACGTCCTCTGCGGCAAATTAAAATTCTCACCCAAGTTTGCTTCTGCCACCCAGCAGGCTTCTGGGGGCTTCCAAGGATGACCGACCTCATCCCAGTTGGCCCCAGGCGTCCCCCGTTTCAACACCGAACGTCCAGTGTCCCAGGAAACCGGGGCAGTTGGGCACCCCAGTTACCATCACAAAACTCAGACTGCAGTCAGAGAGTCCTGACTTCCACACATTTGCTTACGCTGTGGACAGCGTGTGTGGGGGTGGTACGTGGCTGCTCACCCCTCCCCCGGGTCAGAGGAGAGTGAGGTTTTGTCTTCTTCCTTCCTGCCATTCTCTCTTACATCTTGGCATGTTAAAAAAAAAAAAAAAAAAAAAGACTCTTAGGAAATGAACTTTAAAAACAGCTGGACTGGGTCTGCCCCTCCTAGAAAATTCAGGTTCTTAAGGGAGAGGAAAAGAGAAGTGTGAAGAGTCCAAGCCAAATCCAGCTCCTCTGCAGAGGTAACCCTTCTGGACAGACCCTGGGCTCACCTACCCAGAGCCCCTGCACGTGCAGCCCAGCCTCCAGGAGCCATCACCCCCCACCACTGCCCCATGACCCCTGGCCCTTAACCCTCCCTCCTCCTTGCCCTCTTTCCCCTCCACTTGCTCTCCCCACCCACCCCCTGCCCCGGCCCCGTTCTCCCATAGACTAGCCTTTCCTGGCCTTTCCCGGCCCTTCTCACAGGATTCCCTCCCTTGTTGCTCCCTTAAGTCCTGGGGAGCAGGTCACCGTGGAGCTTGACTTGTCACCAAAGGGCAGGGACCCTGTCAGGGACAGCCTGTGGTTTCTTTCTTAAAGAACCCTTCGTTCCCACTTCCCTCTCCCTGCCACTGACTTGCTGAGGTCCGGACTGGTCACGGTGTCTTTGCTCCCCTGCCCAAAAGAACAAAACCCAGGAGGCAGGGGCCTCGCGTCTTCCGAAGGGCCAGGTCGTCTCCCTCCCTCCCACCCTCCCTATCCCACCCCTCTAGGTGGTCACAAAGCACCGAGCTGATCTCCCTGTGCTATGCGGCTGCTTCCCACTAGCTACCTACTGTACATTTGGTAGTGTATATAGTGTATATACGTCCATGCCATTCTCTCACTTCGTCCCAGCTTCCCCTTCCCCCTCCCCGTGTCCTCAAGCCCATCCTCTATGTCTGCGTCTTTGTTCCTGTTGCTTCTGAATCCTGTTTGGAATCTTCATAGCCCATCCTGGAAAAGAAGCCTCTCATTCGGGCTTTCCCTTCCCAGGTGTAAATGATGGACGGGAGAGCCCTGGGGATGCCGGCAGGGGCAGGGTGTCCGTAGGCGTGGAGGCCACGGGGGGAGCACAGTGGGGCTGCAGGAGGGGGTGAGCGCGCCTGGAGCGTCCTGCACGCCCAGCGCCCGTGGAGGCTGCGCGCCCACCCCTGGCAGCCAGTCTAGGCCCCCCCGCTCCTGAGTCAGCTCTGAGTTCGGGCTTCCGAGGGACCAGCCCTGCCACCCTGAGCCCGGCCTCACTGCTGCTGCTTCGCACCTGGACACATGGGGCGTTACCCCCCTGTCACTTTTGTTGGTATGTCCCGTGTCCCCAGTCACCCTCCACTTTGATGCTCCTGCGGTTTCCCAGGATCCTCTCCAGCGCCCCGACCTAGTCTGCAGGCCACCTGACTCAGTCACAAGTGGCCGCTGGTGTCCTCGGCTCCCAGCAGGGGCCGGCCCTGGGATGCTCCCTTGGTGGGTGTCAGGTAGCAGGGCAGGGGCTCCTGAGTTGGAGGTGGGTGTGGCCACCGCCCTCATCCTCAACCCCTCTGATAACTTCTTGGGCCAGTGGTCCTCGGCGCGGTCATCACGCTCCTAAAACCTGCAGGCACGCTGCCTGGCGCCGCAGCTCATCGGAATACCCAGGGGGTTTCATTCGATTTCCTGAGCTGATGCAAGTGGCAGAGCAGAATAGAGGGTGTGGAGGGGACTGAACCCTTCCGTGGGGTCACCCCCACAGATGCAGAGCACACGGAGGCCAAGGGAACGTGATGCACTGGCGTGTGTGTGCAAAAGGGACATATACGAAGGTGGGAAGGGCAGAGAAGCTGCAGTCCAGCCCTTGCTGTGGGCTGGAGGAGCCCAGGTGCACTCAGGAGAGATTCCACGGTCGCCCAGCGAGGCGACGCCCTGCTGAGAAAGGCTGGCTGGCAGGATCCCGAGGGTGTGGCACCTGGCTGGGCTGGCAGCCCCGTGCCAGAGCGGGGGCAGGGCCCAGGGGACGTGGCTCACCAGGCGTAGAAGAGTGGGGTTTCTGTGCTGCTTATCAGGATGGCGGCTCCCGGGCGGGATGCAAGGAGGTTCCAGAGCCCGCCCAGCGGATGGCTGCCATCCGTCCCAAGTCATGGCAAGGACTTTGAACGGGGGACCCCACCTCCGACTCACTGGCGACACGGGGCGGCAGCTCCCTCCCGGTTCGGTCTGGGGCGAGTCGTGTGCCTGCCTGTGGACACGGGGGACAGGCGATGGCTTTGGACAGCGAATCAGCTGTATAGTGCTGTCAGACGAGGGATGGAAGACCTGGACAGACACCTTGACCTTCCTCGTTGAAAGAAACCTTGGACCTTTGCAAAAAGTCAAGGAGCTGGTTGTATCCGCTCAGCCATTTGGGGGACAGTGAAGAGATAGTGAAAAGGTTTGGAGGAGAAAGGCGCCGCTGTGAGGGTCGGTCAAGAAGGTAGGGCAGGGGCTAGTGAAACATTGGCAAGGATTCGCCCTTAAGGTTCACTCCATCACCAGAAATATATTTCAAAGGCTCCCCACTCCTGGAACAGGAGCTCAGGGTCAGCTTGGGCTATGAAAGTGACAGCAGAAGCCTCTAGAAGAGGCTGTATTCCTGCCCAGGGCTGGTGGGAGCACACTTCTCAGGGTCCTGTAACTTGAGTAAGGCTGGACAAAGTGACCCAAAGCTGGGTTTGGATTCCTAGACCCGGGACCCAGCAGGTGAGAAGAGGCGAGACTCTTGACTCTGACCCCCAAACCAGCCCCCAGCCCCACTCGGGCCTTCTGAGGCAAGAAAGGACACTCTCGACCCTTTCACCCTGCCCTTTAGACTGGCTGGGGAGTGATGGTTAGGGACTCAGAAAGGGAGGAAGCCTAGCTGGCCAGCAGGCCTCACCGCCTTGCACATCTGCCTATTTAAAAAGCAAAGGAGCAGAACAGTAGCTTTTGCCTAAAAATCACAAGCCAGATTTCTCTCTGGACCCTGTCTAATTTCTCCTACTCTCGTTGTCTCCTGTGAAATCGGGGCGGATCTGGGCTGCCGTGGAGAAGGTGTGGGCCAAGGTTCACTCCCAGCCCTCACCTGGCAGAGGTACTTCTGCCTTGGACAAAATCTCAAGGGTCACCCAGGGGCGACCCCCTAGGCTCGTCATCCACTGAGGACGTCCATACTCAGAAAGGCAGCAGGACAGTCAAGTCCAAGCTCATCAAAGTGCCTCGTAAGCCCTCCCAGCAGCTCATGTCCTTTCTGTGCCAAGGGGAGGATCCGTCTCTGGGCACTTCCTGGGTCTCAGCGGGGATGGACCCCGGAGGTGACCAGGGGAAGGATGCCCGCCCAGGGCAATCATGAGTCCGGGGCTCCTGGAGGTTTCTGTGCCCCGTGAGCCGACCGGCCAGCAGCACGCAGGGAGCCCGGTATCAGAAAGACCTTCACGTTCACAGCGGCTCTCCAGGGAGGTACACTTGGCCTGTCCAAGCTTACAAGGGGTGTAAATGTCTCACAGCAGTGTCAACAAGAACAAATGAACCAGTGCTGGTGGGGATGTGAGCACAGGTGGGCCAAAGTCAGATCTGTCTGATGCAGGACTTTGCAAGGGCATGAGTCTTGACTCGGGGCGGCAAGTACTCAGCCCGTCTCGGAAAGGGGACCTGTGAGTTCTTGGAAAGACCTCCCGGCCGGAAAGGGGTCAGCCCCACCCTGGCCCAGCCCTGCTTCCTGAAGCTGAGTCAGTTCTCTTGTTGACCCTGACTGTCCTACAGTCCCATTCTCTGTCACCCCTCCTGTCATCAGCTCACACTGGAACCTTAGTGATGACGCTCACCTCCACCTCACAGTAGACTCTGATTAGGTTCTCAGGACACGCCAGCTCCTGTGTGCCAAGGGCTTTGGAGGGCCCATCCCAGGGCATCACCCTGGCAACCCTGGGATGCCGGGGGTTGTATTGTTCTTTGAATTTCACGGCAGGGGGAATGGAAGGTAGCACGCCAACATATCGTGGGCCCAGGAGTCGAACACAAGAAGACGAACTGCAAAGCCCAAACTTTACTGTGTGCCAGGCGGCGAGGACCTCGGGGCAGTACGGGGGGCTCACGGCCCAGGGTTGTGGTTCCGTCTTGTCGGATCTTTCTGTACCCCTCAGGCATTAGGGCAGGAGTCTGCCAACTCTGCAGCCCGTGGGCCTAATCCAGCCCCCGACCTGCTTTTATAAATAAAGTTTTATTGGAACTCAGCCATGCACTTTTCTTTACATATTGGCTGCTCTCCCACTGCAGTGACAGAGCTGAATAGTTGCAACAGAGACCCGATGGCCCGCAAAGCCTAAAATATTTACTTACTGGCCCTGTTTGCTGTCCTCTGGCTCCTGGGATGAGGTCAGAGCATGTCTGAACCCCTTCCTCTCTAAGAAGTAAAAGGAGAGAGCTGCCTTAGGTAACGTAGGCAAGGATGCCAGTAACCTTGCGGGGGAAGGTCAGCGCCCACTGAGCGGTACCGCCAGGGGCCCTTTGTGGACGTGCCAGGTGGGGTGTCTTCCTGTCTGCCCACTTCATCTTATGAAGAGTTTGACCTGGCTTTGGGGGGCCACGCTCAATGACTCTGTCAGCCCTAAGCCACCAGAACAGTTCCTTTATCAAAAGACTAATAATAATTTTTCAGATGCTCATCGTCACTTTGATGCGCTGGTGGGTGGATGTTCAGGGGAAGCATCGTGAAGTTGTCCAGAAGGGACAGGATGAGGGTTGATTAAAGGAAGCCCGTGCAAGATAAATGTAAGTCCAAGATTCTGGAAGGGTCAGGATCTTCCTAAGAGTCTCCTTGACCTGGCAGCTCCCAGGTGGAGGCTCCCTCCTCCCAAGGTGTCTGGAGCTATGAGTCCCGTATGAAGGATGCATGCGTGAGTTGGGGGAATAAAAGAAAACACAGGCTGAGTTTCAGGCCCTCAAACAAAAAGGAGATGAAATACTAAACGCTGGGGATTATCGTAGGTATTCTCTGCCGGAGGTAGGGCAGGAGCCCGTGGCCTAATGGAAGCGTGTCCCTGTCCCAGGATCGTGGGGTAGGTGAGTGGGCAAGGAGGCCAGGGTGGAGCTGGCTGCTGGTCGACAGCACTCCCTGGCCGCTGTCCAGAGCTGATGGGCGGATTCCTGTTGGCAGCAAGGTAGCCGGACGTGAGCACATTGACCGGAAAGCCAAGTGACAGTGGAGTTTCCCTTTTCTATCTAATCCATCCACAACTCCCTCAGGCCACATTCCAGCATTGCTTGCCAAGTGGCAGCCACATGTCATGCCCTTGAGATCCTTAGTGACCAGGTGAGTCCTCGTGGACCTGTCCAGCCAAGGTAGAATCTCGTCTTGGGAGATACCCTAAAACTGCCTTCCTGTTGCCTTCAGACTGACCCTGTTTCCTTCCCATCTTCCCTTTCCTTCCTCTACCAATGGACGTGCAGTTCAGTCATGGTAGTTTGCTGCGCGGGGAATGAGGGTTCTTAATTTATGTGCGCGCCTGGGGACCTCCCTGGGGGGTCATGTATCGCTTTTGTCCCCGTCTCTTCCTGTTTCTCCTTCCCTTGTACTCCAATACCTGGTTTGCCTGCAAGGCAGGCTCTCGAGGCTTGGCTCCGACTAAGTGACCAATTCACAGAGCCCAGCCCCTAAGTGTCCTGCAGAGGCAGGAGGGCAGAGGGTCACCGTGAGCTCCCCAGGGGCCCCAGGAAGTCCAGTGCCAGTGCCAGACCAGCATGCAGACAGCCCGTGGGGAAGCCCAGCCCAGCCCCAGATCTGTGTCTCCATCAGAGTGTGCATCCGTACTTCCTCGTCCCATTTCTGAAGTTGCTTCTGGACAAAACGTGATCTCTCCATCTCTATGCCGTAACGGAATGGAACCCCAAAAGTGCTGAACACCTCATATGTGCTAGGGACTTCATAGGCATGAAATCAGGCCCCTGGGTGACAGCAGTCCTTCATGGTTGAAGTTAGTACCCCCACGTGACCCCCTGCACGTTAGATCTGAGGTGTAGAAGTTCGATGATTTGTGCAGAGTCGTGCGGCTAAGTGGCAGAACTTGGGTTATCCTAACACCCAGTCTGTGTGCTCCCCGCCGTGCTGTAAGGTCCGTAAACGTGGAGCATCTCCAGGGACCAAGGACAGCGTGAAGCGGGGAGGATCTGTGTCCCCTTCCTCCTTGTGTTCACCTGCACGCGTGCCCTGAGCTTTCCCCTTCCCTCACCTGTCACAGGGATGCACTGGGGCCTCTGATACCATAGGAGGGCATTGGGCGGTGGCCCCGTCCGTGTGGGCGCTCCGTTCTGGACATCCGCCTTCACGTGCCTTCTTGGTCTTTCAGGAATTTAGCCATTGGAATTGGGATCCAGAATTTCCCGGAGGGCCTTGCTGTCAGCCTCCCACTGCGAGGGGCTGGATTCTCCACCTGGAGAGCCTTCTGGTAAGTGCTCCAGACGCCCAGGGTCGGGTCCGATGTGGAGCTCAGAGCAGTCCTCCTGCGGGCAAGAGCAACTTCTTCTGGCCTGGAAGTGAATCTGAAGCTTCTGGAAACGCCAACAACCTGGTTGAATGCTGCACCCCCAGAGCTGGGAGAAGCCTCCAGAAACTCACCTCTTGACCTTCAGCCCGTGGTTCCTATTTTCAGAACCCCTCCAGGGATAGACACGCCCACTCTGGGTGGGGTTTTCTCTCTCTCTCGGGTGGGGAGAAGCAAGGCAGACCCTGTGTCCACTCTCCATGTCCCATATGCCCTAAGGAGGCTCACTCACCGCAGCCTGTCCTCAAGAGTCATCACATTAGCTCCCGCCATGACCCTGGTCACAGCGAAGACCAGGATTATGTGAACAGCATCTGGGCAGGTGAAGCTGTGGTGCTCGCGCTTTGCGTTTTCATAGCCCCCAAAGGGCTTTCAAGTCCATTCCCTAATTTTACGTTTTCAGTGACCTGTAAGGTAAGGCCCCAGGTTTCAGAGGAGGGGATCATGGCCCCGAGTGTCAGCCAGCCGGCTCATCAGGCGGTGATGCCAAGGCTGCTGCAGGCTCTTCTGCCCCTCAACTCAGGACTCTGAGCCTCAGAACACCTCTTTATTGAAGGAGCCGCTGCTCTAGAATGTACGCTGAGAGCACTCAAGGGCTGCTCATAACAACAGTCAAAAAACGCCTTCCAGGGCTTCCCTGGTGGCGCAGTGGTTGAGGGTCCGCCTGCCGATGCAGGGGCCACAGGTTCGTGCCCCGGTCCGGGAAGATCCCACATGCCGCGGAGCGGCTGGGCCCGTGAGCCACGGCCTCTGGGCCTGCGCGTCCGGAGCCTGTGCTCCGCAACGGGAGAGGCCACAGCGGTGAGAGGCCCACGTACTGCAAAAAAAAAAAAAAAAGCCTTCCATTTTATAGGGCCTTGTGACTTACAAGTTTTTGCATATACTTAAATCATTTTAGTTCCATCCTGTGTCATCTCTTTCTCCATTGCTGGAGACTACAGAATAGAGGTTTCGGGGGAAGGGCAGAGAAACATGGCCCTGGAAATTTTTTTCAAATGTGAGTTCTGTGAGCCCAGAAGCCGTGACTGCCATCTCATACAGGAGAGACTCCAGGGGCAAGGAGGGGAGGGGAGGGGGGTATCTGTGGTCAGTGTCCAGACCCTGAGATTAAAGTGTTTGTTTAACTGGACACACTCAAGAGCTGCAGAGTCTGCGGGCCCGTGCATGTGAGCACAGAGCCGGGAAGCAGTGGCCCCTTGGAGTATGCTGCAGTGCAAACAGTGTCTTCCCCCGTGCCCACCATCTGCTCCTGGCCAGGAAGAAGCGGGGGGAGGTGGGAGTTCACAGTCCTATCCTGTCATCTGCGGAGGAATGGAGGGGAAGTTTTCTCTCACCCCCATTTTACAGATGAAGGGACTGAGGCTCGGAGCCAATAATATCTTGCCAAGTGCCCACAGCAAGGAACAGTGGGAAAGATGTCCCAGCACCTTGTCTATTGGTGTCCAGCCTGTACAGGAGTCTCTTGGCGGTAGGGCTTAGCCGTGGGGTTCAGGTACTGGCTTACCTCCTGGCACTGAATTCTCAGGGCTCATGTGGGCTGCTGTTTTAATCGGGGCTCATGTGATTTCATCCTATAGAAAACCACTCTCACTAGCTCAAATAAAGGGAGTTTTTGAAAGGAGAAATCTCACCTTAATCCAAGATGGAGGGTAGTGGGGCCAGGCCCTCACTATATACATGGCCAGGTAGGTCCACCTTGTTGGCAGAGGTAGGTGGGTACAGCTCCTTCAGAAGGGGTGCCGTTGTGGCCGGAACCCCCAAAGATACCAGGCACAGCTGTCCTTGGGAAATGTCCATACCACTCCTAGTCAAGTGTCCTATCCTTCAGAAGACAATGTAGCCATCAGCCAGTGAATGGGTATATAACATGTGGTGTATCCACACAGTGGGATATTATGCAGTCATCAAAGGAGTGAAGTACTGACAGTTTTTACAACGTGGGTGCACCTAGAAAACAGGATGCTAAGTGAAACAAGCCAGTAAAAAGGATCCCCTCTTGTATGACTCCATTTATAGGAAATGTCTGCAAGAGGCAAGTCCCTGGAGACAAAAAGCAGATTAGTGGTTGCCAGGGTCTGGTGGGAGGGAGGAGTGGGGCGTGGCTGCCAGTGGGTGTGGGGTTTCTTTTTCGGGATAATGAAAACGTTCTGGAATTAGATGGTGAAATGGTTGCACAGCCTTGTGAACATACTAGAACCCCCTGAACTGCACGCGTTAATTGGGTGCGCCACTTGGTATGTGAATTATATCTCAGTCAAAGGACCATGTGGAAAACTTAAAACTCTAAAGTAAACCTGGGAGGGGTGTCTCCTGGAACTCTGTAATAGGGAGCTGGGAAAGGAGACAGAGGTGGTGTACAAACAAACAAAAACCAGCAAAGTGCTTTGGCACTGCCATGCCGATCTGATGTGGAAGACAAGGCATCGTTTTCTAGAACTGAGTCAGCAGTCTGGGCATGCCTGCGTCTGCTTGACCCTCCCCGCGGCGGGACGTTGTCTCTGTTCTCTCCTTAGGTACGGGCAGCTCAGCGGCATGGTGGAGCCTCTGGCTGGGGTCTTTGGTGCCTTTGCCGTGGTGCTGGCGGAGCCCATCCTGCCCTATGCTCTGGCCTTTGCTGCCGGCGCCATGGTCTATGTGATCATGGATGACATCATCCCCGAAGCCCACATCAGGTGGGAGAGCTTCCCCTCCCCCATCTGTCCTTGTCTCTGTCCCAGCCCGGCTGGCCCCTACCTCTAGATCTGCCCTGTCTTTACTTGCTACTCTGTTCTTTACTCCCACCCCTTCCAGCCCCTTCCCAAGATCATCCTCACCGCCCTGCGCCCCCAACTGTGTTCTTTGAAACTAAAAGAGGAATAACGGGCAGGTGGGTGAAGAGTCAGACCAGGTCATATTAGGCAGTGGCATACATGCCCTGCCCTCCACCCCCAATGAAACAGACTATTATTTTCTTATATTCTCTCTCTCTCTCTCTTTAGATTTTTCTGGGGCTGGAATGAGGGAGAAGTGAGCTCTTAAATGTTGACCACAGCTATTCATTCAGGTTCTCTAAAAGAGGAATAACGGGCAGGTGGGTGGAGAGTCAGACCAGGTCATATTAGGCAGTGGCATACATGCCCTGCCCTCCACCCCCAATGAAACAGACTATTATTTTCTTATATTCTCTCTCTCTCTCTCTTTAGATTTTTCTGGGGCTGGAATGAGGGAGAAGTGAGCTCTTAAATGTTGACCACAGCTATTCATTCAGGTTCTCATTGTCTAGCTATAGGCCAAGTGTTGGGGATGGAGGATTCCTCTCTTTGTTTCGTTTTGGTTTTTATAGAAGAATGATTTTGAGGCTAGTGTTCAAGGTCAGATTATATAATATCTGCAGGAAATCATCGCTGCTTTTTATTATTCAAGCATGGATTGCAGAGCCATGATGGGTGACCTTGAGTAAGTTACTTACTTCTCTATGCCTCAGTTTCCCCAGAATAAAATGAGGGTAATAATAGTACTGATTTCATGTGTTTATCCTTTGGTATTACATGAGTTAGTCAGTTTGCCTGGCATATATATAGTAAGCCCCAATAAATGATACTTACTATTTATTGAAGCGTAGTTAATTTACAATGTCGTGTTAGTTTCACGGGTACAGGAAAGTGATTCCATTATACATAGATAGATATTCTTTTTCCGATTCTTTTCCGTTATAGGTTATTACAAGATACCGAATATAGTTCTCTGTGCTATATAGTAGGTCCTTGTTTATTTTATAAATAGTAGTGCATCTGTTAATCCCAAGTCAATATTATTATTATTAACGGTAGTAACGTATTCCTCTTGGAACTGGACATTGTGGAGGATGCTTTCAGCCTGGACGCTGTCCCGCAGTGCATCAAAGTCTTCCTTTTCTTCCCTCCTAGTGGTAACGGGAAACTGGCATCCTGGGCCTCCATCCTGGGTTTTGTGGTGATGATGTCGTTGGATGTTGGTCTGGGCTAGTTGCTGAAGTGCCTCGGACCCCAGGAAAGGCAGCACGAGGAAACAGCCAGGATTGGCTTCTTCAGGACCACAGCCTCTTTCTTCACATCAAAACGTTTTTCCTTTCTCTCCTTTTTGTCTCATTACCCTGATTGACTCTGATCATGACAATTTTTAGTTTTCTTTTAAGGGAGTTAGTGGTTTTATTTGGAATTTCCGGTAGTCACGGAACTACAGATTTTTGCTTGGCCACTACTTGGACTCTTTCTTCGGTGGGAAAACCAAGGACCTACAGATCAGGGAAGTCTCTGCTTTTGCACCTTTGGTCTCCCTCACTGGACTCAATGGCAACTCCTCAAGGTCACCTACAGAAGCAAGCTCCCAAGAGAGAGGTCTCCCAAGCATCTTTGCCTAGTGACTCAGAGCAGAGTGGCCAGGACAGCTCTTGTCTGTCCTTCCCGATCTTTTACCGTTGATCCTCTGTCCATCAAGACTCGAACAGCAGCATCGTGGACAAAGCAACCTACTTCCCAAGGCCCAAGGAGGAACATACTTTCTTCTGCCTCCCCCGAGGGGGAGGCTGCATGGGGTGAGACACAGACAAAGGGAAGAAAAGCAGCTAGTCTTTCTCTCTCTCTCTTTTTTTAGGCAAAGATTGACACTATTGAAGTTAAGGGAATTAGGACGACTGTGAACACACAGTGAGCCCTGTGAAAAGAGGACAGGGTGGAGCTTTGATCAGAGACCTCTGCTCTCTCTGGATTCCAAGAGCAAACCGGTTTGCCGTGGTTTCCAAGTCCCCTAGACATGTGTTTTGATAAGCTTATAGGCTTCATTTTTCTAAGAGACTTGGGGACACCAGCAGACTGCTAGAACTCAACCCCTTCATTTACCTACGGAGGGAGCCACTTAAGCTCATTTAAGTGAACGAAAGACATTTGGAATCTGCACTGGGTCCTTCTCTGTTGACTATTCGGTAACTTACAACGTGACCCAGAGCTCTTAAGCTGCTGTGCTGGATTTTGGCCAGAGAGCTCAGGATAAGAAAGGAAAAGGGGTAGGAAACGAAGAGGTATTTTTAACATTTCCCTTTTAAAGTAAACTTGAGACAAATCATCATTCTAAAATGGCCCTAAAGAATGACTTGAACGAGACTACTCCCTTATCCACACAGCTTCTCCATCAGGGGTGACATAACTTGTCTGCTTCCAACATAGCTCAGGCCTGCCGTCCTCACTGGTCATAGGAGCCTTTGGGACCTTGAGTGGGCTCTGCTGACAAGGCAGGCAGCCCAGGAGGCAGGTATTCAGACAGTGTGTGATCAATGCCTGCCCTGCGTTTACATGTCTCATTGCTGCCAAGGGTGAATACTCTGTTCTGGGAATGCCCTATAACCCTACGCTAGATCTATGTTCGTTCTTCCGGAGCACTGATGATCAAAATTGAAGACACATTCAGAGGTTTGATTGGTGGAGATTCGTTGGTTTGGTGGTTGGCGTATGGGTATTTTTATGTCTTTGTATGTCGTTCTATATAATGCAGACTTCTTTCTGATGGACAAGACCTCATAACTGTGATTAATACCAATAAAGGGGATATTGTTGTGGATGACCTGTGCTACGTCCAGTCCTTTTCAAAAGGCTGCTTCTTTCCAGGGTTGATCATATAAGAGCTAACTAAAGTTAGTCCTAGTATCTACCCTACCCAACACCAGGAGAAGCAAAGGCAGTCCTAGTATCTACCCTACCCAACACCAGGAGAAGCAAAGGCAGTCCTAGTATCTACCCTACCCAACACCAGGAGAAGCAAAGGCAGTCCTAGTATCTACCCTACCCAACACCAGGAGAAGCAAAGGAAGGAGTGCACACGAGAAGGGCTAGCTAGATTCATGGTTGCAGACAACAGCATCCAACTCCAGCTTACTTAGGCAAAGAATTTAATGGAAGGTTATCAGGGAGCTAATAGGATCTATAGAGAATCGGGCTTGAAAATGGGTTGGATCCAAGAAAACTATAGAGGTCTGGGACTATGGCCCAATCGCATCTCAAAAACAGCTTGATTTGGAATGCCGTGGTCCCTCGAAACTGGACCATTACTCAGACTGCTGCCATCACCACCATGGGAAGGAGCTCTAAAGTGACCCTGATTCTCTGTGTCCTGGCTTCACGTTCAGCGTTCTGAGCAGGGCAGGACCATCTAGCTGGCAGAGTTTAGATCCTGTGCCCAGGAACTAACCGGTCTTGTCCTCTTATTAAGACTCACATAATAATGGATTTGCCAGTTTGGGGAATGAGTTCAGATGGTGGAGAGCCAAAAGAAGAAAAAAGTAAGTTTATGACAGCCTCACTGTTTTGCTGTTCGACATCTACATATACTTTAATTCTTCGGTTTTGTCTTAAAAACAAAAACAAACAAACAAAACTTCCTGCTTAGATAACGGAGCTGTCCCGAAACTTCAGAATTCCCCTTTCCCCCAGTGGCTAGCTGCCCAGTGGTGGAACACTCCCTTCTTGGATTCAAACAGTCTTAACCAGGTGGAGCCCAACGTTGAAGAGAGTGTGTCATTTGGTAAAATGGGGGTGGCACCATCCCCACTCTCCCTTCTTCCAGACCTGCCTAATCTGGCTACGGGAGAAATAACACCACATGTTGAATACTCATTCTGAACAAACACCCATCTTAGCCAACAGTAGCTCCACCTCATTAGATACTGTCTCCTAGCTAGTCATAAAACCAAATCTTTATTAATTCGTGTCACAGTTCAAAACAGATGATTGTTTCTGGACGGTGGGATCAAATTCCAAGGATATCTGCTTGTTGCCTCCCCTGTTTGACTGTAGAGTGAATCCCTTGGTCAGAACTAATGTTATAGGATGCCACGATGATAGGACGGACAGGAAGGCTATTCTAAATCCAGACATATGAGCCTGCCTCTTCCATAACGGAAGAGGTCCAAAGTAATCAGTCTGCAGCCAAGCAGTGTGTGGGACCATTGGAGTGTCATCAGTATCCGGGTTCAGGGGTCAATCACCGATCCTATGTGCACTCATTGGCCAGGTCTGACGGATGATGGACAGCCAAGTGGTTGAATCCATGCATTGTTCCATCTTTGGCAACATGGCCACTTTTATTCTTGAATCAGTTGAGAAGGCAACGATGTCCCCGGGGAAAGAAACTGTCATTTGTAGATAGGCTTGGCCACTTACTTAGTAAGAGTCTCCTCCGCAGTAGAGACTATGGGTGACCTTTCACTCGAGGGACAATTATTTCCACACTTGCCCTTTCCTGAGGGGCGCAGCCATCTCTGCCTCCCCAAACGTCTCTGTCACCAGACCTCTAATCTTGCTTCTTTCCAGTGCTTGACCATTTGGCCAGACCATTTGTCGCAGTTCATAAGCTGGTGTAGCTTCTTGCATCAAATCATCTTTCCTTCCAGGCAAAGCGGACATAGAAATGTGTGCTTAGAATTCTCCCCACTGGGAGGTCTTCTCTTCACCTGCTACCCTCAGTGGAACTCTAACACCACAGATGGGGCCGGCATATCAGCAGAGCCATTGGTAAACTAGGCTCAGCAGTCTGTCCTCTCTCAGTCACTTGGAAACTGTCTTTTTTTAAAGCTGCTAGCACCACTTACCAGGACTGCCTCTCGTCTCTCAGATCCCTGACTGTCTGATGGCAGAAACATCTCATTCCCTCAAGACTTTGCCTTTGATGGACACCTTGACTCATCCCAGGGGACTGGTATGGGACGTGGGGAAGGGAAGTGGGGGAAGGTATGGGCGTCTGGATCTTCTCTGGGGACATTCTCATCCTGCCGTGCTGACGGTGGGACCGGAAGGCCGTTGGTTAGACTGCGCCAGGCAGGGTGCTTCCCGCCCTCATCATCTCCTTGAGTCCTCCTTGACTTCTATATTATAACCGCACTTGAACAGCGAGGCCGGGGAGGTCCAGGAGTCTTACTCGCCAGGGTGGCGCTGGGCAGCGGCAGAGTCGTTTCTGCTTTGCGCGGAAGATGCCCAAATTGACTTCCCGACCCCTCTCCTTAGGGCTTTCTTGATGCAACATCCTGCACACCTCCACCTTCCACAAAAGTTGGTTGAATCCGTGAAAGGTGGCTAAATGGGAGCCCAGGGGCTGTTCGCCTTTTTTTTCCTTTTAAATTGGGGTATGATTACACATACGAAAGGCACCGATCTTCTGTGTTTACAGCACTCGGGATCGGCCCTGCGGCAGGGTCTTCCAGAGGCGCGGGTTCCCCAGCTCTCGGGTCATCTCCGCCTGGCTACTGTCTTGGGCCCGACTGGCCTGCCCGCAGGTGCGCTCCCAGCGCGGCCGCGCGTTCCCGGGGCGCAGCGCGGAGGATC
>NW_020174923.1:4959280-4976668 GCF_003031525.2 Neophocaena asiaeorientalis asiaeorientalis | reverse complement strand
CGGGGCTTCGCACGCACGCTGCCCGCTGCGTTCCCGGCGCCCCGGGACCCGCCTCCTTCCGTCGTCCGCCCGCGGAGGGTCGCAACCGTTTTCGCGTGTGACGCCGCCGGGCTACCGCGGGGCCAGTCCACTCTACCAAATGGACCCCTGGTTTCCCGGGGCTCCTGCCGGCTGCGGCTGGTCACTCCCAGCTTGTCTCCTCCGATGATGGACCCGGGTTTGGGTGAATTTGGAGTTTGTGTAATTTGAGGAAAAACAGTACTCGAGTACAAAACACAAAATTAGGCCCAGAGCTTTGGAGGGGCGCCTGTGAGCCAGCGTCCCTGCAGTTCAGGCTTCGCTGGCTTTGAGGTAGGTGCACCTCTGGTCCCCGTGCGTGCTTTAAATTTACCCCGCTTGCCTGGGGGGCGGGGAGGCCTGCAGTCCTAGGGGGTGTCGAGGCGTCAGCAAAAACACTAGTCCTCTGTAGTGAGTTCACGTTTTGACCATCTTTCTAACACAGCTCAGCCCTGCAGCGTGTTCCTAGCAGGAGGAGGTTCCTCCAGGCGGGTTTAGTTCTTCCTCCTGGAGAGTGGACTGGTTGCCCTCCCTCCAGCAAAGGGGCCTTACATGGCCACCGTCTGTCCCCAAGAGCTGTCACTGAGAGGTCTGCAGCTTCTGTTGGGGCTGCACAGCCTCAGGGCCCCCCAGTATCCTTAGGGCACTTGCTACTGCCTTCTGTTCCAAGACATGGAAGACGTGGGTGGATGGATGAGCTAAAAGGGCAACGGGATTATGTGGCCCAAAGACAGGCACATACGATTCTTTGTGCAGGGTAAACCTTGGAACCTGAATCCCAGCGTCCCTGCACCCCATGATCCTTCCCCTAGTTAGAAGATCAGACTGGAAATTGTGTGGGATCTTTTCTGATGTAGCCCCCATTGTCTGGCAAACTACGAGCCATAAAATTAATGTCTCTCACTGGCCTGTCTCCAACCAGCAGGGAGGGGTATGGATCTAGGCTCTTTGGAGCTGGTGAGGACCCAGCCCTGGGGATTAAGGCCAGGCTAGCATCTCCCTCCACTGATGCGGGAGCCATGACCTCCAAGAAGCCCAGGATGTGCCAGGGAAGAATGAAAATACAGCACAAGAAGGGAGGGTGGCGGGGACGGTGGGGTGGGGGAACGTGCAGAGAGAGGAGAGGCCCTTAGCCGTTTTTTTTCAGCTTTCCAGATGTGCGGTAAGGGTGTGACAGGTGTCTCGGACCATTGCCTTTTAGGGATAGAGTTCCATATGCACTGGGGTCTGCAATCTACGTTGGTCACTACCACACCCTGGAAGGTGTCCCATGGGAAAGAACGATGAACTGATGTAAGGTGAGTACAAAGGTTTGCTTGAACGGGAGCCTGCTCCCTTCCTGCTTTTTCAGTGAAAATGCTGATTGAACTTCATGGGTGAAATTATAAGGAACGTAAAAGCGTTCGTGTGCCTACAATACAGGTTGCAGGAAAAAAGACTGCTCTTAAATAAACGGTTCGTGGATCTGCAGATTTCTTCCACGCAGACTTTGGTCACTTGGTAGGAGAGGGTCGTTGTACTAGTTCTCTGCTGTCGTGTAGCAAAAGCTAGCACAAACTAAGTGCAGAGGTGTCTTACCTTTGGTCACTGCCTTTAGTTAGACGTAGGAGCTTGTGTACCTCAGCTCCCCGCATGGTGAATTCCATGGCCATGGCTATCTAAGGCTCAGCTATTGGCTACACTTTGCAGGCAAAAGGAAAGGATAACAGTACCCCCCAAACAGAGTCCACTAACCAGATCTATAAGAGCGTATAGACCTAGACGTTCCCAAGGGTTTTTTTCATATATATACCTTACATTCAAAATGTGTATCATAGACTTGTATGATAAAAAGAACAAAAATCTTGTAGGTCAAAATCAAGCCTTAACTTTCTTGCTTTGGAACCCAAACTTGAACACAAAGGAGATGTTTCAGGTCATCTGGCGGAGGTGAGAATGGATTATGCTGTGGAAACCAGAAAGGTTCATGAACCCATATGGCCCTCCTTCCTAAGAGCTGTTTCCTTACCCAGTAGGTTATGCCCGCTTGGGGGGAGGAGGTGATGTAGGTGTGTATTTATTTAATGTAGAATTCTTGGCAAATGTAAAATTCTTGGCAAACCTGTCAGGTTGGCAGGTGCTGAAAAGTAAAATCCTCTTTTTCCAAGCCAGAAAAACTCGGGTGCCCGTTTCCCGTCCTTCTCCTCACGGCACCACCAGGCAGAGGGCCACTTCTCCTAGCACTCGGGGGACCCAGGCACCAGACACAGTGACAGCCTCTGGCTGGATGACACAGCCGTCAAGGTTAAAGGGAGAGCCGGGTTAGATCTTTTCCTCAAGGGGCTCTGTCATCCTGAATATTTGTTGTGAAAGGCCAGGACGCAAAGGGGTGCATGGTTTAAGCTCATCTTAAGGTTAGGGTTGTAGTAGGGCTGGCGGAAAAGGGCAGGTAGGAAAGGAGAGAAGGAAGTTAACGGGGATGCAGTTGGCAGCATCACCACCTCTGGAGAAGTCTGCTGCTGTAGGCCTGGACGCCCAGACAACCTGGCTTTGGGAAAAGGCAAGATTCCCCAGGGGAGCGCCCTTAGCATTCACAGCGCTGACTGAGCATCTGCCCGAGAGGTGACAATGCAGATAGCACGGTAGATTGCGATCAGCCTTGGCAGAGGAGCTCCTAGCAGGGCTCTGTGGTTTGGAAAAGTGCAGTAAGCAAGTAGGGAACAGGGCTCCCCCGGAAACACGCCCTTCTCTGCCACACCCAGGTGCCTCCCACTGTCAGCTCAGCATCCATTTCCTCCCTCCTTTTACTGGTCAGGGAGGCTGGTCCCAACCGTTGGGCCCCTGGAGTCATGACCCACCAGCACCTGATGCTGTGTTACTCCGTCGCTGACTTCCTGCGTTGCCCGCGTCTCATGCACGGCTCAGTACCATGCCTCATTTAGATTTTGTTGGCAAGTGTGAAGAGGGATCAAGCCAGCTCGGGGTGTTAGATGCTTAAGTAAGTTGAGACGGTTAGGATTTTGCCAGTGAGAAGGAAAGCTAGCGCCTATGCATTCGGATGTCAAGGTGTCATGATTCAGGCGTTAACTGGTGATTTTTGATATTAACCCTCTAATCGCCACCTCAACCCGCTAAGAACAGAAACAGCACGAGGAAAAGATTCGGCAGATACCGTTAGCGTGAGCAATGTACCGGTTAAAAACGGAACCGCCGCTCTCTCAGAACTCCTACAGAAGTCATGACAGTGTCCTTCAGGCTGTTGTGATGCTTTACGTGGGAGGACTAGGTGATGAAGAGTGATTTTTGCCCGTCATGCTAGCTAGCCGATCTGCCCTTCTGCTCAGGAAGTCTTTATGACATCTCCTTTATTTTTCTCCCTCCCTTCCTTAAATTTATTTTATTGACCTATACTTGATTTACAATGTTTTCTTAATTTCTGAGGTACAGCACAGTGATTCAGTTATACGTATATATACATTCTTTTTCATATTCTTTTCCATTGTGGTTTATCCCAGGATATTGAATATACTTCCCTGGGCTATGCAGTAGGACCTTGTTGTTCATCCATGCTCCATATACCAGTTTGCATCTGCTAATCCTAAACTCCCCGTCCGTCCATCCTTCCCCACCCCCGCCCCCTTGGCAACCACCAGTCTATTCTCATGTGTGACGGCTTCTTTAAAACCATCCCTACAACTTCCATCACAGTGTGTCCTGAGTTTAGGAACTGCCTTCAGTCGTCCGATCTCTACTCTGTGACCTAAGTCTGTACTACAGCAGACATATTTTGGGAGTCAGTGCCACTAGATGCTGCTCTGGAGTCCTACCAGAAACACTGAGTGGTGCATTGTCCAACATGAGCAGGGACTTACTCCCCTTTATAGTCTGGTAAAAAAAACCAAACCACCTCTCTTTTAGCCACTACAATGTAAAAGCAAGGCCAGGTCTGATCAGTTGCTGCCTTACAAGGCCTATGTAAGTTCTTAACACTGGCAGATTTATTCTCTACTCATTTTCTTTTCTCTTTGAAGTCTGTTTTTGTTCAACTTTTTATTATGAAGAATTTTGAACCTACACTCAAGTAAACAGAAGGGTGTCCTGAACCCCATGTATCCACCACCCAGTTCCGACAACCATCCCCACCTCGGCCAGTTTGGCCCCCTTCACCTCCGTCTTCCTCATTATTTATTTATTTATTTTTGTATGGGTGTTGGTTGGTTGTCTTTTTTTTTTTTTTTAATAATTATTTATTTATTTATTTATTTATTTTTGGCTGCTTTGGGTCTCTAGTTGCAGCGAGTGGGGGCTACTCTTCGTTGCGGTCGCGGGCTTCTCGTCGCGGTGCCTTCTCTTGTTGCAGAGCACGGGCTCTAGGCACACGGGCTTCAGTAGTTGCGGATCGCGGGCTCTAGAGCGCAGGCTCAGCAGTTGTGGCGCACGGGCTTAGTTGCTCCGAGGCATGTGGGATCTTCCCGGACCAGGGCTCGAACCCCGTCCCCTGCATTGGCAGGTGGATTCTCAACCACTGCGCCAGCAGGGAAGCCCTTCCTCATTATTTTTAAACAAACAAACAAAAAAAGCTCGGACATTGTGTCATTTTATGCATAAACAGGTCCGTATGTATCTTGAAAAGGAAAGGTTTTTCCTTAGACACACACAAAGGAGCATTATATAATTTACTTTAAATATTGTATATGTCTTACTCCCTCTCTTTAAGTTGAGCAGTGGCCTTGGGTCAAAAACAATAAAATATGACCCAATATGATTCAGCTCAGGTATCCTGTATTGCTAAAGGAATTTGTGCTTTTCTCAAAACTCATTCACTTTCTCATTTCCTTCCCGTAAAGAAGCCTGTGGGGTAAAAGCCCGGGGAATGGGGTCCGGGCAGTGTGGCTGAGTTGCTGCTAGTTGTAGCTCTGAACTCGCCTGGCACACACAGCCTGGGCAGGTGGTGCCAACGACCCCACCCCAGAGGGACACACTCTCCTCTCCCGTCCCTTCTCTCTGTGTTGAGTGCTGGGGCCAACCTAGGATTCTGTGAAGAAACAGTTGTTTGCCCAAGGAAAGCGCTTGTGTATTCCTGGCCACAGTGACTGGTGGTCACGTGGATGGAGAGTGGAAAAGGAGGGGCTGGCCGGACGGAATAGGGCAGCCAGGGATGCTTCACAAAGCTTGTCGCAAAATGCACATACAACCTGGGCAGCATCCGCAGAGGCCACTTCTGGGTTCTCTTAGGACACAAAGCCCCCAAACTCCTCTAGAGCCTGCCACCTCTCTGGCTACAAAGGACAGAGTTACACCTTTCTGGCTGGTGTCACATTTGTAGGGAGTCTCATTCGGGAATTCAAACTTCCATCCTCCCTCCTTCCCGGGCAGGGTTCTGGGACCTTAAACTTCTGGCCACGTGAGCCAGGGGTGGGGACGTGCCCTGCACATGTGCCCATCCTCTGTACCCGAGTAGCTGGGAGATCCCTCTGCCCACATGGGAAGACGATTTTTCTTAATGCATGTCGCTTGGGGCTGGTTTTTAGAAAGGATGCATCAGAGTTCCAGGGACACCTTCTCCGGCCCTGCTTGGCTTCTGGGACTGAGAGCTGGTGCCCTGCCCCCGCCCCCGCCCCCAGCTTACCCGGGTCCCCACCCCGGGCTTGTCAAAGGTTGACTGACACTTTGCGTGTCAGCTCGAGCTGCCTGCTGGAAGCCTGGGGCTTTGCCGGAGAATGTGGATCGTAACTCGCATTGTGTGCATCAAGGGCCCTGACAAGCGCTGATGGATTTGGCCTCCTCGCGGATCCTGAGAGCTCTGGGCAGGGACAAAGGGGTGCATTGTTTGGTGGGGCAGGCCCCTGCCTGCAAACCCACTCATTTGCCTGATGGTGGAGACAGGTGTATCACAGGCTCAGCGTGCCAGAGCGACACTGGGTGATTAAGATCTTGGCTTTGTTCCCCAGGGCCAGGCTTAGAGGAGCAGATGTGCAGAGAGGAATGGCCGTGGTCACTCTCCTCTCCCTGGAAACCGGCCCCTGACTCTTCTTCTCTTAGTTTGCTCTTTGGGGTGCTTCTCCTAAAAACAGCACGTTGTTGGGATGGGAAACTTTGGATCCTGTCCTGACCTCTTGCGCTTTTTAGCTGCATGGGGACGAGGGGGGCACGGCACCCCCTTACCTGTTGAGCAGAGGCTGTGCTTCCCGTTGGCGCCCTCAGGGACCATTTCCCGTCTCCCAGGAGACTCCTCCAGCCTGACCCACCTCAGCCAGGGGACATCGCCTGGATAGGTGTTTTCCTTGCACCTCTGGGTTGTTGCCATAGCGCTCCAAACCATTTTCATCGTTTTTAAAATTAAAATCTTATTTTTATTAAGGACCAGGTGAATGAAGCGTCATCAATCAAACAGTGTGATAACATTTTTAAAGAAGTGCAGCCGTGCTCTCCCTTCCTCTTCCTCAGCTGGGAATCTCTTTCCATCTCCCCTGTAGATGTTTCTTTTGCTGTTTCCCTCCTAACATTTCCCAACACCATGCTTGTCCTCGCGTCGCTCCCTGTTTTGGTTTCAGACATTATCTGTCGACTTCTTACCTTGGAAAGTGACAGTTCCCTTAGCTTTCGATTGAGCTTCATTCAACAAAAGTCTCCCTACGGAAGCTTCACCAAACGAGGGTACGTTTCTCTCTCGTAATTTAAAATGTGATAGAGGTCCAGTCTGGGATTGGAGCAGTGGCTCCGTGGTGCCGTGGGGGGGCCCTGCCTCCTCTTACCTTTTCTGCTTCGTAATCCTTAGCATGTGCCTGCCTTACATCCGCTCTCCCCTTTTTCCTGAATAAAATGACCCAGATTTTGTACAAAGCTGCAATATGCCCCTTTTGGTAGACAAAGATGCCTACATCCTAAGCCCCAGAACCTGTGAATATCTTCTGTTACAGGCTAGGGTGAGTCCAGGTTGCAGATGGAATTAAGGTTGCTGATCAGCTGACCTTGAGATGGGGAGATTCTTCTGGATTCTCTCCATTGGATTGTGGGTCCAGTGTAATCACACGGGTCCTCATAAGCTGGAGAGGGAGGAGGGGAGGGCGGGCAGAGTGATGTGATGTAAGAAAGACGGACTGGTCATTGCAGGCTTTGAAGATGGAAGGGGCCATGAGCCGAGGAATATAAGTGGCCTCTAGAAGCTGGAAGAGGCAAGAAAAGGATTCTCCCCCTCGCCTCTGCCGAGACTCCATGACCTCTCCTGTGTTGCTGTCGAATAGTTTGATGCTATTTGGATTTCTGGTCCTTTGTACGGGAGATCTCTGTCTCTGCCTCCTTTCTTTCCCTCCTACCTCCCTCCTTTGAAGGTCTTCTTTTTATTCCTAATGAGCTGAAATTTTATGATACAGGATATTGGTGTGGGTCTGTTTTCATTCTTTGTCCTGGGCCCTTGATACCCCCTTACAACCTGGAAACTCATGTCCATTTTCTTATATTATTTATTTCCCAGTTTTCTCCCCTTAATTTTTTCTGTTTCTCTCCTGGAATTTTTCTTTGTTGGGTCTTGGCACCCCTGGCTTGACCCTCATTCTTATTCCTCTGGATTTACCCGGTCTTTTTATGTCTCTTGGTTCTCTTAACACTGTATTCCAATTCTACTAGTGATTTCTTCTCTTCAATTTCTGCTGTCACATTTGTAATTTCCAAGGGCTCAAACTGCCATAATAATTCTTCTTGGGGTCTCTTGTTCTTATTTCTGGGATGCAGTACTTTCTTCTGTCTCTCCAAGGATAATAACGAAAGGAGTTAGTGGTTTTTGTTATGTTTCTGTTTTTTTCTGCTCCCTGCATTGCCTCCATCTCCCCCCGGGTTTCTTTCTTCTCCCCCTAACCCCTGCCTCATTTTGTTGTTTTGGTCTCTGTCTGTCCTGCTTGGAACTTTCCCCCAATGTCTGGTGATGCTTGTCTCATTGAAAGCTCTGTATGTAGGAGTGAGATTGGATGGGATGTGAAAGCTAGTCAGCCCTATGGAAGGCATTTGGGGAAGACTTTTCATTGAGGGCCCTCAAATATCATTATTGTTGGGTCTTTTCTCTTGGGATGATTAATTTTACCAGAGAGGAGCCCAGATGTTTCTTGTCAGGGGGATGTAAGTTGAGCAGTAACGTTTGGAGACCTGACTTGGTGAAGGGGCAGGTGGACATTCCTTCGATATCCCCGTCTTTGCTCCCTGCTTTGCCCCTGCCCTTGGAAGTGCCCGTGTCTGGACTCTCTCGCGTTCAGTTTCTCTGGCAACTAAATCCTCAGGCTCCTGTTGGGCTGGGGGTGGAAGTGAGTGCACAGTGTGGGGATGTTCTGGGGGTCTGGGTGCTCTAGCAGCCCCTGGTGCAGACCTTCAAGGTATCTGCTGTCCCCACCCCACCTGACACTCTGCCTTTGGAGGAAGCCAGTGCTTCCAATTCCCTTGCCTCTTTAGCGTACCTCAGAATAGTATAATATAAGCAGCCACTGACACATAACAAATGTTTGCAACTCAGCAGACTTCCTGGAACATCGCATTGGTCAGAAATATGTTAATATGGCCAATCCTAGCTGCAAGGGAGTCTGGCAAAACAAAAGTAGAATTCGTTTTTTCCAAATGTGACAGTTCTGAATTTTGATGCCGCTCGACATACCCTGGTTGTAAAAGTGACAAGGACACACCAAGAAGTCAGCTTATTGCTTCCCCAAAGCCAGGAGACTAGGGAACGTCTTCTCTTCTCTTCCCCTGTTCCTGTGACCTCCCTTGTTCTTGTTCTCTTCTGCTTCTCTTACTGCCTCCATCCTGTATGTAACTCAGAGGCGTGTCACGAATATTAAATAAGGTAATATGTAATGAGCTCACCCAGCGCTTTGTTTGTGCTCAAGAAGAATATACAGGTTAGATATAAAAAAAAAAGAAAGTTGGGAAAGACTTTCTGAATGCTGACAACTGTGCAGCCTTAGAGGTGTTCGAGAACTGAATGAACAGCGTGTGTCTCAGATTAGTCCGTGCTGCACTGCTGGAAGGTGGGTCATGATTTGCAGCAAGACTTCTTGCATTTGAATGTGCGGTAAAAAGCCACCTGTAGCCCACTCCTGGGCATGTACCCAGACAACACTCTAATTTGAAAAGATACATGCACCCCAGTGTTTGTAGAAGCACTATTTACAACAGCCAAGACAGGGAAGCAACCTAAATGTCCATCGATAGATGAATGGGTAAAGAAGATGTATATACACACACACAGTGGAATACTATTCATGCATAAAAAAGAACGAAATCATACCATTTGCAGCAACATGGATGGACCTAGAGATGGTCACGCTAAGTGAAGCAAGGCAGACAGAGAAAGACAGACATCATATGATATCGCTTACATGCGGAAGCTAAAATACGACACACGCAAACATATCTACGAAACAGAAACAGATTCACAGACGTAGAGAACAGCCTTGTGGTCGCCAGGGGAAGGAGTGGGAGTTTGGGACTAGCAGATGCAAACTATTATATATAGAATGGATTAACAACAAGGTCCTACTGTAGAACACAGGGAGCTATATTCAGTGTCCTGGGATAGACCATAGTGGAAAAGAATACAAAAAAGAATGTATATACATGTATAACTGAGTTACTTTGCTGTAACAGCAGAAATTAACATGACACTAAATCAACTATACTTCAATAAAGGTTTTTTTAAAAAAAAATCACCTGTAGCGTTTACCAAATGCAAATTCCTAGATTCCCTCTCCCCACCCCTGCTCATTGGATGGGTCTAGGACAGGGCCTGGGAATCTGCATTTTAAACAAGTGTTCCCATTTGTGACCAGATTCCTGAGATTCATTCCAGCTCCAAGATTCTGAGATTCTGCAAAAGCTGAATTGATTTTCAGATACTTTAGGAAAGCAGTGTCCTTATAGCTCTCCACGCCTGGCTTTTTTGATAGGAATTTTGGCATCCCAGACCTTCAGTCTCTGAGGAACTTTCCACAGAGGGGGCTCCTGTCAGGTTTGGGGACAGCCTCGGGGCTGGAGCCACGCTGGGGTGGAGGTAGGGCTGCTGCAGGGCGGGTAGGAAGCGCCACGGCAACCCGTGCTCTGTTATTCCAGGTTACCGTAACCCCCGCAGGCACACGCGTGCACGCACACACACACACACACTCACACTCACACAGAGGCAGGCGCGGCCACCTGCTGGAACAGAGGGACCGAGGCTTCTGCAAGCACACCTGTACCCGTGTGTACCTGCACACGGTTCCAGGGAAGCGAGGAAATCATCTGGCTAGAAATGGAGTTGGGATGCTGTCCCCTTTGAACATTGCAGCAGCATTTGTTCCTCTGCCTGGCCCTGTCCAGACGTGAAACATGTTCCCTTGTTGTGTGGACTCCTCCGTCTCTGCACCCTCCCTCTGTTTTCTTCAACCTCTCTCTGAGTATCCCTGCCCACATGCTCTCCGATCCATCCTCTTCCCCTCCGTGAGCACCTCTTCAGCGTTCTTTGATATAAATAAGGCGCTAAAAAAAGAATGTACTCAGAAGAGCACCTGGCGCATGGCACGCACTAGACAAGCCCTGGCCGTTATTTATTGTCTTACTCTCCTGGGCCCACCTCTTGCTGACCTGGCTCTCAACGCCCATTCTCCTCGCTCACTCCCTCACCCTCTCTGCCCCGCTGCCGTTCCCAGCTCTCTGGGATCTGGAGCTGTATTTTAACACCAGCCCATTTCCCTGCCACACAAAGGGGGCCTTTGTCACAGGTCCTTCCAGATGTTGAGTATTTGGAAGATACTCCGATCGGAAAGTATTTGTCCTCCAAATGCCCTCGGAAGAGGAATGAATCCAGGACAGGGATTCAGGAGTGGCAATCCCAGACCTCAGAGTTGGGACTCCCCGAGGGACCTGGGGAAAACTGGGGGTGCCCTGTGGTATCATGTCCCCCATCCTCGTCAATTTGGTCCCAGTTGGTTCACTCAGCACTTGACTGACGTGCCAGCAGAAGCCTGGCTCCGGGACCCTCTCCCGGCTGTGTACCTTCGAGTCGGCTGAGCTTGGTCACGTGTCCATTTAATTTGACCCAAAGATCAGTGAAAGTGCAAGGTGCCATGGGTTGAATTGGGCCCCCCCTAAAATTCACGTTGAAGCCCTATCCCCCAACGTGACTGTACTTGGAGGTGGGTCTTTCAGGGAGGGAGTTCAGGTTAGGTGCGATCGTAAGGGTGGTGTCTTCATCTGATAACATCTGATAAATTTATAATAAGAGGAAGAGAGAGAGAGATCTCCCTTCTCCCTGTGAGCCCACAGCGAGAAGGTGGCCATCTGCAAGGCAGGAAGAGAGCTCAGGCCAGAATCTGACCATGCTGGTGCCCTGACCTCAGACTTCCAGCCTCCAGAACTGGGAGAACGTAAATGTCTGCTCTTCAAGCCCCCTGTTCTGTGGTATTTTGTTACAGCAGCTGAGCTAAGACATGGCCAAGAATTGTGATTCACACTCAAGCAAAACCGTGGCTTCAGGAAGAAGGGTGACTTTTAAATGGAGGACACATGACCAGAACTGTGTGTTCTGATTCCAAATCCAGCAACTCTTCCATCACAGCAGGTCTCCTCTTTATCAGTTCCTCAAGAAAAATAGAACATACCACTGTCTGGGGACTCACCTGCAGGGTGGTGTCTGGCTGACCTGTCCTGGTACCTCCTGGCTCTAAGGGGCCCAGTGATGCCTGGGAAGTCAGGAAGGTGGTTCATAAACAGAGAAATTGAGATCCATCCAGGGGGCTTGGACAAGTTGCCCTGGGCCACACGGCGAGTGAGTGGGAAGCCAGGGCAGGACTGGAGTCTGGCTCTGGGTGGATTAGCACAGGGCCCTTTTCTTTTCTTTTCTTTGCTTTTTCCCGCTGTGAAATTAATTTAACTGTAACCAAAAAAAACTAGTTCTGAGAATTTGAGTCATACATTCAGTAGGATTCAGGGAGATTTTGTACATGTGAAACCTGAGCAAGCATTTATTAAAAAATAATCAAGTGAGGAATGATTACAGAGAAATAAAAAATCAAAACAAATTTTCGGCTTTCAAATTATAATGGAGATAATGAAGAGAAAGTTATCACTGCAGAACCTTGAACTATTAATGATGTCCTTTCTGGGGTATGCATTCACCCCCCGGAATAGAAAGGGTCAGACAGTAATTTAAAGCCTTGGTAATCCAAGTGTGGTCTGGACTTGCAGTGTTGGTTTCCCCCAAGAAATGCAATGTCTTGGACTCCACTCCAGAATCAAAAACTCCTTTTTTTTTTTTTTTTTGAAAACAAGTAGTTTATATGCAAATTAAAATACCAAAGCACCGCCATAAGGCCAAAGATTCTAGAGCTGCCTACAAGGTTACTAACCAAAGTACTTTGCAGCCAGCACAGGGCTCTCTTCTGATGGCCTGAAGCAACAGGAGGTGAGAAGCTCGCCCAAGGTTCAGCCATTCCTAGCCATATCAGCCGATGATCAGGCCACGTGGAGGCCGCCCAGACATCCCCCTGCCGGCCGGCCTGCCTTTTCGGAGCTCCCCCTGTTTATAGGCTAGACCCTCTGTTTCTGTGGGTCAGCCCCCGTTTCCAGGGTGCCCCCTCTGCTCCAGCCCGGCCCAGGTGTTCCACATTTCTTGTCAGCAGCTGCCCCCTTTAACCTCTCTGGGCCTCAGTTTCTCTCTTTACAAGGCGGCCGTTCTCCCCCAGAGGGCCTGTTACTAGGACCACAGAGAGAGGACCTCATGAGAGCAGGGGCTCGGGGAGGGGGCAGGGCAGGGGGGTAGTCAGCAGCCGCTTAGAAAGGGTCCGAGGGACACACAGGTTCTCCCACTGACTGTGTGGCCGCTGAGAAGTTGCTTTTTGCTTCTGTAGAGCGGGATAGTCCTCATAATAAAAGCTGGTTGGGGGTTTTTGGAGGTTTAGTCCTCAAAACAGGGTTCCCACACCGTCCCAGTTTGCCCAGGACAGAGGGGGTTTCCGTGATGTGAGACTTTCAGAGCTAAAACCAGGAGAGTCCCAGGCGAACTGGGACGAGTGGGCCACCCCTGCCTTAACCCTCCAAAGGAGGAGTTACCCGTGTTTTGGGGGCAAGCGCTAAACACTGGAGGTTACAGGGGTCCTAGTATAGCTTTGATGGTTGCTCCGTCTCCACGCACCCTCTTCCTCTCCCCGCTCTCCCCACACCAGGGATCTTAGCCTCGGCCATGTCACTTGCTGTGGCCAATGGAATGTGAGCAACCAGGTCAGGGGCAGAGGCTTCCTGGTTCGGTGCTTTGGGCTCCTGTGGTCCACCTCGAGAACAGCATGTCCCAGGTCTCTGCTGGTCCTTCAGTCGTGGCTCCGGCAAAAACACAGGTGGAGTGGATCTGAACCCACCTGGGGCAGATCGAGTGAATAACTCACTGTCTGCCCTGCCCCACCAATGAATCATGCCACCCCGAGTCCATTCCCCTTCACAGCGTGAAGCTGCCGTTTGTGACATCAAGAGGGGAGCCTGTGTCTGCTGACCCTCCGCCCCTCGCATCTTGGCCGGCGGCCTCGTGATTTGCTTTGACCGATAGGATGTGGCCAAAGTGATGTGCGTGGGATCCAGAGGCGAGCCCTTAGGAGACCTTGCGTGTTGAACCCTCCCTCTTGGGAACCCCGAGCCCCCCATGTTGTGAAGACGTTGGTCCAGATTAGAGACTGAGAGTCCACGAGAAAGAGAACCTGGGCTCCCCAGTGGAGAGCCAGCACTAGCTGCGGGACATCTGAGTGAGGCCATCTGGGACCCTAACCACGCGAGTGAGCCCAGGTGAGATCAGCAGATCTACCCAGCCAGCCCGAGGAATCACGAGAAAGAAGGAAATCGTTGTTTTTCTAAGCTGCTAAGCTTTGGGGTGGTTTGTTAAGCACAATGATAGAAAACTAATATCAACTCATAGCCTGGGATCCGAGCTCAGCCAATAGGCAACTTCAAGCCACGGCGCCCAGTTGCGTCCATCCCAGGTTGGCAGAACCGCAGTCGACCTGCAGGCCTGCGAATGTGGGAACAGATGCCTCCTGCTGTGAGACACTGAGTGTTCCCGTGGTGCGTCTGTAGCACAGTTGTGCCAGTAACTGATAACACGGGGGCATCCGGACCCAGGAGAGGCCTGCTCCAAAGCTCATCCTTAACCACCTTGCGGTCCTGGGGTGTTGCCTCACAGGTCACGAAACACCCAGGAGATGCTGATCTGTATGCCCAAGGCCATTCCCAGGCTGCGCAGAAGTGCCCAGAGACCCTTTGTCCAGCCTGGGTCCCACTTCATGATCCTAATTGTAGAGAGCCTTCCATGTTACTGGATGAAGAGGGGAGTGTAAACAGTATATCCTGAAATGTAAATTAAAATAGCACAGATGATACCCAGGAGTGTTGGAAGTAGAGAGAAACAAAAATGGTGGAGAAGAAAACACAGGAAACTACCCTTGTCACTTCAGGGTCGGGGACGTTGCAGACTGCATGGAACCTAATACCATCTTGATGAAGTTCAAAAGCAAAACTAAGCAACGTGTTTCTAGAGATCAATACACGTGTAGTCAAACCGAAAATAAAGGGATTAATAAACAGAGGTCAGCGTATTCGTCCTTCTGGGGAGCAGAGAGGACCGTGCAAAGAATGTCAGCGGAACCGATCGTGTTCCAGAACTTACGGTGGGTGGTGGCGTCCAGGTCTCCTGTTACCCACACGGAAGGGTGATGTCTGCACAGGAAGCAGCGTGACGTGATACGTAGGTGTGTGGACTCTGCCTGGGTTTGAATCCTGGTTTGCTGCTCGTTGGGTCTTGGGCAAGTGACTTAACCTCCTTGTCTCTCTGTGTCTCATCTGCAAATTCAAGATTGATGGTAACAGTGCCGACCTCCGAGACTCCGCAGGAGGAAGTGCGACGAGTGATGGTTAAATAAATGAGTTACAGATGTTACTTTGTATATATCGACGATTACACAGTAGCTTGGATTGAGTTGGAGGGGACACTCATCTGTGTTCTTTCATCAGTTCAGCCCCGATTAAACATCTGCTCTGAGCCAGGCACGGGGGCTTATATGGCTCAGCGGAAATAAGTTGGTGAGTTATGCGGCTCCAGCGCCATTTACTGATTCATAAGGAAAGCGTTTACTGCAGCCGGGGTTGTTGTAAAGACGCTCTTTCACAGGTATCAGGGACACAAGGGTTGGGAAAGGCTTCCTAGAGGAGGGGAATTTGGCTTAGCAGTTCGGAGCCCGTCTCCGGGGGTGGGACTGACTCTCTCCCCAGCTGGCCTGCGGTGACGGTGGAGTCCGCCTCGCCTCGGCAGTCAATGGGAGTGATTGTCGTGTGCGCGGGGAGGAGCTGGCTATGAAGTTCAATAATTAATTTGCCACAATTAAACCAGAGACTTCTGTCTCCAGAGCAGATAAGCAGACGGAGAGCTAACAGCAGGGAAGGGAGGGGCAGCTTTGACAAACCGGTTGTGAAGGGCAGGCCAGGCTGATTGAGTGTTGATAGTGGCCGTCATTGCTTTATTGTGGCAATAATATTGTCATCAGGCATCTGGGGGACCGAGGAAGACAGGCGCCTGCCGTGGGGGTCGGTGGGGGAAACCCCAGCCAGGCTTTCTTTGGGCCACCAGGGGAGGCTTCAGGGTCCCCGAGGCCAGCCCGCGTTGTCCCTTCCTGTCTGGGCCGGGTGGCCTGGGAACAGAGGCAGTGGGCAGATTTGAGGTCTCCACTGAGAGGCAAGTGAAGTCAGCAGAGGGGTCGTAGGCAGAGATGTGATCAGCCCAGGGGAAATGGCTTTCCTGGGAAGCAGGCAGGGAGCAGGCCGTGTTAGCTTAGACTCCAGGAAGAACTTCCTCCCAAAGCAGCAATAATGAGAATGGCCAACATCTGCTGAGCGCTTGCCAGGCGCCCAGCACTAAGTGCTTGACATGAATTCACTAATTCCTGTAACCTCAAGGTGGGTACTTTTATTATCCCATTATAGGGATGAGGGAACCAGAAAGTTAAATTCCTTGCCCGGGGTCACGTAGCTCCACGGCAGCAGAGACAGGAGTTAAACTCAGACAGCCTCTTCCTGGAGTCTCTAGACCCCAGGTATGCTGTCTTCCTAAAGGTGCCCATCAATCCGAGGTGTTTTGGGACAGTCTTATCTCTGGAATCTTCCTTGGCCCTCTTGTTCTGGCATTAATCGCTGGTCTGGCCACACACACACATCACACCATGCACATACCACATACACATAACAACACATGCAGGCACACATACCACACAGACATCACATACATGCACATACACAGCACACCCCACCTAAATGCACGTGAACATCACCCCCTCCCATCCCCCCACTCCCCCACCCCTTTGAGGAAGTAGCTCAACGGCCACAGAATCATTGACCCTACAGCCCCAATTCCTGGGGCAGCTGGGGAAAGACCGGGAGTCTTCCTGAAATACACCGAGGGTTGTGCTAGACCCACCAACACTTGGCGGCCAGGGCCACACTGGAAACAAACCTCATACTGGCCCTTGAAGTGGTCCACACTTCTGCATACTTGGCTCCCATAATCAGGTCATGTTCATCTTTGCAGGAGGTCTGCTGGGACCCCTTTAACTCTTGAAAGAGCTCATTAAACTGTACAATGGTCATGAGATGATGACTGGGGATCATGTCTGCCCTCCTTGACTTTATTAAATTGAGGTCCAGTGAGGGTGAGCGTCTCATGTAAGACCGGTCCACTGGTGAACCACAAATTGAGGAAGGAGAAAGCAAAACCCAAACGCAACCTCCCAAACCCCCAATGTGCCAGGATTGGTAGAGACTCTAAGACAAAGTAATGGGTGCTCACACCCCTTGGTACAGAAGTTACTTGGCCAGTCTGCTGAATGGTCAGGCAGTGACTTAGGAATGCCAGTGTGATTGATACACACCCTCTGTGGATTTGTCTCCAGAGTTAGTCAAAAGGAGATTACGGCACCATTGCACGTGTGGGTCTAGGATTTCCCTCCCTCATGCATCCTGGAAGAATGGGTGGGTTTATGGAACTGTCATGGGCTGATGGACTGACTGATGCCATCTGCAAGATCAGAGGTGGCCTGGGCTGCGGACTGGGTTCTGAGAATTAGATCCAGAGTGGGATTTCCAAAGCTCAGCACTGCGACCTCAGGGCTGGAGCATTCTGTGTCTTGGGGGCTGTCCTGTGCGTTGGAGCGTGTTTAGCAGAATCCTGGCCTCTCTCCACTAAATGCCATTTCCAGCCCCCCCTCCCACAGCTGTGACAACCAAAAATGTCTCCAGACCGTGTCCGCAGGGGGAGGGGAGAGAGACCACTGCCAGTCAGGAACCAATGGTGTCGAGATTTTAAAA
>NW_020174923.1:4958212-4958698 GCF_003031525.2 Neophocaena asiaeorientalis asiaeorientalis | reverse complement strand
GGGCTGTGCCTGTCCTCATGCCAGCCCTTGCCCTGCTTCTTCGTCCCTCTGGCTTCTCCGTCCATCCACACCCTTCCCATCTGTTCGATGGGTGTTGTGACGACTGTGGACCAGACCATTTGCTTTGGGAGTCAGGAGGGAGATAAACTCATGCCATGTCTCACAGCACCTCTTCCCCCAGCAAATGTGGTGGCAGGTGATCATTTCCAGAAGCAAGTCACGCCCGGGAGGGTGAGGGCCAGGGAGCTGGAGAAGTGGGACCTTCTTGCCCTTCCTGTCAAAGTCCTCTTTCTCCGCGACCTCTGCGAGTGGCCAGCTGAGACTCGAGTCCACTCTGCAGGCACGGACAAGCCAGCGGCACAAACACCCCTCTGTCCTTCCTCCAAAGGGAGTTTTCCTTCCTCCGTCCTCCTCCCCCTCCCCTTTTAGCAACTTTCATTTTGTTTCCCCCCCACCCTCAGCTCTCACTGCCATCCCCCCCCCCCC
>NW_020174923.1:4958082-4958193 GCF_003031525.2 Neophocaena asiaeorientalis asiaeorientalis | reverse complement strand
GTCTTTTAAGTTTGCTGCTTTTCCTGCCTGGGAACTCGGGTAATGAGTAACCATAGCGTGCTACAGGCAGCTGTCTCGGACAAACCCCGAGACTCCGCGGGAGCTGCATAA
>NW_020174923.1:4954517-4957756 GCF_003031525.2 Neophocaena asiaeorientalis asiaeorientalis | reverse complement strand
TTTTTTTTTTTTTTTAAACATCTTTATTGGGATATAATTGCTTTACAATGGTGTGTTAGTTTCTGCTTTACAACAAAGTGAATCAACTATACATATACATATGTTCCCATATGTCTTCCCTCTTGCGTCTCCCTCCCTCCCACTCTCCCCATCCCACCCTTCCAGGCTGTCACAAAGCACCGAGCTAATATCCCTGTGCCTTGCGGCTGCTTCCCCCCAGCTATCTACCTTACTACGTTTGTAATTGTGTATATGTCCATGACTCTCTCTCGCCCTGTCAAAACTCACCCTTCCCCCTCCCCATATCCTTAAGTCCGTTCTCCAGTAGGTCTGCGTCTTTATTCCTATCTTACCCCTAGGTTCTTCATAACATTTTTTTCCCTTAAATTCCATATATATGTAAATCACTGCACTTTTGACAATCCCTCTTTTCTCGCCTCCCCCCAGCCTCCCCGACCTGTACCCATTATCGTGGACTTCAGACTTGAAGCCTCTTCTCCCTGACTACGTGAACCCCGGGACGGGCTCACCGGGTGCTTTTGGGTGGCTTGTGGATGCCAGGGCGCCCGAGGGCTGATGTTTTTAGCGTGGGGGTGGTTTAGGTGCCCTGGGTCTCCCTTACCGTGGAGATGAACACAGTACCTATTGTCTTCTACTTCCCTTAATAATCCGATAGACCTCTAGATACCTGTTCCCAACCTTGTGTGCCGGGCTGTGCTATTAAGCTGTTTGAAAAGTGCTTTCCTAAAGCAGTGCAGGTCTGTTATGGGGTTAGTCACGTGCTCTGCCAGCAACGTGGAGGCTCATTAGGGCTGGCCTTGATTCGCGATATTATGTAGACAAGAGAGACAGACCAAGAAGGAGACTCTGCACGTTTGGCCTGTGGAAAATCTCCGAAGCGAGAGTCACATCCGTTCATGCTGTACACAGGTATTAAACACCTACAGTGAGCTGGCTGGTTGGCTAGTTCCTAGGGGCAACTACAGAAACGAACAGGGCATGATTTTCTGCCTCAAGTTTACAATGTGGTAGGGAAACTAGGAAAGAACCCCTGTCCTTAGATTATGGTTATATAAGGTAGAATGGGATAGATGCCCTAAGAGAGGTACGAGCAAAAATATCTAAGGAGAGTGGAGGAGGGAAAGGTCAGAATCTTTGGGGAGCATGAAGGAAGGCTGGGCTCCAGGAAGTAAAGATGGAGGGTGGTCCCTCCTCCAGGCAAAGGAAAAGTTTTAACAGAGAAATTGAGACCGGCAAGCATGTGGCATATCTGGGAAACGGCGAGGAGCTGGGTTGCTCAAGTCGTGGTGTGATGAATCGAGGCCCGTGGTATGTTTTAGATGCATCGAGCTACGGCGTGTAAGATGCATTCAAAGGGGAGGAATGTCAGCTACGGCGTGTAAGATACGTTCAAAGGGGAGGATGTCAGCTACGGCGTGTAAGATACATTCAAAGGGGAGGGTGTCAGCTACGGCGTGTAAGATACATTCAAAGGGGAGGATGTCAGCTACGGCGTGTAAGATACATTCAAAGGGGAGGATGTCAGCTACGGCGTGTAAGATACATTCAAAGGGGAGGATGTCAGCAATGTCCAAACCAGTTAGAAGATGCCAGCAGTCTAGATAGAAGAAAAGGAGAAGAGACAGGATGGGTTAGACGGTGAAGCATAGGATAATATAGGGCTTAGCAACTGATGGAGAGAGCAGAGGGGAAGTGGCCCTGAGGCTTTAAGCCTAGGTGACCAGCCGGACAGAACTAGGGAAACAGAGCAAATCAGGAGGTCCAGGGAAGGACCAGCACTGAGAAGCAAGATGAGCAGTGTGGTTTGGATGTGCTGAGTTTGAGAGGCCAGCAGGCCACCAAGGGGAAGATGTCCCAGAGCCAGTTGGAAATGGAGGTCTGGAGCTTTGGGGGGAAGTCAAGGCTGTCACCTCTCCCTAGCTCTCCACTCTGATGCCTCCACGAGGGCTGGATCTCTTCCTTTTGCCCATCCCAGTCCTCTTCCACCCTTCCCCCCCCTGCTCTGTGCTCCAAGAGCTGTTCTATCAGCATGGAATCCACAGGCTCTTTTGGCCTCTGGAGGCAGCCAGTGGAGCAACAGGCCAGAGACTGGCGGGTGAAAGGCAAGTGGCCACAGTCCTTGGCAGGTGGTCCCCCCTATGTAGCTGCCCTCTCTCGATTCTGGAAACAACGGCTTCCCTTGTTCCTGCTGACTTAGCGGGGCTCCAGCCTCACCACTGTGGCTGGTCCTGAGGCTCTGCCCTCTCCCTTGCTGGTTTCCCTGAACCTTTCCTTCCCATCCCCTTGCATGTAGTCCCTTTCTTAAGCTCTCTTCAGTCCCCCAGTTTGTTGGGCCATCTGGTTGCTGTTAGGACCCTGAATAATACAAAAATTAGGGTCAAAAGAGACACAGAATGTATCCTCTCTCTTTCTCACAGATGTTATTCCTGAGGAACCGAGGCCTTCTAAGAAATGCGCACAGAAGCATTACAATTGAGAAGAGCTTTACGAGCTGACATTTCCGAAATTGTCAGGGTGTCCTTCATTCTTCTGAATGTTAACGTACTGGTTCTTCATCTCTTGCTTTTGAACATTTCTAGATTCTTCTCTGTCATATTGTGTCTTCAACCGACTTACCCAGGTGACTTCAGACCTTCCTCTTAACACTAAGGGGAGTTGCTGTTCCAAGTTGAAGCCACGCCTTTTGATCAGCTTCTGCTTTCTTTCCTGCGGTGCCGATAGAGATGGACTTCTTTGCTATGATGGGTCACGGATAGTGGAGCCAGCATTACCTAAGCACAAGGGAATTCTGGGCAGGGGCAGTTGTCTTTTTCAAGTTTATTGAGACTTCTTCTAAAACTTAGGGAATCTTTTAGCTGGACGATTGTCTATAAGCATCAGTCTACTCTTTTTTTTGGGGGGGGTGCGTACGCGGGCTTCTCACTGTTGTGGCCTCTCCCGTTGCAGAGCACAGGCTCCGGACGCACAGGCTCAGCGGCCATGGCTCACGGGTCCAGCCGCTCCGCGGCATGTGGGATCTTCCCGGACCGGGGCGCGAACCCGTGTCCCCTGCATCGGCAGGCGGACCCTCAACCACTGCGCCACCAGGGAAGCCCGCATCAGTCTACTTTTACTTTTAATTTTTTTAAATTTATTTTATTCAAGTATAGTATGATTTACAATGTTGTGTTAATTTCTGCTGTATAGCAAAGTGATTCAGAGATGTATATATATATATA
>NW_020174923.1:4944475-4954330 GCF_003031525.2 Neophocaena asiaeorientalis asiaeorientalis | reverse complement strand
TATATATATATATATATATATACACACACATTCTTTTTCACGTTCTTTTCCATGATGGCTTATCACAGGATATCGATTACAGTTCCCTGTGCTCTACAGCAGGACCTTGTTGTTTATCCATCCTCTATGTAATAGTTTGCATCTGCTAATCCCAAACTGCCAATGCCTTCCTCCCCCACCTCCCCTCCCTCTTGGCAACCACAAGTCTGTTCTCCATGTCTGTGAGTCTGTTTCTGTTTCGTAGATAAGTTCATTTGTGTCACATTTTAGATTCCACATATAAGTGATGTCATATGGTATTTGTCTTTGTCTGATGTACTTCACTTAGTGTGATAATCTCTAGATCCATCCATGTTGCTGCAAATGGCATTATTTCATCCTTTTCTATGGTAGAGTAGTATTCTATTCTATATATAGAGAGAGAGATCTCCCTATGTATCGAATATATCACATCTTCTTTATCCATTCATCTGTCCATGGACATTTGGGTTGTTTCCATGTCTTGGCTATTGTGACTAGTGCTGCTGTGAACATTGGGGTGCGTGTATGTTTTTGAATTCGAGTTTTGTCTGGATATAGGCCCAGGAGTGGGATTGCCCAGTCATATGGCAGCTCTATTTTTAGTGTCCTGAGGAACCTCCATTCAGTCTACTTTTCAATGCGTGCATGCACGCCATGCTGTGGTGGCTTTGCCGTCTTGATAGTTGCTGTGGCTGTCTTTATCACGACCTCTTAGCGCATGGTTTTGGGGCTGAACTTTAGCTGCAAGTGATAGACACCCACCCAGCTGGAACTAGCATGGACCCAAAGAGGAATTGATTGGAAAGATTTGGGGGGCAAAATATAAACCCAAACGGAAGAATGAATTATCCAAGGCAGATTGGGAAGAATACAGTCTGTCCTCAGAACACGTGTGCTACTGTTTATGTCTGCAGGGTAGCTCTCTTCTCTCCTGTTGCAGGTCTGTTCTCTTCACGTGGTGGGAAGAGAAACTGTCCTCAGAGGAAGGGAGGAGTCCTGGGCGAATGAACATTCTTTCTGGGCGTTGTTAAACAGCAGTTTATTTTAGAAACAAAGTGATGAGGATTAAAGAGACTTTGCTAAGTTCCACAAGCACCATTTGACATATTCACAATTTAATAGAAGCTATCAGTTAAGCAAATAAATAAATGGGGTAATGGCAGTGCCAGTGTAGGAATAGCTCATTACTTTCTGACTGTGCCTGATAGGGTGGTGACTGAGGCAGTGTGATCATGGACCATCAGTGAGATGACATGGGTTCAAGCCACAGCTTGTGTGACCTTGGACACGTCACTCCTTGTTTCCCTATCTCCCAAAGTGGGAACCATGGTACTTGTCACCTCGAAGTGTGGTACTTGTCACCTTGAAGTGTGGACGTGAAGTTTGAATGATACAATGTTTGTAAAAGGATGTCGCAAAGCCTCTTAGATTTTAAGATGCGAGAGGGGAGAAACCGATACATAAATACCAACACAGCCTCAGGTTTCTGTAGGCCATTTGCAGCTCACTGAGTTTCAAGGTCACCTTGCAAGATAAGGAGGGATAGGAAAAAGTCTCCCCACATTTGAGATGGAGTAAACAGGTCCAGAAAGGTCGAGTGACTTCACCAAGATCACAGCAGAGTCAGTGCCAGAGTGTGCTAGGCATTCCAACTTCAGCCCGGAACAGTCAACATGACCGGTTAGTCACGGATGCCTTCTAGACGAGCGACACAAACCCCGACATAACTTACGAGTTTAAACAGTGATGACATGTACTTCTTCACATAGCAAGAGTTCTAGTGGTAGGACGGCTCCAGAACCAGTGGATTCAATAGATCAGTGATGTCACTGGGGACCCTGGTTCTTTCATTTTAGCTCTCCCAGCCCCAGAGATGCCTTCACCCTAAGGCTAGTTGCTGGCATGGGTGCAGATGGCTGCTATTGGCAATTAAGTCTGTGTGCTTCCTTGTTCACAAAAGAAAAAAGGAAAAAGTCATCCGAGTGTGGAATATGTTTATACATATTCCATAGACAGCAATGATACACTGCTGTGTAAAGAACTACCCCAAAACTTAGTGGCTGAAAACCCACAAACATTGTACTCTATCTCACAGATTTGTAGGTCAGAATTTGAGCAAAGTTCACCTGAGCAGTTTTTCTGTCTCATGTGGCATCAGTGACAGCCATTCAGTGGTTTTCAGCTGGTGGATGGCTAGTCTTGGGGGGGTCCAAGGTAGCCTCACCCACATGTCTGACACTTGGCTGGAGATGTCTCAGTTGGGGTGGTTGGCCAGAGTACCGATGGTCTGGCCGGAGCACAGATGGTCTCTCCAAGGTGCTCTCAGATTACTCAGAATTTTCCACGGTGGCTCAAGGATGCCAAGAAGCTGAATGGCTTCTTATAATTTAGCTTCAGAAATCTGGGAATGTTACTTCTAGCACATGCTCTTGGGCACTAAAACTAGTCACTCGTCTCCAGCAACAAGGAGAGAGACTTAGATTCCACCTCTCAGTGGGAGGAGGACCGAAGCCTTTGTGGCCATCTTTGTGTGTTCTTTGGACTGATGGAGCAAGTTTCTGTCGTGTTCACCAACCCCCTTTCCCAGAGCAGTCACAGTTGCCAGAGGATGACTGTGTCACCTGATCCCCTCAACACCCTTACATCCTTCCACCTGGAATTTCTTCACTAGAGCAATAGAGACCCATTGCTTCAGTTGCTCTGAAGTCTGGCTGGCAGAGAGGTAGGGGATGTCAGGAAAATCTACAGGTTGTAGGGTCAGAATAATTGGAGTTCAAAGCCAGTTCAAAGCCCGCCATGAGACCTTGGTCAAGGTCTTTGGTCCTCTCTAAACCAATTTTCTCATCTGTAAGGGAGGTAGGGTAACGATGGGCTCCGCCACTGGGGTTGGGGGACAGGCTTGGGTGTGCTTGTTGGCTGTTATTACCTACCCCTCCTTTCTGCCGCTCTGCCCCTCAATCCGTCCAGCCCAGACTTTCAGAGTTGGTTGAGGCAAGTGAGGAGGTGATTTCAGAACCTCCAGCAAACAAAGCCTCAGTGTTCCCAGAAGAGGGCAGGTGTGTGTCTCCTCCTTCCTGAGGGGGATGGTAGGAGCAGTGGGCGGGCCCGAGGCATTTTTCCAGCGCCGCTCAATCACATCTCCCACCCATCTGACCCCCTCCCCGGAGTGGAAGAAATGGCGGAAAGGAGAATGGAGGGCATCTCAGGTGAAGGCCTGGACCAGTGCTTTGAGACGATTTGCATCACAAAACTTCTTGCAGAATCAGGGTAGGGCTTCCTGCTAACCCAAGGAGGACCGCAGGGCCAGTCAAACTCTGATTCCCCGCCACACACACCCGGGGACCCCTCCGTGCAATGCTGTATTTAATTTTGCTAGTTCTGTGAAAAGGAGAAGGCGTATTCTTAGATGGATCCCATTCCTTCCGTCACCTTGGGCCCGGGCGCCTGGGTGTCCGGGGCTTTCTGAAGCCGCTGCGTTTCCAGGGGAAGATGTGTGTTCTGGGTCAAGCAGCTTCTTGCCGTCATGGGAGACGTGGAGGAGAACTGGCTGCTGCGTCTCACCTGGATGTTAGACTGTGTCACACCTGTTCTGATGATGTCCTTCTGATAATGCAGAAGAGGACAAGCTTTCTTTTCTTCCTGGTCATCTCCCTCACATGCACCTTTTCCCTGCATCTTAGCCTTTGCCTCAGCCACCTCTACATCATCCTTTAACCAGACTTCTCTGCTTTTAAAGCCAAAGTAGAGTCCAGCTCCTCCAGGAAGCCTTCTGTGGCTGTACAGGTGTGTGCGCCAGCAATGATCCAGTTTTAATCAGTTTTGTAACTTGTCCTTTCCTTGGAAAAGCCTCTCCAAGTCAGACTCTCGTTTTCCTCTATTACAGCCTCTTCTTTGTACCCTTGTCGGCTTCTTCATTTCTTATCACACTCTGCAAGTATTTAGTTTGGTTATTCACTTATTTATTGTTTGTCTCCCCTGCAAGGACAAGGACCTTGACTCTCAACTTTGCAGTTATACCCCCAGTGCCTTGCATAGTGTCTGGTGCTTACTTGGTGACAAATAGTTGAATGAATGAATGATCAGATGAGTGAGTGGTCCCCAGTTCCATGCAGAGGCAGAAAACTACCAACTTCCGTTCTTCGCAGCACTTCTCAGGCCGACACTATCCGTTTTTTTATTGTTTTTTGTTGTTTTTTTTACAGCGCGGGGCCAGGTCCTGTGAGACCTGGCAAGCCATGGTGGCGATGTCACCATTTGAGCCCTGTTCTTTCTCTCTCTTTTTTTTTTTTTAAAATTTATTATTTATTTATTTTTGGCTGCGTCGGGTCTTAGTTGCGGCGCGCAGGCTTCTCTCTAGTTGTGGCGTGCGGGTTTTCTCTTCTCTAGTTGTGGCGCACAGGCTCCAGGGCACGTGGGCTCTGTAGTTTGCGTCATGCGGGCTCTCTAGTTGAGGTGCATGGGCTCAGTAGTTGGGGCGAGCCGTCTTAGCTGCCCCGCGGCCTATGGGATCTTAGTTCCCTGACCAGGGATTGAACCTGCGTCCCCTGCATTGGAAGGTGGATCCTTTACCACTGGACCACCAGGGAAGTCCCGACGCTATCCTTTTTGTATGTGGTAACACCACCCACCTTAACCCCTCATGATGCCGTAAACTGTCAGAAATACTGACCGGCAGAATGGTGCTGGTGTGCACGCACTGCCAATTCATTCTACCAGCTTGGGCAGCTGTGGGACCGCGCGCTGGGTGGAGCTTTGTGGCTGAGATCTGGGGGTTGACTCAGTACAATGTGGAGAATGAATACGTTTGTCCACTTGCCAGGACACCCTTTACCTGCCTTTCCCTTGTTGCCGAGGTAAGCTTGTCAGCCAAATGTGGACGTAGGCCCTATTGAGGGTATTTTAAAAACATGATATGCTTCTTGACCCTAAGACAATGCAATGTATTGGAGGAGCCAATAATGCAAATAATCAGTGATGAAAAAGAGCACATTGTCAATGTTGAATGAATGGCATGGATAACGGTGTAAAGCAAGTTCTGAGAAGAGAGCCATCACTGGAATGGGGCGGTAGGGAAGGCCAGCCCGGAGGAGCCTTGGAGGGCACGCCTGGCACGGGGCATGGCGTAGGGATGCCACTCAGTAAGGACAAGCCTGGCAAAGGCGGAGGAACATTCCAGGCAGGAAGAATCGGGTAAGTAATAGGTGGGAGGTTATGAGGACCCGAGCTAGGGTAGGAATAATGGTGGAAATCAGACATGTCCAAGCATGGAGGGCTCAGCTAAGGGATGGAGCAAAAGAATCAAAACGGATCCAAAGATTTCAACCCTGGTGTCTGGGAGACTTAGACAGTCATAGGCACGAATAAAGAATCTAGAAAAGAAATCCAGTTTGTGGGTGGTGGCTTATTTTGAATTCTTCTCAAAGCAGATGTGTACTTGGGTGTAAGTCACTGATTTGGGAGTTTATCTTTGGAAGCACCTTGAAGGATGGGGGTGCGAAGAGTGAATCAGGAGCGGGGAAGTCAGTTAATGGTGGGTTAATGAGAGGTTATGCCTTGGGCATTCAGGGCTGAATCTTACTGGGGACCCTTTGAGCAACTGCGTAGAGTAAAATTCAGAATGGCCAAATCGAAGGAGGGAAAGGATGGGCTATTTATCCAACGACTCCCTTCCCTCGTGGCTTCAGGGTTTTCCTTGGAGGCGTTAAGCCCCTGGCACTTCTGAGATGCTCCCGCAAGGAGCTGAACAAGCCCCAGGAGCATACCGAGGAGCTGGTATTTACTGAGCGCTTGCTCTGTGCCAGGCACCGTCCCAAATGTTTTCCAGCTCTTAACTCATTTGTGCCTTGAAACAGCCCTATGAATTATCCCCATTCTACAGATGATGACACCGAGGACAGATCCATCAGTACCCTGTTACTAGAAAGTACCAGAGCTGGGCTTTGAGCCTAGGATTTAGTGTGGCTCAGATCACCCGCTGAACCTGACGCTTTCTTGCCTCAAAGTGTACCTACTCTTAGGTAGATTTCCCCTTTTTGATGAGCAAAACAATGGAAATTTAGAGACTTTCCCAAAGTCATGGCGCACAGACCTGTGCCCTCATACCCTGTGTTATGTGTGTTGATTGATGAAGACAAGGTGTCCGGCTTTGAGCACTCACGTCCCAAGCCAGTGCTTTATTCCCACCATCACACTGACCGCTCTCTCCTGCACTGTGGTCCGTTTAGATCCATCACTTTGTTTGTCACCATTGCAGGACTGTTGGAGGCATCTCCTTTCGATAAGGGGGAGTAGAATGGGTGACAGAAGAGCATACGTGGGGCAGGGATGGGGCAGAAGGAAGGACCCGAGAGCAGGTGGAATCATGGGGTCACTAACATTTATTGGGCACCTGTCATAGGAAGGACACTGTGCTGGGTGCTTTCTACCTGTCCAGCCACCAGCTTGAGCAGGGCACCTACTCCTCCTGGAATAGACTCTGGTGCAGCAGGTACAGGTGTAAGAAGATTCAGCCCTTGCTTCCCGGAAATTTACAGCCACACTACCTGGAAGCATGGAGTAGGGTAGAGATGTTTCTGAGAGATGCCTCTGGGTTTGAGCCCTGACTCTGCTCTTTGTTTGCTCCACGACATTAAGCAACTCGCTTAACCGTTCCCAGCTTTGATTTTTCTTTTCTCTAAGATGAGATTAATAATAGCACCTACCGTTGGCATATTGAGAGATTGTATGACATGAGACATCATAAATGTTCAGGACAGTGCCTGGCACACAGCAAGCTCCCAGAGAACGGAGAACCTCAGCAACTATGACCTTGGAATTGGCGCTACCGGTAAAAACAAGTGTACGCTGGTGCCAGGAACCCTACTGCAAGCACTACATCGAATTTCCAAATACCTCTGAAGCCCCTATAGGAGGATCATGACAAAGAGGAATGAATGCCTGACCTCAAGAAACTTAGTCTAGAAAAGACTCAAAGTGCTCGTTGGTTGAATGGAGTTCTCTCAGGTCATGGACATCTGGGAGGACTTCATGGAAGAGGTGGCATGTGAGCTGGCCTTGGAAGGTCGGTAGAAGATATGTACAGCGCTCCATAAGCAGAAGCAGTCTGGGGAGAGGAGGCACTTGGATCTACAGTGAGGACTAGAGAAAGCTGAGGTCGGCCTGGAAACAGCAAATATTCCAGTTAGCTTGGAGTACAGGGGGTGTTGTTGGATAAGGTCAGACCATAGAAGGCTTTTGATGCCAAGCTGTCAAGTTTACATGTAATTTTGTGAGCAGTGAGGGGCTTCTGGAGGTATTCTTCCTCCACAATTTTCATTTATATGTACTTGAAATTTAACACACTAATTCTGAATTTAATTTGGAAATGCAGAAGTGCAAGAATAGCCAAGCAACTCTTGAAGGAAAGTGGGTGAAATGTCCCACTGAATATTAAGATCTAAGAATTTCATAAGAATTAAAGCATGTGATGATGGCATGGAGTTAGAAAAAAATGGACCAATAACAGAACAGAACTACGAACCTGCTCTCAAAATGTGGAAACTTGATACATGAGAGAGTAGATACTGCAATTTTTTACCACCTGCATGTGGGTGGATATTTATAAGGGTTGTGTGTGTATATATATATATGATTTTAATCTATTTTAGAATAGATTTACAGAACAGTTGCAAAGATAGTACAGAGAGTTCCCATATACCTCACACCTAGCTCCTCCTGTTATTAGCATCTTTTATTAGCATCTTACTTGCAACAGTGAATGAATCAATATTGATACATTATTATTGATTAGACTCTTGCTTTATTCAGATCTCCTTAGTTTTGATCTTACGTTCTTTTTCTGGTCCAGGGCCCCACTTTACATTTAGTCGCATATTTCCTTAGTCTCCTCTGGGCTGTGAACGTTTCTCACATAAGACTTTCCTTATTTTTGGTGACCTCGATAGCTTTGAGGGAGCACTGGTCAGGCATTTTGTAGAATGTCCCTGCACTGGAATTTTTCTCATGATTAGATGATAAGGGAGCACTCTGTGCCCTACCCACCCTCCACACTTTACTCTTGGAAGGAGAGCAGCCCTACCTTAAGGAGCCAGAAGTTGTGCTCTAGTTCCTTCAAGGCAGCATAAGCTACATGAATTTTATGTTCCCTCATATATTTATTTATTCAATTATCCACGTATATCCATGTGGAATCATGAATATTTGTTTTATACTTTGGGTTATAATCCTACACCATTGTACTTATTTTGTTGCTCAGATCATTCCCCGACTTTGGCCATTAGGAGCTCTTTGAATTGGTTCCTGTATCCTTTCGATGTACCCCATCACCGTGTGACGCGAGTGCATGCGCTTTCAGGCAGTCTTACTTTCTGGGGCTGTGAGATGCTCCTGGCTCATCTTGTATATTTCCTGCCTCAGTCCTAGAATCAGCCATTTCTCCAAGGAGCCCTGGTTCGTTTTACTGGACAGTGTTATTAGAAACAAACCACGGCTCTAGTGCTTATTGCTACTGGGGTATCGTTGCTTCTAGGACCTCTCAGCAGAGAGAGCAGGGAGATATGTGTGCGTACTAACCCATGTGTATGCACATATCAATAAATACCCTGCAGGACTGTGAGACGATACATTTCTGTAGTTCTAAGCCATGCCTTTGTACAGCAGTCCCAGGAAATTAACACAAGCCCCCCCCCCCACCGCTTCAGCCTGTCCCCCTTCCTTCTTTTATACCCTCAGTGTTTCCTCATAGGCATGGCTCTCTTGCCCTCCTTTGTGGTTGCTTTGTGTTTGTGTCTTTTTGTTTGGCTGCTTCCTAACCATTCCTTCCAGAATGAGGTCAGACACCCGCCTTCTGGACAGCTTGGCTGTTGCCCCCAGGCAGGGTTAGGTGCACGTGGTCCATACAGCCTCTTTCACATCCACGCAGTTATCACGATGCCGTGTCCTCCTCAGGCTTGAGTGAGCCCCTCTGGCTTGACTCCTGCTTTCCTGCGTCCAGTGTGTGCAGGTGGTGAATGAACTAGAGGCGGCTGCAGAACTTGAAGCCTGACTGACCGGGCCGTGGGAGCTCCAGAATTTTAATCTAGGAGGGTCTCAGGGTGGCAAGTGGTTTGCACAAGTGGAGCCTTGAATCTTTTTTTTTTTTTTTTTTTTTTTTTTGCGGTATGTGGGCCTCTCACTGTTGTGGCCTCTCCCGTTGCAGAGCACAGGCTCCGGACGCGCAGGCTCAGCGGCCATGGCTCACGGGCCCAGCCGCTCCGCGGCATGTGGGATCTTCCCGGACCGGGGCACGAACCTGTGTCGCCCGCATCGGCAGGTGGACTCTCAACCACTGCGCCACCAGGGAAGCCCCAAGTGGAGCCTTGAAATCAAGTTTGCTTAGCACTTAGGGATGGGGAGATCAGGCCGCCCTGGAGGGTCACCTCCCTCTACGATCCAGTGGTAGCAGACACTAATATCCCGTCTCTGTGTCAGATGAAGAATCCAAGGCATACATGGTAATTCCAACGTGAAGGGCACACAGCTAGTTGCTGGCAGGCAGGGGTTGCAACTTAGCTGGGTTTGCCCGACTCCAGGGCTACTAAGGTTGGTCGTCCTGGGCAGAATTTAGCTCGGTGTGACCCACCTTATGCACAGAGGGCAGCCTAGACCTAACGGAGCTGGCAGTGAGGCTGGAATCCCAGCCTTGTCTCCGGAGTTAGGGCGCCGGGGAGGACAGCTGTTGGCGGGCGGACCCCAACCATCCCTACGCTGCTCTGCGTTTGTTGTGGCTGGAAGACGGAACTACATCTCCCAGGAAACAGTTCGTCCCGCTCCCCGCCCTCCCCACCCCTCCCCGCC
>NW_020174923.1:4937231-4944269 GCF_003031525.2 Neophocaena asiaeorientalis asiaeorientalis | reverse complement strand
CTCCCCGCCCCTCCCCGCCCCGGGCCCGGCTGCTATTTAAAGGCAGAATGGTCCGGCCGCGGGCAGAGCGCGGAGGTGGCGCGGGCGAGGCGGTGTGGTTACGGGGCGTCACGCCCCGTAACTGGCAGCCGCCGCTCGGTGCTTCTCACCTGAGTCTCTCTTGCCCGGCGGGCTCCCAGCCCCCGCCGCCCGGGCCCCGCGGACCTGCAAACCCCAGGCCCGGCGGATTTGCCCTTGGCGCTTTTCCGGGCTCGGCAGAGGGGTTCCCGGCTGGGATCTCTGGGGTCGCGCTGGCGATAAGCAGCGAAGAAAGGCGAGGCGCTGCTCTCCGAGCGCGAGGAGGCGGGGTGCGCTCGCCGGGGTCGCCGGGGCGCCGCTGGGGAACCCGGGCCAGCGAACCCAAGCGCGATTTCCGCGGGTCCCGGGCGCAGAGGCCGGGGCTGCCGGCGCTTTGGCCTTGGATGGAAAGTTGGGAATGGGGTAGGGGCCTCCGGACCCCCTAACGTGGATTACTTGGTGCGTCTCGGCCGGGCTCGGATGACCCACAACCTCGTCTCCATCCGTGGATTGATGCACATTCTACCTAACAGTCGAGTCCCTTACCTGTAGGTAAGTTGCCCCGCGATTCGGGGGAAGAGGGGGGGATTTCACCCCCTGCGTCGCTTTATGAAGGTCATGGGGTTCTGGGTTGAAATTTTTGTTCTTGTAATTGGCATCTTTCCAGAGGTCATTTTAGCCATCCCTCTGCCTCCAAGCGGAGTCGATTCTCCCGGTGGCGGTGGTCATCGCCCATCCTGGGCGCTCTCGGTCATCTCCCTTTCCAACGCCTCCTGGCCGCTGGCTGCCCCGGGGGACAGAGCCCCAAGTTGGGGAGAGGTCCGCGTGCTGGGCGTATCCGCCCGACCCCCCATCGCGCTTACCTTCTCACCTTGTCGCCCTGCAGGGCCCGTTACCTCGAGAGCTGAGCCGCCTCGGTGAGCTCCCGTCGTCTGCCCACTGGCTACCCAGAATGCGATCGGGGCGCAGCGCTTGGAGCCCCTCTCGCCGGGGGGGTGGTGAATGTCCCTGGTCCCCGGTCCTGGTTGCTGGTGAGCGGCTTTACTGCAAGGACTGCGCCACCCATCAGGCGTCTTTCTGAACGGGTGGGAGGTAGCAGGCATTCGGTCCAGGGCGTACCCCCGCCCCCCCGCCGTCAGTGCAAATTGTTAATGGAAGAGGTTTCCCGGCCAGCGCGGGGAGGGGGCGTAGTCTTGAGTCCTGAACTGGAAGCAAGCTGCTTCTGAATCCATAGCCCCCTCCTATCCTCGTCCTTTTGTGTGGGCGCTGTTTGGAGCGGCGCCGTGCCTGTCACTGAGTAGGTGCAGAGTAGATGTCTGTTGAATGAATGAGCGAATCCGCCTTGATGTGCAGATAAACCAGGGGCCTCCTTTTCCTGCTCCCCCTTTGGCACTTGTCCTCCACTCTTTCCCCCGAAGATGGTTTCCTGGGGGTGCTTTCCCAGATATGGGGTTCCCTCCCCTCCCTCCAGCCCTGTTGGCAGTCTGTCTGTGATGATCCATTTCCTGCCCAGAAGTCCCTCCTGCATAGAACACTTCTGGAAGCTGTCACCGGTCTCCCTTGGACTGTGTGCAGGGTGCCAGTGCCTCCCGTGAGCACCTGCTTGGGAAGAGGGGGAGAGCCAGGCACCACAGGAAGAAAAAAGGTGATGTGTGTTGGTACCGCCCCTCCCCCAGGAGCCTGTGCCCTGGCCACACCCAGGTCCGTGGAACTGCCCACGTTGGTGCAGTATGTACCCTGTGGCCCTTCCTCACCTTCTCTGGGAGAGGAACTGTTGAAATTGCCCCACTGATGGCCGGAAGCCCCGCCTCTGCACCCCTTCTGATTTTAAAGGTAATCCGTGCCCTTTCTCTGTCTTTTATAGAAAACTACAAAAAAGAGCAAAAAACAGGAAAGGAAACACCCAGTTCCCACAGTAATGCAGGCAATTTGACATATGTCCTCACTGCTGAAATCCTGCAATACGTACAACCTTGTTTTCCGCTTTATTCCCCCTCGCTTTGTTTTTTTTTGAACATTTCCCCACATAATGACTGTATTCACTGCAGGCATTGAATCATAGTTTGCGTGACAATTCTCCCATTGTTGGACACCAAGGTGTTTCCAGATTTTTACCCTTTGAATTCATGCATTGGTGAGTGTCTTTTGTACATAAGGATTTGCACATTCTGAATTATTTCCTTTGGAAAATTCCCAGAAGTCACTCTCTTTGCTCTAAGTCAGTCATGTCTAAAATCAGAGGAGTGGCCCTCTTGGTAGACATTTACGAGGTGGGCTTGGAGGAAGATTGCACCACTTAGCCAGCAGATAATACCACGGCTGGGAGCCAGAATACAGTAGGAGCCCAGACAATGCTTACTGAGTGAATGCAGTTTTTGTTTCGTTTTGTTTTTCCTGAAGCAAAGAGTTGATCTGCATATTGGTTATGAGAGTAACTTGAAATTTGCCTTCAGGACTAGGGTCGAAATGATATTAGCAATGCCAGAGACTGAGATTTACTAGGAGGCTGTCCTTTTAAAAAGTATTATTAACTTTTGATTTTGATAGAAATCTAGATTTACAGGAGAGTTGCGCAAACAGTACACGGAGTTCCCTTATACCTGTCACCCAGCTTCCCTATATGTTAACATCTTATAGATCCACAGTGAGATGCTCAAAGTGGGGGATTAACATTGATAGAATACTTTGAACTAATCTCCAGGCCTTATTCAAATTTTTCCAGTTGTCCCACTAATGTCCTTTTGCTGGTCCGGGATCCATTTCAGGATCCTGCATGGCAGAAAGTGCTGTCTTGTGAAAAAGTGAACGTTGAGAGGGATTCAGCAGGCTGTCTACTTTAAAGACCACTTAACTGAGGCATGATTGACATACAGAAGGTTATACATGTTTCATGTCTGCAACTCGTGAGTTTGGTGATAAGTATACGCTGTGAATCTGACACCACAGTCACCACAGTCTTTGTCGTAAGCATACCCATCACCTCCAAAAGTTTCCTTCCGCCCTCTTATTTATTATTTTACTATTTTTTGGCGACAAGAACACTTAATGGACGCTCGCCCCTCTTAGCAAATGTTTAAGTGTACAATATAGGATCCTTAACGATAAGCGCTGTGCTACAGGAGGGCGCTAAAGCTTATTCATCTAGGCAGACGGTCTTTATTCTGGAGATGGTTCAAAATTGAGAAGTCCATCCCATCTCCTTCCCCAGGTTAACTCACCCCCTCCTCACTGTTTACGGCCAGCAGGGCAGATGAGACCCTCCAGGGTGTAGAAGGGAGAGAACCCTTGACCATGAGTGGGAGAAGCATCTCCGTGTACCCTTCTCCTTCCTTCCGTGGACCTCCCCTGGGAATGAGTCGTTTAGTAGAAATCGGGTTGTAGCCTGATCTGTCCCAGCGTGCCTTGGGGGTGTGTGTAGGTGGAGGATGACATCCGGGTGCGTGAGAGCCAGCTGTCAAGCCCCGAACCCGGCGGCGGCGAGTCCAGCGTGCCGCGCCTGTGATTCACGCCGCCTGAGCGGCAGGTGTGTCGGGCGCTAAGTGTGCAAACCCAGCAGAGGCAGCGTTCACTGGTGATCTGGGCAGATCTAAGGGAACACGGGTTTCCGCTCGTGCCTCAGTGTGGATTGAGGGTTTTGTCCAGCAATCTTGGGCTGGGGGGTGGGGTCCCCCTCTTCTTTAGGGCTGAGGAGAGCCAGCCTGGAGGGGTATTTGGAAGCCACTCATGTGGATGGAGGCTGGCCCAGCGTCTTTGCATAAGAGAGCACTTGTGTGAAGTTGAGGAAACTCATGAAAGAGGCCCTTCTCCTGCCGCCTGCAACAGAGACCACAGTAGTCCAAACCTTCCACCGACAATACACACGCAAACTCGGGCTGTCTTCTCCAGCTGGGGGTGGCTGCCCGCAGTTAGAGTGTAGGCGATGTTTGTTTGGGATGAGGAAGTTCTGAGGTTACTTAAATCTCAACCAACCAGACTTCTGTTGTCCAGATAGAGTTTCTCATTACTGTTAGGGTCTGGTCGCCTAGACTTGATTTTTCTTATACTCCCAGCCTTCCTGTTATAGCTTGTAAACTGAAAGATATTCATCCTCTCTCTCTCTCTCTCTGTCTCTCTCTCTCTCCCTCCTTCCCTCTGTCCCCTGCCCTTTGTGCACTGGCACAGGCGTTTTCTATCACCAGCCAGCTCCAGTTAGGATCATAACAGGAAGTGTCGGTGGGAGAGGGCTTGGGGGATGTTGTGACTAAACGGTCCTGGAACAGCCCTCTGTCTGCACCTGCCTTGTCCCTCTCCTCAGTGACTCCTCATGGGTCCTCCCTGCCCAGCTCTTCCCAGATCAGTGTGGACCCGCTTCAGCCAGCGTACTTGGAGCTGCTCCCCCAGCCCCCTGGCCTGCACCCTGTGGTTTGCATAAAAACGAAGTGCTTGGAGAATTTGGTAAAAATCTGAGTATTCTTAGCAGCCATCCCCACCCTCCCCCCACCTTTAGAGGTTCTGTTTTGGTACATGTCGGGGGTAGCACTCAGAAATGGGTATTTTTAACAAGCACCCCAGGCCATTTTAATACAGGTGGGCACTGTAAGAAACAGGGAGTTGATTGACTTCTTGGCCGGCTAAAGCCAGAAATGAGCCTTTTCCCACTCAAGCGTAGCCAGCTGCAAAGCTTCTCTGTCCTCCACCTCCTCCAGGAAGTCTTCCCAGCTTGCCTCCACCTGGTCTGGCCCCCACATCTACTTACTTGTTTTGTTGGCACAGGTTGTGACATAGAAGTCTTGAAATCTGGTGCCCTTTGTACTCAGTGAAGACAGAAGCGGCTGTATTTGGGTGAACGATAAAGAACTGCCGTTCTGGGCTTTAGGTATAAGATCTGCAGCCTCTCCTCTGGGGTTTGTGAGTTCCCTGGGAGCCTGGGCAGCTTTAAGAGGCAGCTCCCTGGGACATTTGTGTGCCCAGGCAGACCCTGCTACTTCTCTTTCTGGCCAGCATCGTCCTAGGCAATGTCCACTGTCATCGTGGAACTGGTTGGGGTCCTCCACGTCTAGTCGGCACCCCCTTCATCACAGGATGGATGCACTCAGTTCATTTCACAAGAGGACAGGAATGGTCCTGGATAGATTTCCTCTCTTTGAGCTATGCCATTGGCGAAAGACAGTCTGTTCGAAACCACTCCGGCTCCCTTGCTTTACGGACTAGGTTTGTGCCTGGAAGAATATCTGTACAAAAACCAATCTCGGTTGATCACATGATATGTGAAAGGCCTGGAGGAAATTTGTAAGCTACAGGAATGCTGAAGTGGCAAGTTTCTGTCAAAGCGTTCTTCTGGTAACGTGAATCATCACCTCCTCCCGTATCTGGTGTGTTGGTACAGGTTTTTACACAGAAGTCTTGAGACCAGTTGCCTTCTGGGGGTGGTGAAAACAGAAGCAGCCGCATTCGGGCAAACGACAGAGGGACTGTGGTTCTGGGTCTCCGGAAATAAATCAGTCCCTCCCCTCGGGTCCGTGAGGCTCCCAGGTGTTTGGAAAATGCCTCTTATAGGGTCAGATTTTAATGGTTTTCAGACCCGCCGCCTTTGCCTAAAATGTGGGCCCTTGACCTCATTTCTCTTCAGCAGTTTCCTCCCCTTTCCTTTCGCTGGTCTGAGAGCCCAGGCAGGACGGGGCGGGAGAGACCATCTCTGCCTGCCCAGCAGTTCCATCAGATAATCCGTTGGGGATTTCGGCCGTGCTTTCTGAGCCACCAATGGAGTATATTCCCTCTCCCTAATTATAGATGCATTTCCAATCCGTTGCTTCAGATTCCCTCGCTCGTTAATTCTGCAAATATTGGTGCCTGCTGGACGGTTCTTTATTTTTTTAAGATTTTTTTTTTTTTGATGCAGACCATTTTCAAAGTCTTCATTGAATTTGTTAACAATACTGCTTTTGTTTTCTGTTTTGGTCTTTTGGCCACGAGGCGTGTGGGATCTTAGCTCCCTGATCAGGGATCGAACCCGCACTCCTGGCACTGGAAGGGGACGTCCTAACCACTGGACTGCCAGGGAAGTCCTTGGCTGGTTCTTTAGACACTGGTGCAGTTGCTTTGGGTCAGCAGCTGGGCGGTAGCGCTCTTTGGGCCGGTGTTGTGTCTCAGGCGTGGAAAAGAAGGTGTCTGAGATGCCGACCTTTGGGGACAAATTCTTCAGTATGTGAGTGAAATCCTCAGGAGCTCTAAGCGACAGTGCTCGTTTCTGCCCTTGTACCTTCTTCACTTAACTAACTTTGGAAACATTTTTAACCATTCTTAATTATGGGAAGATGGACATAACACCAGTTTACCACCTTAACCATTTGTCAGCGTGTCAGTGGCATTATGTACTTTCACATTGCTGTGCTACCATCACCACCGTCCATCTCCAAAACTTCTTCATCACCCCAAACTGAAACTCGGTGGCCGTGAAGCACTGACTCCCGCAGCCCCCAGCCCCTGGTAACTGCCATTCTATTTTCTGTCTCCATCATTTTGACAGCTGTAGGTATGTCCTGTAAGTGGAATCATACAATATGTGTCCTTCTGTGTCTGCTTTATTTCACATCATGTCCTCAGGCTTCACCCATGTTGTAGTGTGTGTCAGAATTCCTTCCATTTTAAGGCTGAATAGTTTTCCGTTTTATGTATACGTCACATTTTGTGTATCCATTAATCTGTTGATGGACACTTGGGTGGCCTCTACTTCTTGGCCATGAATAATGCTGCTCTGAACGTAGGGGTACAAATATCTGTTTGGGTCCCTGCTTTCAGTTCTTTTGTGTATATACCCAAAGGTAGAATTGCTGGGTCATATGGTCATTTTACATTTAACTTTTTGAGGAACTGCCATACTGTTTTCCAACAGAAGCTGCAGCATTTTACATTCCCGCCAGCAAGGCACAAGGGTTGCAGTTTCTCCACATCCTTGACAGGCCTTTCTTCCCTCCCTCCCTCCCTCCCTCCCTCCCTCCCTCC
>NW_020174923.1:4936856-4937086 GCF_003031525.2 Neophocaena asiaeorientalis asiaeorientalis | reverse complement strand
TTCCTTCCTTCCTTTTCTAGTAATAGTCACCATCCCAGTGGATGTGAATTGGCACTTAACTAATTTTAAATGCAAATTGACTAGGACGGTCAGATTTTTTCCCCCCAGTGTATACTCAGGAAGCCATTGGGATCTCCTTCTCACTTTGAGGAAGAATCTTCACGAAGAGCTAAGAGCCCAGGGAAGTAAGGAGCAGAGAGTTTACGTGGGGGGCCCCCAGCTTCGAGTCT
>NW_020174923.1:4902426-4936551 GCF_003031525.2 Neophocaena asiaeorientalis asiaeorientalis | reverse complement strand
TCCTCTCTCGTGTCCTGCATGGTCAAACTGCATATATGAAGTTTGCTGAGTGTGGGTTTTTTTTGAAAAATAAATTGCTTTTCCATAGAACCCTTTGCTGTGTAGTCGAGTGTCCTAAGACACGCCCTTTTGAGCCTGGGGGTGAGATGTCAGATTTCTACGGCAGCTCTGACGGAGCCCTGGGTTGGCGCCTGGGTTACGATGAGCACCTCTGGTCTCGGGTTTTCTTCCCGAAGCCGTGAGTGAGCCCTGAAAGCTCTGTCTGACCCCATTTGTCATCCGACGTCCCAAGCACGTGTGTCTGGCCTCAGATTGGGCGTAGGGAAGGGACTGGCAGTAAGTGGTTTTATTGACCCCGGGGGCCGGGTGGTCTGCTCCCCGCTGGGGAGCGGCTTTGCCTCTCTGGGCCTCTGCACCTTCCCCTACGCGGTGGGCGGAAGGCGACCTTGTGTCTCTGGAGCCACCATGAATGTGGTTCTTTTTCATATTTATTTTTTTAATCATGATTTTTTTTTTAATTTTTAAAATGAAGCAACGAGAAACAGAACTGCTATTCCTATGGCTGGGGTGACAGAACAAGATCATCCCAAGCCAGGAGGAGGCTTTCTTCTCTATAGGGGAGTTGCCACCCCGTGACCCCTGCCTGCGACCCTTCCTCCTCTGGCTTCACACCGGGCGTGTGTCGTGGCCCCAGGGTCACGCAGAGGGAGTTTCTCTGAATCGAAGGGAATCCGTGGCCACTGGCCAACCGGTTGGGAAATATAGATGTTTGGGTTTTTAATTAAATTTCCGAAATGGGAACCAGGAATGTGGTTAACCAGGGAGCTGAGGTGGCCCTGGCTTCTCATTCCACCCCGGCCACTGGGCTTTTCCACCTTTCCTGGAATTGCTTTCCTCTTTCACCCTGGCCCCCGTTTCCCCTCCTTGCCCAGCTCCTTTCCTCTTTTCCAAACGTTTGTCTCTGCCCTTGTCACCCTGGGCAGCTGTCTGTAAGACACTGACGTGGGGGAGATGCTTGTATGGCCGCATTCACTGGTCAGATTGTCCGTTGGATGTCGCCTGTCCCCTATACTAGGAAGCAGCCCTGTTCCTTCCACATCCCCATGTAAGGGATCCACCAGCCAGCGCTGGCAACCGGGAGCGCTGCTATGTTGGGAAGAGAGAGAAGCCAGCCTCGGGCAGATCAGAGCGGGAGGTCCAGAGCCCGTTTTCCTTGGTCCCCACCGCCCTGGGTGTGGACACTCTCATCTCTGACATCTGGGCCTTAGAGAGTTTAAGGAACATCCTTAAGGCCCCAAAGCTTTGAAGGATGGAGTCACGGTTCCAACCCAGGTCGCGGTGCATATGCCCAGCACTGGGGCCCCGTCCCGCCCCAGTCACCAGCGCATGTGTGATCTTGTACAAGCCACTGAGCCTCTCTGCGTTCAATTCCTCATCCATAAAAGAAGGGTATTTCTAGGTGGGTCACTGTTAGCTGCAAGTTTCAGAGAAACCAACTCCAACTGGCTTTAAGCAACGAGTTTGGGGGTGTCCACCTAGCTGTGAAGTCCAGGTGTTGTGCTTTTGGGGGATTTTGCTGGCTCTTCGTTTGTCTCTGCTTCTTTTCATTCTTAGCTTTACTTCCCTAGTGGAAGCAGAAGGAGCAGAAGCATCGGCAGGCCCCCTGCCTCTGCAGACCCAGCAGATGCAAGAGGATGCCTGTGGCTCAGCACCCCCGAGTGACGACCCTGGACGCGCGCTCACCCTTGGACCCATCCCTGTGGCCAGGAGGTGGAATGCCCTGTTTGTGTCCTGTGCTCACGTGCCTGACACCTGGGTCTGTGGGTGGAGGCAGCTTCCCTCCCCAGGGCCACGGGGATTCTGCAGATTGGGGCGGGAGAGATGCAGAGAGACAACACCAGATGTTTGCCGTGGACGAACTGGGCTACTGGATAATACAGCAGAGCGTTTCACGGTAGGGGCAGGGTGTTGATCCTGTTTACCGTTGGATACGTGGGACCTGGGAGAGCGCAGGGCAGGTGGATGCTCAGTGAAAGCTGATACGTGAATGAACCTCAGCAGTTCTTTGCTCTGAATTTCTGAACCTGAGAGTCCATTTTTTCTTTTTCCTTTTTTTTTTGGCCACACTATGTGGCACGTGGGAATCTTAGTTCCCCGACCAGGGGGCGAACCTGCGCCCCCTGCACTGGAAGCACGGAGTCTTAACCACTGGACCCCCAGGGAAGTTCCGAGAGTCTGTGTTTTTTCAAGGGACTTAGTGTCGCTCCATCGGGGAGCTGGGAAGTCCAGCCTCCCGGTGCATCGCCCACGACTGGGTTCTCATTTCCCTGCACAAAAGGGTTGTTCCTGGGAATAGCAGCCACTGCTTAGAGTGGCACCTCTCACTGAGCTTTCTTCAAAGCGAAGAAAAACACCTTCCCTGATTCTGAGCGTCTCTTGACTAGGGGCATTGCTCCCAGTCTACCTTGCAGGGGCACATGGGTCCCGTACTGGGTAGGAGAAGCCCCATGACGGGAGCTGAGGCCAGTGGATTTGTGCCGACTTCTCGCCGGGCTCCTGTGTTTGGCAACCCAGGGAGGAGGCGGGCTACCCCGTTTGGTCAGATGGAGGGCTCGCTCTGGAGTGGCCTCCCAAGTGGATTGACGTAGATGGCTCCATTGTGTTTGCACATCCCTGGGCCAGCTTGTGCCCCAGCTTCTGGGGGCTCCATGGTAGAGACACAGCCTTGCTCTCCAGGCCATTGAGCTCAAGGCGGGGGACCCGATTTTCCTTGCTTTGTCCGCACGGTACACAGGTAGCCTTTGTTTGAGGAGCTGTGACTCATGCTCGTGGGTTGTAGGAGCTCTTAAAGGAAACCTTGCTGCCCTGGCAGGTGCTTCCAGCCATCCTCATCTGCCATCGTGCGGAGAAAAGCTCATTGTCATGGGCTGGAGTATCAACAGCCTTTTTAGGGAGGGTGGTGGACTGAGAGGAAAGCGGGTGTGCGAGGCGCTGATGTCCCAGGACGCTGCTGGCCGCTGTATTTAGCGTTGCCCCATTTAATAGATGAGGAAGCGGAGGCTTCCAGGGCTTAAGGGGCTTGTCCAAAGTCCCCTTGCTGGTCAGCGGCAGAGCCAGAACCTGATCTGCTTCCTGGTTGGCACGTGACTGTCTTCATCCAGCTGAAGCTTGGCTCCCTGCTTTTTCTGAAGAGTGGTAGAAGTCACAAATCACGTGGATTTGATGGCGGCTCTAGAGCTCTCGCCCATCCTTCACTTCTTCCTCCCCAATGACACACCGATAAGTCTAAAGCAGTGTTTCTTCCTCCTTCTCCTGGTGGAGGCGAGGCCCTGCGTCTTTCTGGGAGTGGAACTGGGAGTAGACTTGACTCTTCTCTGCAGATGGGACAGCGAATTCAACGTGAAGACCGTTAACACCAAAAGTAACTGAAAGATGCATCTACTAGAGTTTGCCCTGATGAGGAGTTCTCCGGAACTGCTCTGCAAGTTCTAGCCTTGCCCCCAGGCCTCACTCTTCTGCTTTGGCATCCTCACATTCCTCTCTACAGATGTAAAGTCTGCTTTGGAGAGCTGGAAGTCACTGCACACCCCAACTGGCAAGCGCGGAGTCAGGATCCAGATGCAGGTCTGTTTGTTTTCCAAACCAGCACATTTCCCCATAGTATGGTCCTGACTCTGTTCACTTAGGAGATGCCCAAGTCCAGACCACGCATCAGCGTCATGTCCCTTGTTATTGAAATCCCACGGTGGATGCTGAGGCCAGGGCATACCGAGTTGGGTTCCGGTCGTGTTTTCCATCTCCTGCAGTCGTGGGCAGGTAGCGGATGACTCTTGTGATAAAGAGGGCTTGGAAGGGTGGGTGCATGTATTTGAGTGGGGCAGGAAAGCAGACGGGCCCATCGTCCAGGCATTCGGTGGGAGTGTTGTGTTGAGGTTCTGATTTTTACTCACTGGAACAGCAGTGTGTACGCTTCACTGCATGAGCTCAAAGCTCAGCTGCGCTTCCAGAGCAGACCCGTGGCTGGCCTTGCCCTTCTGATGTCATACTTGGAAATTGGAGAGAGCTGCCGATGCCATACCATCGTCACCTCCAAATGCGATAAGGCTCAGGTGAGAAATTGTTGCCCCATCTAAGCTGCACCCCCATCAGCCGCCGTGTACTCTGTCCTTCGCACAATGAAGAGACCCTTTTAGTGGACGTGGTTGGGTGGGCTGGGGGATGGAGCCTGTGTGTCCTTGAGGTTGGAGGATGCAGATGGGAGTCGGAGCATGTCTCATTTATTGGACCAGGTGGACTGAATCTTGGATTTCTCCTCCCACTTATTCTCTCCCCGCTTCTTGGCTTAAACCCTGTGTCGATTTTAAAGAAATGGACCAACTCCATGGCTCTGTCTGCTTGGCCTGCAGTTACAGCTTTGCTCAGATGTTGCTGGGTTTAATTGGGGAGGAAGATTCCCATTTTCTACCCAAGAGGTCCAATTCACTTTTGGCTTTCTTCTTGGAAGTGCAGAATTTGGGTTGCAGCCTCCATTGGCTTACGTGCGATGACTTATGTAAAGAATGTCCCCTCGGATGTGCAAGGCTAATACGGCAAATGACCAGCCCCAGGAACCTCTGTTGGCTTGAATGGGGCGGGGCCTGGGGAGAGGAGGCGCTGCAGTTAGCTTTTCCTTCCTGGGGTCTGCAGTGAGCTTATCTCAACCCGTTCTTCCCTGTGACCTGTTCGCTGCTCCTTTCCTCATGGGCTGTGTCCTTCTGTTCTCCTTCCCTGGACTCTCCCAGTGCAAGGTCAGTGACATTCACCAGTGCAGGGGCCATAGAATCCAATATTCTTGTCCGGTGATTGCCCGGATTAGACTTGAGTAAACTCACCAACCGGGCACTTACTCTCTACTTTTGCAATGTTTTCTTTTTCATCCACTCTTTCCCTTTCCTGAACTTCTACAGCACTGATGACCTATAACATTATATACTTGCCTGCCTAATACTATGTATTGTTTCACACGCACGGATCTTTTTTATTCAATGAAATCAGAGGCATGCACGCTCTGATTTCACAGCAGCCGGCCTGATGCCGACGCCAGTAAAGACGGTGTACACGCGGTGACCTGCCAGGTCCAAGGCCCACACTGTTCCACCATTTTGCTGCCGTGTCTCTGTGGATGCTGGGTCCGTGGCCTCGGGCTAGGTTATCCCAACACGTGCCAGTGGGAAAACAGCTACGTGTCTTGCTTTCAGAAGGTGTTACTGGTCTTTGCTTGGTGTGGTCCTGAGCACGTTTCTCTCCCTTGTGCCGTTAAGATGGTTGCTCAGCCAGGAGACCTGGTTTCTGCCCATTTCAGTCTCCTAATTTGCCTTGTGGTTTGGGGCAAGCTATGTCACATCGTGGGGCCTCGGTTTCCTCCCTGCGTACTTTAGAAGTGGACTGGGTGACTCCTTGATTCATTTCAGCATGGAGGATGAACAAGGATGTCTCCTTGTTTCCCTCGCTGTCTCGGGCAGGTGACCACGAGCAAAGTAGAGAAGAAGAAATGCCTGATCCTTCCCAGTGGTCCCACCACTCCCAGCTCTTTGTGGAGCACAGCTTGACTTCTTGGAGAAATGCTCAATTCAACTTAAACGAAATCAAAACATACAACAGGCTCATAGGGCAGTCTTTATAAAACGTCATTTGTGATAGTTTGGGATGTCTTCAGAAATCTGTTAGGGTGACCTTGTACAAAATCAAGAACCAGAAGAATAAATGACCCTCCTCTCCCTGTGGATGGAGAGAATTTTATTTATTTAAGGCCCTTCGGGGGCTCTGCTTTCCCCTTTCCCAGAGTGAACGTTTGGACTCAGACGGCCTTCCAAGGATTGATAATGGAATAGAGGCCCTTCACGTAGGAAAAAATGTGATTCTTCCCTGCTGGCTGGGGGGTTCACATCCTGGATTTGGGAAGCAGACCGGGAACCCGTAAAGCAAACAGATTCGAGTAGAATTCTTTTTTTTTGTATCAAATCTTCATCTTTTATTCTGAGCAAAAGCAGATGTTTACAAGAGTCAAGTTTGAACAAGATTGACATACTTAAATCATGGGATAACATGGCCATACCCTTGGCCGCATACATCAGATGAAGTGGGTTTTTTTTTTTAACTTCTTTTTTCTTTCTGTTTTTGCTTGTTTGTTTGTTTGAATTCTCCTCCGTGGGGCCTCTGATCTGCTTGCCTATCTGTTGCTCTCAGGCTGAGATGCCTTGTTATAACCTGAATTGTTCTGGGGAGTGAGAAGGCCTCATCACACCCCCTCTCCTTCCCGCCCTAACCACCCTCCCTTCCTCTTAGGGGGAAAAAAAAAAAATTCCTTCCCCCTTTCAGCATCTGTGCCTTTAAGAATTCCCTCCATTGTAGCCCCGGGACAGAGACCCTTCTGTGAGAGTCTGTTGGAGGCCTGTCCTCGGTGACACCCCGCCCCCCATATTAAAAGACCATCCGAACAAGCTCCCCATTCTCCTCTGGAGAGGGTCCCTCTGTCCCAGGCCAAGCGACTCTTAAGGGAGCGTTTATCCTGGGACACTCAGTTTACAAAGCCTGCTGGAGTGTCAGATAAACTCACTCAGACCCGCTGAGGAGGGGAGAAGGACAAAACTCCCTTTATTTTCACCCCTGCGCGGAGACCAGCAGAGACTTCGTGCTGGAGATGGGGTGGGAGGTGGGGTCTGAGGAACCTCAGAAGGGGCTGCGGGAAAGTTAGGGGTTTTTACCTTATCATTTTATTTTGGGGGGAAATCTCAGCGTGGGGCAGTGCTGTTAACTCTGCTGGAATTACCTTCCCTCTCCTCTCTAAATCGCTGGGATGCTCTTTGGCAAGTTTGCCTTGGTTTGCCAGGGAGAAATTCCTAGTTTCAGTTATCTATTTGGATTAAAAAAAAAAAAAACCCAGAAACACCTCACCCACTCGGTGGGCCAGGCCTCAGCTGTGTGTGTATGTTTAGAAGATGTTCGATCTGAGGGACTTTGGGTAGCAAACATCATGGATAAATTTGGCCACCTGGGTGCGTGTGCGCCCGTGCGCCCTGTCGGTGTGCATTCCATCTAGGGGGTGTGGGTGTGTGGGCACCCCCTGCTTCCCCAGGTGGCCGTACCTGTCACTATGTGGTATAGCCCTTTTTAACTACATGGTTCAGAGCTTTTCACTCAGCCGTGTAAACGAGAGGTTTCCGTGATCAGCTATCACGTTGGGCTGTCATTTGTGGAACATGCTAAATGCCCTGCACGTGGATTGATGTCTCAATCCTTACAGCATCTTCCAGACCTGGAATGCTAGGCTCAGAGAAGGAAAGCATCTCCCCTAATGTCGCCCAGCAGTGGAACGCTTCAGCTTCCAGCCCTGCCGTGTCTGATTCTAAAGCCTCTGCCTGCCCCAGTGTGAACTGGGAGAGCCGCCCCCGAAATGCTGGGCAGTGGTGGAGAGACCTTGGTGAGACCCTGACCTCTCCTGGGCTCTGCAGATGGACATCCTGCCCAGGGAGGGGCGGGCCTCAGAGCAGGTTCCAGGCAGCGGCGTGGGGGAGAGGCTGGGGAGGGTGGATGGGGAATTCAGCGGGGAGCCAAAGGGGGCCCCTGTGAGGCACAAGCTGTACTCCGTTCCACGGTTCTCTGGACCTCGGGCACAGTGACTGCACACAGGACAGTTAGCTGGGTGGAAGGACGGAGCAGAGGGGGGACGGAGTTCTTGTCCTGGGTGGGGGGCAGGGAGTGGGAGACGATGGGCACGAGGATGGCGGCTGGAGGGTAGGCTTGCTGGAGAAGCAGCGGCAGCCTCACCTTGGGCCGCTGGAGGGTGGGTCTCTGCATTTTTGGTGTGTTCCTGGACCAGTCTTCCAGAACCAGACCCAGAAAATGCGAATTACTGGCCTGAAGCCCCTGCCCGTCCCGGGGACACTTACCCCGCAATGGCACCGTCCACCAGATGGGGCCAGGTGGCAGGTGGGTGTGTGTTGGGTTCCCACCCCATCCCCCTGTCCCTCTTGGCAGGGTGGCTGCCTTGACAGGTGTGCCCCGGTCCTTTCTTCCCCGTCACCAGGCTGTGGACCCTCATTTCATCCAGGTGGGTGTATTGGACCCACTCCTCGCATGAGGTTTGGGTTTCACTGATCTGCAGAGGGGTGACACGGAGGAGAGGGCGGGAGTCACGTTGGACCCTGGTTCGAGGCTCTAGGTCCCAGTCTCAGCTCGTTGCTTCCTGGATGAGCGATCTCGGTCAGGGTCCTCTACCACTCTGTGCTTGCACCTGCAGGCAGAACAGCGGGGGCGAGCTCTCAAGTCCCGCCCAGCCCTGCACACGAAACAGTCGCGTTTTAGGATGTGCCTAAGCATGGCCTCCTGAGTGTGTCTGGGTGTGTCCGTGGGCTCATCTGTCTCCCGACTCTTTACTGGCATCTCCCCCTGGCTCAGTCGCTCCTGCCCTGGGTATGTCACCCCTCCCTGCACCCTGCCCAGAGGAGGGCTCTTGCAGTGGCAGCAGCGAGGACGCAGAGCCCACTGGCCCATCCGGCCTTGCCGAGGGCCGTCAGGGAGGGCAGAGCCGGGTTGGGGTGAGAAGTCAAGGTGCCCATCTCCTGGGTGGTTGATCTCTCCTGACTGGTGGGTGGTGAACGGGCTTTTGCTGAGCGTGAGGTCGGGGCCCGGAGCAGTTGGCTGCAGAGGTTAGGCAGCTGCTGTCTCTTTCTGGTTTCTTTTTCCCTCAGTGAAAGCTGGAGGCTCAGGGGACTGTTTACAGACTCCAGAGCAATCCGTGCGCAAATCTGTGTTTGGGTGGCGTGACACGTGGCCCGTGTTTTGGCTCCTGACCCCGCACACGGGCACATCCCACATCCAAACAGCCCAGAGCCCTCCTCATCGGTGATCACCCATCCTGGGGCACCCGCGGTCCCCTCCGGACGGCGCCTGACCGACCTCATCCACTGGGCCAGTGGGGAGAGAAGTCAAGCTGTGCTTGTTAAGCCTCCCCTACCCCTTTCATCATCGATTTGTCAAAGGGCGAGGAAAAGCCTGCTTGCCGAGGAAGGACGTGTTTTGGAAAACTCACTGAGCGTCCTTCTGTGGCACCGTTGGCCACCTTCCCCCATTCCCTTCCATTCCAGGCTTGAGCGGAAGGGAGGAAGGGCCCGGTTCATGGAAGTTGCTCACTGATGCTGCGTCTCTCTGGACCAAATCTTCACCTGATAGCACGCAGACGGGGAGGCACCGCTAGCGCAAGCCGGTTTCTCTCCCCGCTTGACATAAGCCTCCTGTTCTTTGGCTGGGGGAGGGCAGCACTTAGCACAAGGGAGACTTCAGACGGGCCGGGCCGGGCCAGGGGGGGAGCTGGGCGGGCGAGCAGGGTTAGTGGCAGGAGGTGTGGAGTGTTGTCATTTATTAGGTCTATGGAAACAATACGGGGTTTGTCTCCAGGGTATGGCGGTGCCCGAGGAGGCCGGCCAAGATGGGCCCCAGCAGAAGGAAAACAAGCACAGGTTTGACGAAAATGTGGTGACCCCGAGAGGAGCAGGGAAAAAAGCACCTTTGTTTCGGGAGGTCGGGGCCAGCGAGGGCTGGGGGCAGGGACAGGGCGTGCAAGGAGGACACGGGTGTAGAGAGAATCGCGGCTTCTGTCCCATGAGCCTGGGCCCCTGAAAGGGGCTTGAGAAGCCGGGTGGCTGGTCCGGATGCCTTGTATTCTGGGGCAGATTTCGGGGAACTTCTTCCTTATCAGCTCCGCTCCTGGAGAAGAGACCTGGGCTTTGTGGGGAGAGGATGGATAGAGGGTCTGCCTTGACGTGGAGGCTTCTGGCGGGTTGCAGTTTCGCCTGTCGCTCAGGGTGGCTGGAGAAGCCCCCAGAAGCTGGGTGAGGCCCTGTGGGATGTGGGGAGAAGGGCGCTCCCCTGGCCTCACGGTATAGATGGAGACCTCAGGTGTCTGGAAGCAGCAGGGAGACCCTCCAATACCCCCCCCTCCCCGCCCCCGAGCACCTCCCCATGATGTCATCTTTCCACAGACGCCCCTGCTGCCCCCGTGGACCTGTATCCCCAAACCCAGTGACTCAGACTTCTAACTAATGATTATCTGCTTTTAAACCCAAGGGGCTGGTAGGCCTTAAGTAGTTTCCCATCACCCTTCTCTCTTCGGCAGAAGGTAGGACCCTGCGGTCCTTGGAGAATGAACTTGCCCTTGTTCATGTGATGGACGCATGTGGAGGCCTCCGCCAGGCGTGGCTGCCCCTCTGGGGGCGTCTCCAGTTCCCCAGACCGCAGCCCTGACTGCCTGTAAGAAGCCCGTGCTGGGTGAACTTGGACTGCCGGCCACCTGCCCGTGGGAGCCGTGATGGGGAGTCCTGGTGCAGGCTGTGGACGCTCAGCTCTGGGACAGCCCAGGGGCCTGTTTAACCCCCTTGAGGCTGCCTCTGACAGGAGAGAGAGACGTGGTCTGAGAAGGAAGTGCTGCAATGTTGAGGTTGTTACGACCTCAGCTACCACTGAGAGTTAATAATACGCACTGATGGTATTAGCTGGTAATAGCAATTGAGCATTCTGTGTTCCAGACATCCGTCACTCTAGGCTAGACACACTCATGCACACACACATGCATGTAGGTGCGCTCAGACACACACACACACACACACACACACACGCTCATTTATTCCTCAAATAGCCTTATGAAGTGGCGTTACTATTGTCCCTATTTTACCGATGGAGACACCGAGGCACAGAGAGGGCAAGTAACTTATCAAAAATCACACAGCTATGAAGTGGTACAGCCTGGCCCCAAACCCAAGCCCCTGGGCTCCGAGCACCAGGCGATGTTGCCAGGGACCTGGAGGGCTGCTCTGTGCCAGGCATTCCGTGGCTATCTCCACCCTCCCGATAGCCCCGTGAGGGCTGTCATTTATCCTCCTTTCCCCAGTGGCAGAGCCTGCCTGAGGTCACAGAGGCCGCGGGACTTGGCTCAGGGTCCCCCACTTGGCAGCCCAGCTCTGTCGACTCTTGAGGCCCGTGCTCCCTCCGGAGGTCAAAAGGCCCTCCCGCTCCTTGTGGGCGCATTGTCTTGGGAGGGGGCTGTTTGCATCATCAGAATTCTATCTTCTGCGTTTGAGGGAGAGCCCAGAGGATGCAGCAGGTTCACCCCTGCCCCCCTGCGCTGGAAGGAGGGGATTTGGTTCTTCCCCTGGCTGGTCACCTTGCCCTCTCCTGTCGCCCCGCTCCCGCATCCCCAGCTGGCCCTGCTGACTCTGGGCTGCCCACCAGCCCCGACTCCTGGGCCTTGCACGCGGGCTGGTGTGATTCTCCTCTTCTTTTTCTGGCCTCTGGTCCTCCCTCATTTTTCATTTATGATGACATGTCGGGCTCACGAACATGGCCCTCTTGGGCTGAGACAGACGCTAAGTGGGACCGTGTCTTCCCCGAAGGAAATGGCTCTTGTCTTCCCTATTAACTGTTTGGGGTCGGGGCCTCCTTCGTCGTCTGTCAGGGGCCCAGAGCCGAGGAGGAGAGGAGTTGGGGGGCCTCTGGGGGAGGAACAGGGGAGCTCGGAGATGCTATTCTGCCAGGCCAGTCCCTTCACGGCTGTTCCACGTCCAGTCTTCACTCCGTTGTGACTCAGTGTGTTCTCCTGATCCTAACTGAGCACCTACTATGTGCCCGGGCCCTGTGACAGCCTTTTTTTCTTTAATTTTTATTTTACACTGGAGTACAGTTGATTAACAATGTCGTGTTAGTTTCAGGTGTGCAGCAGAGTGATTCAGTTCTACGTATACACGTATCGATTCTTTTTCAGATTCTTTCCCCATTTAGGCCATTACAGGGTATTACGCACAGTTCCCTGTGCTACACAGTAGGTCTTTGTCCTGCGCCTTTCTCGTTCCTCCTGCCACAAACCTTGGAAGGGATTCCCAACGGGGCTTGAGATGTTGAGTGTCTGCCCAGCATCACAGCTGGGAAGTGGCAGAGCCCGGATTTCAAACCGGACCTCGGGACTGGAAAGCCCTGCTCTTCCCCGACCCTCCTGCCTCTGGTCCACACTGGCCCAGCCCCCAGCTCCTCTGAGCACCCCTCCCTCCATGCCATGCCCCCTTGACCTTAGGACTCTTCAGCACTGACTTTTTAGATCCTGGTTATGAGGTTTTGTCCTCAACTACCTCGAGTTGCTTTATTAGTATATCAACAAGGTGGTAAACTTGAAAATAGCCCTTTTCTGTTACTTTTGTATCCCCTAAAGCATCTAGCATAGTACCAGGCGCACTGCGTAGGCCTCTTTAAGTACCTGTTAAATTAAAAGAAGAAGCACTGAAAGTGGCATTGGAGGGCCTGTGACCTGCACCTTCTGGGGACATGACACATGTGGGTGAATATTACTGTCATCATTTTACAGGTGAGAAAACCGAGGCTCGGGGAAGTTGGGAAGCATGCCCAGAATCAGACAGCTGGTGAGGGGCTCAGCCTTTTAGACCTGGAAGCCTGGAGTCTATCCAGCTGTCAGCTGGGGCTGCGGCCCCCGGGGTTAGAGGGCAAAGGACATTCGCGGTAAAGCTCACTCATGACAAGTCATAGGTTTGAGACAGATGCTTGATTCTTCTCCCTCTGAGCTGCCTTCCTGGCCACCAGCTTTTTATTTTTACACCAGCCGTGTTGAGGTATACTTTACGTACTGTCAAGTTCACCCGTTATAAATGTACAGTAACCCAGTTACTTTTAGTGAATGTGCAGCACGGTGCGACCATCACCACCATGCAGATTTAGAGCACTTCCATCAACCCCAGGAGGTCTCCTTGACGCCTGTTTGAGGCATCCCCGCGTGGCCAGCCCTGAGCTGCTCAGTGAGCCTGCCGTTATGGACACTTCGTGTCCGTGGAATGAGGCATCTGTAGCCTTCTGCACCTGGGGGGTCTCAGAAGTGTCTTGTCTTCAGCACTTCCTGCCCGGGTTCCCGATCCACGTGTGCCCCCTTGCCAGCCAGCTATAATGGACCTGGCTTCCTCCTTCCAGCTGTTGTGACTTAAGTCATAATGACAGGCGGTGGAGGTCTGTTTCCTAGCAATTAAAGTCAGTGGAAGATTGGAACTTGGTCCAGCCAGGAAGGACTTGACCCTCCCATCTCATTGTTCCAACATCCAAGGATGTTGGCAAATCCCTTCCCTCTCCAAGGCTCCCCACCCTGCTGATTCCCCCCCACCCCCGGCTGATTCTCAAGGCCGTTGCGTGCAAAAGCAACCATGCCATTTAATTTCATTTTCGGGCCTCTTCCTCCCTATGACCTCAACCCCAATCCAAGGAGACAGGGAGGGGAAGGAGCCATTCACTCAGTCAGCAAACAGGGCTTGATTGCCTGACACGGGCAGGGGAGGAGTAGGTGAGGCAGACGCAGCCCCCCAGACCTTCAGATCTCGAAGCCGAAGCCGGAGTTGGAGGAGAAGATATGAAGTGAACAGCCTAAGGGCCGTGAGTGAATAAAGGCAGAATGAACAAGAACACCAGCTCCCAAGTCAGGGAGACCGCAGCGCTGCCTGGAATCGTCAGGAAGGGGGTGGACACGGAACCCTGAGGGCTGGGACGTGGGGAAGCGAAGAGGGGACTGTGGTGCGGGCAGAAGAGCTCACGAGGCTTTGCTGGAGGCAGCGGGGAGTGCTTGTTCCTGGCGGGGATGCGCCCCGGTGTGGCCCAGAAGGTGGGAAGCTCTGCCCCGAGACAGGCAGCCCCCAGGGTTCCCATCAGGAGGCTGCAGGGCTGCGGCCGCTCCTGACCTGGCTGTCGGGGGCGGGGAAGCGTGACGACAGATGCTGACTCCGTACTCTGGACGCACTTGACCCCGGGGCTGGGGGTGAGCACGCTGGGCCCCTGGACACGCGGTCAGTGCTCTTCTCCGCTGCCGTCCCTCTCCAGGTGCTCTGGGGAGTTTCTGTTTCACACCACTGTTTCAACCGTATTTGTTATTCAGAACTTTATATTAAAAAAAAAAAAAAACCCTCTCACTAGAACCCTGCCTCATCATCAAGGGTTTGCATTTTCTGTGGACTTTGCAGGATCATAATCTCAGAGCACGTGATTTCTCACTTTTCACTTAACCTTTTGTTCTTCACGTTCTTAAGTTCCCCGTCTTTGCATTTAGTGTTAATGCCTGTACAGTATTCTGCAAGACTGACCTCACCATCTGCTTAATATAACTATTGAGTAGTAGTAGATGGCTGACTTTTATCGTATAAACGATGCCCTGAAACGTTTTTTCTCCATTTTACCTTTCGGTGGAACTGGGTGTTTCAAATAACAGGCGTATTCCTGGCCTCTGGCTTCTCCTTTTCTTCCCCTCGCAAACTGCACATCCTGGAAGTATTTGAAGACCCTTCTTTGGTTTTGTTCTTGGACCTGCTTGGCACCCAGCTGCAGCTTAAGGACTGTTTGTCCCCTGAAGTGCACGTCCAGGCTCTGTGTGGAGTGCAGAATTCTGGAAGGACACCTGAAGGAGAAACTTGAGTCTCCGGGTTGGCTCCATGTCCCTTGGGGACCCTCCATCCAGGTTGTTTTGGCCTCACTGACCCATGGCTCTACCCGTTGCCCTCCCCTCTCTTCCTGCCCTCCCCTCCTGGGAGGACCAGGGGGCACAGAAAAGCTGGACCGGAGGGAGCCGCTTGCACTGGGATTCCTTCCAGGCGCTGAGCGGTCTTCCTCCTTCCGCGACCCTGTCCCGCTCAGGAGCTCTGCGTGTTAAGCAAACACCCCTTGAAAGAGAAAAGCTAATTCTGCTCCCTGTGCTGACGTCCTGGCCTCAAGTGCCACCAGTTGCCCCGCCTTGAGAATGGCTAAGTGGCACTGCAGAGTGTGTGTGTGTGTTTGTGTGTCCACGGGCACTCACGTGTATACACACACACGCGCGCGCGCGTGGGGTGGGGCAGCCAGCTTACTCCAAGAGAGCTTGTCTAAGAAAGGCCTCTCGTAGGAGGAGGGAAGGAGATGCGGAACATCAGGGAAATAAACAGATTGTGAATGATTGTCGCTGAGGCTGCTACTATACATTCTCATGGCAGCTGTGACATTAAAACTGTGTCAGAAAATTCGGACACCTGACAGTGCCTCGAAGATGGGACATGTCGGACGTCTCCTTGGACATGGTGAGGGATGTCCACATCACGTTGGTGTGATATACACAGAGTGCAGGTTCCATTCTCTTCTTCGCTTTTATGGCAAGGGTGGCTTTCCTGTGTCTCAACGTTGACGATGGTCCTTCAGGGCCCGAGGGCCAGTGAGTCAGTGGACCGTTGTTTTCTTACCGAGTTCCCAATGTGGGGCTCTCTCTCAAGAGGAGTATAAATGGATGATTTTTTTTTATGTAAAGAGAGAGTTGATTCTTGGGGAGTTTGTTTTGAAATTATTATAAGTTACAGCACATTTATGTTGTGAAAAGCCACGAGATTGAAATCACGCCCTTTTCCAAGCAGATTTCTGCGCAGCTTCTGCCACATGGGCCGTCTTCTGACTGATGAGCCCAGTGTTTAAGTGCATCGGGGAGCCCCCACGGGATCAGCATTTACTTCACGCGTGACATAGTGCCTTTCAGTAAAGGCTCAAAATGTGAACACGTGTTCTGGATTTGTTTGAAACTTTGACCAAGAAAGATCATAAATGTTTCTTTCAAGAAAAGAAAAACTGGAGCTCCATTTTTTAGCACAAGCCTGCCGTAAACGTCTTTGTACTTTGTGTACCTTTTTTTTTTTCTTTTTAGTAATAGAAACATCCGAACTGACGTGAGTCCCTGATCTGGCAACCATAACCAGTTCCTTGAAGCTCCAGGGAGGCTGGGGGAAAGCAACAAAATGTGGCCCCGATTCCTGGTTCTCTTAACCAGGAGTTTGGAGACGTGGGAGCAGCGGAAGCCCGTGGACTCGGTCGGCTGTGGCCACGGAGGTCTCAGCTGGCGCCTCTCGCCGTGGGCCTCATGCTCTGCTCTCTTCACCCTCATTTTTGGAGGGATGCTGCTTCCCGGGCGCTGCAGCGTGAGCCCCGAGTGGCTGAGTTCCCAGACTTGCCCTCTCTGCCATCTCCCATCTCTTAGCCTTCCCTTCACTCCCTCCCGCCCTCCCTTTCTGACTTTGTTTCTCCCGGGACACGTGGTGAGTTCCCTCCCCACTCCACGGATGAAGGTGGTGGGAAACCCGACAGCCCGTGTTTGCCAGAGTGTTGGGTGAAACAGGTTTACAGCCAAGTCCGGGAGAGCCAGCTCGCCTTGCTGCTTCTAGAATCCCCTAATCCAAGTGCTGAATCAGAGCTGGACTTCCCGGGGCCCTGGCTAAGGGGGCAGAGGGGAGGACGTTAGGACAGAAGCCATACACATCCACGTGGGTGTTTGTATGGTTTGCGTGTGTATCTGATTCTGCGCATTCTGCGATTTAAAACTGCCGTTGCCCTCGCCTCTGTGTTTAAGACCCGTGTCCCTTCCTGAGCTGAGCACTTGTCACTGACGTCTGATGACCATCGCAGAGGTTTGCTTTCCCTTCTGAGCGCTCTCATGCCTATAAAGGGGAGAAAAACAATGAGAGTTAGCCTACAGTGGAGAGTTATTCAGCCACGGGACGCATGAAGTACTGGTAGATGCTACAGCGGATGGATGGACCTTGAAAACATTCTTCTCGGTGAAAGCTAGAAACAGAAGGACGACACTGTGTGATGCACCTCATGTGAAATACCCAGAACGGGCCAGTGTCTAGAGGCAGAAAACAGATTAATGATTGCCCGGGGCCTGGAGGAGGGCGGGGGGATGGGGAGTGACTACTTAGTAGGCAAGGGGCTCCTTTTGGCGGGATGAAAGTGTTCTGGAACCGAGGAGGCGTGATGCTCGCACCACACTGGGAACGTGCTAGGTGCCACTGAATCGGACACTTGAAAATGGTTAAAATGGTACAGTTTTATGCTAGGTGAATATTAAAAATGGGGGCTTCCCTGGTGGCGCAGTGGTTGAGAGTCTGCCTGCTAAGCAGGGGACACGGGTTCGAGCCCTGGTCTGGGAGGATCCCACATGGCGCGGAGCAACTGGGCCCATGAGCCACAACTACTGAGCCTGAGCGTCTGGAGCCTGTGCTGCGCAACGATAGGCCGCCATAGTGAGAGGCCCGCGCACCGCGATGAAGAGCGGCCCCCACTTGCCACAACTAGAGAAAGTCCTCGCACAGAAACAAAGACGCAACACAGCAAAAATAAATAAATAAATTAATAAACTCCTACCCGCAGCATCTTCTAAAAAAAAGGAAAGGGAACAAATGGGTTGCGAGGGGGTTGGTCTCAGGGGGAAGGCTCTGAGCTTCATCTCCTTGGCCTTCTGTGCCCGCCCAGCCCTCCAGTGTCCCCTCTTGCTTTGTACGCCCCCTGGCCCTGGGATTGGATGAGAACCTTTGCCAAGTGCACCTGTTTTGTAAAGAGTCTCCTGGCGGCAGGAAGCTACGGGGAGCAGCATGGAGTCAGTGGTCCTGATGCCAGGCATGCAGAAGCTCCACCCTCAGGGCCGAGGAGGAGGGGTTTCTTCCAGCCCCTTGCAAGTGTGCCTAAGCTGTCCTGCTTGGGACGCCCGTCTCTCCCCACCCCAGGCTGCTCAGGGCTGCATTCAGACTCATGAGTCCCGGGCACGTTTGCCTTTGTCATTCCCCTCCTCTTTAAAAAGAAAAGGAAAAATTTGTAACTCTGTTGGTATAGCTATGACTACATTAATATTACATATTAAAACATCTTCTCCGGCCTGAAAATCTGTGTTCCTTTTTCTTCTCATTTTAAAAGAAATTAAAACACTTTCACGGGCCTATAAAAGTACCGTGGGCCCTGGCACTGCATCTTCCGGCCCAGCTTACCACGGCCGAGCCTCTCACTCTGAGATGAAGGTCCCAGAGAGGGGCTGCAGCTCCCCCCGGGAGCTTGGCACTGAGACCCACTCCATCCATCCTCCGTGTGAACGCTGATGAGCATGGTGGCTGGGAAAAGGGCTCTCTCACGTCTACTCCAAGCACGGGCCCTGCTGAGCCTTACTTCAGGAATTAGGTGGATGAATTAGAATATAGTTCTCCGCCCAAAGCAAAGCTTACTTCCAGATCCCTTTCCCCCGGCATTTGGGTTCATGCATCGTGGGGGACACAGGGCTGAGAGGGGCGTGACGGTCTGTACGGACTGGCTTAGGCTGTGTTATGTAGCCAGGAATTTCAGGGTGGCATGCTCCGAGGACCACCGATGTAGACCAGGCAGGAGTTCACGGTCACTCTGGGCTGCGGTGAGGTGGCATTCATGAAGGGGAGATGCATCATTTGAGGTTTATGTGGGTTTCAACAGATTCATCCCTCTCTTGGATGTCAGAAAGCTAGACGTTGTCATTCTCTGCCAGAAAACCATTCTGGGGGATTATTTTGACATAAAATATTTAGTAGTGGAGGACAAAAAGGGAATATGTCTAGAACAATGGAGCCAGAGTATTTAATCCACATTTTTGACCTTAAGGTGAAGTAGCTACAAAAAAATCAGTGGCTACTCCTGGCCTGTTGGCTCCGACATCAGCTGTGCCCGGGGAGTCGGGCTGGGTGGCAGGGCGGCCACCGTCTGTCTGGGAAGCCACAGTCCCTGTTGGCCGTGGGGCAGGACACTGCCTGGGGTGTCCTCTGTTCTCTGTGGATTTGTGGCAAGGCTCCTTGTCTCTTTCTTGTATTTTCCGAGTATCTCTGGGGCAGGACACTGCTGGCTGGTGAATGGGAGGGAGGACAGGCAGGTCTCTCGTGGCCCGTGTGTCTCTGGGAGGTGGGGAACATACACATACACACACACACACACTCCTACCCTACTTTTTAAAAAAATATATTTTTTAAAATGTCTATGTATATTTTAATTAATTTATTTTTGGCTGCATTGGGTCTTTGTTGCGGTGCGTGGGCTTCTCATTGCGGTGGCTTCTTCTGTTGCGGAGCACGGGCTCTAGGCACACGGGCTTCAGTAGTTGTGGCTCACGGGCTCAGTAGTTGTGGCTCACGGGCTCAGTAGTTGTGGGTCATGGGCTCTAGAGCGCAGGCTCAGTAGTTGTGGCGCACAGGCTTAGTTGCTCCGCGGCATGTGGGATCTTTGGGGACCAGGGCTCGAGCCTGTGTCCCCTGCATCGGCAGGTGGATTCTTAACCGCTTGCACCACCAGCGAAGTCCCTACCCTACTTTCTATAGAGCGATGCAGCAGCAGATGTGATGTCGTAATGTACAGCACAAGCTGCAAGTTTTGTTAAGAGCTGGGGTGGGGGCAGCACAGGGCGGGTAAAGGGGCTGCAGACCTCCGAGCGGTGGCTTTTCCCCTGCGTCGTTGGTGATGGGCCGAGGATCCTGGGGACCTGCCCTGAGCTTTGTCAGCAGTGATTCCCCCCAGGTTTATCCCACCTCCAGGTCGCTGAGGGCAGGACTCACTCCTGAGAACAGGCTCTTGTTTGCCTTTTGGGAGGTGCTGTGCTTAAGTGCTAACCGCCCGGTCTGAGACTTCCGCAAGCTCGGCCACCAGCCAGCCCAGACATCAGGCCGCAGAAGTCCCTTGGCACGTTTGGGGCTTGCTTTCCTCATCTGCAGGGTGGGCTGATGGAGCCGTGTTCCAGGGCACCCTGACGGTGTGATGAGACACTGTGCAGGCGGGTGTCTGTGTAGGAGAAAATGTTCTGTAAAGTGACGTGCTGTGCACAGGCTCAGTGGCATCATCTGTTTGTTTTTTTTGTAATCCTCGCAGCGCCTGACACACAGGGGACTTTAATCCAAATGCAGACCCGGTGGCCCAGGTTTGCAGCTCTCCGTGCCCTTAGACACCTAATTACCGACTGCCCTGGGGGTTCGGAGGTGGGAGCCCGAAGAGGGCCTGCATCTGGCAGCATCTTGCAGTCTCCTGCAGTTCGGACGGTTATGGGGTCTGAAGTAGGCTTTTCTCTTATTTTGATGTTTCCATCCCTGGAGCCTTCCCCGGGGCCGCTGCTGGGCCAGCCAGACTCGTGGGCTGTGGTGCCCTCTAGTGTTCAGGTCGATTATTGCAGGTGCTTCTACAAATTTTCCCCAACCCCACTTGGACATTGCTTTAAAAAAGTCACGTGCCTTTGAAAAATATTAAATATATTTAAACCTGGCTTTGTCGCCAAAAGGATTTAAGGAAAACTTATTTTAAATTTTATTTTTATATAAAAAAGTAGGAAAAATAAAGGTAGAAAAAATAAGATGAAGTCCTGAATGAAGCCAGGATAAAATATTTTAGGTTCAAATAAAGCCTATAATCCCTGTATGATCGCAGAGGATGGCACAGATACGGTCTAGAGTGGTCGAGAGCTTTCTAGATCAGTTCTGTCAATTCTCATCAGACCCCTTTGTCTGGGTGTCATCACCAGTAGAGATGCCCGGGGACTCTGGGCTCCCCAGAGCACCCTGTTCTCACAGGGAATTCTGAACTTTAAGCAACGTCTAGGTTTGTGCCCTGTCACGTCCCTCTAAAGAGGCCTGTGGTGTAAACACCAAGGCCGGAGCAGTGCACTGACACTTGGGTGTAATGAAAGTGCCCTTTCCGATATCCGGGGTGGTGGTTCGCCAGCCTGAGGACATCTGAGCCACCAGGGGGGCCATTAGAACACAGACCCCTGGTCCCGCCCCGGAGTGTCTGATGCAGTAGTTATCAGGCAGGGCCCAAGAATTTGCATTTCTCTAAGCTCCTGTGGGGCTGATGCTCCGGGGCTGGGACCCCGCTGGTCTAGAAAGAACAGCTCAGTGTGCGTCTTTCTGCTCCCCTCCATGAACTGCTGCTGGCGGTGGAGCTTTTGCTGAATCTTCCCCGGTACAACATTGGAAGCCCTGCTCTGCGGGTCCCGCCCTGGCGGCAGCTCTTCTGTGGGTGTGTGTGTTTGCGTGTGTGAAGCAGACGCCCCCTGCCCAGGTGACAGGAGGAGGCTGACACCTTCCTGTGAGCATCGAGGGGCTCCTGCCCCGATGGGAGCCTTGTCTCTGCTCTGCTCCAGCTCAGCCGGCCCCAGAACACAGTGGTCGGTTCCGCCCACGAGTAACACGAACCGCAAGGTCAGGTGCCAGAGTCGTTCCAAGCTGCAGGGTCTGAGCCTAGAACGGGTTTAAAAGCAGTTGTGCCTACACATTCGCCTTGACCTTGAAAGCAAAACCTCTCAGTAAAGCGGGGATGAAACACCGCACCGTTGCCCGGCGAACTTTCTGGAGTCTCCCTGGAGATGCAGGTTGCCCCATGTCCCCCCTGCGGAGGGAGGTGTGTGGTCTGCTATGGTGGGTCTTTGAAACGGACTGAGTAGACAGCAGGGCGGGTGTCCGTTCGGGCTCCTTCTAGGGTTGCCATAGCAACTGTCTCCTCCCTTACGAAGGCATCCTATTCTCTTCAGGGCAGGAGGGTTGAGGGGTGGAGCAGATATACCCCCTCATGGGGGAGAAACAACAACAAAAAGTGGCAAACACTTATTAAGCACTGATTTAAGTGACTTTCACCTGGTAATCTGTTTAATTGTCACAGTGAATCTCGTGGGCTCGGTCCTGCTCCCATCTCCAGGTGTTAGACCAGAAAGGTGAGGCCCACAGCTCAGCCAGGTGCCCAAGGTCACATGTATAGTAAAGCATCGGAGCTGGGGTTCCAGTCCAGCAGTCGGGTTCTGGAGCTGGAGCTCTTGAAGTTTCAGACGGGGGCCAGCGCCTATGCCTGTGTTCCAGGGTGGTGATGGTTAGCACGTTTGTCAAGACGAGTCCTGCTAACCTCTGAAGAGTGAATCTAAAGGTCCACCCCCGCTGCGCGTGTATATATGTGTGCGTGCGTGTGTGTGTATCTGAGGGTGTGCCCCTGTGTAAGGATCTCAGAGCTGTCTACCGGTTTTTGCCAAGGAAGGAGTAAGTCTTTGGTTAGTTCTGCAGCTGGACCTCCAAAATTATAACAGTGGTTGAGGGACAACCCCTCCTTTCTACCCTTACACAAATCTTGGCCAAGACGAAAGCCCCGAATGGCTTACAGCAGGCTTTGCTGCTGGCACTCTTAGGCAGAGGACTGTCTGAGCTGGGTGTGGTCTCTTGTCCTTGGCGGACACTGTTCCTTGACATTGGTGGGGTCTTTCGCCACCTAGTGGTTCCTCTCTGTATCAGCTTTCAAAAGAACCTCTCACGCCGGCGGCTGGGACTGGGAAAGGCATCTGACAGAGGACCTCTCCTGGAAGGGCACCCAGGGCTCTGATAGGACGAGGCGGTGGTCTTCCATGGGTCCAGTCTGGGAAGGGGCAGTGGGGCTCGTGGAAGAGAACACGCGCTTTGGGGCCAGCCCTGGATCAGAGGCACGTCAGAATGCTGTGTGATCTTGTCAGGTTACTTAACTTTCCCCCTGGTCAGTTTCCCACGTAAAGGGAGGCTGGTCCTCCTGGTAGTCTGGGGGTTAGAGATAATCAAGCCCGGGCGCACAGTAGCTGCTCTGCTGCCTTTCACGATGGGTCGTGGAGTGAAACTGTACACAACTTTCTGACGTCATCCTATTGTATCGTTCCCGGGGTGTGTGTGGGGGGGCGGAGATGATGGTTTGAAGTAGTTACCCACCTGCTGTGTCAAGTACACTTTCCAAAATAAACTCTTTATTTTGGAATAATTCTGGATTTACCGAACAGTTGCAAAGTTAAGTACAGAGAGTTCCTGGATATCATGTGATATCCAGGCTGTTGCCTGGTGAACGTGGGGTTAGTGATTAGGGAGACGTGCCCTCAAGTGTCGAAGAAACAGCCTCTTCTTCCCCAGCTGGAGCTGAGCGAGCACTGCCTGGGTCGGCTCTTTGAACCTGGGGCGAGTGTGTGCACGTGTGTGTGTGTGCACTGAGTCTCAGTGCAGGTGTGTATCCGTGCGATGGTGTGTGTAGACGGGATGTGCACACACACACATGCGTGAGTCCACGTGTGCGTGGGCGTGAGTGCACGCGTGAGGGGTGGGCGTGCACACGTGTTGGAAGGTGTGCACGCACGTGTGAGCTGTGCGCACAGAGGCCAGTGCCTCCGGGTTGCCGGCTTTAGCCGCATCAGTGTGACCCGCTAAGCATCCCAGTGCCACTCGTCTGGGGGACTGTCTTCTCTCTTTGTCCCCTGACTTAATTAGTTTGACGCTTCACAGGAAGCGGTTTCTCTTATTTTTGTAAAGTTTTGGGGAGGCATCTCCTGCGACCCCTCATGGACCACTTGTGCAGAGGCACACCCCTCCCCGCCTCCCCTTTTGTGTTTTTCTGCCGCTGAGGTTTCACTGGATTCTATTTAATACGCACATGCGTGGTGCTGATGGCTTTTGTAATTGGATCATAAATTGTGAGGTAGAGGCACACTTGGGGCCAGTGTGTGTGTGTGTGTGTGCAGGTGTGTATAAAAGGGGAAGGTGCTGATAAGGGATGGATCTGAGGAGGTGTGAGGAGAGCTGCGTAAAGTGAGGGCTTCAGGGTCTAAAGGAGATGCTCTTTTCCCAGGGGTTTCCACCCCAACTGGCTCAAAGGTTTATGGGATGGCAGAGCTCATGACCCTACAGGCACTTAGGTGAATGATATAAAGGCTTGTTGGCTCCACACCAGCAATTCTCCAGAGAGAAGGAAATGCTACATGACGATCCCCCTAAGCTCAGCAGTTCAAAACAATTATCATCTCATGTTTCTGTGGAGCAGGAACGTGGGCGCAGCTTAGCTGTGTCCTGGGCCTCAGGAGGCTGCGGTCAAGGTGATGACTGGGCTGCGCTCATCTGATGGTTCGAGTGGGGCAGGGTCCATCCCCAGGCTCACTCAGCGGTTGTCGGCCATATTGGGTTCCTTGCAGGCTGTTGGACTGAGGGCCCTTCGATAGGGCAGGCCACACTGCAGCAGCCGGAGAAGAGAGAGAAAGAGGGAGACTGAGAGATGCACAGCAAGACAGAAGTCATGGCTGTTTACAAGCCAGCCTTGACCAAACAGACGGCACTGCACAGCCAGCCTGGACATTGAATGCTCACCTTTTATTGGTTTGAAAATAAGAGTAATTAGTGTTTGCCACATCATAAATGTGTTTTGGGCAAGATGTACTCACTGAGTGACCTTGGGCAAATTCTCTGAGTCATCAGTGAAATGGAAAGAATAGCACCTGTGTCTTGGGAAGGAATGAATAAAAACTCTCGCTTATGACGCTGTAGGCTTAAGACTCTTTATGTTAGCTTATCGTACCCTCAGCTATAAAGGCAATTGGAATAGAGAGTACATGTGATTAACATCCAGGAAATATTTAATTCCCCTCCGGAGTGATGTGCTGGGCCTTGGGAGGCAGAGATGAATAAAAGTGGACTCCCCTGCCTGACGCTGGCTCAGAAATGTAAATGCATTGTTGCCTCTGATGGTTGTGGGTTAAGATTGGGCTGTGCATTAGGAATGGGGAGGGCACAGAGGCAGGAGGGACCATCCAGCTTTGCAGACCAGAGTGAACGTGCTGTACTGAAAACCTGCATCCAAGGAGCTCTCTGGGTTGTATGGAGTTGTGCTCGTGGCTATTCCAGTGGATGATAAGAGCAGAATCAGCAAAGGGAAAAGGCGTGTGGGGTGGAGTCTGGAGGAAACCAGGCACAAGCTTCCAGGCGGCCTCTCCGTCGGCGGGCGGGGTGGTCCCCCAGAACATGCTGCCCACGACAGCAGCCAGGAGCCACCCGTGGCCTGGGAGCAGGTCAGGTGTGGCTCGTGTGAACTGAGGTGTGCTCTAAGTGGAAAATGCACACTGGGTTTCAGAGGCTTAGTGGGGAGAAAGCAATATAAAAGAGCTCATGCATAGTTTTTAAAAATATTGATTTTATGTTGAAACCATAAGGTTTGAGATTTATTGGATTGAATAAACATGATTAAAATTAATTTCAGCTGTCTCTTTTTTAACCTCTTCAGTGTGGCTACTAGAGGGTTTAAGATTGTAGGAGGCTGGCGTTTTACTTCTCTCGGTCCACGTTGGCTTGTGTCAGGCACTGTTCTAAGCCACTTCATCCCTCCGACCCCCTCTAAGGGACATCCCATCCTCATCCCATGAGATAGATGAGAAAACGGAAGCCAGAGAAGTGATGTAACTTCACCCAGCTGTGGCGACAGGATAAATAGAGCTAGATTTGTCCCCAGGGTGTCTGATTCCAGAAGCCACCCTCTTGACCACTGCACTTTCTTTTCAAGATGTTGGTTCTCTCAGAGAACTTACCACATAGCCTCTGAAACAAGAAGTAAATACTACTTTTGTAGGGTTCGAATAGCGTTGTGATCTGGGTATACACAGGATGCACAGAGAATTGGTCCTGAACTTTGAGGGGGCATCCTGGCAGGCTTCCAAGAGGAGGTGACATTTGAACTGAGCTCTGAAGGTGGTGGGTAGAGAAAGGGGTGGGCATTCCAGGTGGTGGACTCATGCGGGCACAGGCACAGAGGGGAGAGGAGGTGTGGACAGTTTGGGATGTCTGGGAGGATCCTTTAGGGGAGAATCCTTTAGGAGAATCCTTCACGGGTTTAGGGGGAGATGATGCAAACACAGGGGCGACAGGAGCCTGAGAATCCTGGGCTTTGTGGTCGGGTTGAACTTCATACTGATGAAAAAGGAAAGACATTGCAGGGTTTTAAGTAGAGAAATAGCATGATCGGAGATGGTTTGAGGATGCCCAGCCTTCTGGCAAGGAGGATGGGTAGGGGCAGCAGAGAAGTCCCTCATCTAGGAGGCTGGTCAGAGGTCCAAGGCCGAGATCAGGAGAACGTGGGCACAAGTGGGATAGGATGGTGTGGCTTGAGGGGGACCCTAGGTGTGGATCCAGGGAGATTTTGGGTGTGTGGAGGGTGGATTCAGGATGGGTCCTGGGTGTCTTGTCTCCGTGCCAAATAGTCAGTGGTGCCATTCAGAAATCAGCAGAAAAACGGGAGTGGGGGGGGGCTTGTGGGTGGTGGGAAGAGCACCTTTAGACAAGCTGAGTTCCGGGGAGGGCCCCGTGGGTGAGATAATCCTGTAGGTGCTGGGAATAGTAATCTAGTGCTCAGGGCTGACCATGGCTTTCAGTGATCATGGAGCCCTACTGTGTGCCTCGCATCCTACTAAGCATATATTATCTCATTTAATCTTCTAAATAATTTATGGTGTATAATCCTAACTATGCAGAAGAGACAGCTCAGAGAGGGTGACTAGTTTGCTGACGGTCACACAGCTCTTAGCCAGGGGTCGGGGGTGCAGCCTTGGGTTTGGCTTGTCTCTGAGGTCACCCTCATTCCTCTGCCCATGCTCACCAGGACATTTTGGGAACAGGCGACAGAAATTCCACCAATGAGGAGCACAGAGAAAGAGTGGCCAGATGGCACGAGGAGAGCCGGGAGAGGGTAGCGTCCAACATGCCAGAAGAGTCTCCAGAAGGGGAAATGTCCTCGGGGCCGGAGATTCCTCCAGGAGGGAAGGGTTGCAGAGCACTCATCCTACTTGGCAGTTGGGGTGTCATTGGGGGACCTGGAGTGGAAGCAGTTTCAGGTATGAGCTGGGCGTGGATGTCAGCTGCAGGGCCCCTGAGCAGAGGCCGGGAGGGGCGAATGCAGTGATTCAGGAAAGCCAGCTGCAGGGGACGGTGGAGGAGAGCAGAGGTGGAACTGCCCTGGAGATAATGAAGCTCCAGCCCCTCACCTACATGGGCCCTCCGAGCCCTGCACCGGGGTGTGGATTTAAACGCCCATGTGTATCTATAACCTCATTATTTTTCTTAAAGAAACTGCCCCTCCCTCCAGAAAAATGTAAGAGCTTCAGGTCCCACAAAACCTGGATTCGTTCTCAGGGCGGGGAGCTGGGTGGAAAGACGGAACTGAGGAGGCAGTAAGCAAAGGAGCGGGCTCCAGGCGCCGAGATCCAGGCCTGGCTTTGCCGCTTGCCAGCTGCAGACCTGGGCAAGTTAGTTAACCTCTGGGCACTTCCCTTTCCTTTTCTGTAGAACAGAAGTCATAAAAGTGCCCGTCTTCTAAGGAGCTTGCAAAGGTTAAATAAGATGTGTATAAAGTGATTTGCTCAATGCCTTTGCTATGGTTTCCTGTTATGTAATATTCTTAGTAATATGTATATTCCTGGCTGGCGTTCTAAGGATTTTCTTTTTCTTCCTGTGTCAGGTTTCTCCAGTGGACTAAGATGGAGATCCCATGTTCTTGAGTTAGTTCCCCGATAATCCCAACGTTTGTTTCTGAGGACCAGATTCTATCCTGGGAGGCACACGGGATCGCGGGCTGTGTTCCGGGAGAGACGTGTTCTAGGTTGTAGCCCAGACTCTCTGGGGTCACGTGTACCAGTGGCCCGTCTCACAGGCCTGAGGCTGAATTCCTGATGCACTGCTGTGTGTGCCTCCGTGCCACCCTGGGTGGTGTGACCGGCAGTCCTGCTGCCCATCAGACCTCCCCTTTCCTCTGACCCCACTCTTTTGGGGAAGCAAAACCTTTTTCACTTGGAGTAAGCTGCTGGAGGAGAGGGGTGGGTCGGGTCTTGGGATTGCAGAAGCAGCCCCAGAGCATCCTCTGGGGCCGCCGGTTCCAGGCCAGACCTGGGTTGTGTAGCGTGCCTGGACAGCTGCTGTCCGTCTGCAGGCTCCTGCCTTGGGGCCCGGAGCGACAGCTTGGCGGGCCCAGGCCTGGCTCCAGACCCTACCCAGGGCCCATTGAGGCTGGGAGCCATGGTCCTCTTCCCTGAGTCCTGCGCGGCTGTTCTCCAAGCGGCCGCATGATGGCGCTGTGGCTCCACCGGGCGCGGGCGGTGCGTTTGCCGCCGCCTCGGGGCCAGACTGCCCGGTAACCCCAGGCGCCTGGCTCTGTCCGGCTTGTGGGGCGCAGCACCCCCGCCCTCCCCTCCGGCCAGTTTTCCCGGGGAGCACAAAGGCGCTGCTTAGCGCCCAGGGCCTCCCCACTGACTACCCCCGAGGGAAGAAGCTCGGGTCTTTGGCACAGTTTTTCCCTCCTTGGCCTGGCCATGCAGAGGACCCTTGCCACTGATTTCATTCTTCTTAAACCATCTTTCTTGTTTTCATTTGTTTATGTGCTTGTACCAAGTTTCTGCGGTCTCACCAATAGCTATTTACCAGGTCAGTTACCCCGAGCCCTGAAGCCATGCAGTTTAATTTAATCTCTACTCTGATTTGGGGGAGGAATTGAAGGGAGACATGGCCGGGCTGGTCTGTTTCTTCTGTTTAAGCTTCCCCGTGGCCCTAACGCTGCTCCAGGAAAATGCCTCTTAGGGCTTGTGCTTGGGAGAGAAAGGTGTTTGAACACCCAGTTCAAGGGAGCTGGCCGGAGTGGAATGTAAGAAGAAAATTAAGAAAAAAGGAGGCGTTTCGAAGAGGAGCTTTTTATCCGACTCCAAACATTCTGCAGTGGGCTTTGATAAAATGCTGAAAAACACAAAGAAGGAGATAAAAAGCAGCCACGATTTTTCACCTAGAAAAGGACTCTTGTATATTTTAATATTTGGTTCCAAGATGTACTGGCATTCACTGCACAGGCCTGTCGCCCATCATGCCCCTCACGGGATCAGTTTATTCCCTGGAGTGAATGTCTGGGCTTTTAAATTTAATACGCGGTGTACGTGTTCCCTTGGCAAGCCGGCTTCTGAAAGTCACACAGAAGTGGGTCCACTTTTGAAGTTTTACATGCAGGCGGCTGTCAGCTAGGTTTCTGCCTGAAAAGTTCTCATGGAAGCCATGATTCAGACATTTGGAAAAGGATGCTGCAACTGTAGCTTCCAGGGAGGGCAGGATGGCGCAGATGGGGTTCTTTGGCCTGGTTGGTTTCGGGTCGCAAAGGGAGCAGCCCCCTCTCGGATCTGCAGCTCTGGGGAGCCCCCAGGGCAGCGTCCAGGCCTCCGAGCTCCCTCCTGCCTCGTGTCTCCTAGCATCTCTCTGCACGGCGGTGGGAGCCTTCCTGGGCTGCCTGGGGTCTGGGGCCGGAGAGGCAGGGCTCAGGGGTCACAGAATCAGGCCCCTGCCCCTCTGGAGGGCCGCGGGACAAATGCAGCAGGCCTGTGTAGGGGCTTCAGGCTGCTTCCCCCAGGCCTGCTCCCCTCCCAGGGTGGGTGCTACGGGGTGGCCCGAGCTGATGTCTTCCGGCAGCTCCAAGGGAGGCCGCCGTGCGGGACTCAGCAAGCCGTGTGCCCACCCAGAGCGGCAGAGGGCAGGCCTGGAGAGCTCGTCTCCTCTGCGGGCAGCGGGGTAGCTACCCCAGAGGAGGAAAGCGTGCTTCTCTTCTTCCTTCTTTTTCAAAAAGTTCCTGCTGCCTGGCTGCCTTCTGGGGGTAGGTGGTTTCTCAGGACTCAGGGGACAGGGACAGAGGAACCAGAGCCCTGATGGCCCAAGGAAGGTGGCACTCAGGTCCCCTGGCTGGCGGTGGCCCTGGGGCCGGACGGCGGGGACAGCCCTCCGCAGCCACGCGCAGCAGTGCCCACAGCCTGGCCCCGCCGGCCTCGTGCTCCGTGCTCTCGGGCGGATCACGCCCGCTCTCGGCTTCAGTCGATGGGCCACGGATGGAGCAGACGCCCCGCGGTCCCTCCCTAGGGTGGCTGAGAGGGAAGTTTAGGTAACGGATGGTAACTTCTTCAGAGCCGGTGGTTATTGAACGCTTCCCATGAGCCAGCCGTGGTGCTGAGGGCTTCGTGGAGATGACTCCAGTTAACCCTCACAAGGGCCCAGCGCGGGTGCTGTCGTGATCCCCGTGGTGGGAGGTGAGACCCGGAGAGGTCATGGTCCCGTGCCCGAAGTCGCCGGGATGTCAGGCACTGGCGCAGCCCCCGGGACCCAGAGCTGCGGCCTCGGAACCATCTTGCTGAGTGGTTGGTGCTCTCCACTCCGCCCTCACCCTTTCCCATTACCCCCCCCCCCATCCCTGTGGGTTTGGACGCGGAGGCATCGGGCCCGAGGCAGCTCATCCTGGCCTTGCAAGAGCTTTGCGGATGTCTTCCTCCAAAAGTCAGGGGACCCGTTCCCCGCGTTAGAAGCCGTACAGTAAACAGCCCTGGAGTTCTGAACAAAGGAGCAGAGTGTTCTGCAATGGTGGTGCTCAACTGTGGTCATAAGACGTGAAAATAAAGGTATCATCACGTCTTGTTCCCACTAATGGAGAACATGCCTCCAAGCGTGTGTGTGTGTCACGTGCGTGCGCTTGCATGTGTGTGGAGCATCTCACCCCTGGAGGTGAAAAGAACACGGACGCTAGAAGACATGACCCAGGGCATGAGACTGGGCGACACCTCGAGACAAAGCATCTCCCCTGCAAGGGGAGCTGGGAGGTGAGGCAGAGAAAGGTCCCCAGGGCAGGGTGAAAGGTTGGGGCGACTTCTGGGGCTCCCACGCCTAAGGGCCCCCGTCTCCTTGTTGCTGTACCTCTGCAGATTCCTTCAAGGAAGAAAAAGTCCTTTCACTGGACACTCAGGGGGCGAGGCTTAACAGGGCAGTGCCCGGGGTGACACTTGGGTGTGAATGAGCTTCAGTGGAAGCAGAGTCAATCAGCGAGGGGGCCTGCGGGCTCTTCAGACCCTGTCCCCGCTGGAGAGGGTGAGGATGGTGCCAACGGCCGGCGAGAGGAGGCCGGACTCGGGGCGAACCAGGGGACCCGGCGTTGCCAGGGTGACGGCATTTACTTTCTGCCGGCCTGGCGATCTGTAGGGAGGGGCTTTTGTTTTGGATGGATCGGTGTGGGCCAGAGCTGTTTCCTTTTTAGGTCCAGCCGACTCCATCAGTTTTCTCCCTAAGATTTGCCGACGTTTCTTTCCATCCTGAGTGACAAAGTCTGGGAGAGCACAGTACAGTTTTGGAAGATTCACGCGCGCGTACACACACACACACACACACACACACACACACATTGTTACTGGAGTAGATGTCCAGTTGAGATGGGTGTCAGTCACCGCCTGTGAAAACCAGAAGCGGTCCCCCGGCAGATCAGGGTGACAGGATGAAACCAGGCCCCACCCAGGGTCCCAGCCAAGGTGCGGTTATCCTGAGAACACACTGTGTGGTCCCACGTTGCCCTGAGGCTCCCACAGGTGACTCTTCACTCAGCGAGTGTTACTGCTGCTTCCATTTCATGATGCTGGTGGCCGGCCTGTGGATTTACTGCTGGGACGGAGATGCTGGCCCTAGAAATAGCCCCGTGGTGATGGAGTTTGGGAAGCATGATGAAAAAGGTCCTGGGTGGATGTTGGCGTTTCCTGTCTGTCCCAGGTGGGGAGGCCAAGGCTGATGCTGTGTGAGCCTCTTGTCTGCCTGTCCCAGAGACCTTTGTGCATTACTGGGTGTGTGTCACCACGTGTACATCCTGCCAATAGGTAGAGCGTGGTATTCCCAACAGTGCTGTGTTGCATCAGGCCTGTCCTAAGAACACCCTTCGTAGGAAATGAAGGAAGTCTGCCCTCTGGGAGCTTAGAGTTAAACACTCAATGTAAGTACTATAAATGTAATGTAAATACCATAAAGCTCCTGTTTATTGACCACATTCTATGCCCAGATGGTGGTGTTCTGCGTCGGTTATCCCCATACCTTCCACAGTTCTGGGAGGTGGGTGTTATTTACGTTTTATGAATGCAGAAACATATTCAGAGAAGTTACGCAACTTGCCTTAGGTCACACAGCTCTCTGGGGGCAGAGCTGGGAGCCGGACCCTCATCTGTCTGCCTAAGCACCCACCGGAATGAGGTTGGGCTGGGGTCTGGATCACACACACACACACACACACACACACACACACACACAGGTCTCAGAGGAACCAAATGACTGACTTTCTCTCTACCCTCCCGAGGGCCTGCTCCAGGTAAGATTTCCCGGCGGCTGACCCACCAGCCCGCTGCCCTGCTCCCTGAGGCTGCCTGGGGTGATGGGCTGGCGGCGGGGGCGGGGGGTGATAGCCCTCTGGGCCAAGAGGACAGAGGAACGTGCCCTTGGCTCCTGAGATTTGATCTTCTGTCTGACAGTAATCCAAGAACCAGCTGGACAGCTACGTGCTGCGGTCCGACCCCTCTGGGGTTTCTGCCTTACCAGTAGAATCTCTAAGAAATGTCTCCAGAAAAGGCACCTAAGACACAACCCGCCGACTGCACGGTGACAGCCGCGTGCACACACCCGAGGGCCTTCACCTCTGCACACGGCAAGCAGGGAGAACTCGCTGTCCTGGGCTTGAATGTCCTCGCAGCCCAGTGACTTGGGTCCGGGGGTGGCTTCCTGCAGGCAGTGAAATGCAGGTGAAGAAGCTGTTTTCCTTGGATCGATGCGGGGAGAGTCAAGCTGAGCCTGCTTGGCCTTAGGACCTGAAGCCTTATTAGATGAGTGTACAGTGAGGCCCGACCCTCTCATCCTTCCCTGAAATCCTTTAAGACTCACTTTCTGAAAATTCTTAGCAAGAGAGAGCCAAAAGCAAAGCAGTTGTTAGCTTGGGACAAATGGACAGTGGAGAAGTTTGCTTAAGTAAACTGCAGGCTGGACACCATCCCCGCGGACTGTCCTGGGGTGGAGGTGTGTGTCTTCCACTGGTAAACACCTGTACCTGGAACGAGTCTTGATATGTGCTTTGCTTTTAAAAACTAAAGCCTCTTCTCTGTAGATCTTCATGGGAGAAATGTATTCATTTGTTGCTTTATTCAACAAATATTTGTTAAGCTTGTCCTGTTGGCCAGGCTCTGTGCGTGACATGCCGGGGAGACAAAGGTTCATTTAGACCAGTGACCTTGAGGACAGTTCTCAGGTGATGGGTAGACAGGCTTGTGAATGAGTGATGACAGTGACCTGTGATGAGCGGCTGGGGAGAAGTCTGGACTTCCAGGGGAACAGTGAGTGATGGGTGACTCTGGGGCCAGAGGGAAGACTTCCCTAGGGACAGTGTCCCTTGAAGAATAAGAGGAGGTGTTCAAAGAATGTTTCAGGGAGGTGGTGAGACAGGAAGGGCATCTCAGACAGAGGGAGCGTCGTGTACGGAAGCACAGAGGCTTGATGGGGTGTCTTTAAGGAATGGTAATACAGCAAGTTGGGTGCACACTGCGGGGCAAGGGCTTTGAGGAAGAGAACATGAGACAGTGCGTGTAAAAACACATAGCTCGATCCGGGAAGTAATGCTCAAAAAAACATTAGCTCATATTATCTGACTGATAATAAGATAACTAGCGTCACTTCTCTCCCCCTCCTTGTCAGAGTTTTCCCTCCTTCCTCTTGTATCCTTAGTGTATTTCTTCATGAAAGAATGAGAAACTTTATGATGGATGACAGTTGTCAAAGGAAAACTTGACATAACTATTAATATTATCCTTGTGAAACCTTGGCTATTATTTTTGACATATTCATATACTATGTTGCTTTGAACTGGGGTGATATGTTTCCTTTCAAGAGTGATTGGAATTTAGTGTGGGTTGAATTGATGGCTGGAATTTGAGTTTCGGAGACGTGTAATTATGATGGATAACTAATGTGTTGTGAATGTCAAAGCGAGTGTGTTTTTTAATTTAAATTGCTTTTTCACGCCTTCTGTGTTCTTACTACTCTGAGTTTAGGCTAACACCCCCTCGGAAGGCGTTAGGCTGCATATCTTGGAGTAGTAGGGGGGCTTTATTGGGAGGGTGCTGAGGATGGGAGAAAGGCCAGAGTGGATGGATACAAGGAAGAGGCTGAGGATAGGGTATACAACCGAGATGCAGAAGACATTCTCTTCCGTGAAATGCTTTTCAGGTTTTAACGTCGAAACCCTCCTGGGAGATTATAGACACAGAAATGAACGGATACTTCTAGGAGGTCTAGGGGTTTGGTCTGGACATTTCTTTGCAGCCTGGAAATTTCTTGGAAGTCACCTTTATTGAACCCATGCCACCGTGAAATGACATATGGTAGACCATACGTAACATGGGTTTCCAGCCCCCTCTCACCCTAAACCCAGGCACACGTTACTAAGGATGCTATATCCTGGCCTCTCCTCTCTGTTAAATCGTGGGTCCAGGCACAAGCTCTTCTAGCCAGAGAACATTTTCCGTTTCTTCCAGTTGGCTTGTGTGTGCTCAACAAAAATGTTCCCACCATTTGGGTAACTCGTGGGCTGCAACCTGCAACATTATTGCAGGCTCTGTTCTTGTATCACAGGCTCCAGATAGCTCCAGCGGGGAATTTT
>NW_020174923.1:4891374-4902408 GCF_003031525.2 Neophocaena asiaeorientalis asiaeorientalis | reverse complement strand
GAACAGGCCAGGGGGGGGTTTTTTTTTTTTTTTTTTTTTTTTTTTCATCCAGTGCCTTTGTGGGTGGATAGGAGAGGACTTCTGATTCTTTTGTCCGGATGGGCATGGGAGTGAGGGAGAAGGGACAGCCAGGGAGCTGATGTCCTGCACAATAATCAGAAAGAAAGAAAGAAACAAATGCGCGGAGAGAGTGACTGGGAACCTCGCGGCAACTACTGGGTATTTTTCTGCGGAATTTCAGCGGGTCAGGTGGTTATATTTTAAAGTACAAGGAATAGTCTAACCTGGGTTCTCTCTTGGCCTGTCCATCCTGCCGCCTTGTGGTTCGCGGCGACCAATGGCTGTCGCATCATTAGGAATATCTTCTCTGTCCTCCATCCCCACCCCCGTGAGACTATCTGAACACGTTTCAGGACCTACTAAGTGGCTAAAGGGTCTCTGAGTGGATTGTGTACAAGCAGCCAGTGCCTCATTCGCAGAGGGAATAGACAGTTTCATGCTGTCAGAGGCAGGCTGCTTTGGGGATCCGTTCTGGAGGCCAGATGTTCCCCATCCATTTTCCAAATTCTTAGATTAATTCAGAGCAAAGGAAGAAAACTCGCTAGAATTCCTACTATCTGCACTCATTTGTATGATTTTGAAAGCTGATGACTAGATGTTTATTTGTAGGGTTGTTTCTGGCATTGAAAATGTGAAGCTTAATAGGTTCTCGGCTTCTAGAAGCAGTGAATGGACTTGTCTTTAACTGGGATGTGCGTACTTAGAAATCCATGTTGCTTTTTCTGGTGTGCACTTGCACGTGTACCTGGGCCCATGCTTCCCGGCTGGCCTATCTGTTTGTGCACAGATAAATGCAGGACTATAAATAAAAACCACAAATGAATGCCTTAGAGGGAGCCACGAGGGCCCCCCTTTCCATCTGGTGCAGTCAATGAGGCGTGCAGATCTCCTTAGGCGACCAAGTCCAGGGGAAGAGCAGCTCAGGAAAGGGCCTGGTAGAGGGTGCTGGGGCTCTGGGGGCTTCTGTTTTCCCAGTGGGTGTATTTTCCTTGTGCTGACTTGAAGGATACACACTGATTTTGATGCTCCAAGGCCATGCAATGCAGCATGGTCCTCAAGGACAGACTGTTAATCCTCCCTCAGGTCTCCCTGCGGACGGCACCTGTAGGTTTCTAAGGCCACCTGAAGACCTTTGGGGAGGGTGAGCTGGGAGGGACCCTTGTGAGCAGGTATAGTAAGGAATGGAAAGGTCCAGGCCTCTAAGAGTTATCATGCCAGAGGTTGGGTGGACCCAAGAGGGCTGCTACCCCGCCAATTGTCTAGGAAAATGCCAGCCAAGGAGAGCGTGTGAAACCTCTGCTGGGGGCAGGAGGCAGCAAGGAGGGGGCAAAAGAGGAGGCCAGATCGGCGTATCTGAGCTGAAAAAGCATCGAATGAATGAGCGGAATTGGGGCGGCGAGGGGCATCCGGGCATTGAGAGGAGGGCGGAGAGGGTGAAGAGGACTTCGTGGGAACCCAAGCCCAGGAGCCCTGTGCATGCAGCATCACGGTCCTTAAATGCGAGGTGTGGTGTGGGTGGAGGGAAGTGGGGAGGTGGGGTACCTTGCAGGTTCGGGGGACGGGATGGCAGGGACTGTTGAGAATGAGGTGAGGTCAGGAAGGTGGGGGGAGAAGCTAGTTGATGGAGCGCCAGACAGAAGAGTGAGGATTTGTGTGCCCAGGTAAGGTGGAGGCTGTGGGTGACTCAGGGAAATGATGTGATCACAAAGGGAAGAGGGGAGACCCTGGGGAGCTGGGCATGGCATGGACGGTCCCAGGGAGACCAGTTAGACCTGGCGTTCTTTCTGCTGAGCCTGGGCACCTGAGTCAGCCTCAGCCCATGTTTCCCAGGCTGCGTTGCTCTCTGCTCGGGGGCTGATTCACTGCACCAACTCTGAGCCTCACCCTCAGAGCCTGGCTCAGTGGGTCCGGAACCAGGCCTGGGAATCTGTATCGAACACAGACACGTGCTTGTAATGACCCAAGGGACCAGTGTGACCCCCCCACGGGGATGGTGACTACATACACCATGGGGAAAGCGTTACATTTCCCAGAGGATAAATTAGCAAGACCAGTGGGGACTGAGCGATGACAGGAGGAGGAAGGTAGACAAGGACAAGAAAACAGTCTCCTGTGTAGCAGGAGGTTGGTGGTAACATTGATGGATGTGGAGAAGAGAAGGCGTTTACCTGGCACACACTTTACACACTTTTCTGGGGCTGTTCAATCAGAGAAATGCTGCAGGCCAGAGCACCCTGATTTCAAGAAATATGACATTCCTTTGTGATCTGCTTCTGGACGAGATTGCAATTGTAGAGTAGATACTAGCAAATGTAAGTGTATCTGCAGCCCCCAGTTTGCATCCCCCAGTCTGGGTGGGCTGGTTTTGAACCGTGTGGGAGTCTGCGGTGGCTGCTGGCATCTTGCTTGGATGAAGAGTGGTGGACTTGTACAAAGATGGCCCCAAGCCAGGAGGACACTTGGCACGCCAAAGAGGATCGCGTTCCAAACGACCACAAGGGGTAGGAATGATGGGCTGAAAGTAGCGAGACAAAACTCAGCAATGTTGGGTCCTACATTTGCTGCAAAATCATAAGTGTGCAAGGGAGGGAGAGGGCTGATTCTCTGGAAGTCAGTCGTAGGGTTGGAACACCAGGCTGCGTTAATAGGATCACAACGTTCAGATAATGAAAAGTAATCTATTCTGGGCCACACAGAGTACTAAGAGTACTTGGTTATTTTGGGGTCCCATACATAGGAGCGTATTTGGGGGAGCGGAGCCAGGAAAGCCTGGGGCAGGTGCTGGAAAATCAGGCTGTGTAAGAAATGGTTGTCCTCTTGCGGGGTCATCCGATCAATATTGTATGTCGCATGAGTGACTCACCTGGAGGAGAGGGAATCGAAGTGAGAATAGCCACGGATTTGGGTATTTGAGAGCCTGCCGTGTTGAGAACAGCATATTCCTTCCACGTTTTTCCTCTAGTGCAGGAAGAGGACACTTCCGTTAAAGTTCTTGAGTGACAGGTGTCAGCACACTTCGGGGAGAGCTTGACTGCTGAGGATCTCTAGTTGCTTTTACCATTTTCAATCTACCATCTTGCAAAAAACCATCCAAACAAGACATAAGCTACTTGAACTGAGTTTCAGTTACTCTTTTTCCTCCAGATGGCTTGTTGGTAGAACCAGCTTAGACAACAGGAACGTGGGGTTCACGGGAGGAGAGACGGGAGCTTGGGGAATGAAGTAACTGTTGATTTGGACCCTTTTAAGCAAACAGCTTTGGCTCTAGTTGGCCATAAAATAAACCTGCGGTGATTTTTTTAGAAAATCTATATGTATACATGTGTGTCTATTTTTTTTTTTTACTAAGGAGTAATATATATAAAATAAATAGGGAGATTGAGATGGACATATACACACTACTATATACCGGGTTGGCCAAAAAGTTCTTTCGGGTTTGTCTGTCAGGTGCCATGTAAAACCCAAACGATCTTTTTGGCCAACCCAATATAAAAGAGATAACTAATAAGAACCTCCTGGTGGATGGACCTAGAGTCTGTCGTACAGAGTGAAGTAAGTCAGAAAGAGAAAAATACATATGCTAACACATATATATGGAATCTAAAAAAAAAAAGTTTCTGAATAACTCAGGGGCAGGACAGGAATAAAGACGCAGACGTAGAGAATGGACTTGACACGGGGAGGGGGAACGGTAAGCTGGGACGAAGTGAGAGAGTGGCATGGACTTATATACACTACCAAATGTAAAATAGATAGCTAGTGGGAAGCAGCCGCATAGCACAGGGAGATCAGCTCCGTTTTGTGACCATCTAAAGGGGTGGGATAGGGAAGGTGGGAGGGAGATGCAAGAGGAAGGGGATATGGGGATATATGTATATGTATAACTGATTCACTTTGCTGTACAGCAGAAACTAACATAGCATTGTAAATCAACTAGACTCCAATAAAAGATGAATTAAAAACAAACAAAAAAATAACTCTTAAATCTACAGCTCAGTGGATTTTTCCATACGTGTACCTCCATGTAACCACCATTCAAATCAAGAAATAGAATATTTCCAGCCATCTGGGAGGTACCATCTTGTCCCTTCTAGTCAATAACCGCTCTCTCCCTTAACCACTGTATGGTTAATCGTACCGTTAATGTGGCAGAAGGGAAGGGTTACACTCTCCCAGCTAAATGGTCCACAGACAAACCCGTCCAACAAAGAAAGAAAGGATAGTGACTCACCTGGAGGAGAGGGAATCGAAGTGAGAATAGCCACGGATTTGGGTATTTGAGAGCCTGCCGTGTTGAGAACAGCATATTCCTTCCACGTTTTTCCTCTAGTGCAGGAAGAGGACACTTCCGTTAAAGTTCTTGAGTGACAGGTGTCAGCACACTTCGGGGAGAGCTTGACTGCTGAGGATCTCTAGTTGCTTTTACCATTTTCAATCTACCATCTTGCAAAAAACCATCCAAACAAGACATAAGCTACTTGAACTGAGTTTCAGTTACTCTTTTTCCTCCAGATGGCTTGTTGGTAGAACCAGCTTAGACAACAGGAACGTGGGGTTCACGGGAGGAGAGACGGGAGCTTGGGGAATGAAGTAACTGTTGATTTGGACCCTTTTAAGCAAACAGCTTTGGCTCTAGTTGGCCATAAAATAAACCTGCGGTGATTTTTTTAGAAAATCTATATGTATACATGTGTGTCTATTTTTTTTTTTTACTAAGGAGTAATATATATAAAATAAATAGGGAGATTGAGATGGACATATACACACTACTATATACCGGGTTGGCCAAAAAGTTCTTTCGGGTTTGTCTGTCAGGTGCCATGTAAAACCCAAACGATCTTTTTGGCCAACCCAATATAAAAGAGATAACTAATAAGAACCTCCTGGTGGATGGACCTAGAGTCTGTCGTACAGAGTGAAGTAAGTCAGAAAGAGAAAAATACATATGCTAACACATATATATGGAATCTAAAAAAAAAAAGTTTCTGAATAACTCAGGGGCAGGACAGGAATAAAGACGCAGACGTAGAGAATGGACTTGACACGGGGAGGGGGAACGGTAAGCTGGGACGAAGTGAGAGAGTGGCATGGACTTATATACACTACCAAATGTAAAATAGATAGCTAGTGGGAAGCAGCCGCATAGCACAGGGAGATCAGCTCCGTTTTGTGACCATCTAAAGGGGTGGGATAGGGAAGGTGGGAGGGAGATGCAAGAGGAAGGGGATATGGGGATATATGTATATGTATAACTGATTCACTTTGCTGTACAGCAGAAACTAACATAGCATTGTAAATCAACTAGACTCCAATAAAAGATGAATTAAAAACAAACAAAAAAATAACTCTTAAATCTACAGCTCAGTGGATTTTTCCATACGTGTACCTCCATGTAACCACCATTCAAATCAAGAAATAGAATATTTCCAGCCATCTGGGAGGTACCATCTTGTCCCTTCTAGTCAATAACCGCTCTCTCCCTTAACCACTGTATGGTTAATCGTACCGTTAATGTGGCAGAAGGGAAGGGTTACACTCTCCCAGCTAAATGGTCCACAGACAAACCCGTCCAACAAAGAAAGAAAGGAATATTTTCTTGTGGAGATGTGGCTACGTTTGGTTGGAGTTACAAATGAAGCTTGGTGGATCCTAGGACGATTTTGTGGCTGAAATATTTAGACACTGTATTTTAAGAAAACTTTTACTCATTTGTAGACTTTTATCTGGCCAGGTTTCCATCCTGAGGGTTTTCCTTTCTACTTATCTGACAAACCATAAATTTTCTTTCCTTTCAGGGCAAAATCAGCCTTCGAGCACATTTATGGCCCAAGTTTTAAGAGCCGGCTGCCCTTTCTAGCGTGTATCTCTGGTTAAGCATGTCTTCTTTTTCTTGGAGCGGACTTCTTAGAAAGGGGCTAAAGATAATGTATTCCTCTAGAGAGAGCTCCTGCCTGCCCAGCGGGAGAGAGGATGCTTGAAAAACCTTCTTTGTCAGCTCTGCCTGGCTAGCCACGTTCTAGAAGTCTTCCTCCTGGTTGCACTGGGGTCCTTCTTGTTCTTGTGGTGGGGGAGGGGGTCCTTCTTTATCTATCCTCAGTTGCTTCTTCCTTCTTGGTTTTTAATTCATTCTCTTCTGCCTCCTTTAAAGAGTGGCAGTTTTCTGGGCTTTGGACAGTTCATGTGTAGCGATCCACGTTGATTTTCCTGAGTCCATTTGTTTCCAGAGCTGAAGGCTGCTTTCCAGTGAGCTGCCTGGTGATTGGTTGATTAGTTGGTTTTAGCTTCCCCTTGAGGACACAGTCTCAGAATGTCGGGGGAGGCTTTGTGCCCTTCACATTGGCTCCTGTCTTGTGTTGGGGCCACTGGTGAAAGAGTAGTTGGCACCGTGACTTTGAAACCGTGTCTGCTGAGGAAGTTTCCTTCCTGCTTCCTGCCCGATTGAGGAGAAGGCGGGTGAAACTCAGATTACCCTTTGAGCATAGAATTATTTTTCCCATTATGTGTTTATATAATTGTGGTAAAATGTACATAACACAAAATCGACCATTTTAACCATTTTCCGGTGTATACTTCAGGTGTGCTAAGTACATTCACATTGTTGTGTGACCATCACCGCTGTCTGTCCATCCACGAAACTTTCTCATCTGGCAAAAGGGAAACTCTGTCCCCATTAAACAACAGCCCTCCATTCCTCCCGCCCCCTCAGCCCCATGCAAGCCCCATTCTGCTTTCTGTCTCTAGGAATTCAGCTACTCTAGGTGCCTCACATAAGTGGAATCAGACAGTATTTGTCCTTTGGGGACTGGCTTATTTCACCGAGCATAATGTCCTCAAGGTTCATTCACACTGTAGCCTGTGTCAGAAGTTCCTTCCTTTTGGGCTTCCCTGGTGGCGCAGTGGTTCAGAGTCCACCTGAGGATGCAGGGGATGCGGGTTCGTGCCCCGGTCCGGGAAGATCCCACGTGCCGTGGAGCGGCTGGGCCCGTGAGCCATGGCCGCTGAGCCTGTGCGTCTGGAGCCTGTGCTCCGCAATGGGAGAGGCCACAGCAGTGAGAGGCCCGCGTACCGCAAAAAAAAAGAATTTCCTTCCTTTTTAAGGCTGAATAATAGATCTCATTTGGAGCATAGGGCTTTTTTTTTTTTTCTTAATGAAGTATAGTTGATTTACAACACTGTGTTCGTTTCAGTTATACACATATATACGTGTATATCTATATTCTTTTTTCCGATGCCTTTCCATTATAGTTTATTACAAGACACTGCATATAGTCCCCTGTGCTCTACAGTAAATCCTTGCCGTTTACCTGCTTTATGTGTGGTAGCGTGCATCCGTGGATCCCATACTCCCAATTCATCACTCCCCCCACCCCGCCTGCACCCCACCTGGCCCCTGAGCGTAGAGCTTCGGATACAGGTGCATCACGGACCCAGAGTCTTCCTAATTTCGCGTGTATGAGAAACCTACCATGTTCCTGACCAGGCAGCTGGCGTCTTGTTGGGGGACTTCCAGGTGTGGGTTAAGTGTTTCTGACTTCCGGTGTGCCTTGCGCAGAGAGCTTTGAGGTGTGGTCTGATCCTTCCCTCTTTTGGCCAGCCGCCTCTTGTCGATTTCCAGAAATGTGATGAGGATTGTTTTCCTGGGTGTAAAGGCCACGTGTGGGGACGTTGTTTAGGCATCAGCTGCTGGCGAGGCTGGGGGGATGTGGGATCATTTCCTTGTCCCTTCAGTTAGTGTTGTTGGAAGGCTTTGGCTGGGCCACGGAAGATATATTTCTCGAGAGGTTTAAGTCTCCAAAACAACGTTTCGAGAAATCGAAAATACCCAGCAAGATGAGTGAGGCGACTGCTGGTCCCAGCTTTTCTGTGAATTCATGTCGAGACGCGGGGGAGGTTGGTCATCGTGCCTGGTGCTCAGTGTTCTCCTTGGTGACACGTGGAGAACAGTCCTGCTCTCCCTATGTCACAGAGGTCACTGTGTGGGGAAAGATGCTTCAAAGCCCAGAGACTTTTTTTTAGTGGGGCACAGCTGTTTTACAATGTTGTGTTAGTTTCTGCTGTACAACGAAGTGAAGTAGAGCTCCCCGTGCTATACAGCGGGTTCTCATTAGTTACCTATTTTATATATATATTAGTGTATATATGTTAGTCCCAATCGCCCAATTCATCCCAGTCCCCCCTTTCCCCCCTTGGTGTTCCCGTCAGTTTGAATGGAACTCCCAGCCCCTCTCCAATCCCAGGATCTTTGTAACAGAGTGTGTGCTCCCGTTCATGCATTTTTCCATCTCACTGTTTCCTCTAAAACGCTTACCTTCCAAAGGTGTTCATCTACTCATCAAATATTCATTGACGGTTTCCTGTGTTAGGTGCTAAATTAACATCCTAACGAGAGAGGGGTGAACAAAATTTCAGACATCAAACGCATGCTGACCAAACTTTTTCAGGGTGGGGAGAAAAAGGAGGATTCTGTGAAATGTCGGCAGATGGTTATAATGCCCAGAGTTTAGCTCGGACTTTGTTTCCAATCCTTATCTCCCTCTCCCCGCCCAAAAAAGTTAAGTTTGACTCTTTTAACAGTTTTTTTGTCCCTTTAGGATGAGTGTCCAGCATGTTCCTGGCACTCACAGATACTACCTTGAGGGCTTAGAGGCAAACGACCTATGTCCCCATGGTTTTCTCTACCAAGGGGAAGTATCAACGAATTATTGATACAGAGCTTGGTGGTGACTGCAGGGGGTGGTGGGTTGTGGAGATGAGTTTTGGCAAATATTTGGTCCAGGGGTTCCTGCTTTCTAAGGAAGAGACTGTCTGAGCCCAGGTATTCCAAGCTCATTTTGCGGACGGCACCTTCCCCTCAGGGCTGAAACTGCAGTAGCCACAGGTATTTCTTAAACTACCAGTCCTGTACTAGGTAAGGCTCAGATGATGAATAACCAAGAGGCAGTTATAAAAGACGCGCTTCAGGTGTGGGTTCGATCCCTGTTTGGGGAACTGAGATCTCATGTGCTGCGGGTGGCGCAGCCAAAAAAACCACCAAAAAACAAAACCAAAAAAACAAAAGATGCGCTTTTTTGAGTAGGGATGATGATTGCATCCTGAAGATTGGGACCGAGATTCATGGGAGGGCTCCTTTTGTGAGATGATTCCTCGGCTGGTACAGCAGGAGACAACTCTCACTGGTGTGCTGGTCCAAGTTATGGAACGAGAGGAAGTGCAGGGCCCTCATAGATAAGCTGGAGAGCACTGGACGGAGCCTTAGGAGACCTGCCTCTACCCGCTTCAGCCTCTCCTTCCCCACTGGTGAAACGAAGGAGGTTGACCAGATGCCCCTGTGGTTCTTTGCGGGAGCTTCTGATTCCGACCCCACGTTTCCGGCAGTGTTTGCCTATTCAGCTCGTGGGCACACCACCTCAGGCCTGTAGCTAGGTCTCTGGTACACACCTTGGGACCCATTGCAAGAGAGTGTTTAATACACAGCCCTCTAGACTCTGACAGGCCTTTCTGGGTAACACTTACTTCATTGCACTTTTAAAAAATGAAAAAGAAAGAAAACGCTGCTTAGCAGACTCATGGTAATCAGGGCTGACAGATGTCACTCAAAATTTTATTATTTAAAGCCACAGTGATTTTCCAAATAACCTAAAAATATATAATCCAACCTCAAAATAGTGTCCTGTAACAGAGGCCAGGGAACCCTGTAGGAAATGAAGTCAGAATCTTGGCACCCCTTACGCGCTGGTTCAATGGCTTTGAGAACTTTTACATTCTCCGAGAAATACAGGCACATGGAACGGTATCAAGTAGCTGAGTGTGTCTGCCAAGGTGTCGGAGAGTGGGGCTGGTTTTGGTGACTTGCTCTGGTACCTAAGCCAGGGTGACCCCTCTTTCATTCCCCATAAGGAGCTTTCTCCCCATTCTTTGAGAGCTTGGGTGGAGGTAGAACAGCCTTCATCCCTTTTTAAAAAATCAAGCACCTCCCAGTCTGTAAGTTGTTCTGCTGTATTCAGCAGATCACATTCTCAGTCTGGGCAGGTGGGTGGTAGAGGCAGTTGTCAAAGGAAACTGAAATGTGTTGGGGACCTACTGTCACTAGGCAGCGTGGTCCATTCAACCCTCACGTTATTTATTTATTCCCATTAGTTGTTTAAGTATGTACTCAGTAGCCTTGCTATTTATACCAACTACATGAACACATAATTAATCCTAAAACAGCCTTGGGAGAACTGTGGTCCCATTTTATAGATGAGGAAGTAGAGGCAGGTTCAGGGACTTATCCTGAGTGTTATAGGTAGGAGATGGCAGAACAGGCGTTTGAATCTAGATGGATAAGTCGGGATTTTGGAGCCGGCATGAATTTCATTGCTGTCTAAATAGCCTGATCCGGCAGCCCTGGGACAGAGGGTGGGACCAGCAAGACTGTCTTTCTAGGACTGGGAATCTCAGAACTGGCTTGCCTTGATGTGGGAGGTGGGGCATGGGGGCATCTTGCCCTGTCGTGTGTGCCCCGGCCTTTCCAAGGGGCTGTTCCCAGGTGGCAGCTCCTGTACCACATCCGTCTCGCTGGAAGTTATCTCTCCAGATCGGTCTCCAGGAAGCATCTCCGGGTGGCTTCCGAGCTGGGGGAGAGGCAGGCCCGGCTGCCAGCATCTGACTGGTTGTTATTTGGTTTTCTCTGACTAGATCTTTGTTTCCGTGAAACCATCAGCTGCGGAGGCTATCGGGGCCGCATGCGGCGCTAGCCTGGTTAAGTAAACAGTGTTGGAATATTACCTGTCTGTTAACCTGTCAAAATTGCTTTACGGGCCCCTTTTATCTCTCCCCCAACGGAATTTCCCCTGGAGTTTTCTGCCTGCCCTCCTGCCTCCTGCAAAGCTGCCTCCACCCCTGAGTCATTAAATATTGTCAGAGTTCCGCCACTTACTGCTGCCTTGTTTGCCCAGCGCAGATAAACCGTTGTTGAGTCTGTGGTGCAGACGG
>NW_020174923.1:4859481-4891360 GCF_003031525.2 Neophocaena asiaeorientalis asiaeorientalis | reverse complement strand
CGCACGCCTCTTCCTGTCCTCTCTGCTCACTCCACCCTCTCTTTAAACACTGACTTTATAAATTGGAGGGTCTTAGGGGAACGTCCAGTTCTAAGCCTCAGAGAGGCGAAGACCTGGCTCCGTGGTTGGGTCTCACGCTTGATTGAATAAATTCAAGCATTCTTTAGAGTTTCACGTTTTCGCCTCCAAGTCATGGTAGAATACTTAAAACATCGACTTGACACTTGCGATCAGTGGCACGAAGTATATTCACGACGTTGTGCAACCTTCCCCACTGTCTAGTTCCAGAACTTTAAAAAAATCGCCCCAGAAGGAAGCCTCGCACCCACGAGCAGTCAGTCCCCCGCCGCCCTCCCTCCTCGTAGGCCCTGGCAACCACGAGTCTACTTTCTGCCTCTGTGGATTTGCCGGTTCTGGGTATTGCACGTAAACAGAGTCTCACGCTACGTGGCCTTCTGTGTCTGGCTTCTTGCACTTAGCGTGATGTCTTCGAGGTTCCGGAGATTCACTTTCGGCTTCTGCTCGGGGGGCGGGGGCACCCCTCCAAAGGACAACGGGGCAGTTGCCGGGGATGTCTGGGGTCGTCTTAACTTGGTCCTGGTAGGCTCGAGCCTCTGATTGCTCCATCAGCGGTCTGCTACTACCTGAAACTTTCCACTGCCTCCTGGGGGAGGTCGTTTTGATTTTCATGGAACCCTCCAGGCCCTCCCTGTCTGCCAGGCTGGGCAGAGGTACATGGGCTTCAGAGTCTGGAGCTGTGGGGCTTGGGGAAGGCTGCGTGGGGAGGGGGCCCTCCTGGGCATCTTTCCACCCCCGTGATCCGGCCAAGTGCTGCTATCCTTCCATCCTCTGGATCGGAAATCTGACGGATCCTAGGACCAGCTCCTCACCAGACACCGGGGCTCCGCACATTGTGTAGAAGAGCCCTCACCCGTGGTCAGACAGTCCGTGTAACAGCATTAGGCGTGTGGGCTTCGAGTCAGCTGGGCCTTTGAGTCTTCCCTCTGCCCTCACCTAGCTGCGAGCCCTCGGTTTTTCCACCTGTAAAATAGGGATGACAGTGCCCATCCTTTAGGGCTGTGAGGACTGTATGAGGATTAGATGCGCTAATAAGCATAAATCACTGTGTCGGGTCTGACGTTTCGGATGCGGACAGTAATTGGTTATAGTTAATAAAATCTAGGATAAAAAAATCAGTGCATTATTCCCTCCCTCAGCTCCCCGTCAACTTTCACCATTCTAGACTTCGGGCAACTTCTGGAAAGTGCGCAGGGTTTTAGTGTATCGTTTATTAATTAGGTGCACTGGCTGTTTTTCAGGATTCTGAAAAGCTCCAAACTCAGATCATGGTTTGGTCTGTGACAAGGAGAAAACCTTGCTTCTATAGAAGTCAGCCACAAAGCGAAATGTCCCCGTTTCTGCTCTTTTTTTTGGGGGGGGGGATTTCTGCCGTTCTAAGGCTGTTCCTCATTCCTGTTTCCATTCCAGTAGGCCGAGCCCAGGGATGTTGGTGACACGGCACTCATTAATCTCGTGTGACACAGGTGGGGTCTGGAAAGTATGAAAGAGTTAGTATGCATCCCGAGGGCCCAGGCCTCACGGGTTAGGGGCGAAGTGGCTTCATTTCATTTGCAGCAGGTTTAGTGTAATTCTTCGAAGTTTCTTGAGCACCTACTACGTGGGCATGTGAAGCGGTCTGTGAGATGCTGGTGGGCACGTGACATAGGGTTCCATTGAGGGCTGTTGTGGGTAGGGAGTGAGGTGTGAAAGTTCCTTGCTGGGTTCCACGTCTGTGACTCATTTGCCCTCAGCCCGTGCGTGTCTTGCAGTGCAAAGGGAAACAACAAGGTCCTACTGTAGAGCGCGGGGAGCTATATTCAGTATCCTGTGATAGACCATAATGGAAAAGAATATTAAAAAAAAGAATGTATGTGTATAACTGAGTCACTTTGCTGTACAGCGGAGATAGGCACAACATTGTAAATGAACTATACTTCAATAAAATGAATTTTTTAAAAAGGGGAGGGGGTGGGCCTCTCCCTGCACAGAACCTGGTTCTCAGTCTTGACTGGTGGTCTGTGGGCCTTTCAGGGGAGCTGGGCAGACACAGGTCTGGCCTTTCAGCTACAGGCTTCTCAGAAGGATGTGTCCATTGCTTTGCTTGGCCTTTGGGACTCAGCCTACTTTTGTTTCCTGAACGATGGAGGTTTTTACTTTTAAGTAAAAAAAAAAAAAAAAAAAGACCTCACTTCAGTCAAGCAAAAACATGCCAATATCCTTCTTTTTTCTCTCTAATAATGTGTGTGTTTTTTCTTTAGGAAGGATGAACCTGTAGATACTTTCCTAAAGTCAGGTTTATTAAGTTCTAACTGACATGCAGAAAAACCCACCCTTTTTTGTGTTGAGTGGATTTTCATCTTTCATGTCAGGCTCCCTTCCTAAAATATCCCCAAGATTTCAGTTTGGAGCCTAGCAACTCTATCTACCTACAGATTTGAGTACCTGGGAAGGCATCCCTCCAAGTACTTGACCCTTGAGATGACATTGTTTCAGATAATGTAATTAGAAAGTGGTCCTAGGGAGACGGATAAAAACAGGTGAAGGGATTTTTCTTTTCTTTTAGGGGAATTGAGTAACAGTTGCTAGGCCTTTGCCCAAATGTCTTAAGGAATTGCTAAGCAGAGGAGGTCTGAACTAGAGGAGGTAAGTTGTATGTCAGCAGGAAGGGTTCGGGCAGCCTTGTCCTAAGTCCCCGAGGCTGGCCCGGCTGTGCGTGGGTACCTGGAAGACCCCTAAACCACGGACAAGCAGGGATCCACGGACGGGGAGGGTGGATGTGCAGAATGCCCTTGAGCGAGCTGCCCCCGCGCTGGGTGACCTTGTCGTTTGTCTGCAGGAGGCTGAGTCTCCTTTTCTTCTTCAGCCCTGAAAGGAGTTTCTTGGGGTCCTGAGCTCTGGGCAGAGACTGCGTCTTCTTCCCCCTTAAGCCTGAGCCCCCCACTCGCTGGGATGCGGGGAGTGTGATCGACAGTGGTCCTGGTGCCTCTTCCAGTTTGCTGGCTCAGTGCTCAGGCTCTTATGGACTTTGTGTCCCGTTGCTTGGAAACGGGTGGAAATAGGCCAGTTACGATCTAAGTGGGGCAGCTGGACTTTGTGGGCCCACCAGCTTGGAACGAGGCTTCCTGCCCTCACTTTGCAGGTTCCCTCATTGCTCCTGTGTCCTGGGCAAAGAGGGGACAGAGCAGAGCTCTCTACACTCAGATGAGCTGCTTCAAACCGGAGAGGGAAGAGGAGTCAGCAACAGTCTTTGCTTTCTCCGCCAGTTGCTTAGCTCCCTCCTGGGGTCCAGGCAGGCGATTGTCTTGCCTTTCAAGCCCTTGGGAGGATGTAGCCAGCTTCCCGGTGTGCACCTCGGGGATGGTGGTGGGGATGCAGCAAGCCTGATAACCAGAAGGGAGGGAGCTTTAGGAGGCCCGAGAGAACAGCTTTCTCTCCTCCCAGCAGCTCGCGGGCTCAGAGCCACATCCTGGCGGAGCGATAGATAGAGCCTCCAGCTTCTCTGGGGCCGGGGCTGAGTCACCACGAATCTCCCACAGTGCTGGCAGTGGCTGCTTAAAGAGACCCGGGACTGAAATAAAGGGACGGGTTAGAGGTTTTCCCTGGAATCGGGCTAGATCAGGGAATGCAAAGGGTCAGAATCTATCAGAATCTTCCGAGATTCGGGGAAAGCCCAGGCCTGTCTGCCAGGGAAGAGATGAGGGTGGGTCTCTTTGGCTTTGCTGAGGGAGGAGGTCTTCAGGGCAGGCCCTGTGGGCTTTAGCCTGATCCCTTTATTTTAAGCGGTCCTCCTAATAAAGCAAGTTAACATTTATTGAGGGCTGTCTTTCAGCGAAGTCCTTAAAAATGCAGTTTCACATTTAAGCCTCCCAGTAGCCACATGGAGATGGGCCCATTTTACAGATAAGGAAGTCGAGGCTTCCAAGGATGAACTCACCCAAAGTCAAGAGCAGATCAACAAGTTGCTTCTTTGGGTTTTATCTCTACCCTTGCAGGCCAAGTTCATTTGTCAGTGAGGCTGGTCCACCTGGGTTCCCAACCCTCCAAGGGCTCTTTTCAGTTTGTAGCCGTAGATGCGTTACCGCGTCTGTTAGATTAATGTCGGTCTCTCGTCCACTGGACTGGGGGGGTGGCTGGTTTTCTTCCACCCTGTGTCTCCAAAACCTGGCACAGAGCAGGTTCCTTAATTGTTAAATGTGTGAATGGACGGATGATCCCAAAGCTCCTGCAGTCCACCTTTCTGCCATCTGGTAGACCCCAGCCTCCTGCCTTGGTTGTGTGCATGCAAAATGAGGCCCTCTGCACATGGGTGGCCAAGTTCAGCTCCCTTCCGGGAGATTGGCAGAGAGCTCAGCCGCGTCCTGCCCAGCTCCCAACCAGCCCACGCCATCTGTTTGCTACAGCCTGAAGGCTTGGGTGGCCGGTCCAGGGATGCCCTGGTTCCCCTTCCCCTCCTCTCGCTGTTCACCTCTTGGTAGGCACAGTAAGGAGGGCCGGCAAGAGGGACCCAGGGGTTAAACCAGCCCTCTTCTGGGAGGCTGGAGGGGATAGGGACAAACTAGGAAAGGACACTGGAGGAACCTGCCAGACCAAGTTCAAAGGGACTGAAAACGCTCTGGAGTTCTTACAGACATTTGCTTACAATGCAAGTAAATACGTACTTGGAGTGATTACAGATGATATGAAGGAACAAGGAACTGATGATGGTCTTTAAAGGAGGGGCACGGCTGTCCTTGAAGTATGCCGTCTGGGTTCTCTGACCTGGAGACACTGGGAGGAAGGGGATGTCTGGGGTCCTCAGCCCCCTTCTTTCCAGCAGGTGCTTCCAAGCCCACTCTGAGGTCAGCAACATCCACCCTGCCTTGACTGGAATAAAACCCCCGAGCAGAGGAGTATGTTGTTTTGTCTATGCTGTGGCACGGCCCGGGGTGGCGTTCTGGATCCAGGCTGCCCACGTCTGCGTCCTGGCTAAGGCGTCGGTGACCCAGCCAGTAGAGGGACTTACAGGAAGTTCTCTGTTTCCCTGGTTCCCTCCTCCCTCTGCCCTCAGAGGTGTCACTTCTGTCACCCCTCTAAGAGTTTTATCTTTTATGCTGGAGCTTGCATAGTGCCATAACACCCTGGTTATTCCTAAACGTCGGGCTTAATTTGAGGCAAGTTGTATTTGATCCCAGCAGCCCGTTTTTATTTACAGTACGAAGGTCCGTCCGTAGTTGCTCTTTCTGTTGCAGCCTGTGCCCCCTGAGCACACGTAAGTGTTCACAATTAAAAGAAAACAAACACAACACGGAGGGAGCATCGCTTATAGCTCGGGGCTTTGGTCAAGCTTCACGGAAGCGCGGTCACTTTTTGCAAGTTCCGCTTCACGATCCAACACACGCTGATACCCTCACGTGATTCGAATCCTAAGGTCTGATCTTGTAACGGCCTGAGTTTTAATTTGAGGTCGATAGGTTGAATCACCTAAATGTCAGAGATCTCCAGTTTGGCCTAAAGGGACCCCACTAGCAGAAATGGGCTACCTCACCCCGGAAGACGCGAACGGCGGTGTTTTGCCTTCTAAGGCTTTGTCTCTGTGCAGTAACTCGTTCTTCTTGAATGACTGCAGTACTTCATCAGCGAACAGGAGAAAACGTCTCCTCTATTTGAAAGCCTGCTTTATTTCTTCCTCATACTCAGATCCTATATGCTGTTCCTCAGCTGAAGGCCTCTTCTCCATAACGGCCAGGGTCCCATTTGGGAGAGAGGGACGGGAATGTCCCCTGTGCAGACCTTACATCCCTGTAACCAGTTAGATTTTTCTCTTCCCTGGGCAGAACCTCCTGTGGTTTCTGGGTGGAATTCAAAAGTGAAATGGGTTCTCCCAGCCACTCAAACAGACCCACAGAGGCCCCAGGGAGATAATAAGTCCAAGAGTATGGGCATTGTTCTGGGGGAAACGGACCTGGCATCCTTAGCCTCAGAGAGTTGATCCCTCCTGACCTGAAGGTGTGGCCTTGACCAGAGCGACAAGATTGCAAACATTGGGGTGAAGGAAATGGCTCACGGGGCAGCCCTTTCTCCTCCCAGAATATTCTTAACTTCCTGTTGCTTTTAATCAGTTGCCTTTAGAGAAGAGACTCTTAGTTTAAAGCAGTGTTTCCCCCTCTAAGAGGTTGTGTTGTGTATTAATTCAAGCTGAGTTTGGCATGGAAGTGCGTTCCCTCTGACCAGTAGCTTGTTTTTTCTTTTGCTTTTCTTTTCTTTTCTTTTTGCAAGCCAGGATGGCACTTAAGAATTCCCCAGCATGGGGTAGGTCTCCATTTCTCTGAACTTACCCTGCGACCTTTTTTTTTTTTTTTCCTCCAGTCATCTCAAATATATAACATTTTGCTGTGCATGGGGACAAAGTGTTTTGTGTTGAAGAATGGAGTCTCCAGATAAAATATGGGCTTCTTTTGGAAGAGAGACCATGGCCACGGTTAGCATGCTGGGCAGGTCCCTGGTTCAAGCTCTCTTTGAGCTGTTTCTAGATAGGCAAGCAGTTTTGTAATCACTACCCTTCCCCCTGTTCCTTTCACCACCAGAAGGAAAAAAAAAAAGGCATATAACTTTGCTGACTATCAGATCCTTTTGTCCTTCCTGCTACATGCATTACTGCAGAAGCCTGCTCAGAGCTTTCCCTTCTGGGGAGTTTCAAGAGACAGTACAGAGTGATGAGAAGGAAATTAAACTCAGCGAGGGTTGCCCCGTACCCCGAAAGTAACTCCACAACTGAAATGCCAAAGGCCTGAAAATCTCGCCATCCGTCAGGCCCAAAGAGTGGGGCTGGTTGGAATGGGAGAGAATGAAGGTGTAATTTCGGAGTGGCTCTTGAAAATGATCAGTCTGGTTTTGGGGGGCGGGGAATGACTGTCTCAAAAGTCCATTAACTCTTTCCCATGCCATGGTTGTCTCTCTAGAGTGTGGAAGAGTTGGTTTACCAAGACAGTCTTTTATGGTCCCAAATGAATCTAAGTTAAAGTTACTAATCTATTGGTGGGGAGGCAGGTGGGTTCAGGCTTTCAGGAGGAGAGTGTGACCCAGTGAATGAAAAGCCTTGAAGGACATACTCTTGACCTGCTCTCAGCGTACTTCTAGAACTTCATCCTGATGCTATCTCAGACAGGTGTGCACAGCATGGATGTTTGCCTATCCTACACTGACAGAAATGCCCTTTGAAAGGAGGGTATCACCCACTGATAGAATGGGAAGCTAGGGAGCTGTTGAAAATGCTGTTGGACATCTCTCTATGTTGATACAGAAATATGTTCATGACGCACGGTTGAGAAAAAGCAATCTGTTTAAAAACTATACGTGTGTACTACAGTGTGGTACCCCAGACTGGATCCTGGAACAGAAAAAAGACATGGGTAGAAAATGCCGCGGAGCGGGTAGGCCAGTGAGCCATGGCCGCTGAGCCTGCGCGTCCGGAGCCTGTGCTCCGCAGCGGGAGAGGCCACAGCAGTGAGAGGCCCGCGTACCGCAAAAAAAAAAAAAAAAAAAAATTAACAGATTACCTCTGAGTGCTGTGATTATAGGTGATCTTAATTTTCTAGTTTCCAATGAGAGTTATTTTAGGTTAAAAAAAAAATCAATAAAGCTCACTCTGTCTGGCAAAGGAAAGTAGCCTACGAATATAATTTTGTTGTTATCATTGTTCTGATCCGATAGCCTATCTCTCGCTCCGTTAGATTTCATAGAGTCCTGCAGGATATTTAGTTCTTCCTCCTGGGTACGGCCAGGCAGGCAAGATGGTCTATTGTGAAGGGCATATGATGAAGCCTCTCTGGAATCAGGGAGTCCCGTGTTTGAATCCAGCTGTGTGATCTTGGCCAATTACTTACTTTGTCCGTGGATCATTTTTTCAGAATCTGTAAAATGGGTTTTATGACCCTGATCTCATAAGGCCATTTTTAAGAGCTAATTGAAGTAATACTGTGTTACTAACAGTGGATGCCTAGGTGGTCTCTGTCCCTAAGAGAATCTGATGTTTGTTGTGTCTTACCCTGAATACATCTTTCTGAAAACTTCTACGCTAAAGCATTACCACTTAGATGATAGAAGAGAGTGTGAATTATATTTATTTGTGAATTCACTTAATAAGAATTTATGGGCCGTTACGGAAACGTTGAGTATTGGAGAATAATGATTTTGCTGTTCCCAGTTCATTCCCACCGTCCCGTGCCCAGTGCCCAAATAATCTTTGCGGGTTGCATTTGTATATGTTGTGTCTAAATGGGGCCAATTGGAAAAAAATCCTTCGTAGGTGTGATTTTTTTTTTTCTCTCTCCCTCTCAGCCCATATTCTGTCATAAAGGTGCATTGACTTCAAATGTCCTTGCCCTACCTTACCTCTAAGTACTTGAGAAGTCTCCATGTGTCCCTGGGGGCGTGGCTGTGGTTCTCATCCCTTGTGGTGACTGATAAAAAATGTTTCCATAAACTCGCGTGTCCAGGAAGGTTGACCCCAGGATGGTCAGCTCAGAGCCGGAGCCTGGTGCTTTCCTGCGGAGAATGGAATGTTCTGCCCTGGAAACCATGCCACCTGCATTCTGAAAGCAGCCGGGCCACTGCTGACCCCTCTAGAAAGGTCACTAGAGCCTGTCCGAGCCTCCCTCTCCTCCGTAACAGCATGTGGGCTGCTTAGTTTTCCTGGGTCTGATGTTCTGTGATTCTGGAACATTTGGCAAAAGGAGAGGCACCATCCTCACTCACCCTCCAGAACACAAGACAAAAAGCATCCCCAGCCGACATCAGAGGCTCCAAGGCTTTGAACATACCATTCAGGAAGATGTTTATTTAATATTGGCTAAAAATAGACTACTTTACCTTTGGAAAAAAAAATTAAATAACTAGGAGGGCTTCAAAGCATTTCCTCTCCCTTCTGCTTTCCAGGAGGAGAAATATTTTTCAAAGTCGTTTGAATATTAAAGAGGAGGGCCGCCAAAGCCCTTGGTGTCTGAGATGGAGATCAGTGAGTCAGTCAAGTATTTTTCAGAAGGTGGCTTTGTGCACAGTTTGAAACAGGGACCCTTCCCCTGCCCCGTGATGTCCCTTCTTCCTTTTTCCCTTTTTTATTTCCTGCGTCAATCCCGTATATGTGCCGAGAAACTTAACCCATTTGTTTCTGAATCATTTCCACTCAGCAAAATGCTATTTAGCGAGAGGTATTTCAAGTCCAAGAGGTGCTTAATCCGAGGAAGAGGAAATTGTATCTTGTGCGGAGTAACTGACTGCAGACCCAGGCTGCACTGACTTTGGTCTTGACCTAGACCCCGAAGTGAATCTCTACGTCAGGTGGCTTTAAACCCAGCCCTGAGTGCCTCCCAGGTCTGGCCTGCCTCTCGACTCTCCCCAGCCTCCTAAATCTATACTCCATGGGTTTGTGTGAACAGCTCTGAAAACTCACCACATCAGTGTTCTTTTCACATGAAGCTGTTTGAGATGCCCTGCATTGTAATGGAAAATCACAAATATGTGTACAAATTGAAAGAATCGTACGTTGAGCACCCATATACCCACCGCATCGATTCTATAATTGACTTTGGCTAGACTTGCTTTATCACATGTCCAGCCTAATTTCCAGGCGTCTTACTGTCCCATATTCTTTGATCCATTCAAAGTAAGTGACACGCACGCGTATGCTTCCCTCCAGATACTACAGCGTGCATATCATTAGCTGGAATTCGATATTTGGTCGCACGGTGTTTTTGGTTTCGTTTTAAGGTGAAATTTACATGCACTGTTCTGCACAAATTGGAAGTGTCCCATAGAGACAGACGCTCCCAGCACCCCACGTAGCCTCTGCCAGTTTGTCCCCACCCTCACGCTCCCAGTGGCAATGGTTCTGCTGATTCTTTTTCTCCCCAGATTAGTTCTGCCGATTCTGAGGGGAACTTCATATAAACAGAGTCATGCAGTGTGTATTCCATGCTGTACCTCTTACTCTTGTACTCAGCACGGTGTTTTTGAGATTCACCCACGTTATCGCATGTAGCAGAGGTTTGTGCCTCTGTACCGCTGGGCACTGCTCTATCAGGTGACTACCCCACAGTTTGTCCACCCGCCTATTGATGGGTCCCTGCCCTCTTTCCAGTTTGGGGCTTTATTTTATTTATTTATTTATTTTTTTGAGGTACGCGGGCCTCTCGCTGCTGTGGCCTCTCCCGTTGCGGAGCACAGGCTCCAGATGCGCAGGCTCAGCGGCCATGGCTCACGGGCCCAGCCGCTCCGCGGCATGTGGGATCTTCCCGGACCGGGGCACGAACCCGCGTCCCCTGCATCGGCAGGCAGACTCTCAACCACGGCACCACCAGGCAAGCCCCTGTTTGGGGCTTTTTTGAATAAAGGTATCTTGAACGTTCTTGAACAGAACTTCTTGTGGACACGTGTTTTCATTTCTCTTGGGTAAATAACTAAGAGTGGAATCACTGGGTCACAGAGTAGGTATCTGTTTAGTTTTATAAGAAGCCACCAGACGTTTCCCCAAAGTGCCTGCAGCCTTTCACGCTCTGACCAACAATGCGTGAGTGGTTGTTCCTCTAACACTTGGTACTGTCACCTTTGACTGGTTCAGCCATTCTGGTGCGTGTGTGGTGGTATCACGTGTCCTCACTTTTTGGTGTGCGTGTTGCCTCTGCTTAGACACACTGTAGGTTGAGAGGGCAGGAGGAGGGATGCTGATGTAAGGATGACTTCCTGGGCCAGCTTCCCTCTGGTTTGACCTCTGAGGACCTCAGGAACCTTCCTTTCTCTTAGGAAACCAGAACTTTCTGATTCCATTTCCCAGTCTCGCTCTTGCGGATCTGTTTTCCCTCCTTAGATGATAAACGTCTCCGTGGCAGGCTCTGTGTCTCCATCAGATTCCCAGTGCAGGGAGCACAGCAGGGCTCCTCGGGGATTTGGGCAAGCACAGCTCATTCCTGTGACTCTAGGACCTTCTACATCACCAGACCTAGCCCCTGAGACCAGGGAGGGCTCTTCAGGTCAGCCGGGTCCCCATGTCCAGCAGAATGAGAGACACATAATAGATAATCAATATCTGAATAAGGGGATAGAGTTGCCTTTTCCCTCTTGCAAGTTTTTTTATCCATTGGTTCAATAAGCGTTGTCTAAGGGTCTGCTGTTTCCACGGTGCTAAGCTGGGGGCTGAGGGCTGTTTGGAAGTAAATAAGCCATGGTGCCTGCCTTGGGGAGCTCTGTCTGTTCGGGATAGAAGGTGAATGAAAGCAGCTGGACTTCCAGGCAGAAGGTGGTCAATGCTGGGAGAGATTTGAGGAAAGGAAGTGCACACTGTCACTTGTCACCTGCATGAGTGACCCAGCTGTGGCTTATCTCCGAAGCCTCCATGTTCCACCTCACAAGGTGGTTGTGGGGATTAGAATCCCAGCCGAGAAAGTCCCGAGCGTGATGCCTGGTACCGAAAGCTCACTGGAAGAGAGAGAACTCGCAGAATCATTGCGTTTACAGGTGTGTTCGATCTGGGACTCAAAAGCCATTCAACTCCAGTGGGTAAGGTGGATCTCTCCCAGCAAAGGTATAAATTCCTTAAAAGCTGGGATCATCTCGTCCGAGTTTTCTGGGCTCTCCCTCGAGTGTATTGTCCCGAGTCTATGACTGCAGACCGAGTGTATGCTCCATGTTCAATGGAGATCCATGTGTAAGGGCTTTTTTTTTTTTTTTTTTTAATTTTGAAAAGGAAGCATAAAGCCCACAATGGGTGTGGCCCTAGCTCTGCCCACAGACCTGGATAATCTCAGACAGGCTCTTCAAACCAGTGTTTTAAAATTACAACAATGGATGCTTCATAAGGATTTGATGATATTCTTGGACTCGGGACCCAGACTTCTCTTCCTGCCCAGCCGCGGGCGATTGGGGCTCACCCGGCTGAGTTTGGCCTCTTCTTAGTAACAACGATTGTAAATAATCAACGTGAGACGCCTACAGGGATGAGCCTTTGTGAAGGATGGAATCACGGCCCTATTTCTAAAGTATGAGCGTGGAGAGAGCTGGTGAGCCGACAGGAATCGGAAATCTCCCTGCAGTTGGTCCTTTGCGTCCAGTTCACTTTGGCGTCGCTTCCCAGGGCTCCGCACTTCAAATCACCCTCCACCGTTTCTTCACCTGCCTTCCCCTCTGGGTCCTGTCTCCACAGCACCCTTCTAACATCTGGGCCTGATGTGAGAGGCAGAGAACCGTCTGGATTCCCCTCCCGGCCTCCCTCTCCACCGCCCTTTTGATCCAAGATTGAGTAAGAGACATTGGCAAGAAACTGGGCAAGACAGCTCAATTGTTTGAACTTGCAGAGAGAGGGGGAGGTGGGTTCTCTTCTGCCAGTGACTCATGGACCCGGTCCCCCGCCCCCCGCCCCCCTGCCCTTGGAAAGGTCAAAACCCGATACAAACCCAGCAGCACACCACAAGCAAGCTGCCCCCTTGTCTGTACACACACTCAGAGTTCAGACACCCCTGGAGAGGGGTCCCCCAGGATGAGTTCCCTCTGATCTGCTTTGTATTTCTGGCTCTGTTCTGTGGCATCAACGTCCTGTTTTAGGGGCTTGCTCTGTAGATGCAGGGTATGATTCTGAGGGTTAGGGGACCGGGCCACCCTGCTTAAAAGCCAGGGTGATTGGACCGTGCCCCATACAGCACGCTTCCCCCCTGCCTACCCTGCTCCCCTCCGTCTCCCCCACCCCGTGGTGTTGCGGAGGGCGGAGGGGGGGGTCCCCTCTCCGCGGAGCTCTGAGAACAGCTTTTTCTCTGTTTCCTGGACTCTGAAGGCAGGAGCTGGGGTTCCCGGGCCTGCAGTGCGGGCAGATCATGTAACTCATCCAGGCTTCATTCCTATGCAGGACAGGTAGGCTGCAGGCTCTAACAAGCCGCCAGCCAGGCTCCACTGAGGCCTCGGCACCAGTGGAAATTTTAAAAAAAGAGTGAGCAGGAGGGAGTGAGCAAAGAGAGAGAGGGATTATTTTGTTTCAACGTGTTTGAAAGGGGGATCTGTGGCCAGTTGGGTTTTTTTTTTTTTTTCCCTCCCCCCACTTATTTACACAGTCTGTTCAGAGACACACCAGGGCCTGTTTGGATTGGGTGTTTGCTTCGGAGACCGGCCAAGGATTTCAGCTCTGCGCGTTGGCACTGCCATCTCGGCGGCACCAGGAGGCCCAGCCGGTCACAAGACCTCACGGGGCCTCCTTTTGCTCTCTGCTTATCCTCCTTTCACCTCCTCTGCTTCCCTTGGTGCGAGTGAGGCTGCCCGCTGAGTGGACTTCGCCTTCAGAATGAGAGCTTTCGGAGGCCAGGGCAGGGGTGCGAAGGGTGGAAAAGACAGAGAGAAGGGCTGGGGTGCAGACCTTGGGATCGATGCTTTTCTAGAAGCGTCTGGATTCCCCAAGGGTCTGTGATGAAACTTGCAATGTGTGGACTAGTTCCAGGCTTGGGGGGGTAAGCGGTGGCCGGAGCCCCTGGAAGCGTGTATAAGGGATATTCTCTTGGGGATGGTGAGCTGGAATAAGGCTTGTCTGGGGAGGTAGAAGAGGGCAGAGCCGGCCAGCGCTGCGTTCCAGGCCTTCGCCACACCAAGCGGGTTGCAGCCTCAGCATCCGTCGGCAGCTGGAAATGCAGACTCGGGCCCCACCCAGGCCTACTGAATGGGAAGCTGCATTTTCACAGGGTCCTCAGGTGGTTCGTGGGTGCCTGAAAGGTTGAGAAGCACAGCTCTGGGCCCGTGGTTCCCAAGGGGAGTTTCCTGACATCCTTCTCGTACCTCGAGATGCCCTTTTCTCTGTCTTTCCACTCTTGCACAAAAGGATTCTTTGGAGAATGTTGCAAAATGCACATCCCACCCTCACCCCCGCCTTGGAAATTAATATGCTTATATCTGCTGGGGGAAGTCTCAGAAGTTCTGCAGGAAGAAATCTGTTCAGTTTGCTTTAACCCAGTGTCTCCCCAGTTTGACTCAGATCTGCCATTTCTCCCCCTGGAAAAATACTACTCTGGTGGGTCAGAGTTTACCCTTGGGATCTTCCAAGGGGCTTACTTTTACTGTAGACAAGAGGGATAGAACGTAGTGGTTACGATGCGGACTCAAGCTAAATGCCTGGGTTCTGATAGTGGCTCAGCCACTTACTAGGGGTGTGACTTTTTGCTGTTATAGAGCTGCTCTGTGCCCTTGGTTTTGCCCTCTGTAAAATGGGAAGAGCGATAGTACTTGCCAGATAGAATTGTGGTGAAGTTTAAATCACTTAATACAGACTTAAATCAGAAGAGTGCCTGGAACGTAGGAACCCCTCACTAAATATCGGCTAGTTACTAATTTTGAGTCTCACTTTCTTGGGGTCAGTGTCTCCCAGGGAGTCTAGATGAATAATCCCAAACCCAGCTGTGTATCAGAATCACACAGGAAGCTCTTTAAAAGGCACAGTTTCCAGAGCCTCACACCAGGTCCACTGAGTCAGTCTCCAGCAGGAGAGCCTGGGAACTTGCCTTTTGTAAGCTCCGTGGGTGATTCCAACGCAGCAAGCCTCTTCTTAGGTGGCTGGGGAGCTACAGCAGTAGAACTGGTTTTCTGTAGCTGAGTAAGGGCAGCCCTGACGTCCCACCCTGGTTTAAGCCCGGCCCTTCCGTGGGGAGTGCGCAGTCTGGTCTGGGACCTGCAATCAGTGGCAGAACCTTCTCTCTGCGCTTCAGTCTCCACATCTATAACATGAGAGAGCCGTGCAGTGTGGTCCTTGGGTCCACCACATCAGCATCAGTTGGGACTCCTTGCTGGAAATGCAAACTCTCAGGCCCTACCCCAGACCTACTGAATCAGAATCCACATTTTAACAAAATCCCTGGGAGTCCTTGTTAAACAGAAACAGCGCCTCTCCATCTGCGGGAGTCAGATGCCTTCCTTCTTGATGAAAGGAGAGCTGGGTGAAGCTGAGGATGGTGCCGAACTGGCGAACGTCGACTTGGTGACCCTCTGGTATCCATTCATCCTGGAGAAGAGGAAATGGGCTTCAGGAGCCTCGGGGATTATGGTCAGATTGATGAGGTCGTTTCCTGATGTTGAAGGTTGTGAGTTCCTGGGAAGGTTTGCAGGAATAAGTAAGCTTTGGACAGGCGTCTCTAGAGTTTATTAAAATGAGATTGGTTGCTATGCATCCATTTTGCAAATGTTTATCTAGCTAGGGGTTAGGGTTAGGGCCGACTCTGTGCTAAGCTTGGGTACCAGTAAGTCGAGAAGCACTTGCAGGAGGCGGTGATTCCGTATCGCTGCGTTTATATTCATGCTTCTCATCGCGAAGGAGAGGCACATACGTGCTTGTGCGCAGAGCTTTGCACGGACCAGCAGGGCACTCTGGCACAGCTGATGGCCTCGCGGCGGTGTATCACTTATCTACTGCCGTGTAACAAACCGCCTCAAAACTTAGGGGCTTAAAACAGCCACTATTTTATTGTTCATGATTCTGGAATCTGGGCTGGGCTTGGCTGGGTGATTCTTCTGTTGGTCTGGGTGGTAGTTGCTCGGGAAGTTTCATTCAGCTGCGGGCTGGGCTCAACTGGGTCACTGGGACGCCGGCCCTTTCTCTGCATTATCCTGATCATTTCAGGTCTTCTTTTTCTCGACATGGTCTCTCTACGTGATCCCTCCTATAGGGCAGCATGACTGCTTACACGGCTGCCAGATCTCCTTAAGACTTAGGCCTGGAACTAGCACAGCATTGCTTCTGCTACATTCTATGGGTTAAAGCAAGTCGCAGGGCCAGCCTGAATTCAAAGGTGGACAGCGTGAGGCTGTGGTATCAGGAGACGAGTTTCAGTGAGAGTCGCCCACCTGATGTCAGCACAAGAAGTTGAGGCTGCCGATACCTAAAGCTGGCTGATGGGAGAGGTCTCATCTTGTATCTGAGAAAGACAAGACTGACTCTGAATCACAGCTCTGACCCCTCCATTACCTTTTCCCATTCCCTCCATATTTCTAGCTGAATGCTTTGTGGCTAAACTCCCCTTCCTCAGTATTTTTTTTTTTTAAGTTTAGTCTTTTTTTAAAAAAAATAAATTTATTTATTTTTGGCTGAGTTGGGTCTTTGTTGCTGTGCGCGGGCTTTCTCTAGTTGCGGCGAGCGGGGGCTACTCTTCTTTGTAGTGCACGGGCTTCTCATTGCAGAGGCTTCTCTTGTTGCGGCGCACGGGCTCTAGGCGCGCCGGCTTCAGTAGTTGTGTCTCGAGGGCTCTAGAGCGCAGGCTCAGAAGTTGTGGCACACGGGCTTAGTTGCTCCGTGGCATGTGGGATCTTCCCGGACCGGGGCACGAACCCGTGTCCCCTGCATTGGCAGGTGGACTCTCAACCACTGCGCCACCAGGGAAGCCCCCCTCAGGATTTTTTAAAAGCAGTAGCGCCATCATTTTTCTGGTTATCAGACTCTAAAAAATGAAGTGAGGTTCAGCCCTTCCCCTTCTGTCAGGTCTCCGATGAGGTTTCCTATCCAGTTGAACACAAGAAGGGGTATCGAGCAGTAACTGGCAGGACTTGCTGGCTATTTCTGTTGCTACTACCTCATGGAGGTTCTTCCTGATTTATTGAGAGAACCTCTCACTGGTCCCTCACCCACACCCATGCCTGTCCAGTCTGTTTACTTCTGAAACGATCACTTTCATTGCCCCTACGCACAACCTATGATGGATTTCTAGATCCTACGAGATAGATTGGAATTCCTTGGGTATCGATGGAATCCTTCCTCAGCCCTTTTTAGGCTGACCCCCTTCTGCTCTGAAACAGAATCTGTGATCCATCTAGGGTGGTCTTCTCAGCGCCCCTCAACTCCGAGGCTGGTTCTCACTTCTGCACGCCGGCTTTCCTCCTGTCCTTCTCTCCCGCTGATTGGAATCAGTCCTGTCTTTTGAAGCCCCCTTTGAAGTCCTACGTTCTTCGTGACACCTTCTCTGAACACCCGAGTCACAAAGAGTCTCCCGTAGCCCTCAGATCCTTGAGCATGTGTCCTCTTTACTGGTCATGTGGGAGCCGCTCATGGCCTCCTTTAGTCTGTTAATTCTCTCTTTTCTGTGACATTGCAGCCTTTGAAGCAATGCCTTTATCTTTCAAAAAATAATAATAAAATCAAACACATCCTCATGGCACTAAATTCAGAGCTGTATCCCCTGTAGGGGATAGTTCTTAAATATCTTTTTTTGTTGTTGGAGAGACGCCCTTTTTGTTCTCGATCAAGATCTGTTCTCTCCGTGCTGAAGTTGTTCTAAGATGTTGCCTGCCCAAAGGGCAATCAGTCATCCTACCAGGAAGCAGTCCACGTGGCGTTAATACCATCTTTGAAATCGCAGGATGGAGAAGTAGGTATTTCAGGGGCTCTGGAGGCTGACTTGTCCCAGTTCAGCTCCTGGCTCTGCCTTTGCTAAACACAAACAAACCGGTGTTTCTCAACCGGGGTGTCGCTGGTGTTTAAGCAGGGAGAGTCTTGCGTGATGCAGGCATTCAGCAGGGATGACACCTGCCTACCCACGCATGGTGACAAAGCCAAGATGTCCCCGCATCATGGTTCCCCAAATCCCCCACTTGAGAACCTGTGAGACTATCTTGAGGTTGTCTCCAGGCAGCCGATGTATCCTCCTACAACTCTGCAATCAAACCTTAGAGGGTTTTGCTGTGAGAATTACGTTAGGGCGTGACGTGAAGTGTCTGGTACGCCGCTGATGTTTCTTGAGCACTTAGGTTATTAATTTATTGAATCGTCATCGTGGTCACCAGACGACACGTGACCACTCTGGAAGTAGGCTGACGGTCTGGGACAGGCTTTTCCTCTCTCCTCTCTGACTGCCCTTTGCCCAGGTGGCTTCGGCAGCCCTCTGTGCTTCTCTTTTCTTGTCTGGGTGGCGGGGGGGGGACACACCTGTCCTAACCTGCCTACGGGGTGTGGTGAAGATTACACATCCTTGGTAAAGCACTCGTGTCATTCCGAAGCGGCCGTTGGCTTCTTTGCTAATTGCACATATGAGACTTTGCAAATTTGTCTTGGGAACTAAAAGGCATTTGACAGATGTTTTTATTAAGTGCCCACTGTGAGGTGAGCCTGGCCTAACTAGGAACTAGAGTGGGACACCAGGCCAGGAAAAAATAAGTGCAAGTTTATTTCTATCCTTGTTTGTTGCTAGATTGTTCCCACCTGTTCACTCTTGGAATTGCTGAGTGTGTGGGTGTGTGCGTCTGTTTGCATGTGTGCAAGTTGCGTTTTCTGACGGCAGTTGGATAGAGGAAGTGACGGCAGAAGCAGGGAGATGGTAGTTGTGCTTAGTTGGACGAGAAGTAGAAAAAATTGTCAATTGGCCTGTTTTCCTACATGCGATAGTAGCTGGCTCGGTTCAGTAAAGTGTTGAAAACTCACCTCTGGAAATGGGGCTGATGGGCAAGTAGGTCTGATTTGCTGAAGTGGGACTGCCTTCTCATTGACGACTTCTTTCGTGGATACCTTGTTTTTCAGGCTGTGCTTCACCTCGCCAGGTGTGGTCGATTCCTTTGGATCCTGCCAAGTGAAACGAGGGCTGGGGGCGGAGGCAGGGACCCCAATAATTACATGACACAGCCTTGCCAGACGGAGAGCAAAGGGCAGGAAGAGCTGTTCTCCTTCAGGTGTGAGGCACCTTGTCCAAGGCGTTCACGATGTTTAGGGCTTTAAGTTTAATGGTGACTTAATCAGGGTGACAAAAAGGGTCCTCGGTAAGGAGGGAGTCCATCCACAGAAGAGAGAAGGAACTTGGTTCTTGTCTCTGCTCCCCGGAGCTCACAGTCAGTTCTTTCCATTCAGGCCATAGAAGACGTCTTCTGGCGAGTGTACGGTGCTGAGTCCATCTGAGTCGAAGACAGTCAACCCGTGGGTCTTGGGCCAGATCTGATCCATAGGTGTGTTTTGTTGGGCTGACAGTGTTCGGTGTCTTTCTTTTTAAAAAAATAATTTTTTTTTTGCTGTACGCAGGCCTCTCGCTGTTGTGGCCTCTCCCGTTGCGGAGCACAGGCTCCGGACGCGCAGGCTCAGCGGCCATGGCTCACGGGCCCAGCCGCTCTGCGGCATGGGGGATCTTCCCGGACCGGGACACGAACCCGCGTCCCCTAGCATCGGCAGGCGGACTCTCAACCACTGCGCCACCGGGGAAGCCCCTTAAAAAGATAATTTTTTATTGGAGTAATTTATAACGTGTTAACTTCAAGGGTACAGCAAAGTGATTCAGTTATACGTATACATATATCTATACTCTTTTTCAGGTTCTTTTCCATTATAGGTTATTACAAGATATCGAATGTAGTTTCTTGTGCTGTACAGTAGGTCCTTGTTGTTTATCTGTTCTCTGTGAAGTAGTGTGTACCTGTTAATCCCAAATTCCTAATTTATCCCTCCCCTTATCTTTGCCCTTTGGTAAGGATAAGTTTGCTTTCTATGTCTGTGAGTCTATTTCTGTTCTGTAAACAAGTTCATTGTATCATATTTTATTTATTTTTTTAATTGAAGTTCAGTTGATTTACGATGTTGTGTTAATTTCTGCTGTACAGCAAAGTGATTCGGTTATACATATATATACATTCTTTTTAAAATCTCTTCCTTTCCATTATGGTTGTATCATACTTAGGTTCCACATATAAGCGATACCGGATATTTGTCCTTCTCTGTCTGACTTACCTCACTCAGTATGATCATCTCTAGGTCCATCCATGTTGCTGCAAGTGACATTATTTCATTTTTTTTATGGGTTTCTTAAAGTTAGTCACCAATATTGCCAATTGCAATATCTCATTTAAAAATCCCGTTTTCCAGCTTCTCTTGAAAGGTCAGAAAATCTGGCAGCCGTGGGCTTTTCTTTCCCAGATGGCAAAAATCAGTGAGCTGAGTAATGCTGTCACCTTAAGACTGGACATTGGCTCTCAACGTATTCAAGTCCCCACGACTCCTGCCCCGACCCCCATCGTGCCTGGCCCTCACGGCGGCCTGATTTCAGTTACTGCTGGCCCCGAGAGCATTCAGTCCGCATGCTAACCTCCTCTTGGATGCTGGGCAAGGAGGTGATGCTATGTGAGGTGCAGAGACTTAGCTGCCGGTTTCTTGGGGCCAGTGGTACCGCCAAGAATGTGTGAATCTCTGCTGCTGGGTCAAAAGGCCAAGAGTTCAGATGTCTCGTTCCAGCTGTGCCCTTGACTTTCACGGTGACCTGTCAGCAATCATTTCACCCGGGTCAAGCCAGTGGCAAAGTGCCAAATACCAGGGCTTCTGAATACATCTGCCGTGGAACCGTTTAAGAGGGGGGGAAATGTCCCCACATGAATTTTTAACATGGCTCTCCTCACTTTTCTCATTCTTCCCCAGTGTCGTATATCTTAGGGGCAAACATTGTTCTGGGAGTTCAGTTAAAGTCATTCTAATGGACAGGACCATTTTGAAAGACTGTTGGGCAGCATTCGCTAAAGTTCAACATATATATACTTTATGAACATCAATGTGTACCCAACAAAAGTATGTTCACATCGCATGCAACGATGTTACTAGAATGCTCATTGCAGCCCTTTTAAAAAAATTTTTTATTGAAGTATAGTTGATTTACAATGTTGCGTTAATTTCTGCTGTACAGCAAGGTGATTCAGTAATACATATAGATACATTATTTTTCATATTCTTTTCCATTACAGTTTATCCCAGTGTATTGAATATAGTTCCCTGTGCTATACGATAGGACCTTGTTGTTTGTCCATCCTATACGTAATAGTTTACATCTGCTAATCTCAAACTCCCAACCCATCCCTCCCCCACCCCCTCCTTCCCCCTTGACAACCACAAGTCTGTCCTCTGTGTCTGTGAGGCTGTTTCTGTTTCGTAGGTATGTTCATTTGTGTTGTATTTTAGATTCCACACGTATGTGATATAATATGACATTTGTCTTTCTCCGTCGGACTTAACTTCACTTAGTATGATCATCTCTATGTCCATCCATGTTGCTGCAAATGGCATTATTTCATTCGTTTTTATGGCTGAGTAATATTCCATTGTATGAATGTACCACATCTTCTTTATCCATTCATCTGTCGATGGACATTTAGGTTGTTTCCATGTCTTGGCTATTGTAAGTAGAGCATAGCAGCCCTTTTTGAAATAGCCCCCAAATTAGAAAGCACCCAAATGCCTGTCCACAGTAGAATGAATAAATAAGACTGTGGTCGATTCATTCGCTGGAATACTATACAGCAGTCAAAACTGAGTGAGCTACAGCTACAGTGTGGCTGCATCTCCTGAGCGTAATGTTGAGTGACAGGTATACAGAGGTGATGCACAGACCAGAGAAAGACTATGTCGTGTATTACTCTAGTTACCTAAAGTTCAAAAACAGGCAAAGCTGATCTAAGGTGTTAGAAGTCTCAGGATAGTGGTTGCCCTTGGTTGGTGGCGCTGACAAGAAGGGCTTCCAGGAGTAATGGTAATGATCTTGTGTCTTGATCTGAAGTACTAGCTACACGGATATGTTTACTTTGCGAAATTCAATGAGCTGTACTCTCATGAAATGTGCATTTTTCTGTTGTATATTTTATTGCAATACAAAGTTAAAATTCATAAAGGCAAGAAACACAAAAACCCAGCCTAAGAGGTTCAGCGTTATAATTTCCAAGTACCCATGCCAGGATTTTTGTACAGAATCCTATATCCATCAGAGTTCTTGTTTGCAAGCAACAGAAATCACTCCTGGCTAATTTAAGCTGGAAAAAGATTTATTAAAAGCAGATTGCATTAGCTCAGCATCTGCATGAGGGTGGGGGAACCAGGTTTGGAGGCTCTGCGGCCAGGAACATGTCTCAGATGCTGTCAAGTTGGTCTGATGACGACATCGCTTCTAATCACTGGGCATTTCCATCACAGCCTACACCACTGATGCTGCATGCAGGAGGCTGAACTAGAGCCGCTGCCTTTCCAAGCAGTCCATCCTTTCTGCCGCTGCTGTTACCGCATCCTCTCCAGAGAGGATTTCTCAGGACTTACGTTGCTTTGTATTACTGCTCCAGGCTCAAAGTCAGGCATGGGTGGGACTGACTGGGGGACCCCAGCCCACTGGTCTCTCCCTACATGCAAGGGAAACTGCAGAAAGAAGGACTAGACATTTTCAGCTTCAGTAGCAGGTGGCAGGCCCGCGGGGGCATTCCCCAAACTCAGGAGATCGACAGGTGTCCACAAGCGAGATGATCTGCCTGGTAACAGCCAACCGGATCTCTCAGCTTCCGGCGGCAGAAGCTTTCAGTGTGACGATCCACATCTTGCTGGTCCTTCCTAGACCAGAGGGAAAGCGTGACCACAAAGAGAAGTCTTTTCTCCTTTACCACAATCCCAGAGTTCTCAAGCAGCGTGGAAGGGGGCATTCAATCCAAGTGCCTTGAAGGGGCAGGATGGAAATGAAGATACTTGCTAAATGGGAAGCTTGTGCCAAAGCTTCTCCCCGAAATCCTAGGGCCAAGGGTGGGTCCCAGAGTCAGAGCAGTCAGCTCTGCAGAGAGATGTGTTGGCAGGATACTTGAAGGGCACCTGGTACAGCCTTCCACCCACTGCAGGAATTGGATGACATTTCATTGTGCCCAAAGTTTCTTGTTGTTTTAAAAAGAAATTAACGTATTCTCAGTATTATCCACAGAGAAAAAATAAGACTGTTTCTCCAGCAGAGTCATAATCTGAAATACGTCTGCAGGGTGTTATTAAAGCTTGATGTGATCGCGTCTTTGTATTTGTGCTTTTTGGGCTCACGTTACGGATTTCTTGGGCAAAGTCACCTACTCTTTCTAAGCATCAGTTTCCTCTGCTGTACATGGAGGATAATAAGGTTGTTGAGGGAAATAACAGTGGTGAAGCATCAATGGCTGTTAAATTAGTGGTAACAATAAGTGGGTTAGTGAGCCGTACCCTGGAGGGTTTGGAGGTAAAATGTATTTGGAGATAATATACTACAGCCTGATGCCCCTTTAGCTCTCTAGTAACTGTCCTGACGCTTGCACTTTGGGCAGAGCTGGGAGAAACACCTGGCCGGGCTCGCCATCTGCAGAGCCAGCTCTGCCGGCTGGAAGGATCGTCCTGGCAGCTTGCTGACCGGCCCGCTGTGCAGAAGCCCGTGGAGCTCATGGCCATAGCATAAACAGGATGGAAGGAAGACAGGGTGCACCACGTGTTGCCCATCTTCCTCTCTGTCCCCTCTCTTGGTCACCTCCTGTCCCCTGGCTCATGCCACACTCTGGGCAGCCTGATGGGAGAGGAGCCCCCCTGTTTGTAGGGACAGGACAGGCCCCAGGACAGGAAGATGCTCACTGGAAGAAAAGGCTTTGCCAGCAGCCCAATCCACCTGAGCTGGGCCCAGCAGGGAAAGCTCTGGGACTGCAAGAGGTTAAAACGTGCCCCTGTGTTTACTTTTGTTGGCTGCCACACTGCATAATAATCTGTCAGCACGTCAGGTGCGGATTTATTTGTGTATTAAAAATTGCCTAGAGCGGACGGATGCAGACGCTCTACAGCACGCTGGAAAACGTGCCTCTAGCGCAAAAACAGCCTCTCCAAGTATTTCACCCTCTTAATAAGTGCATTTAATTAAACTCATATAACTTTTTTTTTTTTTTTTATATTTAAAAAACTCCTTTCGCTTGCTGAAGCTGAAAGTAAACTGTAGAGCGCAAGGAGAGCGTATGCTTCTCAGGTCCCTACTCTTGCAAATGGGAAAACTCATCAAGTGGTGTGTTCTCTTTTGCCTTTTCCAGGCTGATTTGAAGAGAGCATCGCGAATGCTTGGGTGGGGAGTAGGGTGTCCATGTGGCCCAGGGGAGGGACCCGGTTGGCCTGGAGACAGTTACAGATCGTGTTTTGTTGTGCGTTTAATGTTACCGGTCAAATGCATGGCCGTGACCGTGCATTCACAGCCCATGTACATCTAGAAGGGGGGTGGCCGTGGAATCAGCCCTTTAGAGAGAGACATTTCACATTTATTTTGAGGATGGACTCAATGACCTCTTAAGACCTTGCCTTCTGATAGTGGAATTTGTGATTTTGTGGGGCGGGGGGTGGTCGGGGGGAGAAGGATGGAGTGAGATGGCAGGACTGGATCTCGGGGAGAGATCAGTATCCGTTTTAGCGCTCTGCATTTTCCTTACTCCCACCAGAGCTTAGCCTCCAAATGGGGTGAGACTGAGTTTGGCTCCGAGGTGGTGACGGCGGCATTATGTCCACTGGCTCTGCATGTGCCAGCGGATTAGAGAGCGTCCTTGAGGGTGGCGGGTGGTAGCAGCCCCAGAGCTGCCTTGTGGGGACCCACGGAGGGCGAGGAGGGACAGGGAGGGGGCTGGAGGCTGTGTTTGGGATGGGAACCACAGCATACTAGGCTTGGCGGTCTGGAGCCCACTAATTATGCAGCCCAGGGAGCCCTGTGGACCTGCCAGAGCCGCCTGGAGAGGTGGCGTGGAAAACCTCAGAAGGGGTCTGTGTGCCCTGGGGCTCATCAGGAAATAGCCTCAGGGGCTGCGATGCTGGGCCTTCGGGGAAACAACACTGGATGCCCGGCCTGCTTGCATGTCAACAGGAATGGTTTTCAAACCTAGTCTCCTGGTGGCTCTCCGTGCAGGAGAGAATGGAGTTTGGGGGCACCTCCTTCTCTGGACCAGCCCGAGTCTCTGGAGCTTCTGAAATCCAAGGCGCCCATTCCAGAAATTTGTAGAACCAGCCACCTTGGTCTTCAGCTCTCGGGTTCTCCCTGCTCCTCTGGGAACGCCCATGACCTTCTTTCTGTGACTGCAGAATCAGAAATCTCAGAGTTGGTTGCTTAGGGCCACCCAGGAAGAGCCAGGTGACCAAAGACCAGGCGGGTTTGGTTTTTGTTTTCAGTTACTCTTTCCTCAGCATCTTCGAGTGGTATGTGAACATCGCTGTTGAGGCTTATTTTCCCTGTTCACAGGGAGCAAACAAATCCAAGCTTCAATCCTCAACCTTCTTTTCAAAGTTGAGCCCTCGCCCAGCCCCAGCCGGCCTGGGTTTAGTTTTATGACTTTCCTGCTGTCTCCCATAGCTTTTTTTAAGAAAAGTTTGAATCGCAAGTATCATATATTGTTGATGTTGTTGTTTTGAGTATTTGATAACTCTCCCACTTCCCAGAAGAAAATAGATTTTGTTTTCAGAATTGTTAATTCTGGACCTAAGTCGAAGATACATTCTAAATATTGTTCTTTGGGGCTTCCCTAGTGGTTCAGTGGTTGAGAGTCCGCCTGCCGATGCAGGGGACGCGGGTTCGTGCCCCGGTCTGGGAAGATCCCACATGCCGTGTAGCAGCTGGGCCCGTGAGCCATGGCCGCTGAGCCTGCGTGTCGGGAGCCTGTGCTCCGCAACGGGAGAGGCCACAACAGTGAGAGGCCCGCATACCGCAAAAAAACAAACAAACAAACAAATAAATATTGTTCTTTGCATTGTGGAAAACAGTATTAAATACAGGAGTTGGTTAAATGCTGCTTTGGTGTATGAGATACACCTGTATTTTTTTATTTATTTGTTTTGTTTTTTGTTTTAAAGCAGACAGACCTCCCTAAAACATGATAATACTAGGCCAACTAGTCATTGGCCTTGTGTGAAAAACTCTTCCAGGCCGTTTGGAAGAACTGCTGACAGCCTACTATTATGTACCAGACACCATCTAGGACTTCACTAGAGAGGCCCAGAGGGGAGAAGGCCTGAAATAATTTTTAAAGCATTTATCTACTGATTCACCTATTGCTGTATCTGTAGAACATTAAATACAATATGCACTGTGTATTCATAGAAAATTGGAACTAGGGAGAAAACCCAGAGAAGAAAATAAGATCACGGACATTTACCATAATCTCTTACAATCTGTTTTTTTTCCTATTTAGCAAAATTGTCAAGTATTCTTCTATAGTGGTGGTTCTTAGTCTCAGGACTCTTTTATAGTCTTAAATTACTGAGAGCCCCAAAGAGCTTTTTTATGTTGGTCACAATTATGGTATTGACTGCGTCAGAAATGAAAACCGAGAAATTCTTAGAAATTATTTATTTAGAAATAATAATAAGCCCACTGCATTTTAACCTTATAATATTGTTTTATGAAAGATAGTTGTATTTTCCAAAACAAAAAAAAAAATTGAGAAGAGTGGATTTTTTTTTTTTCTTGCGGTACGCGGGCCTCTCACTGTTGTGGCCTCTCCCGTTGCGGAGCACAGGCTCCGGACGCGCAGGCTCAGCGGCCATGGCTCACGGGCCCAGCCGCTCCGCGGCATGTGGGATCTTCCCGGACCGGGGCACGAACCCGCGTCCCCTGCATCGGCAGGTGGGCTCTCAACCACTGCGCCACCAGGGAAGCCCCATTTTTTTTTTTTTCTATATTTGCTAAGCTCTACTTTGTCTGCCTTCATAGCATGTGGCTGGATTCTCATATCTGCTTCTGCATTCAGTCTATAGAGATGTATGTTGCTGTGAAGTATCTGAAGATCCAGCTTCATCTTTATATATACTACAAAAAAGGAGAACTATATTCATAGCCTTTTTAGATAATTGTGAATATTCTTCTCTCATGTTTCCCCAAAACTTGACGAGTGGTAGTTTTTAAAAAGTTGGTGGCTATGTGTCCATCAACAGATGAATGGATAAAGAAGATGTGGTATGTATAATACAATGGAATATTACTCAGCCATAAAAAAGAATGAAATAATGTCATTTGCAGCAACAGGGATGGATCTAGAGATTATCATACTAAGTGAAGTAAGTCAGACAGGGAAAGACAAATGTCATATGATATGACTTATATGTGGAATCTAAAGACATGATACAAGTGAACTTATTTACAAAACAGAAACGGACTCACAGACTTAGAAAACAAATTTACAGTTACCAAAGGGGAAAGGTGGGGTGGGGCATAAATTAGGAGGCTGGTATTAACATATACACACTACTATATATAAAATAGATAACCAACAAGGACCTACTGTATAGCACAGGGAACTCAGTACTTTGTAATAACCTATATGGGAAAAGAATCTGAAAAAGAATAGATATATGTATATGTGTAACTAAATCACTTTGCTGTACACCTGAAACTAACACAACATTTAAAAAAATTTTTTCTATTCCCCTTTTTGATTTCTTTTTTTTAAAATTAACTAATTTAATTTTTGGCTGTGTTGAGTCTTCATTGCTGTGCGCGGGCTTTCTCTAGTTGTGACGAACGGGGGCTACTCTTTGTTGCTGTGCATGGGCTTCTCATTGCAGTGGCTTCTCTTGTTGCAGAGGTTGGGCTCTAGGCGCACAGGCTTCAGTAGTTGTGGCATGCGGGCTCAGTAGTTATGGCTCCCCGGGGCTACGGGCTTCAGTAGTTGTGGCACGCCGGCTCAGTAGTTATGGCTCGCGGGCTCTAGAGCGCAGGCTCAGTAGTTGTGGCACACGGGCTTAGTTGCTCCGTGGCGTGTGGGATCTTCCTGGACCAGGGATGGAACCCATGTGCCCTGCACTGGCAGGCGGATTCTTAACCACTGCGCCACCAGGGATGTCCAAAACTAACACAACATTTTAAATTAGCTATACTCTGATATAAAATTTTAAAAAAAGAAACTGAAAAAAAAAAGTTGATTGCAATATAAATTTGAAACCATTTTAATGAACTTTTAAATTCTGTTACATGAAGATCACTTTGTTCTTTCTCTCTGTCTCTTAAGGGTGGATTTCCTTTCCCAGCATGGTCCTTGGGCCGGGGAAACAATATGGTGGAAAGACCACTTTTGATGGAAAGCTTAGAAAAAGGTGTCACTATCCTGCCCAGTTTTTGTAAGCATTCCAGCTGAATGCAGACGAAGTGCAAATAATATTTTTGGCTTTCTCTGGAAGGTCAAAGGTTCTTTAAAGCTTTCAAATTCTCCTTTACTCCAAGCTTTTCCTCCTATTAATGCCCCTCTGCATCGAACCCGTAAAGACTTCTGTTTACTTATTATCCTGCCTTAAAAAAAGCTCTGTGATGTTACTAGCAGACCTAAAGGCTAGAAAGAGTGAATTTATGCCTTCCAGAAAGACCGGAGCTTCCTCTATGGCCAGTTATCTGGGTCCTGTTGGCTGTCATCTGGGCTGAGCTAGAAATGCAACCACCTTTTGACCAAAGGCATAATTCCTTTACATGGAGAGCTCTTGGGTCTAGAATTCCTAAAGAAGAGGTCCAACTGGATCTTCTCTTTGCAACTTCAGTGTCATGAATGTCCTCGGGTGTGCAGGAACGTTACAGGCAACCGTCCACTACGAGCCCCCGGCTGCTCAGGGGAGCATCTGTCTGTTGATCAGAGTGGCCTCTGTGTGTTGAGTCCCCGTCTCATCCCTAAATCTTCACTCACCGTGCATCTGAACTTGTGTTTCTTAAAGAAAGTGCTAGAAATGGGAGATGCAAAAAAACCGGTCATTTGCTAAAAATTTAGGGGCATTTTAGGCAATGTACTTTAGCCACCAGGAGCACAGGAATTTCCCTTCAGAGAAAATTCCCATTTTTTCCAAAGACAAATCTTGATGTACTTCTAACCCATGGAGCTACTGTGATACGTATAAAAGACCTCGGTAACCCAAAGGGAGGGTGTCGGAAGACTTTTTTATTTGTAAAAATGCTCTAGAATTAGAAGACGGTAGAATGTTCTAGATTCTCTGCTTTTGAAGATAAGGATTATGACTCTATTCATCCAACCAAATATTTTTAAGAACCTACTATGTGCTAGGCATTCTCCTTACTGGAGTTTTAGCAGTAAGTAAGCAGAACTAGCCCCTGCCCTTAAGGAGCATATATTCAAATGGTGGAGACAGGTGCTTTTCAAGTATACAAATAAATACGTAATGCTGGGGAGCAATAAGGGGTATGAAAAAACTGGAAGCAGGACCAGAGGCTGCAGAGGGGTATGTGAGGGCTGAGTAAAGACCATTTTTGATGGAGTTATTATGGAAACTCTCCAGGAGGTGAGATTAGGATAGATGTCTAATGAAAGTGAATTAATGAACACACAACTCAAGCCCAGAGTTCCATGGTTTATGCTAAGCAAGCCATACACATGGGCAACATTGTTGATTAGGTAGGAGTGGGGTTGAACGTGTGTCTTAGTTCAGTTTCCTAGGGCTGTCGGAACAAATTGCTACCGTAGTCCTGGAGACCAGAAGTCCAAAATCAAGGTGTCACCAGGGCTGGGCTCCTTCTGAAGGCTCTAGGGAAGCAGCCTTCTTCGCCTCTTCCAGCCTCTGGTGGTTGTGAGCTTTCCTTGGCTTGTGGCAGCACGCCTCAATCTCTGTCTCCACCTTCACATGGCCGTCTCCTCTGTGTGTCTGTCTTCTCTTCTGTCTCTCGTAAGGACACCTGTCATTGGATTTAGTCCCTACCTGGGTAATCAGGAGGACCTCATCTTGAGATCCTTAATTTCACCTGCAAAGACCCTTTTCCCAAATAAGGACATAGTCTCAGATTCTGAGGGTTAGGATGTGGACGTATCTTTTGGGGGCCGCTATTCAACCCTGTAAAGTGTGCAACCTGGGAAAATCACTTTGACAGCGGGTTTTAAATCACAATGAAATGTGGCCCCTGAGCGGAGTTCTGCCGCTCTTTACCTGCGTCCCCATGGTCGTGATTCACTTCAGTGGTGACAGGGAGGAAGCAGCATGGGCACTGGGGAGACATATGATGCGGCAGTGTTTGGTAGCCGCGTGGCTGTCACGCGGAGCCACTGCGTAGCCCAGAGAGTCTACCCAGCTCAGTAGCTTCTAGTTAGACCACGCTGCCCAGGGGGGAACATCACAGGGCTGTGGGTCTTCATGGGGATGCCTCATAGAATAAACAGCAGGTCTTCCAGAACTGAGAAATCAAGGAAATACAATTCGGCCCAGAGGAACAGAATAGAGAAGCGGTTCAAACAGGCTGAGAGAGGGGCAGTCACATTCTGTTTGGATATTGCCCAAGCAAAAGTCAAACAATACTCGTGGTGGCAGGAGACTGGCTAAGTTGCAAAAGTCAGCAGCTTGGGAAGCTGGGGCCTCAGCCCAAGAGGAGCTTTTACTGCATTGAGCAATCGTCCCTTCTGGGCATGTCCTCGGTGGGGTGCGCAGGTGCCTCTGGGGCAGCTGTGGCGTGGAAGCCACCTCCAGAGGGCGGGCCCTCTGCTCTAAGACTTCATTGCCTAGTCTTTTCTCAGCCAAGTCTTTTGCCAGAAGAAGGCAGGGAGAAGCAAGTCAGTGTGCCCAGAGCCCGCCCGGATTGGAGACGATGTTTGCTCAATTCGGTGTAACACCAGCTGTTGCTCCAGGTGCAAAGTTAGACACTTGGTAATTAGCCGGCCTAATTTATTTAATCATGTGTGTACTGTGTTTCTTCTCGCAGTTGTTCTTCTTGCCCTGATCCTTCAGGTTTTCCTGGAGCCATGCCCAGGAGTGTTTGTTGAAAGGTGGTGTTGGGGGAGGATGGATGTCTGTTGATGCCAGAGATTAGAGCCAGGTCCTGCCTGGTGGTGGTGGTTGCACGATGCTGGTCGCCTCCAGATTCCAGGTCAGAGTTTCTCAACCTCAGCACTGTGGACTTTTGGGGCCGTTTTTGTGGGGCACCAACCTGTGCATTGTAGGATGTTCAGTGGCATCCCTTGACCTATACCCAGTAATGTTCCCCAACCCCAGTTCTGAAAACCAAAAATGTCTTCAAGTGTTACCAGTTGCCGCCTGGTAGGGTCAAAATTGCTCCCAACTGAGAACCCCTGTTCCAGTTACGGTACTGGTCACTGATGTTCTTAACTTGGACTTTTTAGATGAAAATTATTCTTCCAAGGCCATGCCGTAGGTTGGGATGATGAATGTCCTTTCTTAACCATCTCCCATTGCTCTCTTTTTGGACTTGCCCCGACTTGACCAACCAAACCCTCGACCAGGGAAGGAGCTGGCTTGGATGAACCCAAAACAGGTTCTTCTGTGGAAGATGTACAGTCCTCGTGTTAACCAGGGAAGGGAAAAAGAAAGCTGTGATATATAGAGGGACAGCAGGTGGCAGGGTTAGTGTCACCAGGAAGATAAACAGAACCAGAAAAGTCACTTCTGTGTTGAAGGGGAAGCTAAGCTTCGCCAGCTGCTTAGATGGAATCAATCCAACATGGCGGCCGGGCCTGGGAGGGGAGACCATTTGTAGTCTGTGTGTTGGTGGACCCCCTGGGGCCAGCTGTCTCAATCTCACTTCTGAAATGAGGGCTGTGGGCTGTATCAGGTCCTTCAGAGCCGTGATCCTCTATCCAAGACTCGGATTCCTTTTGGTATCCCACACAGATGCCAACTTAGTGCTCTATGTACAGGAGACACTTGGTTTTTGGCCAACGAGTGAAGATTGATATACTCTTTAAAAGGATCCAGATAATCTGAGGTAGGTCTGCAAGGAAGGGGAAGAGGTAGAAGAAGAGGGGGAAAGCATCAGCTGAGAACTATTAACCTAGAGCAGCGCTGTCCCACCGAAATAAAACTCAAGCCACGTATGAAATTTAAAATTTTCTAGTAATCACATTTAAAAAACGACAAAGGAAGCAGACAAAATCAATTTTAATAATATATTTTATATAATCCTTATTTCAACATGAAGTCAATATAAAAAAATCTATTAGGGGCTTCCCTGGTGGCGCAGTCGTTGAGAGTCCGCCTGCCGACGCAGGGGACGCGGGTTCGTGCCCCGGTCCGGGAGGATCCCACGTGCCGCGGAACGGCTGGGCCCGTGAGCCACGGCCGCTGAGCCTGCGCGTCCGGAGCCTGTGCTCCGCAACGGGAGAG
>NW_020174923.1:4813665-4859303 GCF_003031525.2 Neophocaena asiaeorientalis asiaeorientalis | reverse complement strand
TTTTTTAAAAAAAAAAAAAAAAAAAAAAAAAAATCTATTAGTGAGATAGTCTACTTTTTTCCATACAAAAAGTCTAGGAAATCCGGTGTGTATTGTACACTTAGCAGCACATTTCAATTGGGACTTGTCACATTTCCAGTGATTACTGGCTAGTGGCTTCTGTTCTGGACAGTGTTGGCCTAGAGAGGAAGTTTAAGTGATTAAATTTTGGGGAAAAACTATTCATCAGAGACAGGAATAAAACATGAGCTTAAGGACTTAGGTGGACAGTTTTCATCCGCAAATGCTCTTGACTGCCTGTCACCGTAGCACTTCCATTTCCTCAACAGTGTCTGTTCGCGGGAATCCATTGGCTACCGGTGTCTCCTCCCCCTGACCCCTTTGTCGTCCACTCTATTCGCTTTTGTTTCAAACGAATGAGCACACAAAAAAGGGCCCTGCATTCCACTGGGCAATCTTATTCAAACGTGGCACGGTTGCGTTTTCTCAATTAATCAGGGGCCTGCCTCCCGCCCTTCTCCTCTGCTGTTTTCTCGGCATCTTCATCAGGGTCCTAGCTTGACTCCAGCTTCCAGAGGAATTTCAGGGGCCCGACAGACACCTGTCCAGGTCAATAAAAACCGACTTGGGTCCCTCTTTCCTCCTCTGCCAATAAGAAACATCGCAAGACTTTTCCTTAGAAGAGATGAAGGGAGAGAGGAGCAATGATGATGGTGGACGAAGAAGGTGCCGAAAGCAAAACTATCAAGAGACGAGTCATGTCCTTTAAAAGGCAAGGAGTTGAGAAGCCGCGCTTGGTTTCTCAAAAATGTTTGCATTTAGCTGTCACGTCCACAGTCTCTCTCTCTCTTGCCACTGCCAAGGATTGAGGACTCTGGAAATATGACTTTGCTTGGGCTTTTGCTTCTGATGTAGAAGGCCATGTCATTCCCTCTGCTGGTATCACCTTGAGGTTTCCAAAATGCCCTATGGTCAGAGTTTTATGGGCAGGCCTGGTTAAGCAGCTGCCTGGGTGATGCAATTGGTTGGGGCCTCAGAAATGGGTCCTCTCGTTCTCCCCTCTACCCCCCTCCTCTACCATCAGATCAGTGGTTCTCAATCAGGGGCGATCTTGCCTCCCCAGGGGATGAATGGCAATGTTTGGAGACATTTTTGATGCCACGACTTAGTGGGGAGAGGAGGTGCTACTGGCATCTAGGGGGTAGAGGCCAGTTTAGATGCTGCTAATTAAACACCCTACAGTGTACAAGGTAGCCCCCCTCAATAAAGAATTATCCAACCAAAAAGATTAGGAGTGCCAAGGGTGAGAAACCCTGTGTCAGAGCACCTTTCCTTTGAATTTTAGAGACTTTTCGCCTAAAAAGAATCTTCTTTTGACCTGCAGAAGGCCCTGAGAGGGGTTGGCTACACTTAGGCATATATATGACTAAATTACTACCTTGTTGATCAGTTAACACTGCTGGGGCTTCGTGGGCACACAGCTGAGAATAAGATCTGGATCCAGGTGGTGTCTGAGGGAGGAGGGTAGCCAGGAGGTAATGAGAGCTGAGTGACCCACAGACTAAAGGTCACAACTTCCTAATTTTCTAAGAGAGGGTGTGCTTTCCTGGTAAGGGTCCCCTTTCTTTCTCTCCAAAGCCTTCCCCTCTATGAGCAGAACCCCAGTCAAGTCCAGCTGGGGACCCATTACTTGCATCTCTGAAGCTAGAATAATGGACCAGCCTTTCCTGATGTCCTAAGGAGGTTGCTTTGCATAGATTAGGCAAAAGTGAACACTCAGCCTTCCCCATTGCTCTTAGGAGGGTCAGAGCCAGCCAGAAACCTTGGCATGGAAGTCCCTGTAGGGAAAGAGAACAAAGCAAAAAAAAAAAGAAAGAAAGAAAAGAAAGAAGATCTACTGGTCTACCAAGCCTGTGGTATGGATTGGCCTTGACGTTTACTCACATTGGATGGAGCCTTTGTGCCTGGCCACCTGATCTCGAGTCTATCTTCATATAGACCATCAGTGGAACTGGCAGATTCTCACAACTCTTCATAAATATGCATTTCACTTCCAGCCGACTCCGTCAAGTAGCCCCAGGTGTCTTTCTGGCTACCAGGGTGGAGATAGCCTACGTCCAGGCGTGGAAACACAAGGACTCTGTCCCCAGAATATGGGGGGTCTGGGGCCTGAAGACCACAGCCTAACCTTGACTTTGCTTTAGCTCCACCCAGAGAAAACTCCTCTCAGAGGAGCCGTCTGGGTTACTTGGCCTCTAGGGAGCTTGTGCAGGTTTCCGACGAAGTTATGGGTGATCTGGAGTCCATCATCCCTGACAATCTCCTGCCCCACGGCCCTCCTTGTAGAGCTCTTGCGAAGATTAAAAGGCATTTGGGGCCTGAAGGGAAGAGAGAGCACATAATTCTGGGATGCTGAGGGGAGGAAAATCCTCTCCTGTTGTTGAAAAGAAAAATGTGAATTAGCAGGATGCCTGCTTGACTGTTTCTGTCCTAGTGTCACCTGAGATGGGCCTTTAGATCTTTTCTTTTAACTTTTAATCTTTGCATGTTTCGCTGTTATACATACATATATTTTTTTTTTCTTTTTCTTTTTCCTTTTTTTTTTGCCTGCTCCCAAACAACTTTGGTAGGAGTACTTAAGTAGGAGTCATTCTAGACTTGGGCTAAGAAGATCTGTCACTAGCTGGCTCTGTGACCTGGGGCAAGTCATCTAAGCTCTATGAGCCTCAGTTCCTCGTTCACAAAGTAGAGTCACACTGACCTAGCAGAGTTGCAAAGATCTAAGGAACTAATATTAAAGAAGGAGCTTTGTAACGTATGACAAACAGGTGGCTTATTACTTGGACTGGGGATTTTTTTCAGCTCTCCCCCAGAGGAGACCTTCTTACAGTCCAAGATAGGAACCTTCACCAGCAGGTATGTAACTTCTAAGACCTTCTATCACTTTCTAACCTCTGGCTTCCAGGGTTCAGAGCAGTCGCTTATTGGAAAAGACAAGAACTGGGTGAGAGCAAGAAAGGGTAGGGATTTGGAGTAATTGCAGTGGTTGTATAATTACAGATCCTGGTCTCCATTAGTCCTGGAGCCGTGTGCAAGGAGCATAAATCATTTGTGTCCCCCTTAAAGGGATTGAATCTCCCATCCCCCGCACTGTGGCCAACACTGTCTGCTACATTCCGATTTTTTGCCATAGGCTGGATGGCTCACTTTAATAAGTTTCCTTCCCAATAAAAGCCAGGTGGGGGCCTAGGGAAACCCACATCTGCCAGGCCAGCCCCTGCAGCCGGAGGCCACTTCCTCTCCTGTAGCTTGTCCCTTTAACCATTTTGTTCAGCCAGTAGCATGTTGCCACCTTGCCCCACTGACTGTCCCTTGGAAGAGCAGAGAGAGCAGAGGCAGGAGAGGGCAAGCCGGCAGGGAGAGGAGGAGATTAGAAAGAAGGGGAGGCATGGCAGCCCATTAAAGAGAAATAAATTCTGCAGAGGGGAAGCGAGAGGTCCCTCCCCAAGTCTCTGTAAATCATTGTGTTTTAGGGGCGGGATGCGGAGGGAAGCGGGAGATGGGCTGGCCCTGATAACTAGGGTCATTTCTCCTACTTACGTCCATCTGAATTTCCAGATGCTCCATCAGAGAGCAGCCTCCAGCTGGAAGCCGCTGGGGCTCCTTGCTTTCATTTATTGTTGTCATTCTTACTCTAAAATCAGAGCCGCGGTTACCTAAGGAGAGCATTTTAAGAGGTTCATTAGAAAAACATGGCTGGTTTGTTTCTACTGTCTGTTCTCCCTGGAACACCCTATATCCCGAGCTGCTGCATGGGCATGGCAGATACAAGGATGGGATTTCTGTAGGCTGTTTGAAATTGACTCACTTTTAGAAGTTATATTTTGTACCGGAAGGCTTCTTTCAGACCCAACGTTCATTATAACCTCTGGATCCCTGACCTTGCTTCTCTTTGTCTTGTTAACTGATCTTTCAACCAGAAAGGCATCTCTCAGGGGTGGGATTCACCAACAAAGGGCCCCAGAGATCTGGGTACGGGTGTGTTTATTTTGTGCGTAGACCTTGTGCTAAAATGGTTCGCGTTAGTTGCCAGTACTTCAGTTGTGGGTCTTTCATATAATTCTGGATCTCTGGCTCTCCTTGACAAAGTGAAGGTAACTGAGGACAGAGCCAATCTTCTTCTTTGGCTACAGACTCCGGGAGCTGCAAAGTGCCACGTCCTCGGGTTTGTCACAGTTCCCGTCACCTCTTCGTTCATTTTTACGCTCAGCCAGCTTCACTCACTTCTGTTTTCCACCTGGTCCCTGAAGACGACTGAGTTTGAGACCTCTCTGCCTTAGCAGAAGCCTTGAGTTACCCACCAGGTGATGCCCTTGGGGTATGCGCGTGTGCTTCCCTGCAGTAAGCTGCAGGACCGCTCTCTGGAAAGTAGACTTATTTGGCAAGTACAGGTCCATTGGCCGATTTGGAGGTAGATCTGCCTCCCGGTAGCTGTGTGACTTTGGGCAAGTCACCTCCCCTCTCTGGGCCTCACTCTTCTCTTGTTTCAGAAGTACATTAGTAGTTTTAAAAAAGTTGTAGCCGCTTATCCCTTGGTGTAAACAAGATCGTACCTGAGGGTCAAATATCCTGAATGGTTGAATGCAGGAGCTGAAGGGAGTTGGAGAGCCTGGAAGGGCGTGTCGGGGTTTCCCACTGTTCCCTAAGGCCTCCACGGAGAAGCCTCTGGAAGTGTGAGTCCTACCTGGTGGGAGCAAATGTGAACCCTGATGCCCACTGTACAAAGCTTATCCCAGTGGTCATCGCATGAAAGAAGGAAAAGTACCTTTATATGTCCTCTTACTACATATACACTCCTAATGTATGAGTGGCTGCCATGTGCAAAGCGTTTCTTCTAGGCCCTTCTAGAAGGGTACGATCTGGTTCCTATCTTCAAGGGGGTGGCAGACAGCATAACACAGGTAGAGTGTGTGAGTGCAGGCTTGGCATCTGGGCGACTTCAGTGGGAGGACGTGCCAGGCAGGAGTGTCTAGGGGAGATGCAGAGAGTTGTTAGAGAGGAATAAAAGCCTTCAGGAGGCCTCGAAGGGTCTCCGGCTTTCATGGCAGAGCTGGAGTGGGGGCGGAAAGATGGCCATTTCAGGTGGAAGCATGCTTTGAGCCCTGGGGCCAGAAGTGGATCTGGGCAGGGCTTCCTAGGACCCGGTAGGGCTGGAGAGCTAGAGCGGAGAAGATAGTGGGTGGGGTAAGAAAGAGGGAGGGTCTTAAAGGGCAGGCCTGGGAGTTTGCAGAACTTGGAAGGCTTCTGAGCTAGGGCTTGGCTCGACCTGGCAGCAGGCTAGGGAGGGAGAGAAGGCGGGTGGGCAAGGGGCAGAAGGTAGATGGGAGGCCCAAGGGTCTGCACAGGATCTCAGCAGTGGTGGAGAGAAGGGGGTGATGAAGCAGGCGACGTTGGGGGGCGAAATTGACTGCGTGGGGACTGAATGCTTGTGGGGTTAAGAGCGGGATGCATCCAAGGTGATGTCACAAGTATAAGCCCAAGTCTAACCTAGTAGGCGGGTCCTATTTCCCTAATTATTTAATTTGAGCCTGTTGGGTGTCTCTCTTGTCCTAACTGGGTGTCGTGCGTAAGCCGAGACGGATAACGCAGGAGGGGTTACAAAGAGTTTCTGGAATTGCCTGGGTGTTGTTCATGGGAAGATGTCTTCCTGGCTGCTGGAGATGGGAATTTGAAATCAGGAAGAGAGGCCAGAGGTAGTGCTTTATTTATTTAAACATTTATTGGCTTCCTTCTCTGCATCAGATAATACCAGATCCTAGGGATGGATGAATGCGTGGCGTCTAGTTCCCTTTGGAGCTGAGCGAATGCCTGATGGTGGGAAATAAACACATGAACAAAGAAAGCATATGGGATGGAGGGGAGGGTGGAGCGGGGCCCAGGGATGGTCAACCTCCCTGTGCCACGGGACACTGGGGAGACGGGGGATGTGCATCCACACCCAGGAAAGATGTAGCCCTGGGGGTGGACCCATAGCGGGGGGTCTGGGAGATGAGGGGGAGGGGAGGGTGAACATGGCAGTGATAAGCTGGATAGAGGCAGGTGAGACATAGGGGACACAGAAGGGAGCCAGGAGGGTGCAGGTGGGGGCGGAAAGACGGGGTTTACAGTGGGGATGCAGACCTATCATAATAACTGACCGTAGCTGTCGGTTCAGTGTGGGCTGTGGCCTGTGCATCCTTGTAAACGCATCAAATGCACCAAAATCTAGTTCGTTAAGCAGTGGTAGGGTCTGGTTTCACCCCGTTTTACAGACTGAAGTCCAGAGAGGCAGGAAGAAGCCGCTGGCTCCAGAGATGACTGTTCCTTGCATTTTGGGTGCTTCTATCCCAAGAGTCACTGTCTGATCTGAACAGAGGCCATCTGCATTGCTTGAAATAGAACTAACCCAAGCCGGTCTTTTTTTTTTTTTTTTTTGCACATATATACATTCTTTTTATATTATTCTCCATTCTGGTTTATCACAGGATATCGATTACAGTTCCCTGTGCTCTACAGTGGGACCTTGTTGTTTATCCATCCTATACGTAATAGTTTGCATCTGCTAACCCCAAGCTCCCAATCCTTCCCTCTCCCTGCCCCGCTCCCCCTTGGCCACCACAAGTCTGTTCTCTGTGTCTGTGAGTCTGTTTCTGTTTCGTAGATAAGGTTCATTTGGTGCTTCTTCTTGAACTCAGCTGCACCTCGCCTGTTTCCTCCCGGCCTCCCCTGACCTTGCCACTCAAAAGCTAACACGAAAGGAGATGCCAGGCTAGTGTATTGTTGACAAGGTGCCGTCTGGTTAGAGGATGTCGGCTGTTCAAACAGGCCCTCTGCGCCCTGCGATTCTCCCTGCAGGAAAGGGACTTGGTCTTTGTGCCTTGGGTCTGAGCGGGATGAGGCAGCGAGGTGGAATTCTGCAGGTGTGGCTGCCGGCCGCGGTTTTGTATGTTTCCCTGCACAGTTCACGGCTAATGACAGGGCAACTGGCAGGTAGGAACACGATCACGCCCTGGGGCTCCGCTCGCACCAGTGTGGTTGTGGGCAGAAGACAATGGCAGATGTTCCTGGAATTCCCAAACCGGATACAGAATTGCTAGCAGGATGCAGAGAAAGAGGAAAAAGCCAAGTGTTTTACATAATGAGAAGCTTTGCCTCCTTCCTGCTCGGCCCCTCGGAGTGCCGAGGCCGGTGGGTCGGGCCTCCTTTTCCAGAAGCCCTGAGGATCAGGAAAGACGCGTGTGTGTCCGATGGGCAGAGTGGTGCTCCAGCAGAAGCTTTCTCTCGCTCTGGTAGGTTTATATCCAGGATCCATGGCTTTCCACCGGGTGTGGTGAGACCACAGCCAAGGGATGATCTTCTACCCAGATGCGCTGTGGTGCCCGGGATGGAAAAGAAATTGGGCAGTGAGCCTAAAAGGAATGGAAAGCAGCCACCCAGCTCTCTTCCCTGCCCCCCTTCTGTCTGGGTGGCGGCAGAAACACCAGAGCGTTTTTGCATCCAGCCTAGAAGGAGGAGGCCAGCCGTGGGAAGAGAGGCAGAAACAGAAGATTCGGGAGACCCGAGTGGCTGAAAGGCAGAGGCCTCTCGTCGGGGGCTGTGAGTGGGCAGAACCCTACTTCTGGGGAGCCGGGGGGGGTGGAACCTCGGGAGCCAGTGAGCCAGTTCACCCACCAGAGCTGACACTAATGACCTGAGGTTCACGTCTTGCCCCAGGTGAACTTGCCCCTTCACTGCTCTACTTTCTGTGAGCCGCCCTGCAGGGCAGTACTTCACAGTTTGTAAAATGTCCCACCCTCTTCCCTCACCCAAAAGCTAGCTATTCTTGGAGTCTCCTTGAGCTCTGTTTCACTTGGGAGAATGTTTGAGAAGGAATTGGTGCAGGAAGGAGATGGGTGTCCCCCCTCAGTGGGGCCTGGGATGCGAGGTTTTCCTGAACTAGTCACATGACGCCCGAGTGAGACAGGTGGCTCCTTCTCATCATCTCCTTCTTATGATGTCGTCCAAGGATGCTGAACACGTGTGTCCTTGTGTCTCTGTCTGCAGTCCCAGTGCTTGGGTTCAAATCCTTGCTCTGTGAACTTGACGTGTCCACTGTTTTCTCATAACCCTCGATTCCCCCATCTACAAAACAGAGATAATATTTACCTACCTTGAGTGTTACGGTGAGTATTACGATGAGAATAAAAAGAAGATTTCCACGTTGAGTTCTTCCATGTAGTAAGTGCTCAATAAACGTTAGCTCTTATTATCCTTCCATTTCTTTTCAAAAGAAAGAACTCACAGAGGGTTTCCCTTTAAATATTTGATTTTAGACCAGACAGGGGTTGGCAAACTATAGCCCTCTGGCCAAAACCAACCTGCCACCTGTTTTTGTATAGGTCATGAGCTAAGAATCATTTTCACACTAAAGGTTTTCTTTTAAAAAACGTGAAAATGATACGAAATTTAAATGTCAGTGTTCTTACATAAAGCTTGGTTGGAACCTAGCCATGCCCGTTTGTTTGCACATTGCCTGTGGCTGCTGTCACACTGCCGAGGCAGAGTTGGGTAGTTGTGATAAAAACCATACGGCCCACGAAGCTGAAAATATTTACTATCTGGCCCTGTACAGCAAGTTTGCCCATCCCTGTTCTAGATGACTAATTATTAAACAGGGAGGGTGAGTGTGGGCACCCAGAACAAAAGTTATAGGCTTCATGCTGATTGGAATAAAGTCCACTCAGAGTCAGAAAAGAAGATAAAGCTTTGCTATTTTAAAACAAGAGAACAGGAAACGGGGTCTGAGGTTTGGAAATCCTGCAGGTGATGTTCATCCTATTTTTTCAGAAACAGACGCTGAGTTTCAGGCCCCCAGGCCCCAAGTGTTTGCAGAGGCCGTGTGTTCTTAAGTCCCTTAAGGAGAGAACCCGCCAGGTTGTTGAATGGGTCAGTACCCAACAGGGGTGGGAGGGCCCGGAGAGCAGGGGGCAGGCCCAGCCCCTCTCCATGCCCCCGTCCCTCCTCCCTTTTCCGAGTGGACCCCACTTGTGAAAACAGAGCCTTGCTTGGGGAGCTCGTTTTATTTCACCTGTCGTGTGTATTTGTCTGTTTATATTATGCCTCATTCCACCTTGTTATAGAAAGGATTTACGGCAGCCAGGACCCTCGAATGTGTGAATCACAAACCCCAGAAGAAACAAAACTTAGGGGCTATGGTGAGAAGAGTAAGCTGAGTGAAGTGTTGTTGGTGATTTAAAAAAGGTGACAGTGGGCTTCCCTGGTGGCGCAGTGGTTGAGAATCTGCCTGCTAATGCAGGGGACACGGGTTCGAGCCCTGGTCTGGGAAGATCCCACATGCCGCGGAGCAACTAAGCCCGTGAGCCACAACTACTGAGTCTGCGCGTCTGGAGCCTGTGCTCCGCAACAAGAGAGGCCACGACAGTGAGAGGCCCGCGCACCGCGATGAAGAGTGGCCCCCGCTCGCCGCAACTAGAGAAAGCCCTCGCACAGAAACGAAGACCCAACGCAGCAAAAATAAATGAATAATAATAAATTTTAAAAGATGACAGTGCAGACATAGAAAACAAACTTAGGGATACCAGAGGGGAAATGGGAGGGGGGAGGGCTAACTTAGAAGTATGGGATTAACAGGTGCATACCACTATATATAAAATAGGTAAACAACACGGATTTACTGTAGAGCACAGGGGACTATATGCAGTGTCTTGTAAGAACCTATAACGGAAGAGAATCGGAAAAAATATATGTATGAGTGAATCGTTTTGCTGTACATCCGAAACTAACAATACTGTGGATCAACTCTACTTTAGTAAAACAAAAACACAGTGAGGTAAATTTGTGTGTGCTGACACGGAAGGTTCTTCAAGATGTTCTGTTAAGTGACAAGATACAAAACAGTATGATGGCATCGATGATGATAATAACTATTAGAACGTGTATCAGGAAAAAACATGGAAGGAATTTGTAAAAAAATAGAAGAGGTGACAGTGGAGCTGAGCTTTGAATTTTTCAACCAAGGGAGCATTTTTTTCTTGCCTTTTTCTCTCTGCCCGCTGGGACCCCCATCCCTGCCCCACTGCCTGCTGCTCACGGGACCCACTGAGTGTGCTGGGGACCGATGCAGGAGAGAGGGCCGGCACGGAGTGAAGGGCAGGCTGGAAGCAGCAGCCTCAGGCCTGGGCTCAGCCACCGGGACGGGCTCAGGGATGAGACTGAGTAATGGATGGCAACCGCGAATCCATGGGTCACCCGGCTGAGAGCACAGGTTATGAATCACCCCAGCCTCCGCTCCTGGCTCTGGAGGAGCGGTTCACACATTCCCAAGGGAGCCAGAGTCTGGGAGACGTGACGTCGGCCCTGGGAGAGGAGTTTCAACAACATGTGGCCTCAGAGGAACTTGTTCCCATGGGTAACAACCAGCTCCCCAGCGTGAAAAATCCCAGGCAAAGGAGATGAGGCTCTGAACCTTCGTGTGTGTGTGTGTGTGTGTGTGTGTGCGCGCGCGCGTTGTAAGGGACATGTCTGGTCCGTTCTGGGACCTCACTGTTAGCTACTGACTCTGTCCGTGGAGGCAGGTGAGGACCCTCATCTCCACCATCACAGGGAAGACGTGGCTTTGATGGAGAGCCTGCCTGTCTGTAGCCATCCCACCATTTTTCCCAGAGACTCTCCCTCCACAAAATCCTTCTCCAAACCCATGATTTGCAAGAATCATTACCGATTCAACCACAGGGTCTCCTCATTTGCCCACACACTTGAATCATGTGGTTGGCAGGGGCTGGCCACCTCTAATTGATTTCAGAAAGGCCAGGCGAGCCCTCTACAGATGCTTATTTCTCCCAGCCTCAGCCGTACAGCTCTGGCAACTTCTAGACCAATCAGCCCATCAGGGCTTCCTCTGCATGGGTGGTTCATAAAGGAAAGAACAGACCTCACAGCAGGCTCTCTTACCACTGCCTTTTCTTTTACAAACCTGACTAGCAAATGACCAGATACCAGGTAGCCTTTCTCTTTGCACTGTTACCAGTCATTGCTGAATTAAATCTTTGTTTTATATTTTTATAAAATCTTTATTTTTGCTCACCTGTGATGCCCTCCTGTTGAAAAGCCCTTAGCTTGTCCCAACCTTCCTGGGTAGGAAGAACCTGAAAACCTTTAAAATCGAGTATCTCTTACGGACAGTGGAACCGAGAAGAGGAGGAATCTAGCGGATGCCTCCTTACCAACTAAATGAAAAAACAGGGCGCTGTGATGGGGTTCACATGAGGGTCAGTGGCATGGCGTATGAACTGGGGACATGACTTGGCTGTGGAAGCCCACTGATCTGTGACGTTTGCTGGATAGCTGGTTCGTCACGCTCACTAGTACACAATGCTTATTTAAACCAAAGCGATGCTTCCTAAAAACAGTAACCTACACTTAGACGTTCATATTTATAAACTTGTATTCCACTGAGTCCATCTGTCTCCTGTGTATGTGCTGGTAGCCCCCAGGGGTACCTATGGTGGTTCATCCGAACCTAGTTGGTGGGTTTCCAGTGAATTCCTCATTTCCTCTTGCTCTTTGTGAGCAGGTGTAGCTTTGGGGGCCTGGCAGTTCCTCAGAAGCAGAGAGAGGACGTTTGTGGACGGGATGCTGAGCTAATACCCAGGAACTGGGTTCTGTGTTGTTTGTCCCACCCACTGGAGGGTAGAGGGGCAGAGAAGGTGGCCACGCGGTGAGCACGGCAATCACAGAAATGACCAGCACTGCCGGGGCAGGAGACGCACGTGCTGTGGTTACCCTTGGATCATGGAGCGTTCTCTGAAACGCATTTGAGAACCATTTTCCTTTTTTCCTCATCACGGACTTTGCTCTGCCACGCTCCTTGTGAAAATGAAGACATTGTCAGGCCACCCTCCTCGTGGGGGGTGATTTGCAAAGTGTCTGAGGAGGCCGGAGGGACCAAGTTTCCTTCCAGGAGATCCGGCTGTCGGCCACAGCTCAGCTGTTTCCTAGTTTATTCTGTCTTGGGATGGGTACCAAACAGCGGCCAGGTTTCTCATTTTCCAAGGCTGCTGCTTTCTGACATGCTCTCAGGGATTAAAGGTTGAACACAGGTGGGTTTCTTCCCCCTCCTGTCCCTGTCACCTGGATATTACCATGGCGATAATCCTCCCTGAAACAAAAATAAAAGGCAGAACCGGTTGGACAGAAAGTGTGGCCACAAACTTCCACTGAGACTGAGCCATAAGGAACCTGGAGGCTATCTGGAGCTCCTTCCATGTCCCGAGGAGCTGGAAGTAGAAAAATGAGTGGCGTGGCCGGCGTAGGGGAACAGCCCCGGACTGACGATCCATCAGATTGCACTGGAGGGGAAAGCTTCAGTTTGGTTCCTTCATGGGTTTGGTGGGATTATGTTATTTCTGCAGCCGACAGTCCTGTCTGGTCTCCCCCGGCCCTGGGGAGAAACAGAACCGTCGAGCCCCAGTCTGTCAGTAGAGATTAGCCGAGTTTTGAATCACGAGGGAGGATGGGGGCTGGGGATTATAATCCACTCTGCAAAGTCTTGTGGGCTGTGCAATGGTGGAGGTTTTCGCTTCTTGAGAAGCCCCGGGGTTTAGGAAGGCAGGTTTCACTATGTCAGCACTGAGAAACCGGTTTGGAGTTCAAGGACCCACAATAACTAGACAAGGAGAGGTATTTGCTCAGCCTCCTGAGTAGGACTTAGAGTTAGGGTTAGGTTTAGGGTTGAGGTTAGGGTTAGGGTTAGGTTTGGTGGGGGGGCGGGGAACGTAGGGTGGGCTCTTGGGAGTCGCTTTTCCCCTCTTCTCTCTCTCAACATCCTCTGTGGAATATTCTGCAGGGTTGGCAGATTCTAAGAGAGAATGTCGTTGGCTCATGGGACCTTCTCAGTAGCGACTCAAAACAATGACCTGGGATTGGTACCAAGAAGCATTTCACTGTCGGGTTTCTCTGGAGATTCTAGAAAGAAAGGGGGGAGAAAAAGAGACAGAGATCTGTGTAGGGCGGTTTTGCACGCAGCCTCCCTGGGGCGGGGCGGTGGTCTGATAACCTGGCTGACCTTTCAGTCTCCTCCTGCCCTAAAGTATGAGCCACATGCATTGTTGGGTGACATGCACAGATGGATGAGCCAGCGGCCAGTCATTCACCCCACAGGTATCCACTGGGCGCCTACTAAGTGCCACGGGCTAGTCGTGAACACAACAGAGAAAAGTCTTCATTCTCCATCACTAGAGAGATAGCAGACTATAAACAGATACACTAATAGATCCAGAAATGATCAATGCTCAGAGAAAAAGAGAGAGGTCAAGGGATAGAGTGATGATGGACGGCCAGGAGAGGTTTTCTCAGGAGGTAACATCTGAACAGAGACCAGGCAGGTGTCTAGGGGAAGAATGTTCTAGGCCAATGGTCAGCAGACAATGGCTCTTGGGCCCAAACTGGCTGCCACCTGTTTTTGTAAATAGAATTTGACTGGAACTCGGCCCCGCCGAGTCATTTACGTGTCGTCTGTGGCCGCTTCCTCACCGTTGCAGCCGCGTTAAGTAGTTGTGACCGAGATCTCCTGGCCCACAGAGACTACATACTGTCTGGTCCTCGACAGAGAAGGTTTGGGAGCTCCTGATCTAGGCAGGGGCAAAGTGCACACAGTACTCTTTGTGGGTCCATTCTCCTGGTGATGGACACCTAAGTTGTCCCTAACTCTTGAGCACAAAAGACAACTCTTCAGTCATCCATCCTTCCCATGTCACTGGGTTTACCTGTGTGAGACTCCAGGAAAGAAGTTATTTTTCATATTAGGATGAGCGAGGGAGCGTAAAACTGCCGACAGGAGATTTTAATCAGATTACAGAACCTGCCGTACATCCTGCCACCAGGGCTGTTGATTCTCTCAGGGACAAAAGTGGCTTATTTGCGCTTTGTTCAGAGCCTGTAATACCCCTGGTTCATTCTTAGGGGTTTGTGTACATCTTCAAAAAGGGACCATGTCCGTGCAAGCACTCGGAAGACCCTAAAGGCTGAATAAATGTTGGAGATGGGAAAAGATGATGTTCTTAAACTCAGCATTGTTTAAGTTATCCATAGTACAGATTAAAAAGTTTTTTTTTAATTTTTAAAATTTTATTTAGTTTTCACCTTCCTTCAGCATCCCAAGCGAGACTGAGAGTTTCCTGAGAGTGGGGTCCGTTCCTTCTATTCCCAGAGCCTGGCAGAGTGGTGGTACTTAACGGGAACAGAGCAGATGCTTTTTGAATAAAGAAATGCCATCTCCTGTTAAGTGCTTCTGAGCAGAGTAGAAATTTGTTATTTTAAAAAATCGTTTACATTCTAAAGCGGAACAGAAACGAGTTCAGGCACTGATTTTGTTTGTTTGTTTTTGGAGGGTACATGTCATGCTTAATAGACAGTCGGGTGCATCCTGACCCAGTGGATGGCGTAGAGCTGAGTGGCATCACCGTCTGGGCTGCAAAGAAATTGCACAAGCACGCAGAATTATGTGTTCTCACCACATGGCCTTTGCCCATGCCTGTCCTCCTGCCAGGAATACCCAGCCTGGGGTCCCTCTGCAGGCCTGTGTCTTTCTCAGCATTCCAGACCCAGCTCTTCCATAACCTTGGCCCTCAGAAATTTTTCCCTTGACTTCACAGCGTTAGTAACTGTGCCGTGCATTTGGCAGTGGATCACATGCCACCCTGTGGCATCTGTCTAAGTGGACGCTGGGATGCAGGGTTCTGAGGGCTCAGACCGTGGTTTATGGGTCTGGATGGTCCTTGGAGGGCTGGCTCTGGGCTTTCATGTGGCAGGCTCAGTGCATATTGATTTATTGATCGATAGGATGGCCCATTGATAGTACAACCATTGTAAGTTGCCGTGTTAACATCTGCCACGATCTTACTTTGGTTTGATTCTCCCAGGAGACAGGGCTCCAGTGCTTTGAGAGAGTACCATCCATGCTTCTCTTAGATCCTTTCTGCTGATGGTCCAGAGTCGTTCCTTTTGTGAGTCGGGCTTTGTTTTAGATGCCTGGTGTTGGTCCCTGAGATAGAGAAGTATTTCGGGCAGAGCTGACACCAGGTCTTGGAAATTAGACTATTTTTTCCAGCGTCTGTTTAATTGACAGTCTCAACTTTGCATGAACCAGGAAGTTTGTCCATTTAACTTCCTTGTGATCTCTGGAGAAGGAGGTGAGGAATGAATGTGCTGGATGGGGTGGGGGGCGGTAGGGAGAGAGAGAGAGAGGCGAAAGGAAAACATCTCATGCAAAGCCAGCCATGGCGGTGCTGAGGGGCCTGGCTAGTGGCTGTCACAGCCTGTGCTTGGTGGGTGCTGGGCTGGAGGCGGTGAGGGAATAAGCCCTCCTCCTGCTGTTGAGTGGTTGCCGATGCAGGTTTTCATTATTTCATTTATATAGCGTTGCTGCTATTGATTTTTGAACATTGAAAGCAGCCCATTCATAAGCCTTTGCCTCATATTTTGAGTGTGAGGGCGGTGACATTTTCTCTACCCTGCGTGTTGCCATGCACCGTGCGGTGCTGGAGAAGCTAAATGCTGGAAGAGGCCCTGTTCTGTCACAGACGGACTCTGCCCTGGACACATCAGGGGAGCCGTTCTTTCTGAGCCTCAGTTGCTCCCCTGGAAGAAAGAACTGGGAGATGTCGTAAGGCCCTTCTGAGGCCTCAAAGCATTTCTGAATGGGCTCCGCCCACGGTTCCCAGTGACTGCCCCAATCTCCTCCTCTTTCTGGCTTCTAGGCAGTTATTCCAGCCATGGCAAGCAGGTGTCTGCTGAGTTCTGGAGATCTGATGAGCGGAGCATGGCCCCTGGGAGGAGCCTAGAATGAAAATGGTTTCTAAGCATTCTTGTTTGTGACTTCCAGAAATGGTTGGAACTTTTGTTCATCCGTCAGCACAAACGAGGCCTCTGCCATAACGGAGCCTTTGGGAAAGATGGTATTTGGATCCAGAAGCAGTGCCTGCCCTTGGGGCCTTAAATTGTGTTTCCGGAGCTGAAGCAGACATGCCCGAGAAGGACTGCCTCTCTGTTACAGGTTTTCCCAAACTGGAGCCATTTTAGTCCAACCTTTACTATTTAATTCTATCATTATTTTTTTTAAGTGACTTGATTTAAAAGCACTGGTTCTCTCTTTTTAAAGACTTTTTATTGAAGTATAGTTGATTTACAATATCATGTAAGTTTCGGGTATACAGCACAGCCAGTCAGTTATACACACACACGTTTTCAGGTTCTTTTCCCTTATAGGTAATTACATAATATAATATTGAGTCTAGTTCCCTGTGCTGTACAGTAGGTCCTTGTTAGTTACCTATTTTATATATAGTAGCGTGTATCTGTTAATCCCAAACTCCTAATTTATCCCTCCCCCCACTGCCTTTCCCCTTTGGTAATCGCTTATAAAATCACTTATAACTTAAAAAAATAAAAGCAGTGGTTCTCAACAGAGGAGGGGTGTTGTCCCGCTGGGGACATGGAGCAATGTCTGCAGACATTCTTGGCTGTCACCACTTGCGGGGGGAGGGACGGGTGCGTGTGCCACTGGCATCTAGCGGGCAGATGAGGCCAGGGGCTCTGCCAAACGTCCTACAGTGCACAGGACAGCCCCCGGCACAAGGAATTATCCAGCCCGAAATGCCGATAAGGCTGAGGTTGAGAAACGCTCTTGTAAAGAAACGTTAGTTTTAAATGAAATTTAGTGAACCAGTATCACTTCCCATACATCCAAAGTAAATATAAAAATAATGAGCACATTGAAATCAAAACCATGTTTATAAATTCTAGGTAGATGCTATTGTCCGCCAAGCCTCTGGGCTTGAGGCTATCTTTCTCTTTATAATAAAGGGAAATTAGCACGTGGGGAGCTGTCACAGACATCCCAGGCAGCACGGAACCGAGCTTTTCTCCTTGCAGGTAATCCGTAGGATTAAAAGAGAAGAAGGTAAAGAGAGTTGCCTCCTCCTGCTGGGATTTGGTGCTCTTTTGTGCTGTCTGCCCACCACCTAAAATAAAACTGGGTCACCCCCTTGATGTGCCCCATCCCAAGCTTTGGGAAACACAGTCTCAGTGCCGTGGGTGTAAGTATTGATATAAACCGCTGAGAGCTGTTGCCTGCAAGGATGGACTCCCAGTACTTCTGGCTCCCTGGGTGCTGGAGCTGATCAGCAGGCCTAGACGGGAATCTTTTTTCTCTTTTTTCACAGGTAGTTATAATAATAACAGCCCCCTTTAGGCACAGGCTTTTTTCATCTTCAAAGAGCTTGATAAACGTGAGTTAATCTCCCCGTTCCCCGGTGAGGTCAGGAGTCCCATGTTTTACTGGATGGTGCCACCAAGGCAAGAGAGATGAAGTGAGTCATAGCATTCCAGGCTGGGAGTTAGGTGAGGTCAGGCTTGGGATTCAAGTTTACAGCTGCCGGACTCCTGGACATGGCCCTCTCTGCACCACACCTTTCTCTTGGCCGGCGCTGCCTTGGTATTTGAGCCAAACCTCAAATTCAGGCGGGTCTGGAGAGAGAGAGGGTGACATTTCTTTTCCCTTCTCTCCGAGGGCAGCTCTTAGAGGGGCAGCTCAATGCTTTTCTTTAAAAATAAATAAATAAATAAATAATTCCCCTATGGCAGGTAAACCCCCCAAAACCAGGGAGTTACTTTAAGAAAATATTTTCCTTGTGGACCCTGTTTCCCAGGATGTTGGTAGGAGTGGAGCTGGAGCAATGCTCCTTTTCACAGGCTCTGTTTGAAGACGTCTGTGGTTGGCAGCGCCCGAGCATAAGGACCAAGGGTGTCTGGCTACGAGCCGTGACCGCATCGACAAGGACCACCATGGCGCGAGCAGCCTCTGGGTGCCTGTGGACACGGCGGCATTTCCTTTGCGCTTATCCCAGCCTCTTCTGGACCTGGCCGGGAGGGGAGCCAACGGGAGGCGTCAGGGAAAAGAACCAGTAGGGCGGGCTTAGGGGACAGAAGCTACAGGGTGACAGCAGCCATCTCATACTATTTCCCAAGGGTTCAGAAAATAAAAGAGTAGAATCTTCAGGATTCAAGAGACATTGAAACCTGCCAATGGATCGCCATGGGTCTCTGAGCCTCCTAACTTCGGGGGAGATGGTCCATGGGAGCCACGTGGGGATCCTATGATACTGGCCCTTAAATACGCTCCACCACAGACTCGAATAAATCAAGGCAGAAAATGTACTTCAAGTCGGAGCTGGAGGGGTGGAGTGAGAGCATGCTTTTGTTGAATGTTGGTAGCGCCGCCAGGTATGGATTGGACAAACTTGTCGTGGCACGGAGATCCTCATGTGTGCCTGACATAGGGCAGGGGACATTCTGGGTTGCTTTAAATCTTGTCTGGGAAGGAGTGGACAGCCCCAGCTCAGCGCTGCGTTCATCTAAAGCCTTTGCTTTTGTCTTGGTCAACTCTGGCTGCTGTAACAAAAATATCACAGACTCGGGGGCTTAAATTACAAACGTTTATTTCTCAGGGTTCTGGAGGCTGGGATATCCAAGATCAGAGTGCCAGCATGGTCAGGGTCTTGGTTTACAGACAGATGTCTTCTTGTTGTAGTCTTATGAGGAGAGAGGGAGAGAAGGAGAGAGGGAGGGAGGAAGCAGCGGCAGGGAGGTGGGGGGGTCAGAGAGGGAGAGAGGAGAGAGAGAAAGAGAAAGTAAGTTCCTTTCTGGAAGGTAGGAAGGACTGTGTTTTACCCTGAATTTATGAACTAATTTTTGATGACTAATTCTTGTCTCTTCTTATAAGGGCACTAATCCCATCATGAGGGCTGTACCCTCATGAACTAACTACCCCCCAAAGGCCCCCATCTCCAAATACCATGATATTGGGGATTAGAGTCTCAACATATGGCGGGATATAGTATTCAGTCCGTAGCACCTTTCTTTTTGATCTCGGGTTTATGAAGTACCCGGTATGGATGGGGAAGAGGATGCAGAACAAAGAGCCACTCACTGAGACCTGAGAGCAGAAGCAGAGTCTAGACCAGGTCCTCCTGCATCCGTTGATGAACCTGATCACTTTTGCCACTTGTAGGATGTGAAGAAGGTCCACGAGAGCAGGGCTGGGGTGGCAGTGAGCTGGCAGGAGAGAGACGATGCTCCTAGCTCAGAGGCCCCGGAGCTCCTGCGACATTGGAAACCCAGGCTCCGTTGATCCCCATCCACTGCCGCAGCCATCTTGCTCGTCCCTTAAAGGTCAGATCCGGTTGTTGGAACCGTCTGCAGAGGCCCGCTTGTCACCTCGCCCTTTGTTGCTAAAGGATCCAGTTCTCCAAAAAACAGAAGTGTGGCCCCATGTGGCACTGTGTCCTCCTCTCGTTTCAATCATTTCTTCGGGCTTCCTGTTACCATGGTTTCTAACCAAACCAGGTAAATGATACTCGGATAGAATGGGATGGAGACAAGGGAGGGAGCTCCCACTGGGATTAAAAATACCCTCTCAAGGCACATTACCTGGTCTCTCCCTTGTCTTTCTCCATTGTCTGCAGGCTCTTCCTGCCTCTCCCTGCTGGACACATCTGTGCTCATTTTCCCTTATCCCACTTAACCCCTTCCTTCCCCAAATCACAAATACAGTAAGTCCCTTACATACAAATGAGTTCTGTTCTGAGAGTGCGTTCGTAAGTCCAATTTATTCATAAGTCCAACAAAGTTAGCCTAGGTAACCAACTAACATAATCGGCTACATAGTCCTGTACTGTAATAGGTTTATAATACTTTTCACACAAATAACACATAAAACAAACACGAAAAATAAAGAAAACAGGGCTTCCCTGGTGGCGTAGTGGTTGAGAGTCCACCTGCCAATGCGGGGGACATGGGTTCGAGCCCTGGTCCGGGAGGATCCCCCATGCTGCGGAGCAGCTGGGCCCGTGCGCCACAACTACTGAGCCTGCGCTCTAGAGCCCGTGAGCCACAACTACTGAGCCTGCGTGCCGCAACTACTGAAGCCCACACGTCTTGAGCCTGTGCTCCGCAACAAGAGAGGCAGCTGCAGTGAGAAGCTGGCGCACTGCAATGAAGAGTGGCCCCCGCTCGCCGCAACTAGAGAAAGCCCGTGCGCAGCAAGGAAGACCCAACACAGCCAGAACTAAATAAATAAATTTAAAAGAAAAAAAATAAAGAAAACATGTTTAATCTTACAGCACAGTACCTTGAAATGTACAGCAGTCCAGTACAACAGCTGGCATCCAGGGGCTGGCATCGAGTGAACAGGCAGGAAGAGTTACTGACTGGAGGAGGGAGAGGAGGTGGGAGATGGTAGATCTGAAGGATCGCCAGCAACAGAAGACGGAGGGCAAGTGCAATTTCACCCACGCCTGACGTTGACGGCACAGGTTCCGATTCCTTGCTGGAACCAGATGCACGTTCGCATCTGTGAGAGTTCGCAACTGGAAGGTTCGTATGTAGGGGACTTACTGTATAGGTGAGAGAGCTCAGAAGCCCAACCCCTCAGGTTTGTTCATGCGTCATCCTCACCTTGATCCATTCGGTTCATTCTTGACATTGAGGCTGCCCCTCCATCCCCATCCGCTCCTCTCAAGTCATGGCTGCTTTGTTCTCACCCTGGATTGCGATTCTCTCCGGAGCTGAGAGCCCAAACAATCCTTCCTGCAATTGAGAAAATGGACATGAATGATCACTCCCTCTCTTTTCTCTAATTCTCTCTCTTACCCTCTCTGTGACCACAGATAAGGCCCTTTCTTAGCTTAGCACTTTTCTCAAGACATGGCTACTTCATTGTTTCTTTCCTTGCACAGACGGGGAGATTGCCATGAATCCTGTATTTTATTTTAACAGCTCATCCATCCTTTCCTCTTGGAAATACAACTCCAGCTTTTATACCTCTTCTGTGTGGGTCCCTCCAAACCACTTCAGATCTGGTTGCCTTTTCTTAGTTTTTCCTCCCTGCGTGCACTCCTGACCACTCCACGCTGACCACCCACAGACTCCCTCTCATCCCACCTTCTGTTCATGGATGAGCTTCAGCCCTCGGTCTCTCTAAATTCCAACCTACTGCCATGGTTTTGGCCACACCCCTCGGGAAAAACGACTCCCAAACTTGCATCCATAGCCTTGATCTTTCTTCACATGTCAGCTCTGTGTGTCCTTTTCTTAGGTCCACCTCCTCAAGTTCATTACCTTTGAAGTCCAATGGCCTCTTGGTCCCGGATGTGCTCTGCTCCGGGTGTCCTCATTCTCATTAGGATAAAATCACTTGTCCGTACATCCACGCTAAGTTTCATTATCTCTTTACCTTTTGGCAGTGATTCAGCTGGTCTCTGTGATTTAATATTTACCTGGAATGTTGGCTTTTCAAAACCAGAGGTTATGTCTTATTCTTTGGCACTTCCTGGGTGTGTGTTATACTCTGCGGTCTTTCACAGGATGTGTTATAATTGAACTAAAAGTATTGTTCCCCCCATCTTGTACAGCACTTAGGGTCTGCCCGTCCTCTTTTTTCCCCGTTCTCCAGGGCATCACCCTGGACGGGAGGTTGACACTTCACCCTCAAAGCTTCCCACCCTTTTGAATGTGAAGACACGTTTTAATATTACGTTTTTTTCACAGGCTCCTATTGACTGGGTAATAATTTAGTAATTTATCTACCAAATATTTGAAAATTACAACATTTACATAAGACATTATGTATTCAGTCCTCTAACAATGCTCAGTGTGCCTGTGTCTTGTGAGACCCTGACCTTAATCTTGTGGCCATTTGGTGACCACCAACCTAGACTTTGGCAGTGGTTCCTAACTGGTTTTCCTGGCTCAAGTTTCCATCCCTCCAGCCTGTCCTACACACTAGTAGGTTATGCACCTTTCTGCGTTTGCCACCTCCTGCTGAAAGCCTTCTCGCTCTTACCCTGGATTTTATCCTGAAAATAGCCCCTTAACCTGCCATCCAGGTCCACCCCAGGCCCCCAATCTCTCCAGCGGCAGCATCTATTCCCCTTTGGCGTATGCAGTGTGTTCTGGGCACCTTTTTCTCCCAGCAGGCATTTAGGTTCCAGTTGCTTAATCTTGGTTCTTCTTCCCTTTGTCTGGAAAATCCCACCTTTTTAACTCTAAGAGCTACCTGTGTGCGAGACCTACATTAAACCATGCCTGGTGCGCACTCCTGCCACTCCAAGGGGCTTGTCCCACACATTTGTGCTTAAAATCCGCTTGTGTGCTGTGTCTTGCTTTTATACACACGTGCATGTACTCACACATTTTAAACTTTCAATTGGGAAATAATTCAAACATTCTAAAAATGGCACAAGAAACACTCATGTATCCTTGACTCAGATTCACGTGTTGTTTTTTTTTTTTTTGCGGTACGCAGGCCTCTCACTGCTGTGGCCTCTCCCATTGCGGAGCACAGGCTCCGGACGCGCAGGCTCAGCGGCCATGGCTCACGGGCCCAGCCGCTCCGTGGCATGTGGGATCTTCCCGGACCGGGGCATGAACCCGTGTCCCCTGCATCAGCAGGCAGACTCTCAACCACTGCGCCACCAGGGAAGCCCAGATTCACGTGTTTTTAACATTTTACCCCATTTGCTTGATTTGTGCTCTCTCTCTCTCTGTGTGTGTGTGTGTGTGTGTGTGTATAGGTGTAGTTTTTTTTCTAAACCACTTGAAGGTAAGTTATGTCCATCATGGGCCTTTACCTCTAGATTCATCAGCTGTATTTCCTAAGAAAAGGGATGTGCTCTTACGTAACAGCAGTTCAGTGATCACTGTCATAAATTCCCATTGATACTTTCGTCTAATCTCCATCCATGTTCCAGGTTTGTCTGTTGTTCAGAGAATGACCTTTGTGACACTGTTTCCCTCCATTACAGAAGCTAGTCTAGAGTGAGCTATTTCATTGAGTTGTCGTGTTTCTTAGCCTCCTTTAATCTGGCACATTTCCACAGCTTTTCTTTGTTTTTTATGACATGGACATTTTTAAAGGATACAGTTCCCTCCTCCTCCATTTTTTAATGGAAAAGTCCTCATTTTGTGTTTGAAGTTTCCTCGTGATTAGATTGAGGTTATGTATTCTTGACCGGAACACTGGATGGGGGTATCGTGTCACATCTGGCGGTACCCAATGTCCATCTGTTCGCGATTGACGATGCTAATTTTGGTGGCCCACCTAAAGTGTTGTCTGACTTCTCCAATGTATAATTACTGTGTTCTTTCTCCCTTGCAACAAACGAACAGTCTGCTGGGGAGAACCTTTAAAGTCATGCAAAGATATGCATCAAAAGTTCCTCCTAGAATTAGCATCCAGTGATGGTTCTTGCCTGATCCAGCCTTTACCATGATGGTTGCAAATGAGTTTCCAACCCCAGTGCTCACTCAAAATTTATCGTTTGGTTCTTGGCGTTCTACTGTTAGCAAGAGACCCCCTCCCCCCTATTTATTTGTACACCTGTCCATTCACTGGACTCATGAATTCCTGAATTATTCAGTGGTTTATAGTTCACTACTTTTGCTAATTATTTTGGTGCTCAGAATGTTCAGATTTGCCAGTGGGAGCTCCTTCAAACTGGCTCCTGTGTCCTTACACAAATGCACACTTACTGCATTGTAAGTCCCTTAAGAATATATTAATATTGTGATCCGTATGTGATGGTTACTGAAATGTGTTAGGAGAGAGAGATGACTCGTGTCTGTTGGTTGCTTTCTTGGGTCCTCCTCTCATGCTGCTGTTAAGTAGCATCTATAAAGATCTAATACATCTGCTCAAGTCGTTTCATGGTTAGGAACTTTGGAGCGTCACAGCACTGAAAGTGCTGCTGGCTTGCACTGGAAAACCTAAGAGTGACAGTTACTGGTGTTAAGTTGTCTCTTACTTTTGAGTGTCTTTTTACCAAGCCGTGTTACTTATATGTACGTAGAAGGGCTTAGTGGATCAACATCCATTGTTGACATTCACATGGGAAAGATCAAATAGAAACCTCAGAGTGGAGATGATTTTTTTTTCTTACCAGGAATTATAAACTCAAATGCCTACAGGGTCCAGGAAGGTAACTCAAATGAATAAGGCACGTGCTTTGGCAGGGTGTGGATTGCAGTACACCGGAGAGCACATGCCCTGCCTTAAAGAGGCAGCTGCTTCTCAGCTCTGACTACTTGTTCCTTTGTAGGAACATAGGTGTGAGGTTGCCAGATCTTCTCATTTTTCAAGACCATCCAGAAATCCAGATTTTTATGCAAAACCTAAAAATCTCCCATTGTTACATCCTATCACCTAATTTTTTAGAAAGGTTAAAGCATACATCAGGGTAAATAAAGGACACTTCAGGTCTATAAGCTGAGCCAGCCAGCTCCATGGCTGTGGCCCGTGATTTCATCAAAGTACAGAGGCGGAGAATTGATAGTGGACCTTTCATGAATCTTCCTGAGGATATATAATTTGATGATCCTGTGATTTCTTATCCAGAGGAAGAATTCTTTAAGGTTCATCTTAGAGTTCCATTTAAAAAAACAAAACAAGGTATAAAATCCCTTGCTGTAAAATCCCAACGATTTTCTTCTAATATAAGTCCCGAGTGTATCGCTAATGACCTCTCCCCAAAGCTTCAATTCCCAGGGGCTTCCTGGCTCCAGTCTTAATGCAAACGTAGTTCTGTCGCTCGATTTTTGGAGATGAGTGACAAGCCTCTTCTCTGGAACAAAGAGGGGTTGTAACGACCGCTCCCTCCCTGTTCGTACACACTCTAGCCTGTCATTTCCCCCCTTGCCAAGCCATTTCCACGGGGGAGCATCTCCAGTGTGTGCAGTTGGTCACGACTTCACACATATTTCCACGGAATTGTTACCAAGGAAACCTTTGCCTTATGAATTTTTTGTTTTATGACTTTGCTGAAGCAAACGCACTCTGAAAAGACACAGTCTTCCACTTCACTCAAATGCTATGCCTCGGGCCCTGTCTCTCTCTCTCTCTCTCTCTCTCTCTCTCTCTGTCTCTCTCTGTCTCTGTCTCTGTCTCTCTCTGTCTCTCTCTCTCTCTCTTTTTTCTTCTAAAGAAGAAGCATAAGAAATGCCAAGTTATAACACACGGCCTTTTTCAGATGCATATGGTGTTTTCTGTCCTGTGTCTCATGGTGGCTAGTTAGCTGAATTTCTGATTTGAAACGCCTTCAAGCCTTTGACCTACAAAATCAAGTAGAACCTATTGGTTTGTGATTGGAATACACACACCTGTCAGTTTACACTTGACCTTTGGGTTTTTTCTGAATGCCTCCGTGTCTCTTCTTTCTGGATAAATGATACCAGAAAAGAAGATCTCATGAAAGGCATGTTTTCGGTTCTTTCTCATCTCAAGACTTTCTTCCAGCAGCCTCGTGTCCTGGCCCAAGTTGTTGGAGGCCACGGCTGTGGCCCACCAGGCCAGTGAAGGATTCGATTATGAATGATTCTGGACAGGGGTCCAGATCTCTGCCTTCCAATCCTCACCCTAAAATTTTCCAGAGGACCTTGGCATCTCTTTCCTGCTCTGAATAGCATCCCTACCTTTAAGAAAACTATCTCCTCGTGTCTCATTGAAAAGGGCAGACGAGCGTCTCTCTCGGCCCTGGTTTTTGCAGACTCAGCCTCGCCGGGCATAAACCTGAAAGGCAGCTGCTCAGTCCCCGTGTTTACTTTTATTTCCAGCCACATCTGGAGGCCAAAATTCATAAATTTATCGCCAAGCCTGACAACAGTTTACTGAGTTTGTACGTTAAGGCAAGGGGGGGAGAAAAAAACAAACAAAAAAAACAAAACGGTCTCCTGACTTGTCGGGTGTAAAATGGATGGAGAAATCAATGGGCAGACCGTAAACCCCAACCTTGTTTATTAACATCTGCGGCCTGCCTGCAGACGGTGGAGGCGTGAGCCGGCCCTGTTTGTCTTGGAGGTTTAGCTCAGAGAGCTCCATGGTGTACTCTCCGTATATATACAGCCAGGCATCTTTTTAACCCAGCAGAGACCAGTGGACGGGAACAAGGGCTGTTCAGAGGTGGACCACAGGTCCGATAGGGGGAGAGCGGGACTGGGGCCCTGGCCGTGTTTACAATTGGGGCAGGACAGTGGGTGGGCCAGTTCTTGTGACGTACTTGAGGCTTTAAAAAACGGTCATAAATCTGATGTCTGTCAAACAGGGCTGGCATTTTCTTTTCCTTTCACAACCAGGTTTTTGTACCACCCAAAAAAAAAAAAAATTTTTTTTTTTTTTTTTTAAAGAAATCGTCTAAGCGCTTGTGAAGAGTGTCCTCCTCTCCCACCGCTCTGGTGGAACGTTTCCCCGGGCACACTGGAGTATTTCCACGCAGGCTGTCGTCCACCCTCGCCCCACCCCTCCCCGGTCCCCCGCCACCCCAAACCCCTGGGGAAGGGCGTTGCCATTATATTTTGCATTTTTACTGAAATGTTGGAGCGGGTACAGCAGCACTGACGTGCAACCCTGTTCGACAGCTTGGCTCTCACCAGAGATTTGCCCCACTTGCTTTGTGTCAACTGGGAGCACCCTACCTAAGCCAGCAGCTCCTTTAGGTAGCTGCTCTTCTGCCATAAATAAAGCAGGGACCAAGGGAGCAGTTTTGGAGGGCCCCAGGATGGAGGGAAGGGTGTGCTGTTTGTGGCTGCCAGCCACGGCCCCTCTGACGAGAAAAAAATGTGCTGGGGATGTCCTTTTAGCAGGCGGTTTGGCTCTGTGGTACCTCACGTCTGAGGTGAGCCCGCCGAAGAAAAGGGCACTTTTTGTGGTCAGGGCCCGGGGCTTGGACGAAACACTTGGCCGGAGAGAATATGTGCCCGGGGAGGGCGTGGCCCACCAAGGAGCAGAAAACCCCCCCTGTCTGCGAGGGGCTTGGCTGCCAGGTCAGGGAACACTGAGCAACTGTTGGAGAGCTTGGCCTGCCCCGGAGTCCAGGTGTGCCCTGGCCAGCCAGGTGTGTCATCTTACGAAGAGAAGCCCGAGGGTCCTAGTGTCCACCGCTGCCTTCCTGTGCCAGAGCTTCCCCTATACTTTGGGAAGCGCCCCCTTCAGGATCACTGCGTGTCCCGGGAGACTTGACCCTCTGTTGTTATTATACAGGGTAACGGGGCTTCCTCCCCGTCTCACTCCCCCAGGTCACCGTGTTCCTTGTCCTCTCCGGGCAGTGTCCCAGCCAAGCTGCCAGCTGTCAGAGCTGAAGAGCTTACTGCTTTTCAAGGCATATTTCCTGGCTCCTGGCCCCGCGTGACTGCTTGGTTATTCGGACAGGGCTGTTCGAGGGCGTGAAACCAATTGGGCCAGAGAGGGAGGTTAGGGCTCCATCCAGTGGGCTGGGATTTCCCCATGGGGGGGTGGATAGGGGTCACAGACATGTCCCCAGCAGGGACCCCTGGGAGAAACCCAGCCATGGAGATGCCAGTACTTTTCCATTGATGGGTGGTGCCGAGAAGAGGAGAACTTTGAGCCCCAGTGACCTTGCAGCCTAGGGACTTTCCAGACCTGCCTCGGGAAGGTTATCCCAACCAGAGGCTAGGAATCAGGAAGCCTTTATTTAGTTTTATTTTATTTTTATTTTAATCAAGTTTCACTCATGGTGATAAGTTGAGTGGCCATGCTTGAGGCCCTCATCAATGCCTTCCCAGAAGCCAGAGGGCCAGAAAAGTACAATCTCACGGTTCTGCTCGCATCCTTCCGAACTTCTCAGCTCAGTGGCAGGTGCTGCAAGGAAACACTGCTCTCAAGGGCTCCCTGAGTTTCTCCCCTCACCTCGAGGTCACGTCTGCAGTTCTGTGAAAGTGAGTGTTTCCCTGGCTTGTTATACTCATGGATGTTGTGTTCTCTCAAGTCTAGTTGTTTTTTGTTTTCACCATTTCAGAATTGCCACTCTCTGCAGTGTGGCCTTGGAGCTGGGATCCACCCCAGTTATGCCTGGGGTAGAGGCAGCAGGTGACAGCTCCCTGCAGTAACTCACGGGGCTACCTTAAGTCTTACCCTTCAGGTATCAGCTTAATGTCATTTCCTTCAAGGGGCCTCTGCTGTCACTGTAACTCGCTTCCCACCCCCATAGCATTCTTCTCTTTCTCTTCACAGAAGCTTTATCATGGATAATCCAATGTTTGTCTTTATCCGTGTTCATGATCTGTGAACCTGCCTGGAATACCAGCCAGCAGGACAGGCAGAGGCTGTCCGCTTATTACTGACGAAGCCCCAGCTGCCACCATGGCCTCTGACAGCCCGTAGATGCCCAGGCAGTATTTGAATTAACACCTCGAGGATGGGAGCTGGGGAATGGCGCATATGGCGGATCAGACATGGCTGCAGTTGGGCACTTGTCCTCCTGCATTTCTCTTGGCTCTGGTTTATACTCGGCTGCCTCTAGAGAAGGGGAAAAAAAGGAATTCCTGGGGCTTCCCTGGTGGCGCAGTGGTTGGGAGTCCGCCTGCCGATGCAGGGGACACGGGTTCGTGCCCCGGTCCGGAGGATCCCACGTGCTGCGGAGCGGCTGGGCCCGTGAGCCTGGCCACTGAGCCTGAGTGTCCGGAGCCTGTGCTCTGCAACGGGAGAGGCCACAGCGGTGGGAGGCCCGCGTACCGCAAAAAAAAAAAAAAAAAAAGGAATTCCTTTTAACATTCAAGCCTGATTATTGATCTCTCAACCTTGCAGTTGCGATCAGAGGTGCAGAATTACGGTATATTTATTTTCGATGGGAAAACAGTGCCAGCAGGATCATGAGTTTCTTTGCCGTTATGGCAGAGATGCATCATTGCAGGGGCATGTTTCTTAACTGAAAAGATGGAGTTGCAACGTCCTGGCTACTTGGCAGGTTTCTAAAAGTCCTGGGTTCTGATGTGGCGTTCGTATAAGGTAAATCTCTAGTTCCTTCTGCTCTTGGCTCTGTGGAAGGTGGCCCTGGTCACCTGCAAAGCTGCTTATCTTGTGAGCGTGTCGGCACTCTCTGCAGGAGGGCTTAAAGGGCTGATGGGTTTTTTCACCCACCGCAGCATCCCTTTAAACTGAGAGTTTGCGTTTGGTCATGAATTCTCAGATGCCCACATGTTGGGAACTTCGGCGTTTTCTCCAAGCATCTTTGGATAGCCAGAACCTTCTGGTTGAAAGGCCCGGTTGGTGTGAATGTCTGCACAAGAGGCCCAAGACATTTTCTCCGTGCAGGAGAGTGTGAATCCTACAGGCTCTGGGGTCTAGTTGATAACGCCTGTGCTAGGAGACCTGAGGTCTGGCTTTGCCTCCACCTTGGGCCTCCTTTTACTACAAAGCCGGGCACCCATATTTCATAGTTGGAGACTGACTGAGGGTAGATAACCAGAGAAGAGAAAGCGATGAGCAAATATCTAATTTATGCAATTTGCAAAGATGTAATTATGGCAAACATAGAAAAATGTATATAAACACAGATGGTGTAGAGGGTTTTGTTTGGTTTTTTGTTTCTGTTTTTGTTTTTTTGGTATTCCTTTGTCATCTGTGCTCATCTCTAAATGAACACAAACTCTTCTGCAAGTATGTCTGCATTTCCTGCCCTGTAAGGAGATTCAGGAATTCAAAATACAGTTGCCAAACTAGCAAACTAATTTAAGATGATGTATGAGTTTGCTAGAACTGATATAACAAAAAGTACCACAGACTGAGTGGCTTACACAACAGAAACGTATTGGCTCCTACCTCTGGAGGCTAGAAGTCCAAGATTAAGGTGTTGGCAGGGTTGGTTCCCTCTGAGGCCTGTGAGAAGGGGTTTGTTCCAGACCTTTCTCTTAGCTTCTGATGGTTTGCTGGCAATATTTGGCATTCATTAGTGGGTAGAAGCACCAGCCTCGTCTCTGCCTTCACTTTCATGGGACAGCCTCCCGGTGTGTGTGTCTGTGTTCAAACTTCCCCTGTTTATTTATTTTAAATTAATTTTTATTTTATATTGGAGTATAGTTGATTTACCATGTTGTGTTAATTTCAGGTGTACAGCAAAAATTTCCCCTTTTTATAATGACACCAATACCGTTGGATTAGGGGCCCAACCTTATTTCAGTATGGCCTCATCTGAACTAATTACATCTGCAACAACCTTATTTCCAAATAAGATCATATTCTGCAGGATTGAAGGTTAGGACTTCAACATATGAATTGTGGGGGGGGGGGGGGTTGGAAAGGGAATACAGTTTAACCCATAACAGATAACAAATGACCAAGCCTTACAACAGAACTATAGAGGGAACTTGGATTCAAAAACTTCCAAATTATTAATGTCACCTCAAGTCTTGAGGTTAATCTGAGGCATCCAAGAAAATGTCCAATGGATAGTTAGAACTTCGTGGGGGACGGGCAGAGTTAACCCTTCCTGCGCTTCCTAAGACTTATGATTTTTGCCACACTGGTACACGTACTATTATTTTCTTAATATTTTTATACCCAGTTTCATAATTTACTTAAACACACTTTAAAAGGAAACCCTGTATCACTATCACAAATGGGGTCCAGGGTCACTGGGTGTAAATAGAAGATACAATGAAATCGTGAAAGATTCAGATTTTGTGGCTTTCCCAAGGCTCTGAGCCCGAGAAGTATTCTTTCTCTTTTTGTGTAGCTAGAATTGTAGAGGTGTTCAAGACTGGAAGCATCAATTGGAGATGTTCTTCCTGCTTTCATCAGGATGGAAAGGGATGGGCCTCTCCGGGTGGCGCAGTGGTTAAGAACCCGCCTGCCAATGCAGGGGACACGGGTTTGATCCCTGGTCCGGGAAGATCCCACATGCCGTGGAGCAACTAAACCCCTGCGCCACAACTACTGAGCCCGTGTGCCACAACTACCGAAGCCCGTGCGCCTAGAGCCCGTGCTCTGCAACGAGAGAAGCCACCACAATGAGAAGCCGGCGCACCACAACGAAGAGTAGCCCCCGCTCACCGCAACTAGAGAAAGCCCGTGCACAGCAACGAAGACCCAGCGCAGCCAAAAATAAATAAATTTTTTTAAAAAAGGAAAAATAAGGATGAAAAGAGACTAGAAAAAGGAAAAGCATTTCTGTGTGACTCAGTGTCATTTCATGTCGTGTTGGAGTGTGGCCAGTTTATCCCAGGTGCCACTAGGTGATATATCGCCCTTATTTTGGGAGACACTGATCTAGTCCAATTGCCCCATCTCTTAGATGAGAAGCTTAAGGCCTCTGAGAAATGAAGGCCCCTGACAGTCTTCAGATTCCATTGCTAATTAGTGGCTGAGCTGACTGTAGGCCGGTGATTCTCGACCAGGGACAGTTTTGCACCCACTCTTTGACAGTGGTCTGGAGACATTTCTGACTATCAAAACCGGGGGATGCTACTGGCATCTAGTGGGTCGAGATCAGGGATGCTGCTAAACATCCTGTATTCTACGATGCCCAGGACCGCCTCCACTGCAAAGAACGGTCTGGCCCCAAGTGTCTCTAGGGCTGATGCTAGAACTCTGCTCTCGATAAAGGCTTCTTGTCTCCTGGGCTCCTGTGGATCCCCTTGTTCTCTGCTGCTTTGTCTACGGGATTGCAAATGCTGTCTGTTTTCAGAACTGCTCAATAGCTATCACTCACACCGGCGAAACATTGGAAGACGTTATCTTCTCTAACTCATGAGCTTCCTAAGCCTCTTAGTGGCAGACATTACAGCCTCTGGTTTTCTCGACAATCCCTTGACCTTGTAGTGGGAAAGTTTGCCCGTTATTCGTTGGAAATGGCCTGCACTCTGATGGTGGCAGAATTGCTCCCCCCAGATCTTCCTACATATAAGGCAGTAGAATAATCTTCATCTCCATCCTGAATGGAGGAGGTTTGGGGAAGTGGGATGTGTTAAGGAGAAACTCTGAAGGGTTTTTACATGAATCCGACAGCGTGAAAAGATGAGTCAGTGTGGACCATTGCCTTCAAGGGGCAGCCACCCTAGCAGGGACGGTTAATACAGGGCCACAGGCTCTTAGAATCCAGACAAGCTGGAAATTTACAAGAGCACGAGAGAGCTGTGTGGCCTCCGAACAGCTGAATGTATACCAGGTGTTCCGAGAAACCAGCGGTGCTGAAGTTTGTATTGACGCCTATGCCTACGTAAATAGAAAGTCCACCCGCTTCTTAACGAAATGTCGTAGGCGATAGGCCCACACGATCTCTTCCGTAATTCTGGACTTGACCCTTCAGCTCCGTGAGTTGATAAAACTTCGCCTGCTCATGTCCTGGTGTAAGGCATGGCTTGACGACCTGTATGTGTGTGTGCATTGTGTGCACTGGGCAGTTGGGCTGTGTCCAGTTTCTGCATCAGACTCCAGGCCCCGGGGTGGCCAGGCGTGTGTTTATTCTGTGCTCCTTTACACATATGCCCTCGTGTGCGCATTGCTGCCCTCTTAAAGGGCTGTGTAGCCCTGTGTTTGGGTGTCTGAGTCTTTTGGCAGAGGGGCTGGACTTCTTCCATTTTTCCCTCCGTCTCCTCCAGCTTTCCTCCTGGGTCCATCACGTCTGTCCGTAGGCTAGTGGGTGTGCGGCCCGAGAGTCCCAGCAGGTCCCTGGTCTCCTTGGAAGCCTGGAATGTGATGACTGAGACTCACCATCGTCTTACCTCTGACCCTCGTTTAAGTAACTGTCTAAAATCACGCTCCACACACAGCCCAGGAGCTGGTGGTGTGAGACCGCATGTGGAGCCAGGCTGGGTCCCTGCACTGCCCGGTCCCGAGAGGGGCCTGTCGCCGTGGGATCAGGAAAGCCAAGTTAATCAACCCTCTGATCTGTCCGGCCCCGAGTCACAGCTCAAGGCTTTAAAATCAGCCAAGCCTGGAAAAGGAGGCGTCATATTATGAGGCTTTAGGAATTCCATTTAATATTTTAAAATATCTGCACATTCCTTTCCCGGTCTCGGTTAAATAACCTCTCTTCTGTTAGGATTTTCTGATAAACCCAAAGAAACCTGCAGCCGTTGCCCACACATGCCTTCCACAAGTAAAATAATCATCCCTCCTGCTCACGGCTTGCCTTTCTTCTGAAATGGCACCACTCCACCCTGTCTCCCCGCAGCTCCCAGCCTGGTTCTCCTGTGTCCCCAGACATCCCAGGGAGACAGGAAGAGGAGGAACGATGGTCCCGATTTTGCCAGTGGAGATGATAAAGCAGCATAAATGCAGGGTCGGGGCTGGGCTGCCCCGGGACTCCCACGAGGGCCTCTCGCTTGCTTTCCTGGCTTTGAGCTGAGCCACGCACCTCCCGACGGCCTCATTCGGACACTGCCTTTGCCAAGCGTTCTCACTTTCTCTCCTTGGCGATTTATTGATCACCTTCTGCCTGCCTGCCTGCAGGTGACTGTGGACTATGCACTTTTTACTGATGCTCAAAAAAGTGGTAAAAACGCCGGTGCCCAAGGTGGTACAGCTAAAAATTGTCAGAGTGGTAACTCACACCTGGAGAGGCCCAGCGTCTTCCTTTCCACTAAGCCAGGTGAACCGTCTGGCAAATGACCCTGCAGCCATTCCCTCCCCACCTGCCCAGATGCTCCCACCTGCCCCCAGGGCGGTGGGAGCCGTGTTCTGCCCCAGTTACTCACTGCACATACTGGGCATATCATGTATGTACATACATATAACACATATGATGTAATCTATAATGTACACATAGAATATGTAATATACCCCCATGTAATACGTTATAATACGTATCACAAAATACGAGCGTCAGTTCTTTTCAGTGTCATCTTTTCCCACTAGGTTTTCTACTCTGGCGAGTCTGGGACCTGCCCTTCCTGCTTGGCATTTCTGGCACCTGCTCTAAAAGCACGAGCACACAGTAGGTGCTTTGTCAACATCGGAATTCCCTTGTGGTGTGCAGTGATTTTAGACAAGGTCTGTGCCCGCCTGTGTTTTGTGTTTTGTTGTTATAGGACTGCTGGGAGGCTTCGTGGTGGTTTTTCCTTAAGAAAACCCCTCCTTCCCTGCAGGGGTGTGTGGTGCCTGCTATCGGCGTCCAGCGTCCATCAGGCCGGCTGGTCACGCTGTGGTCCTGAGGAAGGGCTGGAGGCGGGGTGGGGGGAGTGTGCATCCCTCCCAAACCTCACACCTCACGCTGGCTGCCCATCTGTCATCTGCCTGCCCTGGACACAGCAGGGACCTGGTGGGAGGCGCACTGCAGTGCTTGGCCCAGGCTTCCCGGGAGAGCTCATTCCCTGATGGGGACAGGCTTCTGTGCATCAAACAGAGGGGCGAGAGCCTTCAGTACCCAGAATGAGCTGTCACACTGTGTCCCCGGGGCCCACCTGGGCCTTGGAGGGACTTAAGTGGCTCCCCAAGAAGCAGGGCACTGGGTGGCCCAGCATCCACGCTCCCACCAGCCAGGGCAGGTCCAACTTTGTTTGTACTTAACTACCGGGGTCCTGCATCTGAGTTCGTTAGGGAGGAGGGGAGGCATTTAAACTATCATATATAACATTCATTACGCTCTGGACACTGTCATAAGTGCTTTACCAAAATGCTAATTTATTTAACCCTCCAAACAGCTTTATAGGGAGGTGCTATTTTTTTTTGGCGGTACACGGGCCTCTCACTGTTGTGGCCTCTCCCGTTGCGGAGCACAGGCTCCAGACGCGCAGGCTCAGCGGCCATGGCCCACGGGCCCAGCCGCTCTGCGGCATGTGGGATCCTCCCGGACCGGGGCACGAACCCGTGTCCCCCGCATCGGCAGGTGGACTCCCAACCACTGCGCCACCAGGGAAGCCCTGGGAGGTGCTATTTTTATACCAGTTGTTGACAGATGAGGAAACCGAGGCACAGAAAAGCCCAGGGCTTGTACTACGTGGCAGAGGTGGGATTCACACTCATATGATCCCGCCTGATTCTGAGTGCTGCCACTTTAAGGAAGATCTTGGAGAACCATTAAGGGTTTAGTCCCCGTTTCCCTCTAACTCCTCTAAGTTCGCTGGAATAGCAACAGAGGAAGCTGATGGCTGGGCATTGAGAGAGGGGGTAAGACAGAAGAAGGGCCGTGTCTGGTCCTGTGACCACTTCCCTCCTGGCCAGCCCGGACACCAACCCTGGCAGGTGGGAGCTTCTTTGTCCCCCGGCCTCGAGGTACAGCTATTAAGTGGGGATTTGCCCATCCATAAATCAAGGCACCTGAAAAGTGAAACCGGGAACCGGCTCTTTCCCCGTGTTTTGATTAAAACAAACAACATCGTGAAATGTCAACCTGTTTGGAAAGTTTGCGGCATGGAAAGACGATTGCCCAGATGGCTTTTTAAAAGTATGAGAATTTGCCTGGCTGAACATTTTTTAATTAACACCCTGAGTTGATGTTGATAACTGTTCATAGCTCAGTGAGCTGGACTTGGGGTGGGTTGAGGGAACATTTGGTATCTCTGGCAGAGGTGGAATGTTGACCTGGCTGGCAAGGGGGCTGTTGGCCGCTTTTGCAAACCTAAGGGACCTCGGGGCCCATTTAGGCCAGTTTGTAGTCAGAGTGTGGCCTTACGGAGCATCATCGGGGCTTTTCCTGTTAGCATAAGTGTTACTGCTGCCGCCCAGGTGGTCTCTGGGGCTGAGGTCTCCCCAGATGTGTTCCGCCCCAATCTGGTGAGCGGTCGTCTCAAGGGAATTCTTTGAAAAAAATGTTGCTTGGGGTCACACCGTTTAAATTTACTTCCCTGACTTTCTGTGACCTCATTTTTCCTTAAAATATCATTGGAAAAGTGTTTTTGAGTTGAGCATTTTATTTTCCGTTCTAACATGGTGAAACTGACACAGGGGGGCCCAGGCTGGGCTGGAGGGTGGGTGACCCGGGCCTCGCGCACCTTCGCGGGTCAGTCCTCAGCAGGCTGGGGGTGGCACTGGACCACAGCAGCATCTTAATCCCTGTCCAGTGATACCGCCCCTCCGTGTCGCTGGTGGGTACACGCCGTATTCAGAGGGCGTCCGTCGAGGCAAAGATGAGACTTTAAAAGAGAAAACTTGTAACACTTTTTTTCTTTTAAAGCATGATAGATTGGGCTCTGTTTTAGGCTCATGTCAGAAACTCTGCTCAGGGAAGACCCAGGAGAGAGCTCAAAGTAGGACCAATGTTAGCAGCTCCAGAATGAGGTGGATTGGGAAAGACGGCAGCTCGGAGAGCTACCCAAAGCAGCAAGTCCAGCTCGTCTGGCTTAGCAATCCTGGGAGAGCTTTGCCGTTACTGAGATCAGCCACCTACGTTTATGGAGTACCATGGGCCAGAGCACATGGCTGCTATCGTGAAGGATTTGTACGCTGTACTAGGCGCTTAGGAATCCAAACAGGTGAGGCATATTGCCCACCCAAAGGAACTTAAGGTCTCCCTGGGGAGAGAGGATAGATAACCTATCCCCTCCAGGATCTCGTGTTTAGCACAAACGTAGGGGTACCGGCAGTAGTCCTGTGGCTCAAGTGCGAGCCGTCACTGACAACTGGCAAGCCAGGTGGGATTTGGGCCGGGCTTAAAGGGAAGGTGTTGGGGAGAGGCAGGGCAAGGGAGGTGTTGCAGATTGTGGGGAGCAAATATTGGCTGAGAGGCCTGCAAAGCAGTCCTACAGCAAGGCTGGAGAGAGAAGAGGATGGATCTGCGCGCGCATGGCCTCTGGTTTCAGGCAGCAGGCAGCCACCGACAACTGCTGGGCAGAGTCTGGCTGAGTTAACTGATACTTTAGGATGATAAGCAGGAGAGCTTTATAGAGTGGACTGGAACAGGCAAGTCTGAAGTTGAGGAGCCTGTGTTGGGGGTTATTGCAACAGTGGAAGGAGGCAGAGTAACAAGGTTGCACTCAGCCTCACCCCTGGAGCCAGAGGAGCTTGGTGCAAATATTGACCCAGCTACTCATAGCCACCTGACCTTGGGCAAGTGTTAAATCTTCCTGTACGTCAATTACCTTATCTTTTACATAGGGACATGCTAATATTCATTCATTCCTTCAGCCAACAGCCGGCTGTACCATACAATGTGTGCTGGTCATACAGTGGAGAACAAAAGGGACACGCTCTCTGCCCTCGGGGATCTAGTAGGCAGAGACACAAGCGAAAATGAAATAAACAAATGCGGTCATTTCAGATGAGGTTAAGTGCTGTGAAGGACACAGCCGAGTTGCACTGCTTGGGTGGCCTCTCGGAGAGCGTGCCCTCTGAGCGGCAGAGACTTTGGAAGTTAAGGGAAGTGGTTCCACTAAGGAAACAGCAAGTGCAAAGGTCCCGGGGCACAGAAGAGCTTGGAGCTTCCCAGCCCAGAAATAGAGCCAGTGTGTGGAAGGATAGTAGACGAGGTGAGCAGTGATACCAGACGAGGAATTAAGTAAAATGTTTACTGGGACACAGTGAACAAAAAATGACATTCCTATTAGGGGAACATTACGGACCTGAGGTTATCGAGGGCCCAAGCTGTTATCATGGCCATGGGGATATAACAGAAGACAGACCATGACCAACATTAGCAGAAGAACCAACTGGAGGTAGAGTGATGCTCGGTGTTAGGGGGAGGGCTGCCCATCTGCGTGATGGAGAGCGTGAAGCTAAATTCACCGAAGTGGGGAGCTTCCAAGGGGAGCCTGGTTGAGGCAGTAGAAGAGGTACCACTTGGATGTGGCGAATTTGAGATGATTTGGCAATCGGTGATCACCCTGCCCTGCAGGCAGCTGGCACACCGGGGCTTAGGATAAAGGTTAGGGCCAGGGTTTGGGGAAGTCTTTCATCAAGGATGAGGGGAAAGGGTGGAAATTCAGCCGGCTGAGGACTGAACCTCAAGGGCTCCCCTCTGTGCTGCACCAGGAGGCAGAAGAGGACCCAGGGAAGAGACGGGGAATGCGATCTTGTGAGACTTGGGCGCCCGAACGGGGTCCATGAGGATCCCAGTCCCCAGGCTCACATACCCTCTCGCTTGTCCATGCTCCTGGGGGGGCAGCAGGCCCCTTATCTCCCCCAGGGCCCCTGCAAGCTGTGTCATGGAGCCTGGCCTCTGTTTACAGCCTGGAGTTGGGTAACAGGCTCCGAGAAGTGGTAGGTCCCGAACTAAAACGTGAATGCCATCAGGGAGCCCTCTGTCCGTAACAACGCAGGTATTTGGAAAATGCCACAAAGCAGGTCTGCTCAGCCCTGCGGCTGCAGCCTGTCAGCAGGGCGAGGATTCTTGGTCAAGTACACAGTTCAAGCCAGTACTGACCATATCCTTCAGTGGAAAGCGCCCCTCTCCTATCAGTGAAATCTCAGGCTGCCCCTGAGATTACCCCGCGGCCCTTGCCGTCTGGGTGTGTCCGACTTCTGGTCTTACCCTGATCGTGCAGGAGGTCCCAAGGGAGCCCTTGCCAGGTTGCACCTCAAACCCCAACTTGGAGTCAAGCTGACAGCCATTGATCCCCGATTTCCAAGCTGTTTCTGATTTCACAGGCCATCCTGCAACTTCTATTTTGACTGTTTTAAAAAATTGCATCTATAGTTTTATTTCTAGTTCAAGACAATGAATATCCCTTGCATTTTTATTATCTATTGAATACCATGGCTTTTCTTTTTCTTTTTTTTTTTTGTTTTGTTTTGCGGTACGCGGGCCTCTCACTGTTGTGGCCTCTCCCGTTGTGGAGCGCAGGCTCCGGACGCGCAGGCTCAGCGGCCATGGCTCACGGGCCCAGCCGCTCTGCGGCATGTGGGATCTTCCCGGACCGGGGCACGAACCCACGTCCCCCGCATCGGCAGGCGGACTCTCAACCACTGCGCCACCGGGGAAGCCCGGCATTTTGTTTTTCTTTACCAAACAATGCCTGTTCATTTTAGACGTGCAAAAATGAGAACACAGATCACCCATCAACTTACTTACCCCTAGATGACAGCTGTTAACCTTTGCTTTTTCTTCCCGGTTTGTTTCTATAACCTATGCAATTCTGTAATGTTTTTACAATAATAATAATAGCTAGCATTTATTTATTACTTACTACGGGCCAGGAAATGTGCTGTGTAGTTGAACACATGGTTTAATTTAGCACCAATAAGCAGCCTGTGAAATGGAGACCAGTGTAGTTCTATTTTATATCCTCAAAGAGAAATAGCATAACGGTGGTGGCTGAGAGGCTTACTAGGGGCGGCAGGCAGAGAAAGGCCTTTGTGCCCTTCTACAGCAAGAAAAAAGATGTTTTTGGCTCTTATTAAATGTTTATTGCTGAACTGCAGCACACAGAGCACTTCAATACTGTGTCCCTGGAAAATATGTTTCCAAGGGGGGGTGTACAACAGTATAAAGTATGTACTAGAGAAGAAAAAATACATACAATAGCAGTGAAGTGCTCACTTTAATCACAATTCTAAATTACTTATTTTCATATTAACATAGATATTTCATAAACCAAGAAAAACTGAGCTAAGTATTATGTAGTTTTTAATGGTTAACACGAGTCGAAGAATTTTCATTTAAAAGAGATCAGGAGCTGGTAATTCAAATAAATAAATAAATAAACCTTAATCCTGACCTGGAGACAAATCCCGGTAAAGATCCAGGTTCATTTTTCTTATTGATCGCACCCTCGAATTCGTTGTGTGAATTTGCCAGATTAGATGGTATAATTATCTTTTTTTTTGCGGTACGCGGGCCTCTCACTGCTGTGGCTTCTCCCGTTGCGGAGCACAGGCTCCGGACGCGCAGGCTCAGCGGCCATGGCTCACGGGCCCAGCCGCTCCGCGGCATGTGGGATCTTCCCGGACCGGGGCACGAACCCGCGTCCCTTGCATCGCCAGGCGGACTCCGAACCACTGCGCCACCAGGGAAGCCCGGTATAGTTGTCTTTTATAGGCCTGGGTGGGACGATGCTCAGTGTTTACGCTGCAGGGGGGCGTGGTCAGTGGGAGCACTCCACAAAGGGTCTCAGCAAAGACTGCGAGGTCGGGAGATTGGAAGGAAGTAGGCAGATTCAGGGCTGAATTAAGAATTTTGTGACCTTAGGCACTTTTAACTTTGGGAGCCCCTTTCCTGGTAAAAATCAATCAATCAATCAATAATGGTATTTTACGCCTCCATAAAAGGCTGAATATAATCCAGGCTGGATTCGTTGTTACATAGGCATTAACCTTATTGTCAAATTATTCCTTTTAATTTTAAAAGAAATTGGAACATTTTCGCGGGCCCCTAAATTATCGTTGAGTCCTGGGCAGGTGTGCCCAGTGGGTGTGTCGGCCTTAGGTAGGTCCCTAGAAAGGGGACCTGGCAGCTTGGTGTCCTGACAGCTACTTGGCCTGTTTTGTAGAAGTCCCTCGCCTGTGACTTTGGACCCACTCAGAAGGTTCAAGAGTTCCCCCAAACTGCATCCCTTTTTGGCCAGAGGCGGGGCTCTTGCTTACGACGTGTTGAAATCCTGTCTTCCAGCCCATTGATTCTTCTTTCCCCACCCTGGTCTTCTCTGGAAGCAGTCTGCTGTGGGACGGGACTTGTTTCAGGCTAATGTTTTCTTGGGGCCTCACCAGCCGGGCCTTTTGTTCCTCAGTCCAAGTTATCCAGGAGGACCTGCCCCTTCCATCTTGGTTGGAGGTGGTTGGACCGAGAACCACTAGGTGATGTTTGGCTCGCAGCATCCGCGAGATGTCAGGAAGGAACCTGTCAGGGTCGGGGGGGTGCAGGGGGAAGGCAGGGACCGTTGGGGGGCAGGCTGTGGGTAGCCTGTGGCAGTCTCTGGCCTTCCTTGGAGGTTTGGTGTCGGGCGTGGCACGCTGCTGTTGGCCTGTTTCCAAGGGAGGCCCGTCTGCTCCCCGTCCTGCTGTTGCCCTGAAGATGCAAAGGCAGCGGGGAGGTATGTGTGCAGCCTCGGCAGATGTGGAAGCCAGTGTGCTGTGGGCAGAGAGAGGAAGCATCCGTGCTGCTCTATCCAGCCTCCCGAGAGGCCCTGCATCTTGTCTGCCCTGGATGGCCGTGCCGAGGAGAAAAGCAAAGGGAAAAGAGACCCCTGCTTGTTTTAAAGACCAGAGCAAACACAAACCACTCTGTTCAAAGCGGTGGTTCTTAGGAATGTATTTCAGGCTAGAGGTTGGATTGCCTAGAACTGGATTATAGGAGAGGGGGAGGGGCCGCTCTCTCTTGGGACACAAGTAATGTCTCGCTCACCCTCCTACACTGCAGGAGTCAGCTGGGCAGGTCCAGAAACCAGCTGGCGAAGAGGGGAGAGCCCTAGCGGAAGAGCGGGGAGGGGTCAGCTTGCATGAGGTTTCTGGGGAGGCGGGTAAGGAGGTGTTTGAGGGGATCCCTTCTAAGCTCTCGCTTCTGTGGACCACCAGCGTTGGGTTCACCCAGGAGCTTGTCAGAAATGCAGAATCTCCGCCCGCCACATCAGACCTACTGAATCTCCAGGTGGTCTGGGGACCCTCCCTCCCCTCCCCATCTCATTCCCCCACCATAAGATTTAAAGAAGACCCCCTCGAGTGTCCCACTATCTCCCCTCCAATGTCTGCTGCTAAATTGGCTGGATTGAGACGTCATGGGGGCAGGGTGAATTTAGATTCACTTGTGTTAAATTTCCCGTCTCCCCTGGAAGGCTGATTGGAATCATTTCCAGTCACCTAGGCTTGAGCTTGAATGAGTTCATCGGATGCTTTCCACCCAATAAGCTGAACATGGGTTGGGCAGGTGGGTGGCTTTGCATAAAATAGTAACAGGAATGGGAATCCATTCTGGTGCTGGGGTTGGAGTTGGAGAGCACATTGCTGTTTTGCTCGCTTCTTTTCAATGAGTTTTCTAGCATTTGCGAGTTGTCTGGTTAGGTCCCAAGAGTTGCACGGTTCATCGGAGCTAAAACTGTCAAGTTCTTTGCTCCATGGTCAAGAGGCCTATACTGCATTTGAGGTTGGCTGTGGATGAGGAAGCCAGCCCAGCGAACATGTCCCCAGGATTGGGGGGAGGGGGTCCTGGAGCGCACCGGGATCCTGGTCCAGCGGCTGCAGCCCAGCCCCATCCTCGGAAACTCTAGAAACCTAGGGAGTGATCCAAGCCCCGCGATGATGTGTGTGCATCCAGCGAAGGAACAAAACGCCACCCAAACAATCCTTTCTCTTGTGAGTGAAGGTTACAGGTTTTCTGTTTCAAACCTGATGGTGTTGTTTTCCTCCTTTTGCTTTCTTCTCTCTGTTTTCACTTGCCAACCTAAGGGTCTAGAGTGATTTCTTTGAGCCTTATGATGGTGAAGCTTAGAATGAGGCTATTATCTGTAAACACCTTTTGAAATACTACTCTTCCTGGTGTCTGAATTAGGTTGAACAGAGGTCGGATTTAAAGATTAAATATCTATTCTTTTGCAGCAACAGTGACTATGCTGATAACTGTGCGTGTTTGCTCAGGAATTCTACGGGTGGTATGGAATAGCCTTGTTCTCTAGAAACCCGCAAAGGAGTAAAATTAATAAAAGCATAGCTAATATTTATTGAGTGCACAGAGCTAGGTGTTCCTCGTGTGTTATCTCATTCAGTGAATTCAAACATATTATAAGGTCAGAGTATATAAAAATTCAGAAATGCTGTCATAGAAATCTTTGAGCAAAAGTCTCCCCGACTCAGGACTGTGGCAATAGATTAATTTTGTAGTAAAGGTCCATTGTGAGTTTAAATTTTGTTAAAACTTTAAAACAATGACTATCCAGTGTCATACCCATTCATGTCTTAGTTTATTCTAGATCTAGTTTATTATGGTGATAACCTATATTTCTTTGAAAGTATTCTTCAGTTTGCCATGTACACGATGGATAGGAAATGGATTTCTCCGTTTATTCTGAATTAATGGTAGTCTTATTCTATATTGAAGAATAAACAGCTATAAACTCCTGTGTCCCTGGGAGGCTGTCTGGCATTCGTTGTAAGCTTGAAGATGAGTTTCGTTATCTGGTTTCCTGTTGTAAATCTCCCTCTCTTTTTGCAGGTGAAATCAGAGGTTCGTGACTGACCTGAGTAGGTGCTTTGAACCGAGAAAGAAGGACAAGATAAAAGGTGAGCTGCACATAGTAATCAGGGCACAGCCCTGCTGCTCTTCTTGCTTTGGGGGTTCTGCTCCTTCCACGTCACACCTGGCTGCCCCGATATCCCTACGCACCTGCGTGCCAGCCTGGAGTGCAACTGGCAGGCCGGAGCCTTGCACTGGCCATCAGAGAGGGTCCAGAGACACAGGCTGGTAAATTCTAACAGTCATCATGATAAATCCAGGCCAGACTGTACTCTCACAGCTTTTACTTAGATGAACTCATTCTTACCTCTCACAGCCCAAGTCAGTCATGTTACGCCCAACCTACAGAAGAGGAAACCGAGGTCCAGTCATTCACCCGGGACTGCACAGTTAATTAGCGAGGGAGCCAGGATTCAAAGCCAGAGCTGGCACCGGCACTGTGATCTCTTTCCATTCCGAGTGACAGTGAATCGTCCCAGTCACCGGCACACCATGCGTCAGTGTTCCTGCCGCCTGCTCTTTAGACGCGTGGGTCCGAGGAGGGACACAGATGTCTTGCATTTTGCAGGGAGAACCGTCAGGTAGGTGACTCCAAGGCTGCAGGTCTAGGAGACAAGGGGGAGTATGATTTCTCCTGCTGCCCTTCAGGGGCAGAGACTGGCTGCAGGATTCAGGGGGATCTCAGGGCTTCTGGAATGCTGCTGACTGCAATCTGGCCCTGATAAAGCAGGATGTGGGGCAAGGGGCCACTCCCTGGGTGCGAGGGCTGGGTTACCTATAGCTCTCTAGACCCCATCATCCACAGAGGTCGCAGTTCTGGCTGTAAGTCCCAGGCACATGTACACGTCAGTCCTGCCAAGGTAGCTGGAAGCTCGGAACGTGGGCATGTTTGACTGGAGGCAGCAGATGGTCTAATAAAGGCCGTGCTGTGCTATGCAAAGCAGGGCTTTGGAACTGGGAGATTATGGTGCAAATTCGCCACTGTTGGTCTAGCATCAAGGTAAACAGCATGGACCCAGAAGTCCTGGGTTCAAATCTCACTTCCGCTGCCTTCTCACTTTGTGACCACAGGCTGGTGACCTTCACTTCTCCAAACCTCAGTTTCCACATCTGTAAAATGGGGATAATAAGGATTATCCCCGCCACGGTGTGATGTGAAATGAGAGAATACACCGCGTTAGGTGCCTGGCACCGTGCCTGGGACGTGTAAAGCCTACAGTCAAGGTCAGGGTTGTTGTTGTTTTTCTTACTTGATCTTGGACATGATCTTGGGTAAATCACTAAGCCTCGGTTTCCTCATCTGTAGGCTGGTGATGCTAACGCCTTATCCTCAGGGGAGGTCGTGAGTTAAATGAGATAACACAAAAAAAGTGTAGATCACAACAGGTACCCTGTCTAGTTCTCTTGCTCGTTTATCATTATCTACATGGATCAGTCAGAAGGAAGGCAGCCACTGAGTGATACTAATCCCTCCATCCACTAGAATACCGAGTCCCAACAATTGCTCTACAGCGATTTTTCGATTTTTTAAAAAAAAATTTTATTAGAGTATAGTTGCTTTGCAATGTTGTGTTAGTTTCAGGTGTACAGTAAAGTGAATCAGTTATACATGCGCATATATCCACTCTTTTTTTAGATTCTTTTCCCATACAGGCCATTACAGAGTACTGGGTAGCGTTCCCCGGGCTATAATTAGTAGGTCCTTATTAGTTATCTATTTTAGATATAGTAGTGTGTATATGTCAATCCCAGTCTCCCAATTTATCCCTCCCCTAGTAACCGTGAGTTTGTTTTCTACATCTGTGACTCTACTTCTGTTTCGTAAATCAGTTCATTTGTACCCTTTTTTTAGATTCCGCATATAAACGATACCATACGATATTTGTCTTTCTGTGTGTGCCTCGCTTCACACAGTATGACAATCTCTAGGTCCATCCATGTTGCTGCAGCCCCGATTTTCCAGTCTGAACCTCCTCTTTTCCCAGACGCCCGCTGCTGCTCTTGACTTTGGTAGCACAAGCTGGGATACACCCTGGGGGCTCCAGGCTTTCTTTTCCAAAGTAATTCTGTTGGTTTTCCCTAAGCCTCTTTCTTAAACCCAGGATTCATCATGTCGCTTTCTGACTGAAAACAGACAGACAAACGAAAAACCTTCCATGGATTTCTATTGATCATCTCAGCAAACAGATCTCATTGGGCACCTAATCTTACCGCCCACCACTCGAATTTGAAGCCTTTCAGCCGAGCCCACCTGCTTTGGATCCTACCCCCCGAGACTGGATTATTCCTGCACCCCGCCTCTGTGCTCTCCCTGTGTCCCCATCGGTGTGCTTCACCTCCTCCAAACCCCACACCCACAGGGCCCTGCCGCAGTGGCGGCCCCTACACCCGGCACATCACCTTACTTTCAGGACTTCACATGCCGTCTTGTGTGCCTCCCCAGCTGGTGCCTTGAGAGTGGGTGGAGGCGGGGTGGGGCTTGTTTTCTGTCACTGGGGTGTTTTGTTTTTCCCACCCCTTTTTCACTGCTCATTCTAGGACCTGCACAGACTGGGTGCTCGGACGATGATGGTGTGGGTTACCTGGTGGGAGGATGGGCCTGGAAAGGAGAGTCAGTTGCTTAAATGAGGCTTTAGCTGCTGTGTGGCTTTGGCAGGCTGTGTGTGAGCCATGGGGCGGGGGCAGGGGGTTAATGAGTGACTCCAGGGGGATTTCCAGGCAAAT
>NW_020174923.1:4805077-4813628 GCF_003031525.2 Neophocaena asiaeorientalis asiaeorientalis | reverse complement strand
GGAAGGTAGATAATACGCAGAATGGTAAATAATTAACTTATCTAGTACATAATAGCAGAATAGTAAATAATTAACTTATCTAGTACATAATAGCATTGTGGAAAAGAAAATAGAAGCAGGAGCTGTTCAGATGTGCTGGGTGGGGAGTAGAGGGCAGGTTGCAGCCTTGAATAGGTCGGACAAGAAGGTGACATCTGAGCACGGCCTTCAAGGAGGTGAGGTCTCTGCCAGCAACAGCTCCATCAAGGCCGAGGCAGGAGCGTACCTGGTGTCTTTGAGGACAGAAGCACAGGTGGGGTTGGAACTAAGTCGGGGAGCTCAGTGCCTGGGGATGACTTTGGCAGAGGCCAAGGAGAGCCTTGGGGCCGTCAGGCTTTCCCTCCGAGGGCCCTGGGAGCCATGGCAGGATTTGGAGCGAAGCCGTGCCGGCAGCCCACTTCCTAGGGGCTTGTATGGAAGCCGAGAGGCCAGGGCAGCTGAGGGATGAGGGTGCAAGCAAAAGGGACATTGAAGGTGCCTTTTCTCTCCTCTTCGCTCACATACAGGTGACAATAGAATGATGTTTAAGGCGGGGATGAGCTGAAGCTCCCACTGCCGCTTCCCAGGGGCTGAGTCTCAACAGCTGTGCCTGCCTTACTCAGCAGAGGCTCTTGCACTGGGGTTGGGGCTTAGCGCAAGGATCCCATCTCCCCTCATCCCTGCCAGTGGAGCCACCCGGGGCCACACGGGCAGGCTGCAGACACGGCAGCAAAGAATAGTAGTGACAGAGGAAAAAATAAAGGAAATAGGGGAAAAATTACAGGAGGAGAGAGACCAGCTACCCCTGTTTCCCCATGCTTGTTGTGTCGGGGCGGTGAGGGGTGCAGGCTGCTCTCAGAGGACCCCTGGCGGTGGGGTTCTCACCCCTCAGAGTGACCAGTACTGCTCAAGGTCATCCCCTTTCCCCCTCCCCCCAAGAACGTGGGCCTTGACAAGTGCAGGGATGCACGGCATAATGGTAGGAATGTCATGGCTCTTCTTTCATCTTTCCTGTCCTGTGGTCACAGGGACCACCAAGGTGGGCACGCTAGGGGTGGTCCAGAGCTCACCTCGGAAACAGGGTCTTTCTTAAAATGCTGCCAGGAAGACCTGGTCTTGGCTGTCAGCAAATGCCCTGTGATGGCAGGTGCACTGAAAACTCGGCCCGTAACACACCTGAAACTAACTCAACGTTGTGAGTCAACTATACTCCAATATAAAATAAAAATTTTTTAACAAAACAACAACAAAAAAAGAAAAAATAAAGGAAACTCAGCCCATAATGGAATGCCTAGTGCCCATCTTTGGGGGACTTCTCTGTGACTTATACATATGGCGGAAGAGATAGCTAAGGACTGTGACCCGGCCCCCCGTGTACCTGGTGGCGCCTTAGAAACGTGTCCGTGCTCTGTTGGAAACGCTGGGAGAAAGGAAAAGACGAAGGGCAGAGTGCAGTCTTTTGCTGCGCATCTCCCCCACGCTTGAGTGTACTTCCAGATGGCTGCACCAAGCTCCCGGGTACCGGCTCTCCTGGGGACACTTTCCTACCCATCGCCTTGCACCCTTTTACTTCCCAACTAAATGGCCCAGGGAGGTGGAACGAGATGGTGGCCCAATGGCTGGGCCCATGGAGCAGTAGTCGTAAACAGCAATATTAAAATATGACCGACTTCCTTTCAACCAACGATCATGTTCACTGCCCTTGAGCCGCAGAGGATCCCGTGTGAGATCATCAGGGAGAGGAACTATTTTTATAGATGAAAAATCTGACGCCCCGGACGGGAGGACGGGCTCTTTCCTCTGTCCATCCATCGTGTGTGTGTGTGTGTGTGTGTGTGTGTGTGTGTGTGTGTGGGTGTGGGTGTGGGTGTGGTGGGTAGGGGAGAGGTGCGGCAGCTAAAACGGTGATTCCTGCCATAACCATAATTGAGAGGGAAAAGCTGGGGCTCTGGGAAGACGAAGCGTGTCACAGTTCTGAGCGGCCGTGGGGATGACCTCACCCAGGGGACGAGAGCCATCCAGAGGACGCGCCGACGGAACTTTCCCTCGGGGTCCAAATGTGAGTCACCATGGCTCTGGCCCCTGCAGCGGGCTCCGTCCCCAGGCCTCCCACTTCACCCTGGGACATCGTGGTCACTGGTCAGTCCTCGTGATTCACTCGGTCCCTCAGGCCAGCAGCCAGGGGTGGAGTCTCTCTCCTGGCATCTGTCCCCTCAGTGCTATCAACGCAGATGCTATGTGCGGGACGTGTGTAGCAGAGAAAAGCACCTCACACCCTGCAGGGGTCAGGCCAAAGCCACTGCCACAGCCAGTGGATTTCAAAATGCAGTTTGGAAAGTACGGGGTGCTCCGTGGAGCGAAGACAGCCACAGCCTGACCTCTCCGAGCCCCCGGGGATGAGTCACGCCGTGATACCTGAGAGGTGGGGGGATAAACAAAGCTCACCAACGAGGAGCTCCACGTTGGCGCCCCATCTAGACAAGCGAGTTCACCCAAAAGGCCAGCGGCTGGCAGGGTGTCAGGTTTCTCACCACACCCAGGGCTCAGCCTCTGCTGTCATTTCTCCTCCTTGGTTTTCATCTTCTAAGGATAGAAATAGTGTCATCTTTTCTCAGTCTGTCAGTCTCACACCTGCCGGCAGCTCCTGGCTGGGAGATGCCCAGTTGCTATCCAATTTGATGTCATCTCTGTTTACTGTCTGTTTTAGAAACCAGGTAGCGAGAGGGACTTTTTGAGGATGAGAAAAAAGTAAATCCCCAAACTATTTCAGTGAGGGTTTTTTGTTTTTGTTTTTTTATCTCTTGTGCTTTATTTTCATATTTTCCTTTTCTCTCTCTAACTTTGTCTTTTTAATTACAGACAAATATTATTCTGTAGGAGAGACCATACATGAGTGGGGAAGGAAGGATTACCCAAAGAGGTATATGAGTTTGTTTTCCCAGATGAGATTTGTCAGATGTCTATCTGGGTGATTCCTCCTGAGAGATTTACTCCACACCCACCATAGGAGCCTGATGCCAGCATCTTGGCCTTGGTGGCCAGTCCTGCCTCTCACCTGACGCAAGAAGGAGGGAAGCATGTTAATAGCAATGGGACTCAGTTTACCTACCTTCAACCCCTGTTATTCCCAAGAGGGAAGCTGACTTATTGCCTCACAGTTGTGTCCTTTGGTTCATCAGTTCTGGAATTTTCCACTTCTAGTCCGTTCCCAAACAGAGGGTTGGGAAGGTCGGAGAGCGCCATTAGAGGTCAAAGGTGACACAGACCTCACCCAGCCTCAGGCCTGGGCAGACACCTGTCAGGCTCTCTCTCCAGAGTCCTGGTGGGTCAGGACTCACCGTCCCAGTTGAGGGAGTGGGGTGAAGAGCAGGAAGGGTGGAGGCTGGGTCCCAGGGATGCTGTTTGGCCTAAACCAATGAGGGTCAGCTCCACAGGACTCAGCTGACCTTGGAAAACAGGTGGTCGAAGGTACGGGCATGAATGTCCCTTGGCCAAGGTGTGAGAGCTTGTGTGAAGCTCCAGTGACTCACTCTGCTTAGCAAACGATAGAAGTGACTCACTTTCAACCCTGAAAGAGAACTCCTAAGGCCAGGCCGCCAGCACCTGTCTGGGACACGGTTAGTTATTAACGCTGCCGGTAAGAGTGTCATGGGAACCAGACGCTGGCCTGGATTTGCTGGAGGCGGCCTGACTGCTCCCAGCTCCCACACCATCCACTCACCTTCTTAGGGCTCCTTCCGGCCTGACCCCGAGTGCAGAAGAGGCCACGGACCTCTTAGTTGTAGAGCATCTCTCAAGGTGCCCCTCGGGGCGCAAATTGCACAAAGGACGAGGTTTGGTGAGGGGAAACCACAGCCGACAGATCAGCCCAAACACGGGCATTCCAGGAGTGGACTGCGGATGCACTCCCTGCCCTGCGGGTGCTGCTCCCAGAGTTCTGCTTGCTGGGGCTCCGTCAGACCTGCAGTGCATGGCTTCGGGTGGTGTGGGCGACGCTGTCCAGGGGCCCCGCCGAAGAGGAACCCTGCCACCTCCCGTGGAGGCCCTGGACCCAGGATCATCGGCTCAGGCCCTACTGACCTGTGACCCCAGAAGACGGTAGCGTCCTTGCTCCATTCTGCCCTGCGTTCAGCCCACCACGTCCTGCGGCTGCTTGGGACAGCTTAGGGAAACAGAGGGCCCGGCTCTGAGCCCAGTTGCAGGGCAGGTTGGGAAAGCCGTAGCTTGTGAGTTGAGCACGGATGGCATTCACATCAGCTCTGCCCTCTCCTCTTTCTTTTCCCTGCCTGGAAAAGGACACAGTGGGGGGACTTCCCTGGCAGTCCAGTGGTTAAGACTTCACCTTCCAATGCAAGGGGTGCAGGTTCGATCCCTGGTCGGGGAACTAAGATCCCACGTGCCTCACAGTCAAAAAAAAAAAAAACAGCCAAAGCATAAAACAGAAGTAATATTGTAATAGACTCAATAAAGACTTTAAAAATGGTCCACATCGAAAAAATCTTTAAAAATAAAAAAAGTACACAGTGGGCAGCTTCTCCTCCCAGATCCCCCAGAGCATCCTTCACTGCTCTTGGGGTCGCCCAGCCTGGGCACAAGCCATGCCCTCCTCCCTCCCTCCCCCAAGTCCACGCCCTTCCACTTCCAGGCGTCAAACAGGAGGACAGATTGAATGGGAAGAGGCGGGAATTTTGGTGAGTCAGGCTCCCAGGGTCCAAACAGGAAGCCCATTGCCCAGAGGGAAGAGCCGTCCCCAGTATTTGTTGCCACATGTAAAGCCCTAAAGTCCTGGGGGGCAGTACAGAGAGGGTGGGGTCACCAGTTGCCCCCTGGGCTGTGGAAGGAGCCCTGGGCTAGCCACTGGGGCACGTGCTCCCTGGGTGGCCCTGAGGAAGTCATCGAGTTACTGCAGCAGAGTTTCCCCATCTGTGAAGTGGGAATCGTAACAACACCTGTCCTGCTTACTTGACGGGGTCTGTGTGAGGCCAGCTGAGATCACTGAGCATGTGACCAGGGCTCCGGAGCGGTAAAGGCCACCCAGGTTGGGGTTGAGACACCGGGGTGCTTATGGTGATTAGCAGTAAAGCAGGGCCTGAGGCTTGTGCTCTCCTGGGAAGGTGGCTTCGCAGGCACCCACCTGTAGCTTAAGAGCTTCTTGGGCCTCACACAGCTGCTAAGTCACCGCCTGGTGCGTGTGCTTTGTCTGGGCTCCAGCCTGAACAGACAGCCTGCCCTTGGCCGCTGCAGGGCGTATGCTCCTCTACCTTCTCTCCCTTTCTGAGTGGACGGGGCGGGATCAAAAAGAGATCCTAGGGTCTTGCCTCTTAGGTTTTCCCGAGAGACCTTCTGACTGCCCGTGTAGAAACTCTGGTGGCGCTGAGTCCACGTAATCACTGGGGTGGTGATTTTGGTGTCTCCTGCCGTATGATCTGTCCTGACTTGCCACCTTCTAGCCATCAAAGACAAGAGAGGCGCATAGGAGTGTCCGATCGTATGCTGTGTACCAAGGAGGTGCTTGACCAATAGTTGTTGCATACACAAATCATCTAATCTTAGTTTATGTTGCTTCGTGGTGTGCCATGCATTCACCATGCATTCATCTTTCCTGATGGGGCAGTAACCATCTACTCAGCGCCTTTTCTATGCCCAGCACTGTGTGCTGAATGGATTGGGTACAATCCTTGTTCTCATAAAACCCAACTCTTTTGACTACCTAATCCCATCCCCCAACCTAATCCCATCCCCCATTCACACCCAGGACCTCCCGTACGTCTTTCCAGAGAGGTGTTTCCTGCGTGAACGCTTCAACAACAGAGACTTCCATCTCTCCTAAGGCCACCCACTCTCACATTGGCAACTCCAGTTGTTGGGAAGTTCATTCATTGAGGGAGGCTCCCGCTGCTTCTGCATACTTCCAAGAGGGACTGAATTCTGGGACCTGGAAGAATCAGAGGAGACTGAGGTTACTGAGACTTGAAGAAGTGGAGAGAGAAAGGAGCCGCAGACCCCCTGTAGGGGGTTAAATAGTATCCCCCAGAATTCCTGTCCACTTAGAACCTCACAGTGGGGCTTTATTTGGAAATAGGGTCTTTACAGATGTAGTTAGTTAAGGATCCAATGGCAAGTTCTTAGGAGAGAAGAGAAGGGGAGACAGACACAGAGAAGAAGGCAACATGAACTTGGAGGCAGAGTGGAGTGATGCGTCCACAAGCCAAGGCTTGCTGGGAGCCACCAGAAGCTGGGAGAGAGGGCTCTCCCTCAAGGCCTCCAGAAAGGCACCAACCGTGCCGACACCTGGACTTTGGACTTCTGACCTCCAGAACTGTGAGAAGATAGATGTCTGTTGTTTTAAGCCACCTGTTTGTGGTGATTCGTTACAGCAGCCTTGGGAAACTAAAACGTCGTCCAGCTGCGAAGAGCAGCGTCAGAGTACGGAAGCAGAGATAAACATGCTTCTTGGGGGCCTGGAGGAAGCAGACTCGAGGTGAGGGGCCGAGGGGAATGGGCTACACTTCAGGGCGGCTCATCTGTTAGGGAGGAGGGTCTGCAGGCCAGAGGGGCCCCTGGGTGGAGGACCTTGACTCCAGGCTGTGGTGTATGTAGAGGAGAACCCGTTTGCCAGGAACCTTGACGGTCTTCAGGGCCCAGAAAGGTACCCACCCTGGGTTCTCTGACTCTGACCTCTCTCTGCTAAACTGTCCCCAGTTCCTCCTTCTTTATTCATGGAAAGGGATCAAGCCAAACTTAACCCTGATACCACCCTGCAAATAAATATGTGACTTTTACAATGACAGAAGTAATTATAAGACGCTTACCGCGAGAAACGTTTACAAAAGGCCAGGAAAATATTTAGGATCCATATTCAGTTATCTATTACTCCATTATTATGAAATTGTACTTCTGTATTTTTATGGGTATTATTTCATCGTAGCATTATGACGTGGTGATTTTTGAACATTTTCAATGCTTTTTTGGTTTCTTTCCTTTGCTGTGAAATAAGGCCCTGATGACAATGCTGGTAGCAAGAACTGTATACATATCTGTGCTAGTTTCCTGCGGCTGCTGTAACAAATTACCACCAACTTGGTGGTTTGAAAAAAACACACATTTATGATGAATTGGGCGATTGGGTTTGACATGTATACACTGACTGATGTGTATAAAATTGATGACTAATAAGAACCTGCTGTATAAAAAAAATAAATAAAATTCAAAAAAACACACACATTTATTGTCTTACAGTTCTGGAGGCCAGAAGTCTAAAATGAGTCTTCTAGGGCTAAAGTCAAGTTGTTGGCAGGGCTGGTTCCTCCCGGGGCCCCCCGGGGGGAGAACTGTCCCGGGGGCCTCTCCCAGGTTCTGGAGGCTGTCGGCATACCTTGACTTGTAGCCACATCACTCCCATCTTTACCTTTGTGGTCCTATCGTGTCCTCCTCTCTGGAGTCAAATCCTCCTCTGCTTCCCTCTTATGAGGACACCTGTGATTGCATTTAGGGCTCATCTGGATAATCCAGAATCATCTCCCCCGTTTAAGATCCTTAATCTCATCTGCCAGGTCCCTTTTGCCACATGAGGTAATATTTATAGGTTCCAGAGATTAGAATATGTCTCTCTTGGGGGTGGGGTGCGTTAAGGCGTGTCATGATTGAGCCTGTTACCATGTCCATGACTATTTTCTTACAATAAATTCCTGTAAGTGGAAATAAAGGGTGAAAGGGCAAAACTAACCTTGCGTGAAATGTTTGGAGAAAGTCTGCAGAGTTAAATAGATTGAACCGGTGTCTTTTTTTTTTTTTTAAACATCTTTATTGGAGGATAATTGCTTTACAATGGTGTGTTAGTTTCTGCTTTATAACAAAGTGATTCAACGATACATATACATATGTCCTCCTATCTCCTCCGTCTTGCGTCTCCCTCCCACCCTCCCTATCTGGTGTCTTTTTGCTACGGTCCCTTTAAGAGCCCTTCTTAGCTCTCCTTAGAGTCAGATCTGATGGGGAAGCGGGGGCAGCGGGGCGGGCTGTAGATTGAAATCCCTGTTAGAGGAATCATTTAAAGTTAGCCTCTAGGAAGCTCAGGGCTAATGAGATAATTCCCATTAGGAGAGGAAGGAAGTGAAGGTGGCTTGACATCCCTTCTGTCTCTAATTTATATGATTCACTGAGACCTCCCCCTCTTCCCCCCAGGGGCCCCCCCTCCTTCGGCTGGTTCCACTGTCCACCCTCGTCCTGCCAGCCAGGGCTCTGGTTTCCAGCAAGTCCCAGCACGCCGAGAAACCTGGGAAGGTTGCCTTCTGCCCAGACGCGGCATTCGGGCTCTTTTCTTGGCAGCTGTGCCGGAGGATCTGTTCTTTGCCTCTTTCTCTTTTCCCAGAGCCTCGCCCAGCTCCCCTCCACCTCCACCCCTGCCCAACCAACCGGGATGGGGGCTGGTGTCTATGGGACCAAAGAAAAGAAAAAAGCTTTCAACAGAACACAGGCAGGCTCCAGGGGACCTTAGAGGCTACAGGCTGCCAAGATCTCGTTTGCCCGCCCC
>NW_020174923.1:4706246-4805041 GCF_003031525.2 Neophocaena asiaeorientalis asiaeorientalis | reverse complement strand
CCACCCCCCCGCCCCATCTCTCTGAACTTTCAGAGGGAAGAGAGAGAGAGAAAAGAAGGGAGGGAGAGAACAAGAGAAAGATTCTCTTCCTGTTTTGCTCAGCTGCCTACACTTTGGGTCAAAGCTCTCTCTGCAAACATGAAAATCCAGTTTGGGTCTTTAATTAGAAAAGTGTGGAGTAGCCTAAGGTTCAGGGTTTTTCGAGTTCACATCAAACCCTGGAAACACATCTGGGGGTTGCAGAGAGGGACACCCAGTCTCATTGCGGGCATGTTGCCATCAGACTTGCCTCTGTTCTCCACTGGACCTGGTGGGGACAATGCTAGCCACACCCCACGCCCCCGTGTCCAGGAAGGGTCCCTGGCACGTCAAGGGAGGTGGGGCTCTTTCTTGCCCCTGGTTTCAGTCTTTTCTTCCTCTCATCCTCCCCAAGGGAGGCCATATGGTGGAGTGTTCTGAGTCAGGGCCGAGGGCCAGAGCCGCGCTGGCCCCGGGGACAGCCCCGCGGCCCTGATGTGCCGTGTGGGTGGCCTGTCCTGTGAACTTGCTGCCTGACCTCCCAGCGCCTCTGAGAGCCCAGCTGCAGCGTTGGGGAACAGCCTGGCCCCGCCGTGACCGCAGGGCGCTGAGACCCAGCTCCCCTGTCACCTTGACACGTGCACCACACGCTGTCTGGGCCAGGGCCGGGGCCGGGGCAGACAAGACAGAGCCCCGTAGGCATCCTTCCCTGTTGGGTTGGCTTTTCAGGCTGTGGTGTCTCTAATGAGAGTGACACAGAGACAGACAAACCAGGGGTTTAAGGAAGACGGGACACACGTTAAAAGCAGGAGAGAAGCCAGGGAAAGACGTACGAGTTGAAGGCAGAGGGGGTCTGTGCATCTCGCCGTTACATGATGGCAGAGGTGGAGTTGCCAGCGGCCTCAGCTAGGCTGGAGACAAGGGCGCGGTCCTGTTCCGTCAGTGGCCTTGTGCACGGCCTTTGTCACCTGCTCGTGACTCGTGGCTGCCTCCCCAGCTCCCTGTACCTGGAGTTCCCAGACTTTTTAGGGGCCGTCGAGGGAGCATGGAAAGAGGTAAGGGTTAATTTCAATGCTAGAAACAACATTATGGGTCAAATAAGGAGGGAAAAAAAGAGTGATGGAAGATGGAGCTGGAGTTTTGTACGCCCCTTAGGTCTGGGCTACACCGGGAATATAACCAAGGCACTTACTTCCTCCTTCCTTGGAAACGTACTACCTGGATGTTTTCATAGAGACAGTGCTACAGGGAAATACGGTAATAATGACAAGCACAACTCACTGAGCCTCTATCCTCCTAACAGCCCTGCGATGGAGGAGGTGTGACCATTATTCCTGCTTACAGAGGGATTAAAGAGAATGGAGGTCCCTTGCCCGGGACCCAGGATTTGAGCCTTGATCTGACTCTGTGTCGTGGAGCTCAGGTGTCTCCGGTGAGACGTGCTCCCTGAAGCTTTTCCCATTGGTAGGATCGAGCGTCCATGCCACTGACTTGCTAGTGATTCACTTGTTCGTTCGTTCGTTCATTCATTCGTGTGCCTGTTCAGGTCCACACAGTAAGCCAGGTACTCTGAATGCAAAGGAGAAAAACCTGGCCTCACCCCTCCAGCTGCCAGACCTGTGTGGGCCTCCGGGACGTTCAGGAGGCATTCAGGCACCTGCCAGCCCCTGCCTGCCTTCAGTGCATGTGCTCTTTCTCTCCAGGCCGGTGCGCAGTCCGTCTTGGTGTCCAGATCCAGATAGCTCAGAGGTCCTCCTGTGTCCTCACTGCCACTGCGGGTGGGTTGCAGGCCTTGGACATTAGGGTAGGCAGTGGAGCCCAACAAGGGACGTCAAGGACCAGGTGTGAGGGCTGTCAGTTTCTCCCTCTTGAGGGAAGAGTGTAGTAAACGCCCTGCTCTCTGGAACCCCCTCCCTGGCGTGACTCACAGAGGGGAGAGGAGCTCCTGCATGGTCCCCAAGTAGGTGTCTCCCCGTCCCCAGATACCCATGGTTGCAACAGGGCTGGGACACTCCCGGGCCCGGTCCCTCATTTGCTGTTGTTAAATGGGCCATCTGAAGAGAGAGAGGAGAAGGGCCTTGTGATTGGCCGTTGGGCGGCCCCAGAGGGACATATTGCATGATAAGGAGAGGACAGAGGGAGGCTCGAACTGGGGTCCCTATTATCTTAAAGTCCATCTTTGGGAACAGTCCCCTGCGGATAAACAAGGGGTCTGGGCCGGCTGGTTCGGAAGCGTCTTTGATCCACCTAGAAGTTAATGCTTTTCAGTGGAGAACCACAGAGCAGCCCCACCCAGGGCCATAGAGATAACAGGCCGGTGCAATCACCCACCACCGGCCTCTTGATAATGCCGGGTTTTATTGAGGTCTGGTTTTCGCCCAATGGGAACACATCCGGCGAGCATCAAAGGGAGCCCGCGTCACCTTGTGCAAAGAATCCCGGGCCCTCAGGTGTGTGCGTGTTGGGAAGGGTGTGTGTGTGGCTGTGTGTGCACAAGGCTGCCCGTTGGTAATTTCCTTTTCTAGAGATCAGAGGCCACCAGCCCCACAGGGGCCTTGACAAGTCACAAACTCCACTCCCTTGTTCTGGCTGGTCCAGCTCCTAAGATGTACCTGCAGGTGATGGGCTAACATCTTACGTGGAAGAGCCGCTCCATGTTGTTTTGTCCTTGACTGTATGCTACAAAGGCAGTTGGTATAAGGATTTTAAGGGAGGGGACTTCCCTGGAGGTCCGGCGGTTAAGACTCCACCCTACCAGTGCAGGGGGCACAGGTTCGATCCCCGGTCAGGGAACTAAGATCCCACACGCTGCATGGCGCAGCCAAAAAAAAAAAAAAAAAAAGAATTTTAAGGGAGAAATGAGGTAGATGCTCAGAAAGAACAAAGCTTATCACTTGGGAACCGCAGACTTGCTCCTTTGTTGATCTTGAAGGTTTTTGCACTATGTGGATCAAACCTCAGGGTCGTAGATCTCACCTATAGGAGTGAAAGAAACAGGGCGGGCATGGGGGATGGTGGAGGAATAGATGGGGTGTGTAAGGTCACGTGTTTGCGGGGATAGAGTGATGGAGACAGTGGTTGAGTGCGGTCCTGGGGGGGAGGGGCATCCTCTCCACCTGCCCCCAGGCGGTGCCTCTTGGCCGCCTCAGATTTCATCTGGGCAGTCAGGCTGCTGGGCATCGCACATGGGCCCCTGGAGATAGGAGCAGAGAAACACCACCCCTACAACAGAACATCTGGAAGCTTTTTAAAGTTTATTTTTGAACGCATTTGCAAGAGTCAGGACATTTGCACACAAGGTTTACAGGCTGGAGGGAACCCAGGGGTTGTAGTTAAGAGTGAGGATGCGGGCTTCCCTGGCGGCGCAGTGGTTGAGAGTCCGCCTGCCGATGCAGGGGACATGGGTTCGTGTCCCGGTCTGGGAGGATCCCACATGCCGCGGAGCGGCTGGGCCCGTGAGCCATGGCCGCTGAACCTGCGCGTCCGGAGCCTGTGCTCCGCAACGGGAGAGGCCACAACAGCGAGAGACCCGCGTCCCATCCCCCCCCCCCCAAAAATAGTGAGATGCATTCTGTTTTTGTTTTTTTAAATAAATTTATTTATTTATTTTTTGCTGCGTTGGGTCTTCGTGGCTGCGCACGGGCTTTCTCTAGTTGCGGCGAGCGGGGGCTACTCTTCGTTGCGGAGCGCGGCCTTCTTGTTGTGGTGGCTTCTCTTGCTGTGGAGCACGGGCTTCAGTAGTTGTGACACGTGGGCTCAGTAGTTGTGGCTCGCGGGCTCTAGAGCGCAGGCTCAGTAGCTGTGGCGCACGGGCTTAGTTGCTCCGCGGCATGTGGGATCTTCCCAGACCAGGACTTGAACCCGTGTCCCCTGCATTGGCAGGCGGATTCTCAACCACTGCGCCACCAGGGAAGCCCGAGAGTGAGATGCATTCTGACTCTGTGAGGAAGGGCGGTATGTAGGAAGGGAAGGTGGGAGCCTTGGAAATGGTCAGTGGGAGCCGTAAAGTCCTATGTATTCTTTGCACAGGAACCTGTTAAAAGTCTCTGGGAACAGAAGAGGCACCTGGGCTCCTTGCCTGTGTGATAGCACTGGTACAGGGCAGCCGGATTTCTTCTACCTTATTCCAATCAGGTGCATTCAGTGGACTGGCAGAATCCCCAGGAAGGGAAGGGCACACACTGGCCGGCTCCATCCCACTGAGCCTTCTCCTCTTAGAGACCCACGGGGAGTTAGCGCCTCCTGTAGGAGTTCCAGACTCACACCTGTTGCTCATCTTTCCATCCAGGCGGCCCAGTGGGGCTGACGTAGGCAGGGACCAGAGAGGCTAGTTCATCCTGGTGCTGTGAGCATCCTTTTGCCCCTCCTCTCTCTCTTTCCTTATCACCTTCTTCCCATCTTTTTTTTTGCGGTACGCCGGCCTCTCACTGCTGTGGCCTCTCCCGTTGCGGAGCACAGGCTCCGGACGCGCAGGCGCAGCGGCCACGGCTCACGGGCCCAGCCGTTCCGCGGCATGTGGGATCCTCCCAGACCGGGGCACGAACCCGCGTCCCCTGCATCGGCAGGCGGACTCCCAACCACTGCGCCACCAGGGAAGCCCCTCCTCTTTTTTTTCTTCCTCTTTCTCCTTTCCTCCACCCCCTCCCCATGCCTCCCCCAGTGACATCCTGGACTTCACGATTTGGGCCAAAGGAAACAAGGAAACGCTTGGCTGAGCATTTCGGCCGGGCAGGCTGGGGCTGAAATAATGAAGGAAAAAGTCCCGGCAGGAGAGAGAATTTACACATGACTGCCTCCTTCTTTTCACGAAGTCAGAGCGTCAACCTGTCAACCTGTTCAGCTCTCCCTCTCGCTTGGTGGCTGGTTTACTCATTTAATTCTCTCCTCCCTTTCCACTCCGACCTACTTAGCGACCCCCAGCCAAGCTTATTTTCAGGGCTACATTCAATACATGTGGAGTTTCTCCTTGCGCAGAGCGTATCCCTGTGGGAGGATTCTGGTTTCAGTGCCTGGGGAGTTTACCGGTTGGATGGAGAACGCAGGCTCTTCGTTTCTAAGCAGGCCCCATGGCTGTAGCGCCGTCTTTATTGAGACAGTTGTTCTTGTTGAGTGCGCTCATGTTTATAGTGCCTGGTGGGAGCTGGCTCACGGTGTGCTGGGTTCATTGAGGGAGGAAACTGAGGCTTTGTGTTGTTACTCATGGGAGACACTGAAAGGTGTCCACCCTGTTCTGATGGGAAACGAGGTGACACAGCCCCCGGGAATTCCACGCCATCCAGTCATCCCGTCTGGCAGCCGGGATGCTTGTTCCCTAGTCTACCCGGGTCGCCCTCATTACGGTTTCTGCCTAGGAGTATCGTGTGTCCTGGCCATCGTCAGGATTCAGGTGTGTGGCTACCTTCTCCAGCTTGGAGCAGGCTCTCCTCTGGGCCCACTGGCCCTTTGCAATGTGCAGCAGTTCTCAGCACTGGCCTCATGTCGGCATCACCCGGACAGCTTTAACTGCCTCATCCTGTCCTAGTGGGTTCCGACCTCACCAGGCTGGGGTGAGAATTTTGGCCCGGGAATTTTGAAGAACTTCCCAGGGGATTCTAATTTGCAACCAAAGTCAAGAATGAACCGCTGCTCAGAGGCGGTGACGGGGGCGATTTTGTTGCCCGCTCTGCCCCCGACCCCAGATGTAGGCCGGCGTCTGAGACATTTTGAACACTGAGAGGGGCTTCTCCCGGCTTCTAGTGGGTAGAGGTCAGGGGTGCTGCCGAGCATCTTACAATGCATAGGACAGCATCCCCGCCCCCGCCCCGACCAAGAATTATCCTGCCCAAAAGTCACTAGTGCCAGAATTTGAGAAACCTTGCTCTAGAATGGTGGTTTCACACTTGAGTGTGCACCAGAATGACCCAGAGGGCTTGTGAGGACACAGAATGCTGGGTTCCACCCCCAGAGGTTTTGACTCAGTAAGTCTAGGGTGGGTCCTGGGAATTTGCATTTCTAAGTTCCCAGGTGCTTCTGAAGCTGTTGTCAAGGGTTGCACATTGAGGACCACTACTCCAGAATGACTCTGAATCCTGTTTCCCTAGATCGGTGGTATAGTGGATCCATTATGGTTAGTAGAAAACTCTAAAATAACAGTGACTCAATAACCGAGGCAGAAGAGCGTTCTCTCTCACGTAACAGAAACCCAAAGAAAGGCCATCCACAGCTAGTATGGCAGTTCTGGAGTTATCGGGGATCTAGGCTTCCACCTTCTGGTTAGCTTATCCTAGTGCATGACTCCCGTTTTCATTGGAGCCCCTCAAAGTCCAAGATGGTTGCTGGGGCACCAGCCATTATGTCCTCATCAGAAGCAGAAGGGAGTAAAGGCAGATAGGGAAAAATGGGGCTCCTTCAAGCACCTTTGGAACAGCCTCCCCAGAAGTTCCACAACACTTTCCACTTCCATTTCTTTGACCAGATCTTAGTCACATGGCCCTAGCTAGCGGCCAAGGGAGGCTGAGAAATGTAGTCTCTTTACTCTGGGCCACAGTGTGCCAGCCAAAAATCAGAGTTATGTTGCTTAGTAGCAAAGGGAGAACAGGTACTGGGATGAGCACTTAACAGCGTCTGCCCATATCTGCATGTCTAATCCTTCCTTAGAGGTATCATTTATTTGGCATCTGCCACGTGCCATGTGCTTTTCATGCGGTATCTCATTTAATCCTCAAAGCTCTGCAGGGCAGATGATAATACCTCTGTTTTTGCAGATGACAAAACTGAGGCTTTCAGAGATGAAGCTATTGGCCCCAGTGACGGTCCCCAGTGGTCTCATCTGAGAGCCCGCTTCAAAGCTTGGGCTGCTTCTTGCCTCAGTTACTTTCAGAGACTTGACTTTTTCCTTCTCAGCCTGTAGAGTGGCTGTTCGACCTCTCCAAGCCAAATTCCCCAGTGTCATCGGTATTTACACTGTGATACCCTCTTCTCTAGGTCTGTGGGGAAACAGACGAGATATGCCCTGATTCACGACATTAGTTTCCTCTGTGCCACCATAAAATCATCACAGACTTAGTGGCTTTAAACAAGACTCATTTATTCTCTTACAGTCTCTTACGTTAGTCAGTTTCCCAGGGCCGAAGTCAAGGCGTCTGCAGGGCTGTTGCCTTCTGAAAGATCTAGGGAAGAGTTTGTTTCCTGGCCCTTCTAGCTTCTGGGGGGCCACCTGCTTCCCTTGCCTCATGCTTTCTTCCTTGAATCGCTCGCTCCAGCCTCTTGCTTTTGTTAGCACATCTCCCGCACCTTCTCCTGTGTCACATCTCCCTCCGCCTCCCTGTTATAAGGAGACCTGTGATTACATTTGCCCCAGCTCCCCCGATAATCCAGGATAATCTCCGCATCTCAAGGTCCTTAACTTTTGCTGTAGAAGGTTAACATTCACAGGGTGCTGGATTCATTAGGATGTGAGTATCTTTGGGGCTAATGTTCAGCCCATCACAGGGGCCGTCTTGCTGCTGTTCTCCCCTTCCTGGTCCCCAGTTTTTCTCCTATGGGTTGTTCCATGTGTCAACTCTACATGCATTTTTTTGTAACATCTTTATTGGAGTATAATTGCTTTACAGTGGTGTGTATAAAGTTTCTGCTTTATAACAAAGTGAATCAGTTATACATATACACAATGTTCCCATATCTCTTCCCTCCTGCGTCTCCCTCCCTCCCACCCTCCCTATCCCACCCCTCTAGGTGGTCACAAAGCACTGAGCTGATCTCCCTGTGCTACGCGGCTGCTTCCCACCAGCTATCCACTTTACGCTTGGTAGTGTATATATGTCCATTTTTACTTCCGGCCCTGGAGTTTTCAAAGAGGCCAGAGGCAGGATCTGAAGGGCCAGGTGGTGCTTTGGAGGCTTGTCTAACCAGCTCCTAGTGGCCATAGCAACGGGCATGAAAACATTCGAGTGGGAGAAGTTTGGGGGAAGGGGATCCGGCCCTAGAGGTGGCAGAGTGACTTAACCTGGGGAATGATGCTGGAGGGAGAGGCAAGAACAGCCGCCCTGGCGGTCCCAGGTCCTAACCCCTCCGGGCTGGGTTTCTAAGTAATCTTTCAAATCTCCAGGTGCCTGCTAATCCAAGGTCCCCACTGCCTTTCTCTAAGCTAATAGAGGCGTGTCTTTGGCCAAATACAAATGCTACACCTCGAAGAGTTTGATGAGAGGAGGGGGGAGTGTCAGGCTCTGCTTAGGCTGGTCCTAACCTCATTTTCCTCCCCTGGGTTGATGCCCTCGTTTCCACCCCTCCCCCAGCCCCCTTGGCTGGGTCTGCCGGGCTGGGATGAGTCCGGGGAGGGGTTTGGGGTGGGGTCATGTGTTTTACTTTTTATTTTATTTTGCCCATGCCTCCCGACATTCCCCTCTGTGTTTGATGTCCCACTGCCAAGTGCACGTGGTTGCCGGGCGACAAGAAGGAAGTCCCTGTGTGATTCACGGGGCTGCCAGTTAATTTGCTAGCTGCGTGAGCCTCTCTGGGGAAAGGGCTTCTCCCTGGTTCCCTCTGGGGTAGCTCAGAGGGCTGCTGGCCAGGAGGGGAAAGAAAACTAGAACGTTTAGCAGAACTTTGAGGTTATTGGGGGCGTTTGGGGGTCCGAAGGAAAGAGAGTGTCCAGAGGGCCTGGACAGCACCTGGGCGAGGTGTCTGGTTTCCCTCTTGGCCACCAATCCGAGGGCCGCCTGGAGCACCAGGGTGCCTCTGCTTAGGCTCGTTGGCTGGCTTTTCCGGGGTGCTGACTCCTGCACGTGCAGGCGCTCTCTCCCTTCACAGTCCTCCTGCAGACGAGCGTCCTTGACCGTCTTCCTCCTACTCGACCTCCTCCAGGCCCTTAGGTGATGTCCTCCCATCCCTAACAATCAGCACCCTTCTCTCTGGTTTCACGGTAGCCGCCCACATCCCCGCCAGGGGTTCAGCCAAAGCCCAGAGGAAGGAGAGCTGCCTTGAACCAGGCTGAGCCCTGACCCTCGCCGGTCTCTAGGGATGCAGAGTTGGCCCGACTGCCCCCGGAAACCTTCGTGCGTCCCCCTCAGATACTGCTGTCCTTCTAGCCTTGTGCTTCACAGTGTTGCCTCCCTACTGTGACCTACAGGGGTGGGGTTTGCCTGTTTGGTTTATGTCTGCATTCAGAGCATCTCATCCAATGTGGTGCTTGTGAACGCATGGATTTGCAAGTTATTCCTCGTAGGTTGATGGTGATTGTTGGAACCAGAGACGTGGAGCCCGGATTATCTGGGTTCGTGAATAGGTCTCAGCAGTTTTCAAACGGGGAAGTCCCCTGAGGGCATTTAATGCTAATAAACACATTTGTCACTCAGAAGCGGGTTAGAGGGCGTGGTAGGAAGCCAGGAAAGCATGGCGAGTCCTAGTGCATCTTCATTTGCTTGCAATCAGCATTACAGAAAGAGAACTGTGTCAAGTCGTATCTTCCCATTTCCTTGGAGGGGCCCCATCCACTCTGGATAATCTCCTAATTAGTTGTTACGGGTCTTGTGAAAGCAGAGGGACGTTCCAGGTGAAGTGCATGTTAGGATGAGGGACCGGATGCTTTGTCATCCTATGTTGAGAACACTGGCACCCTCTGCGCCTCAGTTTCCCCATGTGTAAACTGGGTAGTCTGACACCTCCATGCCCCCGGCCCCATATCTCATGGACATAACAGGGACATGCTGAAAAATAGAATTTTCCGCTTCCTCTGAGCAGGCTGTATTCAGTGGGGTTTTTTTTGTTGTTGTTGTTTTTAAATCATTTATGGGTGTAGTGGTGAGATTTGTATAGAGGGTTCCCAGCCATGATTCAGAATTCAGGGAGTTCCTTGAATGGTATAAATTGGCCTTTCTTCTTCCTTAATGAAAATAATGCTTTTAGAAGCAGTGTATGTTCTGTTCAGTAGCTAGAACATTCTGGACTAAAGGCACTAACGTGATGCTCATTGTTGAAAGACATCTGTTGAAAGGACAGAAGCCGGAATCTCACTGTTATGCTGTTTCTTGGTCCACAGGCCTGGAAGGCAGGACAGGTAAAGAACTGTTGCTCTTCACCCACACTTCCCACCAGGAACCTTAGTGGAGCCGAAGTTTGCCGCTAGGACCACCGCAGGACCTGGCTAAGGTAGGACCATCTCCTAAGAGGCAAGAGCTCTGGATTTGATTGAGAATTCTTATTGTGGAGAATAAAGAAACTTCTGGATTGGAGAAGACATTTGAGGAGAAAGCAAAGACCCTTGCCCTGAAGAATAGTGTCTGTGTTGACCTGCGTGACCTGGAGGCCACCTACAATTAAAGATAGTGTCTGTGTTGACCTGCGTGACCTGGAGGCCACCTACAATTAAAGAAGATGCCAAGGGGCTTCCCTGGTGGCGCAGTGGTTGAGAGTCCGCCTGCCGATGCAGGGGACGCGGGTTCGTGCCCCTGTCCGGGAGGATCCCCCGTGCCACGGAGCGGCTGGGCCTGTGAGCCGTGGCCGCTGAGCCTGTGCGTCCGGGGCCTGTGCTCCGCGGCGGGAGAGGCTGCAACGGTGAGAGGCCCGCGTACCGCAAAAAATAAAAAAAATTTTTTTAAAAAGAAGATGCCAGGATCCCGGGCCTTCTTCTTCCTCCTGGTGGGAAACGTTTCTTCTGCTGCTGCCTGGTCCTAAGACTGCCCTGTTCCAGTCCTCGGGAACCAGAGGGCTTTCTGCCTCACCCTTTCTTGCCCCTTGCACCCACCACATCTGCTGTGCCTTTGGACTTAGCAGTTCTTCTCGTTCGCTTCATCATCTCCCACCCAGATACAGAGTGAATAGTTACCTACGCGTAGGTCAGTGGGATCTTACTTTTCGTTCCTGCTTCTTCTAAAGAGGCTGGTGTTTGCACGTTGCATCCTTGGAATAGTATCCCTTCTCATCTACGTGGGATCTGGCCCCCACAGGCTCCAGAGTGTTGCACGTCTGTGCAGAAATCCTTCAGGCTCTAACACGCTAGGATGTTGGAGGGGGCTTCTGCAGGGAGCTGGATCCCGGAGGCTAGCGTCCCCCACGTTCAACTTTCTTGGTTTGGATCGCGTGCAGGTGTGCGTCTGGAGGAGCAGAAAACGAATACGCCTTCTGTTTACACAGACGCACGGGCCACTGTGAAGACTCTCCTCCTTCCCGCTGGGCAGTTGGGGTCCGTGTCAGAGCACGATGCTTCAGTACAGAGTATCCAGCGACCAGAGTTGATGGTGTTTCTTGAGGACCGTCCTCCCTCCAGTGTGTGCTGGTGACACCTACACCCGACCGTAGATGGGGCCCCACGACACACAAGTCCTGTCTGTTCCTTTCACTCTGTAGCCACCATATATGTGGCTGAAAACTTTTCCTGGCGATGGATCATGGTTCAACCTTGTCCAAAATGCAGAGCCAAAGATGTGTGTACTTTCTCTTTCCAAAGCAAATGGATGACTTGCCTTTGTGAAAAGAATTCAAGCCAGACGTATACACGTTCCCTGGGTTGTAGCTGCTGTGCGTGTATGACCGTTTAGTGATGTCAGTGTCTTGTCAGGGAAGCAGTGGGGTCCATCTTGGCGTCTCAGATTCACCACCAGACAAAGGAGAGGAACCTCTGAGGGATGTTTCGTGCTATTGAAGTGGGAAGCTTGTCTGTGGGCTCTCACCTTCCTTCCTTGACCTGCATACACGCTCGTCACGTTAGCTTCCTTCGGGTTTTAAGGAAAAGAGACCCATTTATATCACCTCTGTAAATGCTGGTTTGTTTCAGGTTGCCATGGAAACAGCGTATTGATAGAAAGGAAACAGTCTGCTCGGCAGCTGCCCACCCAGGCCTTCCCAAGAAGCCCAAGTCATTCAAGATGCCCAGTCCCAGTAGGTGGTTTCCAGGGACAGCAAAACTGAACCACCATGCTCGCCTTGATCTTCTGTTGGCATCCACACCCGCTGCTCCTGATTCTAGGAGATGCCGTGGTGATGAACTGACGGTGACTATCTGTCCCAGTTTGCCCGGGACTGAGGGATTTCCTGGGACGCAGGACTTTTGGTGCTAAACCTGGGGCAGTCCTAAGCAAACTGGAACAGCTGGTCACCCTACTGGAGACTCGATGACCTTTGCCTCTGCTTCTACTTCATCTGCTGTAACTGGCTGATGCTCTTGATTGGTTTGGCCAGATGCCATTCAGAGCCCTTGCGTCTGGCCACTTCACTGGCCACTGGGCAGCCTCTAGATGGACCAGGCACACCAACCGATCGTGACCACGTCAGCTGTTTCCAAGGTGGCAGGACTGGATGATAGTGAATCAAAACCTGGCTATAAAGAACCAGCTGAGACCACATCCTTCAGAAGCGTGCTGTGGACAGGTGGGCACGGCAGGCATTCAAGGTACCAGGGATTCCTTTCCCGTACAGTCCTACTTATAAAGGTGAAGTGAATCTTTTCCATTGAGAACAAAACAGTTCATGGTGGAACAACAACTAATAGAGCCACTGGAAACAAGACTACGGTGTGTGTGTGTGTGTCATACAAGCACACACTGTGTAGAATAAATACTAAGCCAAGAAGAAAATTCTGCATCTTAGCTAGACAGAGACTAAGAGAGCTAAATACCTTTGGGATGGTGTTGTCTGGAGAGGGAAGGAGTTGGCTACAAGACTTCCTGAAATCCCTTTGAACTCTAGGGTCCCTTAAAATATCAGGGGCATGTAAATTGGGCCTAAGTGTGTACTTTCTGTCTGAAGTCTCCTAGATAACCTTTGAGTTCAACTCAGATAGTGTTGAATGGGACCCCCCCAGCTCACCCTTACCTTTCCAGACCCTGGCTCTATCTGGGATAAGGCAGCGGAACTTGGTGGTGGTAGCAGGGAAGGAGGAGAAGGTTGTGCCAGCCCAGCGTGGGGTGTTCGTGACACATGAGAACAACCTGAAGGCAAATTCCAGGTTCTCTTCAGGTTCGCTAAAGCCAGGCTCTCAGGCTGGCATATGCCATCCTGAAGTTGGTGCTTCTTGCCGAGGGCATCAAGTCTCCACCTCTTCTGCTGAAAGACAAGCGTGAGCACCTGGAGCCCTGGAACACGGGCCTTCAGCTAATCACGCACATCTTGCGTGGTGTGACCCCAGAAGGTCATCACCGGTCGGGGTGGAGATGGGCGCACAAACACCTAGAAGGGACTCTCTCGTTACACACGTGGAGAGGTTAAGACCCGACCTCGTGCACCTGGGTTTTGCCCCTGTTCTGACTCTCCTTGCCTTCACTCCCATTGAAGGAACGCTAGCCAGCTCCTGGGGTGTCATTTTTCTTTTTTAAAAGATGGACTCATTTCAGATGTTTCCTTCATTTATCTCCCACACACGGTCATTGGTTCCAGAAGAAGTCCCACTGCTGTGCCAAAAGCAACAATTTCCTCTTTTTCTCTCTCTTCTTATCTTCTCATCCACGTCAAATCCCAGATTCCCAGAGCTGGAAGTGGTCTAAAGCATCACTCTTATCTAGATCTACCTCTGACTAATGCAGGAATCCTGTTTTCCCACATCAGATGAGGGATGGTCCAGGCCTGGGGGAGGTCACCCTTTTTGGCAGACTGAGAGAGAACTGGGAGAGAAGGTTGGATGATTCTCAACCTGGTGGGGAAGCAGAATTTTAAAGAGCGGTTCACAGGCTCCCAAGTGTCCACGAATGTCAGTTTCTTCATCGGATGTTGAGCCACGGTGCATCTTATTTCTGGGTCCAGGTGTCTTATGCTGATAAAAAGCACAGAGTCAGAAGACAAGGAGACCTAAGTTTTTGTCTCAGAAAGTTCCCCTTCTTAAGTCCTTCCCTGTACAATGAGGAAGTCAGGCCACACATTCCCCAAAGCCTCTTCTACCTCTGCCGTCCACGATGCCGCCATATTGGATAGAATTCATGACTTAAGAGATTTGCTATTTTTTTAAAAATTTTTATTTTATATTGGAGCATAGTTGATTAACGATGTTGTCTTAGTTAATTCGGTTGTACATATACATGTATCTGTTTCAACGTGATTCACTTATACATATACACGTATCTATTATTTTTCAAATTCTTTTCCCATTTAGGTTATTACGGAATATTGGGCAGAGTTCCCTGTGCTACACAGCAGGTAAGATTTGCTTTTTTTTTTTTCCTCTCTGGCTCTAGTCCTGCCTTAACTTCAGCTTGCTCCAAGATCATGTATAAATCACTCAAGCCTTTTCTCCGGCTCTCAGTTTTCTCATCAATAAAATGGGAGAGGGGAGGGTGGAGTGGGTGGCCTTGACAATCCTCCAAAGTCCCTCCCATGTGTCAAGTTCTAAGCCTCGCCTGACGCAGCTGACGTCTGACAAGTAGCTCTCTCAGCCTTTGCCTTTGGCTGCACAGGCCAAAAACGGGGCTGTCCTGGGAAGTCCATGACCAAAGACTACTTCATGGCTGCTTGCCCTTGTTGTCAGCTATACGGAACAAGAGTTTGTCGAGGGAGAAGGCAAACAGACACACAGACTGATGACAGGAGAGCGGAAGGGGGGCTGCTGTTTACCTGGGGTGACTGGGAGGGGGAAAAAACCCACCTGCCGTTTTGACCAATAAATAAAAACTGGGAGCTCTGCGTGGCTAAAACTGTAGGGGATTTATTAGTTTGCTTAGTGAAAGGCAAATATTAAGTCTTAAGCTGACCTGTCCTGGGACCTCCCTTTTGGCTTTTGTATGCTGTCCAGCGCTGATCACCGTGTACTCCAGGTTATCAGGTTCTGTCGAAGGGTTGTTTTTTTTTTTAATTGTTTTCCGTCTTCTTTCTCCTTTCCTTCCTCCTTTGCCTGCCCCCCACTCCCACCTTCTAGGTAAGGGTAGCTCAGGCCTGGGTTTTGGAGAGGCGGGGGGAGCACGATGTGGAAGGCTTCTTGTCCTGGGTGTGAAGCTGCCTGTGTTCAGGACTCCGGCTGCCCTGGGGGTTACCCATGACCACAGTGCGGTGGGCGGTGGCTCAGGGCTGCAAGCCCACCAGGTGGTCCTTGGGCGTCTCCTCCATCCTTGAGCTCTTCAAAAGTTAGCCATGGGCTTCCCTGGTGGCGCAGTGGTTGAGAGTCCGCCTGCCGATGCAGGGGACGCGGGTTCGTGCCCCGGTCCGGGAAGATCCCACATGCCGCGGAGCGGCTGGACCCGTGAGCCATGGCCGCTGAGCCTGCGCGTCTGGAGCCTGTGCTCCACAACGGGAGAGGCCACGACAGTGAGAGGCCCGCATACCGCAAAAAGAAAAAAAAAGTTAGCCGTGAGCTCTTCCAAAAGTTAGGTCTTGCCCCTCATTAAACTGAAAATGAGCATCATCACAGCCGTTGGAAAAAAGGCACAGCTCTCCCGTTTCTAAGTGGTTTCACAGTGGCTGATGGTCTCAGCCTGATGTGCTGAAAGGTGAACTGATCAGGCTTGTCGCTCCCCACGTGAGACAGCCTGGGGCCTGGGGCCTGGGGCCCTCTGCTGCAGGGCTGGCACCTGGACAGACGACTCCTGAGCAACAAGATACAAAGAAACTATGAGGGACTAAAAATAACTGCGGGCATGCACAGTCGGGGCAGGTTCTGGACAACAAGATACAAAGAGACCAAAAACCCAGCTGCCTGTTTCTGAAGAGCGAAAATCGGGAGCAAAAGCAGGGCACTACGCATGCCCCCCGCACACAGCACCTCCAAAGGGGTGGGCAGACCACCTAAGCCACCACTCCGGCCCGACCCCTGGACACGCCCCTACCCTCACCCCATATAAGGACCAAGTTCACCCTCTACCTCAGGGAACAATCAAGGGGACCTGCTACTTGTTTTTGCTCCCCACTGCTGCAGCAGGGGCCCCAATAAAGCCTTGCCTGAATTTCTTGTCTGGCCCCTGATCAATTTCTATCGATTGGGGAAGGCCAAGAACCCTGGTCGGGACCACATGGAGTGAGATAGCCAGACCTCCAGGGGCTAGACAGCCACCCAGTCTATCCAGTTTCCACGTATGAACTGCAGTGAAACTAAACTAGATGGCACATTCTTTACCCTTTGCCGTAAACATCTTCAGTCTGTTCTAAAGCGCTGCGGTTCCAGGGTACTCGGGTCTGCTGGGTGGTGTTCGCTAATACCCGCCCACTGTGGGGTACAGCACACTGAGGTACGTTGCTCCATGTCAGACCCCGATGCCCTTTTCCAGGCCAACCTGGTCACCGTCCGTGGAGAAGGCATCTTACCAGCCCACCCGGATATGACGGGCGGTTCCCCACCACTGCTCATGCGGTCAAGAGATGGGAATGTTCTGGAATTGCTTAATTGAGAAAGTCCCTTTCACACTCCAGTGGTGATTTTTTTTTTTTTTTTTTTTTTTTTTGCGGTACGCGGGCCTCTCACTGTTGTGGCCTCTCCCGTTGCGGAGCACAGGCTCCGGACGCGCAGGCTCAGCGGCCATGGCGCACGGGCCCAGCCGCTCCGCGGCATGTGGGATCTTCCCGGACCGGGGCACGAGCCTGTGTCCCCTGCATCGGCAGGCGGACTCTCAACCACTGCGCCACCAGGGAAGCCCCTCCAGTGGTGATTTTTGATCGAACTCAGCATGACTGTTAATCCTCTGGCAATCCTTCCTGGGTGAGTCTATGCTTTAAAAGATCTGTGTTGGGCCACCAGGCTACTGAAATGCTGTTAATCCTTCACGGCTCACTTCAAATGCTCCCTGCTCTAGGACGCCTTCTTGGGTTTCTTCTTCCCTCTCAACCAGTTGTGACCTCTCCCTCTGTCACATATTCTCTTAAGGCATCTGGCACTGGCTAGGTACCCCAAAACGCTGTTCCCTCCTTCCTCACCAGAACACCTTTTGTATGTCATTTACTATGCTTATACCGAACTTGTTTTAAACTTGTTTCTCCCAATATTCCTCTGTCTGTCTGTCTGTCTCTCTGTCATAAAAGCAGGAACAGGGTCACTCCGTACACTTTGAAATTTATCCCTAAAATGCCCAATAATGTTCAGCATCACATGGCAGGCACTGTGATTGACATTTCATCCTCAGAAATTAGAGATGTACAGGGACCCATGGCTCTGCTCAAGTCTTATATATGAGAGCTGGGATTCATGCCAAGGTCATTGGACGCCTGAAGTTCAGAGCTCTTAAGTTGTATCTTAGTGGCTTTTACCTGGTAGATGTACAAGGAAGATGTTGAGTTGACTTTCTCTATTAGTGAGCTGTTACTGTGTATACCACTAAGGTTGCCTGTGTTTTGTCTGCCTATTAATAAAGTGTTTTCTGAACAGCAGAGAAAATGTGTTTGTTCCTTGATTGGTTGCTTTCCCTGAAGACTCTCTTCTTGAAATAGAATATGTCTGGTTTTTGCCGGTTATCTGAGAGTTAGGGTGATTTTTAAGGTAGGAAAGAGAAATTTAAAATCAAAAGTTTAGGTCAGAATTTCTAAAGAATTTCACACTGTCTAATAGGGAGAAATCCAGAAGAAAAACACAACACATATGAGAGGTCTTTTGCCTTCGGGCTCTTACAGTCTGCTCAGACAAGAATGGCACACATAAAATCGTCAATCGCATTTGCCAAATAAACTCACGGTGAGCATTACTGGAGAATCTGGGTGGATAATGCTGCCTGCTCTTCACCCTGTCATGAACGTTTCCAGCAAGTCGCAAACAGAGAAGTTGGAGTATGATGAGCAGGTCCCCTGCTAATGGGGAGGGACCTCCTGGGTTCCAGGGCTTACCACTGGGGGACAGAAGCCAAGGTGGAAGAGGCACCATTTGAGAGCAAGTGGACCCAGGGAGAGAAGAGTCTGTTCCCATTTGCTATCTGATTAACCAACCCTTCTGTGGGGGGTGGGGGGAGAGCAGAAAGGTAGGCAGAAGTTTCATCTTTTGGGGGAAGAGAAGAACTCAAAGACCACCCCGTCTTCTTTGTCCAAATGAGCAAAATTAGAATTTGGACAAAGTGGGTGTCATCTGTGGGCTCTGGTCGCCAAGACCAATTTCAGACATTCAAGAGATGTCTTGGCCAAGAAAAAGCAGGCAGTTCAGGAAAGAATACAGCCCAACGTCTTACAGCGCTTTATGGTTTAAAAGCTCCTGCCAAAGCTTCTGACTGGAATCACAGCAACTTTGTGAGATGGTATTAAGACCTCTTTGTTATAGGTGAGGAAAGTAAGGTGAGGGAGGTTCAGTGACTTGCCCTAGAGCACACCCCGTAAGGCCCCTGCCCTAAGGGCAGTGTTACAGTTTCTCTGTGCAAGCTGTATTAGTCACTGTAGGCTGCTGTGTAACAAAATAGCCCCAAATCTCTGTTGCTTTACCTAATGCCTCTTTCTCATTCATTTTCCAGGGGGATGTGAGTTGGCTGTGGTGGAAACAGGCTGCTCTTTTTCACGCAGATATTCAGAGACTCAGGTTCCTGTCTTAGGACAGCACCAGACCTCTAGCAGTGACACCTCCAGGGAGTAACCTAACCTCATCTTTAAACTGCTTTGTAAGGTGGTTGCAAGGTTGAGATGAGTTACTGCAGGTGTGGCACTTAGAAGGGTGCCAGGGACGTGGCACTCGATAAATGTGGGCTCCTAGCTCTACGCTCTGAACGTGGAACGGTATGGACTCATCTGCCATGACTCTGGGCTCACGTGATCTCTGCACCTGGGTAGTAGGAAACTTCACATGTGAACAAGGCATCACTGAATCTCTCCAGCTGTGGGGAGCCCTTTTGGTTGTTTGGTTTGGGGGCTAGAGCTGGGTTGCCAGCCAAGAGTATATATGATGATGCCTGGATACTAGCCCTCGGAACAGTGATTCTCCTTCTTGGGGACCCTCAGCACCACATCAGCTTCATCTGACTCTAATACCAGTCAGGTGTTTTCTCCCCAAGTCCAGGTTCTCTCCAGAACTTTTCAGTTGCCTCGACTGACTGAGAAAGCCCTACAGAATACTCAATCAGACGTACACATTGGGTTCTTGAAGCCCTTCCCGTTGCCTCCTCTACCCGGGCAGAGAAAGGAGCTGATCTCACAAGCCAGGCAGCCTTCTCCCCATTTCCACACCTAGATTTCAAATCACACCCTTCTTCTCCACTGCAGACCAACAAGCTCCTCTCTCAGCCCCCCGGCCGGGTGTGGGTTCTTGTAGCTGTGAGGCCTCAGTCGCTCGGGATTCTGGCACCAGCTCGTCTGTTCTGTCTTCAGCTCTCCTGGCACCGCCGGAGAATGGAAAAGCTGGTCTGTTTACAGGACATAGGGCCAGAACAGCATTAAAAACTAAGGAACAAATAAAATGTGGTAAACAAATTTCCTTTCCAGTAAGGAGTGTTCCTAGCCCGGTCCTTCAACAGGAACCATTTTCCTCGTGTGTTTGGATAAACGTTCATTCTGGGCAATTTCCATTCCCAGGAGGGGCTGCCGATTTCCGTTGGCTATTTATTTTGACTTTGACCGTTTCTCCCCCTTCTGAGCACCACACACCTAATAGTAAAGAAACTCTGCTCCCTCTCGGGGCACTGGGAGCAACCCCCCAAGCCTGCCTTCTCTCGTCTCTTCCATCACCCCTTCACTTCCAGACAAGGCAAGGACATGGCGGGCATCTTGCCCTGGCTGGAAGCTGTTCTCCGGGGAGAAGGAAGGAGGGAAGGAGGTGAAGCAGAGGAGAGAAATGGTTTCAAATAAAAGCTGGAACAGATACAAAGGTTTATGTGTGGGTGACCGTCTCTCTGAGAAAGCTCTTCAGCATGAATCCCCCTTGTGAGTTTTCGTGGGAGCAGAAAGCCGTTGGCCTCAGGTTTCCTGACCCCAGCAGGTAGCTTATTGTAAAGCAGTTCATCCAGAGGGGAAAAAATACCTTGTTTCAGCATTTTAATTTTTTTTCCAGGGCTCTGAACCAGACTTGTAAGAAAGGAGATAGAGAGGATTAACTTATTCTTTCCTAGCTCTGAAATGGATGTAACTGGCGGGAAAAAAAAGAACCAAGCAACTTGGAACAATGATTATTCTTGTTTACTTGTTTAGAAATGCATTGTTATGAAGGGCCCCTATTTGCATATTTTAATCCCCCCCCCCCACCTCCGCATTCCCCCCTGCCCTGTTTTCCTTCTGTGCTGGGACAGAGGAAAGGAAGGCACAGGCTAAGCGGACAGTGGTTAGTGCGGGTAATACATTCTGCGTAAGTTCACTTCACTTTCCAAATTCCTTGCCTTTGCCTGGTTGGATGAATTGGTGTTCTTGGCGGTGCTGAATTCAGAGAGGCCCTGAGAAGCGGAGTGGCGCTGACTCACGGACAAGACACGGGCTGGCTCTGGCTTTGGAGTCCTTAAGGCTGGACTCAGGGCGGCACCAGGAAGGGGGGGGGGAGGGTGCGCTCTGCCACCCCCCACAGCTTCCCCGTGAGCCCCAGCCTGCAAATGGCCTTCCCAGCTGCCACTCCCAAACCTTCTCCCAGAGACATCCCAGAGCTGTCACAGGGTCACTTGTCCTGGGCTTTACCTGGGTCACGAGTTGGTGACATGGTGAAGGGCGAAGTGAGACCCTTGGCCCCTTGGAGGATGTTGGAGACACTTTCCTCTTTGGAGGACGTGGGCTTTCTCACGGCCCTGCCTTCTGAGGGCTGAAGGGTTCTTATTCCAGGGGGTGTGAGACCCTCATTAATAAAACCTGGCTGGCATGGGAATAATCCTGTTGGTGTGTGTTAACGAGTGACACGCGCTGAGCCTCGATCCCAAAACGTGCTGCAGGCTCTGTGCCTGGTGGGGATGAGCCTTGGGTAGAACTTTCCCAGAGCACAGGAGGAGATATGTCTGAAGGTCCACCCCCAGCCTGGTGCCCAGGCCCTTTTGAGAGCAATGGGAGTTTCTAACTCAATAAAAATTAGCGTTCAACAATCTGATGCGATGAGAGACTGCGGTCCCTGTTCGTGGACCTCGGTTTGGGGAATGCTGAGGGTCAGGTGGGTCAATTAAGCCACCCAGCCTCCCTCGGCAAGTTGATGGCGAGCATTGATGCATCGGGCCTCTGGTCCCCACCTGGAATAGAGCTCCCTGGATGCCTAGAGGGTAGTACCTGCAGGGAGAAGAGGCCAGAGAAGGTATCTGGAAAGCCTAGGAGGGAGGGAGGATCCAGTCCAGGCAAAGTGCTGTAGAAGCAAAATCCATTCACGGCAGCTTCATGCCTGCCGTCAGGGTTGGGCGCTCCAGGGTCAAGAATGCTTTGAATAAGAGGCACTGGGGGTGGACCAGCCCTCCACCGGGGACGCTGGGCTCTCCAGGGTGGGGAAGACTTCATCCGGGCTGCATCCCATTCTCGGTTCCGCTCTATTTAGAACACTTTTTTTTTGGTGGAAAGCAGATTGCTGAGGAGGAGAGCGCCCAGCCAGGCGGGGAGGTAGCTTCCAGAATTGGGGCTGGAGGGAGGGAGAGGCAGAGGCGAAGACTCACAGCAGGATGTACCAGCCAATAACCTTCTCACCTCTCTTCATCTCGTCCCCGTCCATCACTTTTCCCCTCCAGCCCAGCAGCCCATCTCTGGGCAGAGCTTACGGAGGCAAGGTAGCAGCGCCTGGAACTGTTTTCCGTCTTGCAAAGTGACATAGGCAACCGACATTTAAAAATTCCCGAGTCCAACAGAAAGCCCTTTTGCAGCAAATACCCGCTTTGGTGATGTGTGCCGCCCATGGACTCATGACACAGCAGGCCAGGCTGCGTGGGTGCAGAATGACCTCGGATGCGGTTCTCTTCTGGAAACAGGGGCAGCCTGAACTAAAGGTGGTTCCTGTGGAGGTGCTCGCCAGCAAAGATGGCACAGGAGGTGTTTGACGCTTTGCTTACAGGACTTGGATAACCCTCCCCCTCCCCTACCAAAGGGACAGCTGTGCTGAATACAGGAGACTTGGTGGGCAGAGAGAAAGTTGTGGGTGGCCAAGGGATTTCTGTGTCTTTAAAATCCCTCTCCCATCCCTTGCCCTCGCATCAGTCTTTGTCTTGCAAGAGAAACTTGGTGTCTGAGAAGTGACTCCCATGGGCCCCCCTGCAGCTCCCTTTGGAGCTGAGTGACACAGCTGGCTCTGCCCAGTGGACTCCAGTTGGCATCCCTGATGTCCTTTCTCTGCAGAATTCTTCTGTGAAATGGGCCGGAGTCGCTCACCTTCCCGGCCAAGGCAACTTTGAGACCAATGGCAACAGTTTTTCGAGAACTTTGGAAGCAGTAGAGTTGTGTACCCACTTGCTAACAGGCTAAATCTTAGGGCCTCCCTAACCCACAGGATTCTGGGCGTGTGGATCTGGAGGCCAGGGGGTGGCTTCCTGCTGGCGCACAGCATTAATGACCAGCGAATGCTCAAATGCGTGAGACGCTACATCCCTTTCCTGCTGGCCAGCTGCCTGGTCCTTCTGAGGCCTTCCAGGAGCCCGTAGGTGACTTTCAAACTCAGCTGTGCTCCTGATTTGAAGCCACTGGTTCTCAACCGAGGGTGGTTTTGTCCCCCTACCCAGCACCCCAGGGGCCATTTGCAGAGTCTGGAGATATTTTCGGTTGAGGGGAGGGTACTATAAGCATCTAGTGGTAGAGAGCCGGGATGCTGCTACACATCCTACAATGCACAGGACAGGCCCCCACTACAAAGGGTTATCTAGCCCCAGATGTCTACAGCGTCAGGATTGAGAAACTGGGCTTTTTTTCAACCTCTGCTCCAGGTTGAGACAAGCGTGAACCCTCATCACCCCACCCCGCCGCCCTCTCCCCGTTGCTTTATTTATCAAAGGGGGGAAAAATCTGTTATTTTTTCCAAGTGCATTTCCCCCTGTATCTTATCAAGAACCACCAAGTTCAGCACACCCTTGATTAGTCACTTCCATTAACAGTGTTTATTTTGGGGTTTGTGTTTATTTTTGAAACGTGGTCACCCTCGTCCCCCCTCTCTTCCTTACGCACTAGTGGTGTGCGGCCAGCTTTCTAGCACGGTCTCGTCCACATTTTCCTCCATCCATAAACCCACTGGGCCAGCTTCTGAGGAGGGAGGGCCAGCCTCTCCTCCCTCCACTGGGGGTTGGGGGAAGGCTGCCACTCCTGGAGTTTCTCTTAAAGTGGCAATGGGGCAATTGTCGTCTTCCCTCTGATTTCTCAGATACGCTTGAAAATCCTTTTCATTAGTGACTCTGTGGACCAACCGACCCGTGACAGAGCTGAGCCTTTACTCCCAGCCATCCGCGTTCCGTGAAACCGAGGACGCCCGGTGGTTTTCTCCATTGAGTCAGAGGCAAGGAGATTTTTGACTTGTGGGTCTCTCCCGCTTCTCTCCACCCATCCCCTCCTCACTGCAGGCGAGTCTCTGGGTTATATTTAAGTGTTTCTGAGTCATCGAGAGCCGATTCCTTCTCCTCTCGGCCACCCACCCTCCACCCTCCCAAATGGCAGTGGGAATTCAGGGTTTATGGCTGAGTTACCCCGAAGCTCAGAGGGGATCTCTGCACAGCTTTGGGGGGGGGTCTTCCTCTTTGATCACCCGCTGCCCACCATCCCTGCTGCTCCTCCCGGAGTTCCAGCAGCCACCACCTCCCCAGGAGGCATGTACAGAGCCCCTCAGCCCATGAAGTCCCTCCCCAATTTGGGGGGTGGGTCTCATTGCTAGTCTTGGACATAAGCACCCAATGGTTGCAGCGAAACCCCCGCCCAAGGCTGCTCTGAGGCCGCCAAGCTGCACAGAAGGCCCAGGTACCCTCCCCCTCCCCCCCTACTCCTTCCTGGGACATTTATTTGAATCCCACCGGGGGAACTGGTTACTATGGAATGTTTATTTGTTTAAACATGGGTGGTTCCTACAGAGGAGGGTGTCAGGTTTCAGGGGTGGAGGAACAGTTGCAAACAGAGAGTGGGTGGTCTGGACATGAAGCAGGCTGGGGTGGGGGTCAGAGAACCCAGGCCTTTTTAGGTTTGTAGGTGAAAATGCTGAGTGACTATTGCCTCATTCCTGGCCCTTTTATCTTGTTATGTAAGACAGAGCGACTTGGTGTGGTTGGGTGGTGTTCAGACTCTGGGACAGCCTTTTGGTAGATGGTTGGAAAGAGTATTTGGAAATCACTGGGCAATGACTGGGCAATCACTCTGATTAATTTATCCAGAGGGCTTTGATGACTGTCTGTCTGAGTGCCTGGGGAGGATCGGAAGGGTGCAGGCTGGTTCTAACTGCAGCCCCACCTCTAAGATTCTGAAGGATTCTTAAGGGCTAGTGCACTATTGGAATAGCAGAGCCTCTTTCCTAAAACGGCTTAGGTTGTTGACTAGAATGAATAGTCCTGCCTTGTGTCCCGGGGCCAGCCTCCTTTCCAGGTTAAACTAGCAGAAACATATCTCTGATAAGTTTTGGGGTTCACATCAGCCCTGAATGACAGAGTTTGGAGTTTTGTATTCGGCAGGTAACGGTCCAAGTAAACCCAAGATGGAGGGAAAACCAGAGGTATAGTTGAGATCACTGCTCTCTGGTCCATGGTTTTCCAAAACCTGGAAGGAGCAGCGATAGAGCGTGTTGTCCTTAAGCCTCCTCCACAGCTTCTCAGCTACAGAATTGGAAAGTGCAGAGGAAGGCTGTTAGTTTCCACAGATGCACTGCTGAAAAGATCCAGTGTTTTGCCAGGAGATGCTTTTTGGAGGGAAAGCACCAGGGGAGGTTCTGGAGCACGCAGTGACTAACAGAGTTAAATACAAGAGATCCGGTAGAGATAATAGTGAGTGACTGTCTTCTAACGTGCTACCAAGGGAAAAAGGAGATGGGATTCATGGAGCAATGTGGAAGTAGGTCAAACATCAGAAATCATCTCGTAATACTGAAAGTGATAGCACCGAGAGAGGCTGAAGTATCCCTTTTTTAAAATTAGGAGGGAGAGGAATGCTTTTTACCAAGTCTTAAGTACTGTTCTTTCTGGACAGAGAAAAAGACTGTCCCTAGATGAATAGCTTCATCAAGGAAACCTTGTTAAAAATTAGCGATGTCACGTACATGCTGAAATATTTAGGGCTGAAGGGGCCTGCTGTCTGCGTTTTACCTTGACATATGTTTAAAAAGTAAGATGGGTCGATGGATGGATAAATGCATAGATGTGTGATGAAACACAGTGACATCTTGACGTCACAGAGTCTAGGTGGGTATGCAGGTATAACGTTTCTATGTGTTTGGACGTTTTCAAATAAAATATTGGAGGAAAGTACCAAGCCCTGGGCCACCCATGGTAATTCAGATTCAGTGAGTTGGTGACGAGGTCTAGGAATGTTCTGAGCTTTGCAAGGGATTCTGATAATGAGTCAAGTCTGTTGGGGCCCATGTGGAATAGATTGGTTTTCCTCAAACTTGGATACGCACAGGAAACCCCTGGAGATTCTGTCAAATGCAGGGTCTGATCCAGCAGGTCTGGAGTGGGGCCTGAGTCTACATTTCTCACAAGCTCCCAGGTGATGCTGAGGCTGCCCATGCCTGGACCATACCCTGGGCAAGAAGGAAGAGAGAACTCTTCCGCGTTCTCTGCATCCGAGAAGTCCAGTGGGTCTCAGCTTGGGTTTCACATTGGAATCGTCTGGGTAGCTTCAAAATAAACTGGATGGCTGGGAGTGCGGGGGTCTCACCCCCAGAGATTCTGGTTAATTGGCCCGGGCTGCAGCGTGGGCAATGAGATTGAAAACCCCTCAGAAGATTCTAAGGTGCAAGCGCTGATTTCACGTCAGGAAGGGAATCGATGGAATATTAAATTTCAGGAAATGAACTTTTGCACAGAAAGACACTGTGGACCCTCATCACCCACGTGTGCAGAGGCTTTTCCAGCCACGAAAGGCTCAAAGCCACCCACCTCCTTTCCCTCACGATGAGAATGACTGACAGCCAGCATTGATTGAGTGTCAGGCGATTTTTGTTAGTCCGTTTCATCGTCACAGTGCCCCATGAGGCAGGCGTTAGTATCCTATCTCAAAGATGGGGAAATTGAGCTTGATTGAGTTCAGTGACTGGCCCAAGGTAACACAGCTAATAAATAAGACTTGGGCGGAGGTATGAACTAGGTCCGCCTGACTTCAAAGGCCGTGCTCTTTAACTATCATATTACTCTGTTGTCCGCATGATCTTTGCCAAGAAATTAGAAAACTGTAGCCCGTGGGCAGGTCAAGTCTGGCCAGCTGCCTGTTTTTATAAATAAAGTTTTATTGGAACACAGCCCCGCCTCTTCATCTGTGTATTGTCTGCATCTGCTTTCGTGCTATAATGGCAGAGTTGAGTATTTGCAGCAGAGACCCTGGGGCCTGCAAAGCCGAAAATATTTATCTCTGGCCCCTGACAGAAAAGAGTTGGGTGACCCTCGATGGATTGGTGAGACAGCTAGCACAGAGCCGGGGAGCAATCCTCGGCTGTGCTCCGAGCAGAAGGAATAACCCATGGAGAAAGAACTTGAACTCACGGTCCCTGTAGCTCTGGTTCCTGCTGACATTTTACTTCGATCTCGTGGCCTGCGTTTTACTCCAAAAGGGTTACAACTTGCTTCCTTGGAACAGATTTTATTTTCATGCCAAAAGTTTTCATCTGTTTTAAGAGCAAGGGGTCTTGCTCCTGAAGCCAGGGCTGTTACAGGGCTCCCTGCAGAGTGGGGCAAGGGAGACCAGCTGCCTGCCGCCTTCTGTGGCACCATGGTGGGAGGCTTGCGTGGAAAAGCCTGGAGCCCTGTGGCTCCTCGGAGGCAGCAAGAGGCTTCCGTCCCTTCCCACCAGCCATCCACCGAGAAACCCTGTCGAGAGGTCAGGAGGGAAGAGAGAGGGAGGAAATGCCAATCAATCCATCAAAGCCCCACCCTCCTGCGCTTCCAGCCGGTGAGCCGGGCCTGAGCATCCTTGGTGGGGGGGGGGCATGGAGGGGAAGTGCATTTGGTAATGATTCTAGATTTCCTGTTTGGTTTCTGGGGTGGGGGTGGGGGGAGCTGGGCTATGCTAGCTCCTAGTCTACGTGGACTCTTGCACATGCGTTCTTTCTTTTCTACTGGTTGTTGTTTCTTTGTTTTTTCTCTTTACTACTTTTCTTCCTCTGAGGTTTGTTTGCACTTTTTCGTTGTTAATTGGTGTGAGGAGGGCCTCCTTCGGGAAAATTGGTGGAAAAGGAGAGGTGAGGGGCAAGGAGAGGCCAGGATACCCTGCCCGGATTCCTGGGGCGTTGGCCTGGGTACCATAGAGATTTTGTCCCCCCTGGACAGACATAGTAGGAGAGCTGTAAAGAACCTGTTTAGGTAGACAAACATTATGTAGTGCTTACTGTGTGCATGGGATACAAAGGCACACAAAAAAGGCCCGTCTTCTCCTGTAAGAGGTCAAAGATGAGAGAGAGAGAGTTCAAAGCAGCTTGATAAACTCAATGGAAGAAGTAGGTAGGATGGAGATGGGGTGTATGGGGAGGGGCTCAGGAATCCTTTAGCTCAGTTTTCTCTTCCAAACAAGACTGAGCCTTAGTCTCGGAGATGCGGGGGGCACCTCTCACCAGATGACAGTCAGAGCTAATAAGACCAGACATCACTGTGAAGTCCCTGGCACAACTGCCCGGTGTTACCGGGCAGGTGGACCGTTTGCTGCTCCCTTGGATACAAGCCTTAGGCCGGGAGCTCTGGGGCTGGAATCCTGGGGCTGCTTTGGCCTCGGGGAGGCTGAGGCTCCGGGGAGCACAGAGGTGATCTGCCTTCTTTTCATTAAATAAGGACTTTGATCCCTCCAACTAGCAGAAAAGAGAGTTCTCCCTTTTCAGCACCTTCTAATATCCTCCCTGCTGGCTGTGCTGGCCCCGCTGTCACCTCACCTTGAAGGAGAAAGGATGTGTTTCCAGCTGGGCCCTTTCTCTTCCTGGTTTGAACTGGGAGTGAGGAAACAGATTGTAGCCACAGGGCTCCGGCTGCACCTGAGAGCATCAGGTGGAGGGGAGGGGAGGTGCGGAGACACGGGGTCCGCAGAGACACGGGGTCCTCGGTGCCACCCGCTTTGCCCAGCTGACCTTTGCTGCTGGAGCTCCAGGCTGAGGGTTCGTTGTGGTGGAGCCAGGGATGATGGCCCAGCAGCTATAGGACTGCAACTTGGCCTGCCCTGCGGCACTCCATCCCTTCTTAAAGCCCCTTACAGGGCCAAGCTGCCTGCACCAGTCAGCTGTGCCTCTGGGTTTTCAAGATGGACATGGGCCGGGAGGGGATGGGGACCCCTTTGTCATTCCCGCCCTTTCTCTCCTATCCCCTCTTACGCATTGTTCCGAGAGCTAAGCGGTAAAAAAAAAAAAAAAGCCTTGGGCAAGATGACATGATATTGGTGCTTTCGATTTGTGTGTGAACTCTCCACCTGGAGTTTCTTTCAGAGTTGCTAAAACCTGGCGGTCTATGAACTCTCTGAACTGAGGTGAGGGTAGGAAAATAAACAGGGTGCTTGTGTGATGAAAAGCTAACGCCAGCTCAGAACTCCCATCCGGGCTGAGCACACCCGGGAGCCTTTTGAAAACCGCCACTCCTGACAGCAGTTCCCCAGACAAATGGCTGGCAGTGGCGGCTGTGTGCTCGGCTGCCCCCCCAGAAAGAGGACAGCAATGCTGGGTGCAAAAGAATCTTCTAGAAATGCTGCGGGGTTCACCCAGAAATGAAAGGATCTCAGTAAGGAAATGGACTGCTCGTCACTTTCTAATCCATCAGCTTAGTTTCTCTGAATTTTCCATCTACAGAGTCCCATTCGTGGTCCCAACCTTGCAGAGAGAAGAATGCTACATTTTATCATTTCACCAGGTAAATATTCTTTTTGACATGTGAATAATTACCTCCCAGTTTATCTCTTTGGAAAATGCACATGCATATATGTACAAATGTATGTATGTGTGTGTGTATATATATATATATATGCATACTTTTGTGTACATACATACAACGTATAAAGAATTTTACAAGGGAGCAAAGGCCCTACGTACAATAGTAGCTGGACCTCCAAGACGTACACCCTGTGCCTGGAAGGGTGACCAACATGTCTCAGTTTGCCGGGGAATGTCCTGATTTTAAAACCGAAAGTTCCGCATCCCCAGAGCCCCCGGGACTGGGGCAAATTGGGAAGGCTGGTTGTGGCAGAGACACGTGAAGTCCACCGTCTCAAATCCTCATGGTGACGCTGTGAATGAGATGGTGTTTTTGCAGGGAAGGAAAGTGAGCTGGAGATGTTGATGGAGCCGCCCAAGTTCACTCCCTGAGTCTGGGACTGAGGCAAGTCTTGCACTTGGGTCTACCATCGACGCCATGCATTTTATGTAGGAGCACCTTGGATGGTGCAAATACAAACAGGGAGAGCTCTGCGGAAGGTCAGGATGAGGGACAGTGGTTTCTGGGGTTGGAACTAATCAGCCTTCAAAAGGGAGGGAGGGGCCAGGAGAGGAGAGTGTTCCGAGATGGGGTCTCCTGCCCGCGGCTTTGGCAGCTCAAAGGTCTCCAGCCTGGGTGCCTGAGGAGGACCAAGGACTTGCCTGGGGTCAGGTTAACCTTCAGGATGGAAGCCAACATCCCTACGCGTGAAACCCCTCTACCTGGGCTAGTGCTTTTAGCCCTTTCCCTGTGGCCTGAGTCCACTAAGGTGGCAGCAGAGGAAATGAGACCGGAGCAGATGAGGATTTGCTGGCTGCGCGGCCTGTAGAAGCAGACTGGATCCCTCTCCCTCTCACCCCATCACCGCATCCCAGCCCATCCTCTCTGCTCCCCCAGAGGTGTCCAAACAGCTTCTCCGTCCTGCTCAGGGCTGCTGGCCCTCCCCAGGAGACCAACAGCGAGACGGGGAGCTAATTACTGTTTTCTCTTCTGCAGGCCCTGTAGCTGTACCAGACTAGGCTTCCCCTTCTGCAAGGACCCCAATCCTCTGCTGGTACCTGGAGGTGGCCCCGGCACGGATCTCCGTCTCCTACATTAGCATGGGCCCCCTTCCAAGACATCCTCACCCCTTGTTTCTCCGACCTCTCCCAACACACACCTGTGCTTCCTGTTTCAGGTGAGAGAAATGGGTGTCTGGGTCTCCTAATCGCAGGAGTTGCGCTGATAGGAAACCAGGCCAGGTCATTCCACCCACGAGGTCATGAGAGCAGGGGACCTCTTGGGAGTTTCCTGGTTTCAAAAGAAACCAGACTGAGGCCTGGGGTGTAGACTTCCTGGGGCACCGTGGTCCACGGGATAAGCCGTCATTCCAGAGAACGGGAACGCCATCAGGAATCAGCCTCGGGAGAATTTCCTGGGCTGCTGTGTCCCAGTCTGAAGGGAAAAGCATAGATCTGAGCCGTGCAGCTGGGTACGGTTCCCCAGCACCCCCCGTCCCAGCGCCATCTGCCCGCATCTCGTTCCCACTGAAATAATCACAGGGTAGGCCCGGCCTGGCTGCGTCGCCATGGCAACTGCCCTAATTTCTTTTAATCCCAGCGTTCCTTCCTAACGGGACCTCCCCCCCGCCCCCTCTCCCCCCTGCAACGTGTTTTAATTGTAATAACTCCCGGGTTTTCGGGAGGTAATGACCATGTGTGGGGAGCCCGCGCTGGCCTGGCCCCATCCCCAGAGCTGCCCTCCCAGCGTGAGCTCTGGAGGGACCCAGGGCAGGCTGGGGCAGGGTCTGCCACGGGGGTCTGGGGCCTCGGAGCTAATGAACACAAGCCGGGGAGCCTCAGCCCTGCGGGGTTGTGTCCTGAGGACATTTTATGGCACGCCTCCCCTTACCCCACATCTGCACGCTCTGATCACACCTCGAAGGGAATCCACGGACCATTCCTCCGTTCCAGGCCCAGTCAGCCACACTGCGTCAGGGATGTGACCCTGAATGTGTGTTCAAATCACCTGGGGCCTTGTTAGGAGGCAGTTTCCAAGCCTTGGTGATGCCCAAGATCTTGCGTTTCCAGCCACCTCCCCGGGGACGCCCACACCGCCGACACTTTCAATAGCAAGAGTCCAGAGCACCTCTGGGCAACAGAACCTTCTTCGGGGCTGGAAATGCCCCATACGTACACTGTACCATATATTAACGAGCCATTATCCACAGGAGGCTACGGAGCAGTTGAAACGCGGCTAGTGCAACTGAGGAATGGAATTTTAGATTTTATTAAACGTTCCTTCCTTTAAATTTAAACCACCGCATGGAGGCTAGTGGCTGCCATAGTGGAAACCACAGGAAGTTCCGCTGGTCATTGCAGGTCCAGACCCGGCTTCAGCTGTCTCTGCAAAGGGGCAGCTTCCTGGTCATCCCGCAGCCGGAATCTGCTCCCATCCACCCTGCACTGCGGGGGCCCATCTCCTTCGTTTTGTGCATGCTGTGTTCCTCACCGGTTCCTGTCCTGCTTCAGACGGACTGCTGAGAAGTGAGCAGAAGATCTGATGGCCTGGCTTGGAAATGAGAACCTCAGGTCTGCCCAAAGCCCAAGACATCTGCACACGCCCAGCTTTTCTGGGAAGCCTTCCGAGCAAAACTGAGGGGTCCAGGGTCACTGTGGGCTATCAGACGCTGTCCTATGACTGGTCTCTCAATCCTAATAACAGTAAGAGACAGTTCAGGAGGTGATGCAATAATGCTGCAGAAGCCCTTAGTCTACTTTCCTTCCACCAAAGCCCTCCCGGGCCGAGCTTTCCCGTCCGCACGCTGAAATATTAGATGTTCAGCTGGGAGTCCAACAGAAAATATTTCTGAAATTGTGCATGTGTGTGTTTCTTTTTTTTCTTCTTCTTCTTCTAATTTAATGTGCCAGACAAGCCTCCCTGTAATTAAAACCAGAAACAAGGACCAGACTTAGACAGAGATTTGAAGGCTGTAAAATTCTAGGACAGGTTTATGTAAAGCAATTAAAAAGGGAGTTAAAAATTGTTTAAAAATTAAACACTTAATTACTTTTTTTTCTCCTCTCATTTCTGCTGAGCTGTTTTGGCCGCGGAGCTCGAAGAAAGATATAAAAAGGAGAAAGTTTTGCCTCGTTGCTGTAAATCATGTTCAGCAAATGCTTCTCTGCGTTTTGCAGCCAAACCCATCTGCTGTCTATTAGCCTAAATCATGCCTTTTCAATTAAACTGGCTTAGGGAAGTCTGGTAGCGAAACACGTGTGTGTGTGTGTGTGTGTGTGTGTGTGTGTGTAGAGGGCCAGCATGGTGGTTGTGGAGGATGGGAGAAAGGTGAAGTCTGATTTCAGGCTGCGAGGTGGAAATATCTTTTAAAAGGTGTGATCCTATTTTAGTGTGGCTGCAACCCGGGGCCCTTGGGGTACCCAGACGGAGGCTTCCTTGGCGCGACAGTGGGTTAAATACTAGAATGGGTAACCTGCAGAAACACATTATGGCAGAGGCTCATGAGGAAGGAGGAAGGGAGAGATGCTTTTGTCTTTCAAAAGAAAATGGAATTTCACCACCCTGAGAGGGTCTGGGCGTGGTCCTGGTGGCGGGTGAAGGAGCGTCCGGTCTCCAGGGACCTTACGTGAGAATCTGTGTCTGATGCTGTGTTCCTTTTAGAGTCCCCCAAGCCCTGTGGCTCTGTGTCTTGTGTCCTGGGGGGAAGGTTGAGTAGGGTTGTGGCTCCCGCAGAGGCCAGGGCCCTTGAGTTGAGGAGTGTTCGTGCATCTTTGCGCGCGGGACCCCTCTGTGGGCTCCTGTGCCCACCCCTGGCCTCCTAACCGCTGACGATCCGCAAATTTCCCAGCTCCTCCCGGCTCCTCCCCATGTTTGTGTCAGGTGGGGCTGCCTAAGGGACCAGGTGACATCCAGGGTGGTAGTCTGGGGATGCCTGCCTTCGGTTTCATGTGGCCTCGTCTCCCTTGAAGAAGAAAAACATGTTTGCCTTGACGCAACTGGGATGAGGAATCTGTGTGCTCTCCTCCTGCTGTTCCCGGTGGGAGGGGCAAGAGGTGCAGTGTGTGGACTGCTGATGAATGTCTATTTTCAATCACCCAGCCCTCGCCTCCTGCTCGATGCAGCGCTCTCTGCGGGACCCCCCTGAGTAGCAACCTGCCGAAAAGCCTGCTCCTTGGTTGGGGTTTAGACAAGGGGATTTGGTGAAGGAAGGTCTGGTGACAGGAGCTGGGTCTTTGACATTTGAGTTGACGTCGATAGTAACAGTAATAACAATAATAGCTGCAGTTTATTGAATGTTTACAACATTCAAGCACCGGCCTAAACATTTTACCCAGAATCCCTCCTTCCATCCTCGCTGTGAAGCTCCGAGGGTGGACCATCCATAGTTCTATGTTGCATGTGAAGAAATGAAGCCACAGAGAAGTTAAGACATTTGCCTGAAGTCACACAGCTTGTAAGTGCAGAACCGGGTTTTGAACGCGGGCTACATGCTCTTGACTCTACACTGTACTGCCTCTTCGAGGGAGGGAGCCTCTGAGAATTTCCATGCTGTGTGCTTCCGTGCTTCTGGGTTGGGGCTTAGGCGAGGATGTCTGGAGGCCACCATCAGATCAGTTTATTGACGGTCTTGGGTATGAAGAACAGAGTTCGACTTTGGAGCTGGGCACAGCTGGATTTGCATCCTAGCTGTGCCACCTGCCGCTTAGGTAACCACCAGCCATTCACGTATTGTCTTGGCCCACCTGTGAAAGGAGTCAAGCCCGACCTTGGCGAGGTTTCACATGTGCTGACTGTGCCCGGCGCGGAGAAGATACTCCATAAACCTCGCACTCGTGGCCTTCCTTCCTGGTGGCCTGAATCCATGAAGCTTGACCTGGTTTCTTCCTGGCTCTTTCATTTCCTGCAGGATACAGTTTCAGGTCTCTTCCAAGTGATTCACTCTAAACAAGACGCGGGTGGGACGCTGTCCGCAGAGCAGGCCAGGGTGCCCATCCAGGGACTCTGGCCACGCTGAGCCTTCCTCCCCTCAGGAAAGGCCCCCCTCCGGTCCCCGAGGGGCCGGCCCTTTGTGGCTGCCGGAAGGAGAAGCTGAGGCCGGCTGAACTCCTGTTCTCCGTCCACAGCTCCTTGGGGCCGCCTGGCGCCCCAGCGGTTGGGCCGAGCAGGGAAGGGCGGCTGGCTTGGCTCCAGAGCAGCCCGGCAGGCCCGACCATGCAGGCGGCGCTCGCTCAGAGCCCCTTTAATCCGATGGCGAGTGCAGTGATCCGTGACCAGGGCTTCCAGGAGCCTCCCGAGCCAGGCACCAGCCTCCCGAGCCTCCGAGGGTGGTGGAGAGGTTGTCGCCTGGCTCCACGGAGCTGGCAGGAGGTGGGCGGTGGAGCCGGGGGCTAGAGGCTCCAGGTGGATGCACACGGGTCCCCTGGGAGGTCCCCTCTGGGTCATGGGAAGGGGGCTCCGAGCTGACAGTGGGGAGGGGCGCCCGGTGAACACAGGATGGACGTGCTAGGGGAGCCCACTGAGCGGGCGCCGCTTCTGTCCTGCCCCTCTCCCCTGACCTCCGGACAGTTTGAAAAGCTTTTCTATCCAACAGCAGTCGGGTGGGGTGGAAGAGGGGCTTTTGTTCAGGCCAGATCATGGGGGAGGAGAGCAGGGTGGTGGGGAATCAGAGAAGCCAGGCTCCGACCTCAGTGTAGTCACTTGGGCTGTTCGACCGCAAGCAGGTTACTCAGCCTCTCTGAGCCTCCGTTCCGGTAGTACAGCACCTGGCACATATAACAAGCAAGGAGGAAATTGCTCTGTAATGTCCTTCCTCCTCCCCTCAAGTAATTCTGTGGTTTTCACCCCCTGCCCGCTGTGGTTCTCCCAGACCCTCTGCTGTCAGACCTCATCCCACGGGACCCTGCTGGAGCCCAGAGACCAGGCTGCGTCTGCCCCTCCCCTGGAGGGAGCCAGGTCGGGCCAACACGCTCCTGGCCTGCAGGTAATCCCAGGATGGGGTAGAAATTCATCCTGGGATTGGAGCCGCTGGTCACACGTTCCTGGCGGCCAGCTGGGAGGTGGCCCTTGTGCCTGTGCACAGACACAGCTGAGCTTAACGTGATTGTGGAGAGAAGCCTGGCGTCTGGAATAGCGCGGCTGCCACTGAGGTTTGTGCCGTGTCTCATCACCTGGGAAGCTTGCCAAGCCAAATCGGCATCTCACTCTCCAGGGGCCTGGAGAGCCCAAGTTTGGTGGCTTATCTGTGGGTCCTCATCTCCCCCACCACCCCCAAAGGCCACTGGTTCTGAGTAGCCCACTTCTGGGGTTCATCCCTCCGGCCACCCCCCGCCTTCATGAGGAAGGTTCTCATCAGAACATTCCCTGCTGCCGCAGCTTCCAGGTTCTAGAGAAACTTTGCCGCCAACCTGGGAGATAGGACAGACCAGCTACTGACTTGGGGGCAGGGGTCCCTGGAGACCCTGGCAATATTCCCGGGAGATTGCACCTACTGGTGTGAATGTGGATAAGAGTTTTTGCCTGGTTGGGCTGGTCCCAAATGACCTAGCAGAGCCCTGACTGGAGACAGAATCTGATCCAGGTTTTATGATTCTATTCCAGCATCACCTCCTCCAGGGAGCCTTCCCTGAGTTATACACATTTAAACAAATTTTTTCCCTGGGTTTATAGTTTTCCCTGTGCTCCCCCACATCATATGAATCAGTTTGAATAGTAATTGTTTCTTTATCTGTTGGTCCCCTAGGCCATGAACTCCGCAAAGGTACGAGCTGTATCCCAGGTGCCTGACACAAGCCTTGGCTCTCCAGGGAAGTTCAACAAATGCCTATGGAATGATATATGGGGGGGGGGGGGATCAAGGGGAGAGGTCACTATGGTGGACACAACAGGGCTTTTAGAGATGAACTGGTACCCAGAATGTCCTCAAGAAGCTCACCTCCTAATGGGCAGAGTCCTGTGTTGGGCTGCCTGGGTCTTAGGTGTCTGGGAGACTTACCTGTGATGGGGGGAATAAGGTGGCAGAGCACGCAGCAGTCTTGCTCTGAGAGATGCTCCTGCCCCCCCGACGTGAGCGGCTGGCGTAGCGGTAGAAGCCGCGTGGTAGGATGAATGCCCAGTGTCTAAAGCATAGAGAGAATGGGGCTTAGTCTGGCCAGAAGGCGGCTCTACCCACAAGCTCAGGAAAGCAGGAGCGTAGTGGGTGGGAGGGGCAGTGGGCTGTGGTGAGGCTGCACCTTCCAGGACAGCTGGCCTCCTCCAGAGGACAAAAATGAGAAGTCTAGTTTCAGTTACCGGGCCTTAGATGCCCAAACACTATTTTGGAATCAAGAGCGTGGGTAGTTTGAGGCCCTCCTCCAGCAGGCCTGAGTCTCCAGCTTTTGTTTTTGCTTTTGTTTTTCTGGATCCTGACCTGGAGGATATGCACTGGTATCTGTTTTAGGAGGCTCAGACCACGGGTGATAGCCATTGGCAACAGCCCCCAAAAACGCTATCGTTGGGACCAGAGGCCCTGGGCTGACGAAGGCTTTGGCATCGCTGGGTGGCTTTGGGGGCGTGGCTTAACTGTCCTGAGCCTCAGCTATTTATTGTGGTGGAAGCATTCTGCCTCATGTCGCTCCCAGAGTTGACACGGCGCTTAGGTCAGAGGATAGATGTTGGAAAGTATCTTCCAAAGCAAATACTCTAAAAAGCGTCAGGTGCTATTGGTATGCGTTTGAAGCGGTGGTTAGCCGGGCTCATGTGACCTCAGCCCTGACACCACCCTGCCCTGCCCCCAACCATCACCTCTAGCTGGGTTCTCTGGAGCCTTCTCTAAATCAGGGAGTTGGTTTTGCCTGTTTGTCTTGGCTTCTGACACAGACAAAGCCTCATGAGCCGCAGAGTGTCCTGGCAGTGGGGTCAATGCCCAGGATGCCTGGCCCGGACACTGCCTCCAGGAAGTCGGGGCTCTTGTGACCGGTGACACTGCGTGTGATTTCTCTGCAGAAAGTGGGTGGACGTGGGGTTTGGCAAGCTTTCTGTGCCTTCAGCCCTTCCAGCTCCTCCTGGAAAAAGCCTGATCCGTGTCCCTAGGCGCGAAATAGTCCCTTTGAGTGGGGCCAGGTTACTGCTGAACATGTGACAAAGCCGGTTTGCTAGATAGTTCCGCCCTTGCTCCGATCATCGTGAAATACCAGTGTGTCCTCAAGGCCATCCGACTTAGCCCAAATCCTTAATTTTACAGTATTTTAAATCCTTAATTTAGACTATGTGTAAAGAAATATCATTTTATACATTTGACTTTAAAAAAATTTTTATTTAGGGCTTCCCTGGTGGCGCAGTGGTTGAGAGTCCGCCTGCCGATGCAGGGGACGCGGGTTCGTGTCCCGGTCCGGGAAGATCCCACATGCCGCAGAGCGGCTGGGCCCGTGATTCATGGCTGCTGGGCCTGCGCACCCGGAGCCTGTGCTCCACAACGGGAGAGGCCACAACAGTGAGAGGCCCGCGTACCGCAAAAAAAAAAATTATTTATTTTAATTTTGGCTGCGTTGAGTCTTCGTTTCTACGCGCCGTCTTTCTCTAGTCGCGGCGAGTGGGGGCTACTCTTCGTTGCCGTGCGCAGGCTTCTCACTGTGGTGGCTTCTCGTTGCGGAGCACGGGCTCTAGGCGTGCAGGCTTCAGGAGTTGTGGCACGTGGGCTCAGTGGTTGTGGCTCACGGACTGTAGAGCGCAGCCTCAGTAGTTGTGGCGCACGGGCTTAGTTGCTCCACGGTGTGTGGGGTCATCCTGCACTGGTACTCGAACCCGTGTCCCCTGTGTTAGCAGGCAGATTCTTAACCACTGCACCACCAGGGAAGTCCTATACATTCAACTTGATGGTACCCTAAAAGCCAAGATATTGAAGAAGTTAATGAGTAAATGAATGTAAAAATCGCCAAGAACAACTGGCTTATGTTTCATCTCAGGGACCGAGAAGTATGAACTTGGACACGAAATGCAGGGCAGCAGAGGGATAATAAGGTGAGCCTCTCAAATCCACGGACAATTTCAGATCTTAACAGTTCCCGAGCTTTCTTACTTTTGGAGGCTCCACCCTCCATCTTATCAAAAGAGTTAAAATGCACCCACACCCCACATTACATATAATTTTACAGGAAAAAAAAGAATGAGGAGACTTTTATGATTTTTTTTCTGACTTGGAGATTTCAGAAAGAAAGATCTGTTCTTGTGATTTAAGCTTTATATATTCATTAATAATTATTTGAGAATTGAGTTAAATTACCACTGGCCAGTTAACAATGTTATTTTGTAGATGCTTGACTAAACATTTGGTAAAGATAGGTTTCATAGTTCTTTATATTCTGAAGCCAGTGTTTTTTATTTTCTTTCTCTTTTCTTTCAAATGTTTTCATGCGCCCATGAAAAGCCTGTAGATTTTAATCACTGTGCCTATATTGCCTTAAAAAAGGAAAGTCTTATGGGAGTCAGAGCTTAAGTATGATTCCTGGCTAAGTGTCACTCACTGTGACCAGTCCAGGCCTCACTAGCTCCATCTGTTAATGGGGCTAATTCGCTCTCAGTGTTTCATATGATTGTTTTGACAGATAAGCTAAGATAATAAATGAAAGCACATAGCCCAGTGCCTGACTCTTCCATAGAAAGTTGTCTGGTTAAATATTATATGTTAGCATTAAAACTCAAGTCCACAGAAGACACATGATTTTCTCCTATTCTCCAGTAAGTTCCTGAAAACTGAATTTTTTTTTTTTGCGGTACGTGGGCCTCTCACTGTTGTGGCCTCTCCCGTTGCAGAGCACAGGCTCCGGATGCGCAGGCTCAGCGGCCATGGCTTACGGGCCCAGCTGCTCCCCAGTATGTGGGATCTTCCCGGACCGGGGCACGAACCCGTGTCCCCTGCATCTGCAGGTGGACTTTCAACCACTGCGCCACCAGGGAAGCCCTGAAATTTTTTTAAAAAGGTAATTAACAGGGATTTCATTCATTAAGAATTCAGAATAATTTCACCATGTTTTAGATTTACCTTTAAACTTTGTATGATAAAAAGTTGAGTCCAGGGAATTAACGATAGAAACAGTAGTTGATGGAGAGGGGGAGGTTTTTGGTCTACTTGAGGCAAGGAGCTTTCCAAGACCTTAGAAACAGCTGCTTGGAAACAATTGTGTGTTAATTAGGGAGGATTCTCATCAGATCCCACAGAACCTCTTCTTGGCTGTGCCTTTCTAGACCATGTACTCTAGCTGAAAATAGTATCAGCATCCCTATTTTTGGTGGCTTTCTGTAACTGAAGGTTCTCTCTCATTCAGACCAGTCTTCCTCCCTGAGTTTGACCTTGGGAGCTGTGTGGAGGTTGACCTTGGTGGGTAGTGTCATGGGAGACCCCCGGAGGCCACCTCCGAGCATGTGATGAACACACACAGGACATGAGTCACACCTGAATGACTCCAGGTAGTCTACCCAACGTGATATTTGGCAGTCGTAGTTCTTGTCTTTCTAATTGGAAGGGCAAAGAGGTAGGTTGACGGATGGGAAGCTGCAAGCTGGAAAGGACGTGGGCATTTCAGAGGATGTACTAACAGCCACTTGGCACGACTTCAGCAGGGTTGTTTTCTGTTTCAAGGCCACGTGCCTCGGTCTCTTCTTGGCATATGGGGTGCACACGATATTCACGATGGTGTAGGAAGCCCTGGGGTTCAGGACACCTAACTTTCAGCTTGAATTCTGTTGATAGTAAGTCGCCATGACTGTGGATTACCTAGGGTTTATAGCATATTGAATTTGATAAGAATGATACATTGGGGGAAATTAGATACTTTCCCAGAGCAAGCTCTAAATAAATGAAGTTTCACTTGACTTCACTGGCTGGTTAAAAGAGTAAACTTGAGCTGGAAAATAGTCTTGTACCAGAGGCTCAGAGTACCAGAGGCTCATTTCAAATCGTCGTCTTGCTCTTGGTCTCCAAGCTCGTCTAAATTTTTATCAGTGACCTAACAAAAGATCAAGAAAGTCCTACGGTGCCACTAGGAGTGAAGCCGTATATGATGGATGCCAGCGTTAGGATCCCTGATACTCTCCACGGACCCAAATGCTCAGCCAAACCCAACAAGATGGAAGACTTTCAACTATTGCTGTTCAGTTTCATGTGGTCTCAAAATTCAGAAGCACAGGAACTAGATTAGAGAGCCCTCCATCGGCAGCAGTTCACATGAAAGAGATCTGGGGGTTTTAGTCGACCACAAGCCTAATTTGATCCAACAGTGTGACTGTTGCTAAAAATGTAAAAAATGCTGGTAGGCTGCCTTAATGGACATATGGTGTCCAGATCCACAAAGGTGACGCTACAGGGTCTCCTGGCCTGAGCAGGCCATGTCTAGAGGAGTATGTTGAACCCGAAGCGTCACATCTGAAGAGAAACAGAGTGACCACTGGGGACATGCAATGGAGGTAGAGTTGAAGACATTGATGGAAGAAGTGGTATCGTGGAGACCCACTAGATGCTCTCCATCTCACTGTCTCTTCCCAGGCACATTGGAAATCGGCATTTACCAGCCTCCCCTGTGGTTAGTTTGGGCCTTCATCTGACTAGCTTCTGGGTGATGGAATATGGGTAGAGTGGATGCACTCCAATTTCCAGTGCCCTGTAAAGTGTCCTCCTGATGTTATCCACGTGCTTGCTTTTTTCCTTCACTGTCCCCAAGAGTACGACAGAACAAGATCGAGGGAGCTGGGCACCCGCAATCATCGGAAATCCCAGTCGGAAGGTTTCCCATCCAACATTCATTCGGACTATGACAAGAATGAAAAAGAAAACTTTCTTGTGTTAAACCACTGAGATTTGGGGAGTGTTTTGTTACAGCAGCCAGCATTCACTATGCCGATTATTCTAAGACAGCTGTGGGAGAGCATCCAAGGGAGAAAGTGATGGTCATGCACTAAGAATGTGTGTGGCAGAATCTTCCATGGAGATTCTGTCTTGTTCTCACAACTACAGGACACTTCAAAGAATGAGAAGGTGACTTTTATCCTCCTGGAAATATTCCTGGAGAAATGACTCCTGTATAAGCAATTATCTCTCCCTTTCTAGTAATAGTTTGTTTTTTTTTTTTTAATGGTCTAATCATACTTTCCCCACTTGCTAGTGATGTGACCTCCAGCAAGTTACTTGACAACTCTGTGTTTCTGTTACTTAATCCATAAAATGGGCACAAAAGTAGCACTCACCTTATAGAGTTTTTGTGAGAGTTAAATGAATTAATCATACAATATACAATAATGCCAATCTGTGTGTTTTTTCTTTCTTTTTTTTTCTTTTTAAGGGGCTGTTCCCAAAGAACTCTCTGCTCTGGTCCTTTATTTTTATTTATTTTTTTAATTTTATTGAAGTATAGTTGATTTACAATGTTGTGTTAATTTCTGCTGTACCACAAACTGTCTCAGTTATACATATATATCCTTTTTCATATTCTTTTCCATTATGGTTTATCACAGGATATTGAATATAGCCCACTCAGGTCTTTAGAAGGTTGGGTGCGTCAGATTCTCCACAAATGAGAAAGAGGTTTTGGTTTTTCCATAGATGATGGACTCAAGGCCTGGCCTGCCCTTCAGTGCCTTGGGTCGGGGAGGGGAGTCCTGTAGGGAATCCTGCAGGAGCGGAAGGGTGATGGGGAGGAAGAAGGTAGATGTTCAAGGCCAGGGGTGGAGCCCCTGTTCCCTGGGGAGGACCCAGCATGAGAAGCAGCGTCTGGCTCGTAACCCTGAACCTAAGTGTTACGAACCTGAGAATGGACGCCTTATGACGATGGAGGCCACCACCTAGAACACAAGGACCAGATCCTCCCTGTGTTCCAGGGGCCGCAGAAGCCCAGGGTTGGAGAGAATATCTGAGAAGAGGGTGGGATTATCCACCCCTGGGGCAGTTCAGTGAGCAGATACGAGGTGATGATGTATTGCTGAGGGCAAGGGCCTCAGGTCCCCCCCAGTGACCCTGCCTCGTAAGTGCTGCTCTGTTATCTCCAAGAGGAGAGGATGCTAAGTGAGACCGTGGCTGTGGAAGACTTTGACAAACTCACTTGTCGGTCACAAAAGTGCTACCGCCCTGCAGGTCTCTCTAGTTCCGTTTTCGCTACAAAGGAAACTCCTAACCTCTTAACTTGGACTTCAGCAGTTTTAGGGGGCAAGGGGCCCCTGGGAACCGGAAGTGATGAACAAGAGGCCAAGGATGCAGAAGAAATTGTTCTTGCAAGAGCGGAGATGGACCCAGATGTACTCCGGGGTCCTTGCCAGCCTGAGCGCTCTTCTTGGGGAGTATTTTCTTGGCACGAGTTCTTGGAGGGGCTGCGGGCATGGGGCCAGGTCGCACGCAGCCTGTTTCGACAACGCCGAGCTGTCCTGTAGTTCTTGGCCTTTCCCAGGCTTCACTTGAAAGTGGGGCCGTGTAGCGCAGGCGCCTGGGCGTCTCACGTAATAATTCAGCGCTGCCTACAGCCCGAGAGGTGTTTCACACGCCGCAGAGGTAGGTAATGAAGCATTCTTCCAAAGTGAGCAAATGACTCTCCCCCTCCCCCCAACCCTTTTTCCAATAGAATAATTAAACTGGGGTTTCTGGAGGGCCTGACACCTCACCGCGCTAGCAGATTCCGCGGGGAAGGGGAGGGGAGCTCTGAGCTTTGGTGGGGGGGCAGAAGCCGGCCTGGGAAGGGGCTTGGCGGGTGACAGGGAGAGAGCTGGCCTACCGAGGAGGGCGTTGGGTCTCCGAGGGCACAGGGGAGGGGCCTGCTGATTTCTCACCAGCCCAGATGACATATGACTTCGCACGTCCCCGGGTCTCCAGGGCCGCAGCCGGCTGTGTACATTCAACATATGTTTGGTATTATCCGTGTTTTTATAACAGTAACTGTGGTCTTGAAAGGGACTAAAATTAATTAAAACGCAGCACTCTGCCACATTTCACGTTCTTATCATAGGAATGCTTGCCTGGAAAGGACCTCCCTTGGGAGGGTCATCTTCCCATCCCCACGCCTCTGCCTGGGTCGGTACCCAGGCTGGCCCTACCAGCCCGCCTTAGGAGATTGCCAGTGAGGGAGGGTCTGCAGTGCGACTCTTTCTTGGTACTTGAACTACAGTAAGTAGGACACTGCAGACATTCAGAGGTTGTGCTTGAAATGTCAGGATTACAGCGAGGGAGCCCCAATGGGTCATGTTTATCAAACCGCTGTAAGCTCTCCCCTGAAGGCATCTGCCGGAAAGCATCCCTTGGTTCCGAGATGCATAATTTGGCAGATTTAGGTCAGGGTTTCTCAGACTCCACTTGGCACCATTGACATGTGGGACTGGATCATTCTACGCGGTGAGGGCTGTCCTCCCATGGCAGGATGTCTAGCAGCATCCCTGGCTTCTACCCCCCAGCTGCCAGGAGCCTCCCACCCTCCGCCACGTGACAACCAAAAAACGTGTCCAGGCATTGTCCAGTGTCCCCTGGGAGGAAGGCAGAATCGCTCCTGGTTTGATCGGCTCTAATTTGGGGATCCGGATGGGGAAAGGGGCGAGGTGCCCTCTTCCAGATCAACACTGAGAATTCCTTAATGGGTCTTGTCTGAGGCTCATTCTGCCATGTTTGAAAGAAGGAAATAGCTGGGGCAGAAACTTCAGAAAATCTGGGGTGGGGCGCGGGGATTTGCATTCCTGAGGTTCCCAGGAAAAGCCGAAGCTGTTAGTCTGGGAACCACCCTGGAGAACCCTGCTCTGAGGCAGGCGTCCTCACCCTCCACAGTATGTGGGTTTGCGGTCAGAAGACTCCGTGTTGGCACCGTCCTGTGCTCTGGAGGATGTTGGCAGCATCCCCGGCTTCTACCCACTAGATGCTAGTAGCACTCCCCCCAAATTGTAGACAGCAAAAATGTCCCCAGACATTGCCAGGGACAGAATTGCCTCTAGTGGAGAGCCACTGATTCAGGAAAAGGCTCTCTGGAATTTCTGCTGTGTCCCAGGTGTCCAGGCGGGAGGTGGGAGGTCTTCCACGTTTCAGGAAACCCTGCTCGCCAGCCCCACTCGGCTCCGGGGAAGCCGCTGTAATCCAGGGAGGAGTGACAGGCGAGTGTGTCACCGTCAGTTCTGAAGAGGGGAGCAAGTGACTTGCTATGAATAACATCCTGAGGGCTAAGAGTGACTCACCTTTTAAAACAAAATCGAATGGGTATTCACATAGCAACACGGCTTTCACTCTTTTGCCTTCCGGTATGGTTTTCCGAGTGGCCAGAACTGGAACTATCCCCACCTGTCTCATCTCGAGCACAGCCCAGATCGGCTAAGCAGCTCTTGCTAATATGCCCCGAGTCGTGTTTCAATTACAAGCTATTGCCGCGTTTTATTGTTTCATCACAATCTGGGGTTGCCCAGGGGACCATGGCACATACAGGGCTGCCATCCTCTGGCTCCACCTACGAGAGAAGCTGGGCGCACTGGTGTTGGCCCCGTTGGCTCACCTCCCATGACTCCCCCCTCTCTCACGGCTGTGCTCCAACCACAGTCGCCCCTTTCTCTACCTCTGCCACATATCTTCCTCCCCACACTGCCCGGCCTCCTTCCCCTGATGCCCCAAGCATGGCTCACTCCTCCTCTGTCATGTCTCAGCTCCAGTGTCACCTTCTCAGAGAAGGTGGGTGCCCTTGCCATCGTGCTGACCTTGTCCTCCCCGCCAAGTCAACCACTACCATGTTGCCCTGTTCTCTCCCCATAGCACAGGTCGTAACTTGCCACCTCCCTGGTTTGCATGCCCCCCAAGTACGGGATGGGCTCCCCAGGAAGCAGATGCTACGACGGGAATAACCCCCATAAAAGGAAGGGGACGAAGCAGGCTTGGGCAGGAGGGGCCATCAGCATGTGAAGACCTAAAAAGTCTCTGTGGCCCGTGAGGGGCACCGGAGCAGAGATGACCCACTGGAGGAACCCCTGTGGGTGGACATGGTTTGGTCCTTGCCCATCACCTTGCACAGCCATTGACCAGGGGCTGCCCCAGAAGAGCGTGACCTCAACTTGAAAGCTGAAGAGGACCTTGGAGACGCTAGTGGCTGCGGCTGTCCTTCTGGTCAGGCAGTGAGTCCTTCCTTGAAGGGGAATCTGGGCGGCTCATCTCTGGGTCTGTCCTCCCGGGCTACCGTGTATGTTCTCTGGGAGCAGAGATCTCACAGATCCTTCCCACAGCTGGTCCCCATTTCCTAGAACAGAGCATCACAGATGCTCAAACAATATTATGGAAAGACAAACATGTGTTTTGGGGAAGGAGAGGCAGAGAATTACCGCTCAAACTATTTTTCACCTGGCAGTGCTTCCAAGGTTTTCAAAGTTAAAAAAATCACCATGGTGGGGTATCCTGTCACCTGCCTCTTATAGGTTGGCTGGCTGACATCTCTTGAGCCTGCTGTGTGAGTCAGGGGGGTGGGAGGGTGATGAGGGGAAAGCAGCAGCCCAGGGGGATCTCAGAGGAAAAGGAAAACAGAACTACCAGGTGGGCCAAAGGCACATTCCAGGGGGCCGTGGGTGCCTGTCAGACCGGAATGGTTATCCGGTCTGGCAGAGCCCAGCACCTTGGGTGGCCAAATAAACTTCAGATATGGTGTTCCCAGAGACCGGGGTGGGTGGCGGGGAGTGTCCTCTCCTTGCTTAGCCTTTCTCCTGCCCCGGCATTTTCCTCTGCCAACGAATCGGGCTGGGATGGGCTTGTCACCGGAGCTGCGGTCTTTTATGGGGCGTATTGAAACCCGAGATTCCAAGGGAGCCAGCCCCACGTATGCAGCACATAGGGATGCATGGGTATCCTCCTGGGTGGCAGAGACGCCCGTGGGGCAGGTGCCCAGGGGCTTTGGGGTAAGGAAGGGAGGGTGTGCACACTGGGTGCTGTGGGGAGAGGACGGGGGGTGGGGGTCTGTCCTGGAGAGATGCCTGGCTCAGAGAGCAGGTGCGAACCTCTGTCCGCAAACTCAGAAATGCAAGAACTACAACTTGATTTTCTTTTTTTTTTGGCGGTATGCGGACCTCTCGCCGTTGTGGCCTCTCCCGTTGCAGAGCACAGGCTCCGGACACGCAGGCTCAGCGGCCATGGCTTACGGGCCCAGCCGCTCCGTGGCATGTGGGATCTTCCCGGACCGGGGCACGAACCCGCGTCCCCTGCATTGGCAGGCGGACTCTCAACCACTGCGCCACCAGGGAAGCCCCAACTTGATTTTCTTATAATTCCATTCCACCAGGGCATTTCAAGTTCTCCCCCCTGCACCCCGCCCTCACCTTTGTCTTTGGAGTTGCATCAGGTGTCGGGGGGTGAGGCAGGCTAGCTGAATGCAGTGGCACTGGGGGCTGGCAAGCGTGCTCATCGTGTATCCACATGGGGCTCCCCTGAGACTTCCAGCTACACATTGAGGTCTCTGGCCATTCGTTCACACTGGTCACTGCTAGGTTGTCTCTTGTTCCCAGCCAGAGACCCTCCAGGGCAACACACTTCCGGCTACTGCTCCAAGGCTCCTGGTAGCACCCCTTACCCGGTTCCCAGAACATCGACTCTCTCTGCTTGGCTTCCTTTGCTCCCCTGTTGCAGGGAATCTCTCTTAGTCTTTATCTGAGAGCCGCTTTGCCCTCCCTCATCATATGTTCTCCCATACGTATTTGTTGTATTTGCTATTACACTTTCAAAGCCTTCTCTGAAACTCACAAACAAGAATTTACTATTTCCTAGCTGTTTTTGCTCTATTGCCCATTCTCTAATGCAGTAGATTCAGTAGAGCCTGACTAACTACATGAGGAAAGGCCAAGGGGTGCAAGGGAATATTGTAAGGTGCGGGCAGGAGTGTGAACATTGGTTAGTACTTCAGAAACATTATCCCCGCACACTTGCTTTGGGGAGCTTGTTCTCCTTCGAGCCTGGCTCCCCTTCTGCCTTATCTGAAGGTAGCTGGTGCCATCTTCCATCCTCGGTGATGGCACAAATGCAGTCAGTTACTGATGGGTACTGAGGTTGGTGAGCCTTTCCATTCCTTTTCATTAGCAAGCCCTTCCTTTGCAATGGCCAGACCCCCTTACATTGAGTCAGGAGGGTGGGGAAACAGACCCAGAGCTGGGAAGAGTGGCACAGCCCACAGAGCAAAAATATACAAGTGATGCCTTTTGGAAATCTCAGAAGCTATTACATCCAGATTCAGTTTCCCTGAACCCATGTCTAGGTAGTGCACTGATGTGGACAGAGCAAGGACTCCAAGTGAGAGCGACCCAGGTTTAAATATTAGCCCTGCAAGGTGGCAGTGATCCTGGGAAGTGTATTTCATTTCCCTTTTTTCTCTGTTTCCACATTTTTTAATGGGCGTCATCACTGTGAAGATAAAATACAGTGATGTTTATAAAGCCCTGAGAACAGTGTTTGGCTTGTCTATTCATGATCAATTACTGTTTGTTCCCTTCTTTTTTCTCTAGGAAATCCATAGATGAGAGGGAAGTTCTCATCTCTGTGGGCCTGAGTATTTAATGCTGAGAATACTCAGGACCCTCAACTCCTGAAAACAAAAATCAAGTAAATTCAGAGGAAGGAGTACTCAGAGCTTTTTACCCTTTCCTTCTTAGCTCTGATACCTGGGAAGATGGGTAGCTGAGTATCTCATCCTGGCACAGATCTTAACATGGTGTGACTCAGTCTCCAGCAATGCCCTGCATTGCTGGGGGACTTATTTCATACCTGAGAGTCTCTCACTGGTAAGATGTGTTTCCTTTTTCAGTATCAGTTTCTTCAGCCGACTGGCTCCATTCCATGTCTCATTGTTATGGGTGCCTACCCAGTAGAAGTACAGCTATAACACTTTAGCAGGAAATGCACGATAAAATTCTTGCCTTTAAGTGAACTCACCATATGCTGAAACCAGAAGTCTGCAGGAAAGATGGTGGGGAATGATTTTTTTTTAAAGCCACTGTGATTGCGACGACAGCTTCTTCTGGGCTTAAAGCTGGGTTCTGCACCCTTCTGAAGTTAGATGATGTCTCAGCTTTTGTGCACTCTTGGTTCAAGGTCACTGCCAAGAGCCCTTATGTTCTGGAGACAAAGGAGATGCTGGGATCTCAAAGGAATGGCTGTCTTTGGGAGAGAGGAGAGCTCAGAACCTAAGGCCTTGGAGGGGCAGGGCCAAACCACAATGGGGTCACTTGTATACGAGACCATCCTCTTGTTTCGATGGTATCCGGGGGCCCATATAAATGTGTATGGCATATTACATTCCTCAGATGTGAGTCTTTGGCTGAGAAATGAGGGTTCTTGGGAATTGAATTGTCTTTATTCTGACTCAGGGGGCTGGGGGTTGAGCAGGGCATAGACGGGAAAGGGGGCATTGGACTAGGTGAAAATCTCTGTCACCTATTTTTGCCTTTACCCCATACCTACCTCTTGTCTGGAAGTGATGAATCGGTAATACCACCTGTGGGTTCAACCGTGTGGATTTCAATTACCACTCCACTGGGGAGGACAGGCAGAGGAAGTGTTAAGGATTGGTCCACTTTTGCAAAGCTGTTTTACCTTCTTTGTGCCACGTGGAAGAGGCGGTACTGCTTGAAAATCCCCGCAGATGTACGGCCTTCCCCAGTCCTTCAACATTGGCTGTTTTCTTACTGCCAATGAGCTGATCGCTGTCACTAACAGTTACCAACCATGGGAAGGACTCAAGGCTCAGGCAGAAGTCTGGACTCATAGTCATGGAAGTTAGAGCTGGAAGGCACCTCGGCAGTAATTAGGTCCACTCAACACCCTCGTCTTACAGATCAAGAAGTTAGGGACCCAGGACTGGGGTGGGAGGGTGCCCAGAGGCACAGAGACACTTAGTAGTAGAGAGGAAAGTAAAGGGCAGACTAATAGATAACTGTACATTACTTGATAGATAACTGTACATTACATAACTGTGCTTGAGCTAAAAATCTAATTGTGAGTTTGCATGTCTTCCCTCATTAGAATAGACAACCACGCGTGTGGAGTTCTCCTGTTTGCCCCCTCCCACGTGCCTCACCTGTGCTCCAGGAGACTAACCTGTATAAACTGCATCGAAAGTCTTTCTGCCTCTCTGGTTTCCACGTGGTTCTGAACAATGGTGAGTACTGGTGGAAGACAGGAGAGAGGGAGGAGAGTGGAGCTGGGGTATTCACAGGCCCCCTCCCCACGCTATCCCCCTGTGTGTTCACGGGCGTCTGCTCTTTCGAGGGCAGCAGCTGAGCCCCTATGGATGGTACCACCCCTCACCGCTTCCTGCACCTGCCCACACCTTGTCAAATGATCCCTTTGCTAACTCGCCTCAAATTAACTAATTTGAGCGTGTCGTGCATTTCCTGCCAAGACCTTGACTGACACGATAACTGAAGGTTGACGGGAAGCATTTAAATATTGCAGTGGCGTTTACCGAACTCTGCTTTCACATTCCTTAAGAGTTAGCTAAGCTTTGGAGAATTGGGGGTAGCAGAGAGGATGGACGACACTGAGAGAATATCAGGCACCAGTAAAATCTACCCACTTTCTTTTGTTTATCCTTTCAGTATTCTTGTTGTTGTCATTTCTATTATTATACTTATACAGGAGACAATTGGCAGGTGACGACATTGCTATTGTAAACAAATAAGACACCGCAAGCGTGTATAGGTTGAATGATTCAGTCTCTGCTCGTGCCATGACCAAACTCACTCTTCTTCCTGCTGCCTGGTGCATTTTTTCCTAGTCTTTTTTTCTAGATATTTTCGTATATATCCGTGTATCTGTATATACACACAAATATAGATCTTCTAAAGGAAATTTGGCCCCTGGTAGGTGCACTGTTCTGCCATTACCCCTATAGCAATATCTACGGACACCTCGTTCCCCTATAGCAATATCTACGGACACCTCGTTCCCCTATAGCAATATCTACGGACACCTCGTTCTTTTTTAAACTGCTACGTGATATTCCACACCCTGGATATAAACAAGCCAATTAACCATTTTGTGGATGTGTAGGGTTTTTGTAGGTTTTCACTGTTACACACAAAATTGCAATGAGCCTTCCCGTACTGACTCACACACATGCACCCTAGAGTGGGTATTTCCTTGGGATAGATACCTAAACGTAGAATTTGGTTAAGTTATATAATTTAAATCTGGTAAATCTGCCCAACTGACCTCGATGAAAGCTGCTTCAGTAGTGTGTGAGAATACATTTTCCTCACGCTCTCCCCAACTCGGTGTAGTATCAACTCCCTTAAATGTTGCCAGTCAGATGGAAAATAAAAGAAACACTTTTTAAAATGTTGGTTTCTGGGGTTACCATGAGGTGGAGCATCTTTTACCGCTTTTTTCCATTTGGGTTTCTTCTGCAAATTTTCTGTTCCCTTTTCTGCACTTATGGTCTTTCTCCAGGGTGGCTGTCTTTGACCCTATTATCTTCAGCAATGGAGACAGGTAAACATAGTCCATAGTCCTTGGGCTGTTCTTTGCAGTTATTTCTAAATTCAAAGCATATGATTTTGCCAGAGATTTTCAGTGAGTGGCCAAAGAGAACCAAGATTAAGAAACGAAAGAAGAAGATCGAAATCTTAAACATGTGGATTGCAGCTCCCCTCATATCTACTCATATAATTTTATATTCTACTTGATATATCTAGTAACAGATTATCTCTATCTGTCTATGTATCATCTGTCTACTCTTTGAATTTGCTCTGTTACCGCCGTGTTCTTGGAGTACAGCTGCCTCTGAAGGCATTAAGGCACGTGTCCTTAATGGGGAATAATCATTGATGAGGGTTGAAGAACATTCTGTTCAACTTCTATACATCTTACTGAGGCTCAGAGAGTGAAAACGACCTGCCTGCAAGACCACTGCCAACTGATGGTAAAACTAGAACCCAGGTCTTCTGATTCTCAGGTCCATGAACTTTTCATGAGGCTGAATTAATAACTTCAATTTAATTCAGTCCAACTCAAGAGACGTTACTGGGTACCTACCCACTCTAGCAGCCTACGAAGTGGGCTGGTGACTTAGAGGTGAATATGGTACCCTCCCACCGCTCCTGCCACTAACAAGCTGTCACATGAAGATAGACCTTTGTGTTCTGGTTCAGGAGGATGGCAGAGCCTGCAAAATGGCTTGAGAACTTCTCACGAGTGACATTGTGATGGCAAGTTTTCTGGGTCACCTTGGCCGGGCTCTAGTACCTAGTATTTAATCAAACACGAACCTGGATGTTGCTGTGAATGTATTTTATAGATGTGGTTAACATTGACTACCATTTGACCTTAAGGAAAGGAGATCATTCTTGACAGTGTGGGTGGGCCCTAATCCAACCCGTTGAAGACCTTCAGAGCAAAGACTGAGGTTTCTCAGAGAAGAAATTCTGTCTCAAGACTGTAGCATCAACTCCTACCTGATTTCCGGTCTGCTTGTCTGCCCTATGGATTTTAGACTTGCCAGCCCTTAACATAATTGCATGAGCCAATTCTTTAAGAAAAATCTCTTAATATCTATGTATGTATCTATGTACGTATGAATGTATGTATGTATGTATCTATCATCTGTGTATCTATTATCTATCTATCATCTATGTATCTATGTATCTCTCTATTGTCTATCGTCTATGTATCTCTCTATTGTCTATCGTCTATCTATCTATTTATATCTCTCCTATTGTTTCTGTTTCTCTGGAGACTCTGACTGATTCAGAGATTTCTTCTCTTGCCCATGTTTAAATGTTAAGAACAAGAGACTGGAAGACCCAGAGGCTGCTGAGGCTGCAGGGTAGAAACACGTGGAGCCAGTCTGGACCATGTTCTGCCTGCTGCTTCCAGAGATATCACCCACTCTCGTTCCTATGCTCCGCCATATCCAGCCCTCAGGGCTGCTAGCTGGCTGGTCCCTGGTCCTCCTCTGTCAGCAAAAGAGCTCTCCTCCACCCCTTTCTGGTGTCAATGAATACCATCCTCACGACAAGTCAGTTTCACTGCTCTGCAGTCCTTGTCATCTGCAGGAAAACATACCTCAACGGTCTGCCACCTCTGACTTCTTCCAAGTCATTAGTCCTGGAAATCTGCCCAGCTGTTTCGACTGGGTCATCTGCTGGCATTCCCCACGGGTGACAACTTCTCCTCGAAGGTGCTTGTGGAAGGTGAGTCCTGCAGAGGCTGTATGTCAGGTTACACAAGAGGAAACGGGGCAGCTGTTGGCCACGCTCATTCCCCCACTGACCCCTCAGAACAGACATGGCTGCTTCTCATTGCAACAAAGCGAGACGGGGAAAAAAAGCGTCTTGGAAGAGATTTGCCGCGTTAAAAAAATGTCATAAAAAGAAAGCCTCTGAGGCCGTGTAGCTTTGGGGTAAAGGAAAAGGTGGAGACCTCGCCAGAGTAGGCCTCTGAAGCTTCCTGTTTTCAGGCAAGCGGGAAGCATAGTGCAAACATCCTTCTTCATTTATGGTCTTTGTTCTTGTTCAGCCAGTGTGCTGTTCCACAGGGTGGCCTTTCAGACGCATGTTCCCGTCTGCATTATGTGCTTCAGATCAAAAGGGAAAATGCATGAGAATGTGCTCGGAAGGCCTGGCTACCGCACACACGCCAGTTATAATCATAATCATAAATGCTCGAGCTGGGACCTCTCGGGGAATCTAGGCTTGTGTCTCTTTCCCTGAGATCTGTCTCTTCCTTGGAGCTCAGGCCGGCCACCATGTACTGCATGTAAATGTGCCAGGCACTGCGCCCAAGCATGGGGGAGGGGGCACTCATTCCCCAGTGGGACCCCGAATGAACCAAGTTAGAGAAGGAGAGTTTCCATTTCTCCCAGAGATCACGGTGACCAAAGAATTCATTCATTTAGCCCCTTCGGCATCCGCTTTTCAAATTTTGTTTGAGAAGCGGCTCCTGCCTCCTCTCCTCTCTCTCCCAAGATTTAGAAAATCCATAACCACACCTCTCCATTTGCCCGAGAGAGTCCCAGTTTACACTGGTTTTCCCAGCGTAGTTACTAATAGCAGGTGTCCGTTCTCAAGAGCGTTCCAGTTTGGATGACAAGTTCTATGGTCTCATTTATCTATAATCCTTCTGGGCAACCATGAAAATGTCAAGGACCTTTTCTAGGAGCTAGACCACGGCTTGGTACAGAGGAGGGTCCTCAAAATGCTGGTTATTGAACCAATTCATTTGCTAATCTTGGAGATTGGAGGCAGGGATCTGGGAACAGATGCGTTAGGTCTCCTGGACAGAATATGCAGGAAGAGTCAGTGTCCAGAGGCGCTTGGGGGCGGCATTTGTGTGACATTTTTACACCGTGAAAAACTAGCCACAGCTTTTAAATCCTATCAGCAAGATGCTTGAGTCAACTCAAGGTCTTCGTGGAAGAAATTGCGCTTCAGGAAGGCAGAGTTGAATAAAACATACAAGGAGCATCTTCTGAGCCCATTTGTGGCAGTATGTTACCACACATCCAGTGGGCCAGATAGTTAGGTATATGTGTCATTTGTTTAGAATTTGGCACTTAAGGAAGCATATTTGCATAGGTTCTGACTCAGGACTCTTAGCAATGGGAGGTAGAGAAGAAAGGTATTATCATCCCCGCTTTTTATTTTTAAGACAAGGAAACTTTTCCGAAGTTGCACCGCTAAAGGGTGGCAGAATCCAGGGTCTCGATGAGCCCTCCCGCGTCCATTGCTCTTTCCAGGTCATTATCCCAGAGATAGTATTGGAAGGCTGGCCGAAGCACTTTGCGTTCCAGTAAGAGGTGTTTTGAGGTTGGGGTTCTGTGGTAGCAGTTAATACAGGGACCAGTCGGATCAGAGAAGCTCCCGTGAATTGGGAAATGGTGACAAAGCTGTTTTTATAGAACTGACGTTCGGAGGGTATCAAGCCAGCTCATTTCCATTTACAACTTGCAGGCCTTCCTGCCCAGAGGAGAAACAGGGACAGGACCCCAGCCCTGTACGCAGGGGGCAGGGACAGATGCAAATGCTGTGTGCGCTGCTCGGCTACCACTACGTGATCGGGGCCACGTGAAGCCAGGGTGATTGAACTGTTGGTGACCCCTCGGAGCAAGGAGGCTAATTAGAGCTTCTCTTTCCCCCACTTCAGTCACAAGCCCCTCCTGCCCTTCCTCCTGATGGTGCAGCTGATAAGGAGGGATTGAATTTATGAAAAGCGATGAAGATGTTTGGATAAGCCTCGGGACCCAGGCAAGCCAGCCGGACGAGTCAGGGCCTGACGGAGGCAGCGGGGTTGTCTGAAAGCTTCGGAAGGAGCAGGCGAGGCAAGGCCAGGAGGAAGCGGGGGCACTGAACTTGAACGTGACACCCCGCGGGCATGGCCCTGGGACTTGGCAATCCAGGTGGAAATGGACCTGCTGAAAAAGCTGGCTCTGCGGGGAGATTTTCAGCTCGCCCCATGCCACCTGGCAGCTGGTAGATCCTGCCACCCGTGGCCCCTGTCCCCAGAGAGAGCCGGTGTGAGCAGAATAAACCTGAGGACATAGAGCCGCTGAGTGAGGAAAGGGTGGGAGCCTAGGAAAGAGCACCTTCCCTCCAGAAGTGACGTTTACACTGGTGGGAAGAATAAGGAAGGTGAAAATGTTTATCGAGCATTTACCATGTGCCAGGCCCTGTGCAGAGGGCATTATATGTAGTGTCTCGCTTTATCCTTTTGTGTGAATGGTTTAGTTGTTATCGTGCCCGTGGCACTGATGTAGTAAGTGAAGCTCAGAGAGGGTAGGTAACTAGCCTGAGGCCACACAGCTAATATGTGATAAATCTAGGAATCAAAACGAAGTCGTGATTTTTTTTTTTTTTTTAAGTCTGGCGGTGAGAGGCTGGAGCCTTTCTTCTAAGTGAGCCTGCTCCAAGCCGACTGGAGCTACACAGCAGGGTGAGGGCAGGCGTGTCAGCCAGGTTGGGAGGGTGAGCTCCATCTTTTATTCTGGGCTGCCTCGACTCATTCCTTGGCTGGATGGCTCCTTACCTGTCCCTCTGCATTGGTCCCCCTGGTCTTCTGCAGGTGGTTACAGGGAGAAGATGCTATCTGCCCACCTGGAACAGCCCCTCATCCTCAGTGCTGGCTGTGGAAGCACCAGCTTCTAAGGTCTTTGGAGGGAAATATCCCAACAGCTGCCTAACCCCAAACACCCAAGCCCTCTGTCATGGAGGAGCCTCGGGGTCCCGTGGCCACCTGGTCTCCTGGTCTCACCCACGTGTGCCCCGCCGAGGACTGCCTGAGAACCACGGCTGCCTGTAGCTATGTTTCTCCTGGCTGCCACCCACCCACACTGAGCCTGTGATTCATGGGGAGATGATGGAAGCTGAGTAGCTGTCTTGGGTGTGCAAAATGAGCTGTGTTCCTGAGGCCAGGGGTGGGGCTGGGAGGAAGGCGGGCTGGCTAGCATAAGTGTAGTGTTCTGTGGGATGAATGTGTCACTTGCATCTAAATTAAGGGAGACCTCTGATCCCAGCATCCTCGGGAAGGAGTAAGGGCACCCTTGGCAGCGTTTCCCTAACTCGGTTCTGGATTCTGACTTTCTCCTGCTTCCCAGAGGCGAGCCTCAAAGAGGGGAGATGGAGAAGCAGCGTCTGCTGAGTTAGCTCCTCCCCTCTGGGAGACTCCTCCCCAAATGGGCCCCCAGCCCCACACATTTATTTTTAATCATAACAAAGACTCAAACTTTTTTTTTTGGTACGTGGGCCTCTCACTGTTGTGGCTGCTCCCGTTGCGGAGCACAGGCTCCGGACGCACAGGCTCAGCGGCCATGGCTCACGGGCGCAGCCGCTCCGCGGCATGTGGGATCTTCCCGGACCGGGGCACGAACCCACATCCCCTGCATCGGCAGGCGGACTCTCAACCACTGCACCACCAGGAAAGCCCTCAAACTTTTTTTAAATTTAATTTTTATTTTGTATTGGAGTATAGATGTTTTACAACATTGTGTTAGTTTCAGGGGTACAGCAAAGTGATTCAGTTATCCATATACCTATATCCAATCTGTTTCAGATTCTTTCCCCATAGAGGTTATGACAGAATATTGAGTAGACCTCCCTGTGCTCTACAGCCGGTCCTTGTTGATTGTCTGTTTTATATGTAGTAGCGTGTATATGTTAATCCCAAAGTCATAATTTATCTCTCCCGATTCCATAGCTTGCTCATCACTGCAGATTCCAAAGTCACATGTACTGCATTATTTTCAACACTAGATTTTCCACGAAATTTCCCTTCCGTTGGGAATCCCTTGTCAACAAGAAGGCAAAGCTATGATCCCAACAATTAAGGCTAGGACCGTTCAGTGTGGGCTGGTCTGATCCAGCTGGGGCTGGGCGGTAGTAAGAAAGAATAAAGCCAGAATGGAAGAAATGTCTGTGCATTTTGATATAAAGTACCGTCCATTCTGGTTAAATGCAAGGCACGATGTATAAATCAGCCTGGGTCACTTAAGTTAACAGTTCACACTTAGTTTTAATATTGGTCATGGTGCCTGAGACTCATTTCATTAGCGTCAGTTTAACAGTTGGATACATGGGCCAGGGGTAATATTAATGATTACTTGTTAGTTAAGTGGACACGGAGCTTTTACACAGAAAGCCGGTGGCACAGACCCCTTTCCAAGGGCCAGCTCGGGCAGGCGCTCCCTTGTGTGTGCTGTGCTAGGCAAGGTGCAGCCATGGGTCTGGGAGACCTGGAGCTCCCAGGAGGATAGCTTAGAAGGATGCCCTGAACCCCAGCAGGTGTGGCTGGGCCTTGCCTGGACCTCTTCCCAGGGGGCCCCTGGAAAGGTGAGCTGCCGCCCCTTTGGGGTTGAGTCATTGTCTGAGCAAAAGAGCTTTCTCTACAGAGCCAGGGAACAGCCCAGCAGGCAGCTCCCCAGGGCCCAGAAGAAATGGAGGCAGTGGCCCCTGGGCCTCCCTCTCAGGGAAGAAGCCACCTTTGCAGCCTGGGGTGGTTTTCCTTGTGTCAAGATGGGAATGCACACTGGTGAGTGACGCCGACATTTCGAGAAAGCATACAGGTTTGCTCATTCATAAAATGGAAGAACAGTGTGTTTTTAGTCCTGGCAGGGCTCTGGGGCAGCTCTCAGGCCAGCGTGGCTGATTATAATCATTTCTGGAAATGCCCTGATTTGCCCGCAGGGAGAAGGCCAAAGTTGCATGGGAACGGGCCACAAATGGAGCCCGAGTGCAGGATGCCGACCCTGTGAATGGTGCCAAACTGAACTGTCAGGAAGGGTCCCAGTCCCACTGCCCCTGTGGCCCTTTTCCTCCTCCACGCCTCTTCCCAGACACTCTTCTGTCTCCAAAGGTTCCTAGTCGGGAGGCTGCAGCTGGGACTATGTGACACAAGGACAGGAGGGTGGCCTTGTGAGAACACTGGAGGATGGGGATTCTTCCCGGCCCTGTTGGATCAGTCCGGCTGGGGGTTCTGTGGACCCTGATCTGACATTTTTGTAAAGTGGAAAACATTTATTAACATTCAAACTCCCTTCATGTAAAACCATATAAAAATATTACTCAGCCATAAAAAAGAACGAAATAATGCCATCTGCAGCGACATGGATGGACCTAGAGATTGTCATACTGAGTGAAGTACGTCAGACAGAGAAAGACAAATACCATGATATCACTTACATGTGGAATCTAAAAAAAACGGTTACAAGTGGACTTATTTACAAAACAGAAGTAGAGTCACAGAGGTAGAAAACAAACTCATGGTCTTACCAAGGGAGGAAAGGCAGGGGAGGGATAAATTGGGAGATTGGGATTGACACATACACACTACTATATACAAAACAGGGAACTAACAACGACCTACCGTACAGCACAGGGAGCTCTACTCAATACTCTGTAATGACCTATATGGGAAAAGAATCTAAAAAAGAGTGGATACGTGTATATGTATAACTGAATCACTTTGCTGTACACCTGAAACTAACACAACATTGTAAATCAGCTATAGTCCAATAAAAATTAATTTGGAAAAATATTAAAATTCTTAGCCTTTTGATTTTATGTAAGTCTATATTTTCTACATAGTTACAATACTGTATAATTTAGCTTTTCGTAATACATTGTTTAAATACATCATCAGTTCTATCAAACATAAGCAATATTCTCAAATCCAACAATCTCCTCTGTACGTCACTCTGCAGGGCTAATTAGCGGAAGATGCTGTTTATTAAGAAGTATACGGTCTGAGTGTTAACCATTGATGAAGCTGAGTATTTTTATACAGCATTTTCTTTTTGCTTTGGTGACAACAAGACAAAATCCTTAAGGACACTGAAATTCAGTAAGTAAAGTCCAGAGACCCCACTTTAGCCGATGAATCCAGTTTACACATAACACTATAGTATTAAAAACCTTTAAAAAAAAAAAGCCCTGTGAAATCTGCCCTAGTACAGTGGGAGCTGGGTTCAGGCCTCGCCCTCCCCAAGCAGCCGTGTCCTAGGTTGAGCAGGTGACTCACAGAGTCAGCGTCTTCTCCGCGTTGCCTGTGGGCCCAGTGGGCAGGTGGGCAGTCGAGAACCAGTTTTATCGGAAGCCAGAGACCATTAGTGATTTTATTGCAATGCTTCTCTGCCCCTCAGCTCTGGACGGCAGGTGCTAGGAAGGAGGTTTCGGTGGTGTCTGTGTAGTGAGACAACCGTGGCAGAGGAGGCCTGGGTTCCTGGACACCCACCTGTCATTTGGGCATGCGGGATCAATTTTGCTTGACACTGTGAAAGGAGCAGCATTCGGTCAGTAAAATGACCAAATCCTGCCGCTTTAGTCTACCCTGCCCCACCCCCAGCCAACTGCCCGGTACCAGCTTCATTCCGTGTCTCGCTTTGGCTTAAGGCATTTTTGCTGTCAGGAGTGCCCTTCCTTTTTCTGTCTACCTGGCTCTTGCCTAGTCTTCAGAGCCTAGTTGAAGCCCACCTCATCCATGAAGCCTTCCTGGACTGCTCCAGCTCATAGTCCCCAACAGCATTCCCCAACTATGCCACACACGTGTCCCTGTATGATAGTCATTAACACTGCTCATGAAATATTTTCAGCTCTTTGCCCACCATGCACGTGGTAAGACTGTATTTCCTGACTGGTGGCATTGGGTGGGATCACGTGACCAGTTTTGGCCAGTGAGTTGTGAGCAGAAGAGACTTGTCACTTCAGAGCTAAGCCTTCTTTTTCAACAACTTCCATGGTGATCAACAATATTCCAGTAGTGGCTACCCCATGAGCCTGGTCAGAGGACAGGCCAGGGCATGGAGGAGAGCCACTAGCTGACTTGTAATAGACGTGTAGCAAAAACAAAAGGTAGACCTTCCTTATTTTTAGCCATGGAGACTTCGGCATTATTTGTTATCTTAGCATAACCTGTACTGTTCTATTCTTATACATGATGTCTTTACAAATGTTGTCCCCTCTCCTTCGATTAGTGCCCCTCCTTCCACTTGGCAAATTGTTACTTATCTCCCAGAGCCCTGTTCAGGTGTCACTTCCTTGCTCATGTCTCCAGAGTTAGAGACATCCTTATGTTTGGTCATTGAGTGTCTGCTGTATCCCAGGCTCCATGCTTGGTGCTGGGGGTTAAACACCATCGGTACAGCCAAGACCCTGCCTTCTGGGGCTTTCGGGGGAGACACTGTGTGTTTACAGCCTCAGTCTCTTTTCCTTGATATAAGTGCCATGAAGGTGGAACTCAGACTTAGCCTTATTTCTATTCTCAACACCAACCACAGAGTAGGAAATCAATAAGAATTTGCTAAACCATGGATGTCACCCCTTCCCTGGAGCATCCCCAGCCCCGATTCATAACGCTCATGGGTAAAATTTACACATGTTTTCGTGACCCCCGTTTTGTCCCCCTCCTGGATGTGGGTCCCTTGGGAGCGTGGCTGTGCCTTATGGTTCTGTGTGTGTCAGGACCGGTGGGCAAGGGAGGCTGGACGCAGGCTCGGTGCACGGTAAGTGTTTGCAGAGAGACCTTGCTCACAGCTCATAGGAAAGGGGGTGGAGATCATCGTGAACTCATGCCAACCACGTAACTACTTGCGCAGAAAATGGTGAACCGAAATAATAAATGCTGGAGAGGGTGTGGAGACAAGGGTACCCTCCTGCACTGTTGGTGGGAATGTAAACTGGTGCAGCCACTGTGGACAACAGTACGGAGGTTCCTTAAAAAACTAAAAATAGGGCTACCGTGTGATCTTGCAATCCCACTCCTGGGCATATATCTGGAGGAAACTCTAATTCAAAAAGATACATGCACCCCAGTGTTCACTGCAGCACTTTTACAGTAACCAAGACATGAAAGCAACCTAAATGTCCATTGACAGAAGAATGGACAAAGAAGATGTGGTACATATATACAATGGAATATTACTCAGCCATAAAAAAGAATGAAATAATGCCATTTGCGGCAACATGGATGGACCTAAAGATTATCGCACTAAATGAAGTAAGTCAAACAGAAAAAGCCAAATACCACATGGTATCACTTATATGAGGAATCTTAAAAAAAAATGATACAAATGAGCTTAAAACAGAAGCAGACTCACAGACATAGAAAACTATGGTTACCAAAGGGGAAGGGCGGGGAGGGATAAATTAGGAGTTTGGGGTTAGCAGATGCAAACTACTATATATAAAATAGGTAAACAACAAGGTCCTACTGTATAGCACAGGGAACTATATTCAATATCTTGTAATAACCTATAAAGGAAAAGAAGCTGAAAAAGAATAGATATATAACTGAATCACTCTGCTGTACACCAGAACCTAACACAACAGTATAAACAACTATAAATCAACTATACTTCAATAAAAAAATAAAGAAAATGGTGAATCAGTGATGCTGACATTGCAGGCTTTCCATCTTCAAACACTACTCATGTATCACAGGCAAACAGTGGGTTGGAGCCCCAGATCTACTGGTGACTCGGTTGGTCATTGGGCTGGTCCCTTCCCTTCTTTGGGCCTTGGTGTCAACGTCTGTACAGTACGGAGGGGACATGGGGCCTTTGCTTCTGCTTCCTCAAAGCTGATATAGGTGGGTCCATGTGGGACAACTCCAGAAAGACTCCAGAAACACCATGTTGGGGAACCTGCACCTTTTGCACTGTTCGAGGTTAAGGAGAGGGCAGCCCTAACCCGGTCTGGGCCCCTGGACACACCGTCTCGTGGCCTGGACTCTTGAGGACACTTTTGTGAAACAGCGTTGCTTCCCAGGCCCAAGGGAAGACTCTCCTGCCACCCCACACCCTGCCCCCCGGGTGATGCTGACCCTTGGGTGGGCACTCGAATGAGCCTGCCCCCTCCCTACAGCCACAGCCTGTGCTTCTCCTAGGAGCCTGGCACGGAGCCCCACATGCTGTCATGGCCTGGGGGCAGACACCTTCCCTCCCCACCAGTGCTTTCAGTGGCTGGTACCACCTGGTTGGGTAGCTTTGCCCCAGCCCAGGCTCCCACCCTGCAGCACCCAGACCACTGCGTCATCCCCAGGGCTGCAGAGAGCAGCACATGTGCCCAGCGGGTTCCACATGAGCGGCTGCCTCTTGTCTTTCTGTTCAGAAAATTCTCAGGCTGGGTTGGTGGGAGCTGATCTGCAGACGCTTCATTCACAACTTGTTGTTGGTTGGTTTTTCTCTTCCAAGGGAGGCAGGGGTGTGGCTGCAAAATAAATCTTTGGTTTTTTATTTCTTCTCCCCAAAGAAGTCATTGTGTTGTAATGCAGGGAGAGCCCAAGCCGATGACATTTTTATGGGGCTGCCTCCAGTGAAGACTAGTGTCTGCTCGGGCCATCCAGAGGGTGGCTAGCGCTCTCTCTCCCTCCTCCCGCCCTGGCCATCCCCACCCCCTTTCTCTCACAGCAATACAACTTCAGTTCAATGCTTGTCTAGAATTCTCAGTGGGGCTACCTAGGCTAAAAGGGGGTGGGGTGGGAGGTGACATCACATCCCCGTGAGCCGATTGGCTGCTTTCAGGCTTCGGGAATGATATCATCTCAGCTCCTGCTTCCCCACCCCCTTTTCCTTCCAGTCCTTTCCAGGCCGGGCAAGCCCCCCTTCCCCAGCGCCCCACCCCAGGGTACCCCGTTGCCTTGGCGACCAGAAGTTTTCAACCTCCTTGTCTGAAGGAACGGTCATTCATTATACGTCTGACATGGGGGTGAAGGGTGCAGGGAGGGAGACCCGGGCTGGACAGTCGCAAGGGGAGGTTGTGGACAACCGAGTAAAGAACAAAAATATGTTTCACGCCTGAGAAGCTGTCAAAGATGGCAGCGAGGAAAAGGTCATTGCAAACGGCATTTATGAAATCGAAAAACGGAGACGGAATTCTCAAAAGCAAGCAGGGGCCAAAATACGGTTGAAAATCACCACCCGCTCCCCCAGACAGCTCCTTAGGAAGCTCTGGGAGGCGGTGTCGGGGTGCTGTGTTACCTGTGGGGGAAGGGCCAGCCCCTCCCCCCTCCTGAGGAGTGTACACACTGAGGCAACTCTCTCCTCCCACAAGCTTCGCTCAGAGCCAGCAGTTTCTCGAAAAAACGAACCAGATAAGGATCCACCCTTGGTGTTTGTGGGTGTCTCCTAGTCCCTTAGTTTGAGTCCCCAGGAAACCAAGGCAGGAAGGAAGAATCTCCGGTTGAGGTTGTGTGCTTGTGTGTGTGTGTGTGTGCGTGTGTGCGTGTGTGTGCGTGTGCTTATGTATATGTGTGTGTGGGTTTCAATTACCCATAGATTCCTGGTCTACACTGATAATATTCACTAGGGAATATTTCAGTCCCTGATTCCCTGGGACAGTTTAGGGACAACACACAGATTCCCCTTGGTCGCACCCTATCTCCTCCTCTGCCTTTTCCACTCCACTTTTACCCCGGGAGTATTTCCCCTCTCTCCATGGGCTGTTAATATCTGTCTGTTTGCGGTCTTCCCTTATACTGGTTCAATGTTTGTTGTCTTGTCTGGGGCATCCTTTGGAGTCAGGAATTCCAGATTTGAAGTTTGGAATATTGGTGGGACACCTGCTTCTTTTGGTCCCTACTTTTCACTCCTAACCACCAACGGCTGGCTCTTCTTGGCCTCTCACAGGCTGCCTCTCAGTCCATTCCAAGTAGTTCTGAATCTATACGGTTAAAAGGGAAATAAGCAAATGATGAAAAGAGATGTGAAAGATGTACTTGCTGGGCAATAAGGGGAAAGTCTAGAGATTCATTTCAGGAACAGAGTCTTCTAGAAGTGTATGTGTGCAGAGATCCATGGACGTTTTTCCCTGTAAGTCTAGAATATACTGACAACTCAACAAAAATTTGCTAGTGTTGTCTTCATGTTTAATTGTACAAATTTTTCTGAGCTAAAAATGTATTTTAAGTATTCTGTAATAACCTATATGGAAAAAGAATCTGAAAAAGAACTGGTATGTATATCAGGTATATATATCTGATATATATGGGTATATATATGGGTATATATGGTATGTATATGGGTATATATATGGGTATATATCTGATTCACTTTGTTATACACCTGAAACTAACACAACATTGTAAATCAACTATACCCCCATAAAAATATTTTAAAAATTTAAAAAGTGTATTTTAAAATACCATCTACAAATGGGTGAAAACTATAAACTATATACACACAAACATCGACACACACAGCCATATACATATGTGGGTCTCTGTGTGTGTGTAAATGTGTGATTGCATTTCCTTAGTTCTGTTTTTGAAGTTTCCAGATGTTTTGCAGTGAGTAGGTATTACAAATATAATCAGGAAAAAAAAAGCTGTTTAAAAGAAAATCGGCCATTGGGCAGAACGTTCTAAACAGCAGATGAATATAACTTCCAAGATGAAGTAACCGGATGTCTGTCAACTCAGTGTAGCAGCGAAAACAGGGGCTGTGTTTGTCACCAGTGTGTGTGTGGGTGACGTGGATACGTCTGGTGTCCTGTGGCTTCTCTTCCTTTCTGCCGTGGTCTGATTTGTCAGGTTTAGAGGGAAAGCAAACTCTCTAAGTGTTAGATGGAGGTGATCTTGGACTGCCTTCCGATCCACCCTATTCCCATCTAAACTAGATATTTAATGGCTCTTGAAAAGTGAACATTAGTCCAAGATTTATACAAGCTGTCACCTCAGAATCAACATGCTCCAAACCAAAGCAATAATTTCCCTAAACTGTTTCCTACCCATCCCTAAAGTTCCTGTGTCTGACCCCAGAACCACTATTTTTATCCAAGCTAAAAAATTCAGTCTTTTTTTTTTTTTTTTTTTTTTTTTTTTTTGCGGTACGCGGGCCTCTCACTGTTGTGGCCTCTCCCGTTGCGGAGCACGGGCTCCGGACGCGCAGGCTCAGCGGCCATGGCTCACGGGCCCAGCCGCTCTGCAGCATGTGGGATCCTCCCGGACCGGGGCACAAACCCGCATCCCCTGCATCGGCAGGCGGACTCTCAACCACTGCGCCACCAGGGAAGCCCCAGAGTCATTTCTGATTAGTCCCTGTACCTCAGCCTCCAAGACACTCACCGAGAACAGTTCATTTTTCCTGCCAAGTCTGCCACTGTATTCATTCTTTCTAACTTCCCACTGTCCCAATATAAGCCATTTCCTTCAAGGGCCATCTAAAATGCCACCTCCTCCAGGAAGACTTCCTTGATCACTCCTGTGGTTACTGATAAACATCTAACCTGAATTCCAACAGGATGAACGGACTTGAGTAACACCATCCACCCTGGATCATGCAGCCTTGATTTGTTTGAGGAATTAGACTTGGTTTTTCTCCTAGACCACATGGCTCTAGAGAGCAGGGGCCTAATAAGGTCACATCTGAGCTCAATATAATTTATTGATTAAACAAAAGGAAACCACTTCCTCTCTTGACAAACCGTGCTGGTATTTCACCCTCTTTCCTTTACAGGTATTTTACCAATCACCTAACCCAAACACCTACTGTTTTAGTTTAAGCAAACTTTTCTTTCTTGCATTATCGTTTAGTACAATTTCTCATATGTTCCTGTCTTTGAAGATATTGATTAAACTCTGTCTCTATATTTCAATTTTTATCCGAATAAATAGTTCCAAATTCTCTTTTTTGATTTAAAAGGCAGGATAGTCTAACGTTTAAGTCTGTGAACTCTGGAGCCAGACTGCCTAAGTCTGGGAATGAAATATGGTAGCCACTAGCCACACGTGACTCTTTAAATTTAAATAGATTATAGTTTTAAAAAAATGAAAGATTCAGTTCCTCATCCATACCGAGGCTTTCAAGTGCTCAAAGAGCCACATGTAGCTAGTGGCTACCATATTGGAAAGCACAGATGTAGGACGTGTCTATCATTGCAGAAAATCCTGTTGGGCAACTCAGGCCAGATCCACGTCTCAGCTCTGCCACTCACCATTCCTGTGAGTATCTGACTTTGTGGGTCAAGTTCCTCGTAACACCTACTTCCTTGAGTTGCTTAAACTTTAAATGAGTTCATACACGTAAAGCACTTAGAAGAATGTCTAGAGCATAACACCAGGTCAGTCACAGTTAGCCATTCTGGTTTATACTGGTCTCGTTTTCCAGATCCTCATTCATCTCCATGACCTGATTTAGTCCATGAATCCATATCACATTTTCGGTGACAGCATTCTGCCTAGAATTCTCTTCAATTTCCCCTGAAAAGACAGCATTCTCTGGCCAGAAACTGTTCGTACAGGCCACCTTCTTACTTGTTGACATAGAAATTACTCTCTAAAACTATAAAGGACCCTGGGAAGTCAGAATCACTTTACGTTGGAACTTCATGGCCTTTAGGCTGGTCACCGCCAGGCCAGGGAAACTCTTTTCCTCCCTTGGATCTGGGACGGCAAGTGTAGGGAAAGTCAAATGATGTTTAATCAGGCCAAGCATTCTTCGCTGGTGACCTAATGAGGGGCATATGAGTAAATGACCATTAGGCGGGATGTTTGTGTGAACTGCAGTAGAAAATTCCTCTAAACTTTCTGAAAAAGAAGATAATATATCTAAATAGCTTCCTGTCTCTTCACTGCAAAGCAGCAGTGGAAGGAAAATAGATTCTCCAGCAGGGAAATTTTTAGCTCGTTGGGTGCACTCAGCCCTTCCCCATTGGGAAAAGTGAGTGGAGCAGGGAAACAAGGGAGCCTTCCGGGCACTCCCAGATGCCCTGACATTTGGCAAATTGTTTAGGAGCTGGGGGGTCCGGAAGACATGGAGGGTGGGTGGAGGGTAAGAAGGGACTCGAGACGGTGTTGGGGTAACTCTGGGGGCTCCTGTCACTCACCTTGCTCAGATCCTGGAACAATCTTTGCCTTGGTTCTTAGAAACCCCAGTTCATGTCTTAGCAGGAAAGGGAAGAGCGGATTGCTTCCTGCCCACCAGAGGATTGCTTCCAAGCCCTGTGCCTGTTGCTTTGGAAGACCTTTCCATTGCTATGAAAAACACGTTCGAGGGCTTGACTTTAAGTGGAAACTGCTACTTACCGCAGCCAAACCACAACACGGAGGCCCGAAAAGCCCCTCTTCCATTTGCCGTGGCTCGGGGTGGGCAAGGCAGAACTTTCTCAGAAGTCCACATCTTGTGCCCCTCCAAGCCCCACTCGTGAGCCGTTTGCAGCGGGGAGACGCAGGCGCTTACAGGAAGCACGGGCCCGGGGACCAGCTCCTGCCGACTTACCCAGTTCAGCTCTGTTGCAAACGCCCAAGATGCGAGCTTTGGGCCCCTTCCTCAGCACCCCTCCCCAGCACTTCTCCTTTCCTCTGGCTGCAGGTGACGCTAGGCCTATTCAACCTGTCTTCTTAGGATCTAGACCAGAGGTCAGCAAACTTTTTCTTTAAGAAAAAGGCCAGAAAGTGATTCTTTCCAGTTTTGCAGGCCAAGAACAAAGTTGAGGCTATTATGAAGGCAACCATTTAAAATCTAACGAAACATTAAAAAGAACAAAACAAACCTTAGCTTGAGGGCCATAGGCGGTGGGTTGGATTTGGCCTCTGTGCTATAGTTTGCTGACCCCTGATGTAGGGCGTAAACTGTGATGAATAATTGCTGTCTCTTGGCTGAAAAATATTTACGGAGAAATGAATGTGTACCTGACACCATCCTGGACGTGGGGGACACCACTGTCAAGCGAAACGAAACAAAGTCAAATACAGGCTGTGTCCTTAAGGGTTCACTTTCCAATGGGGATGATAGATTTATAAAAAGGTCATTAAAAGACAAGATCGTGGGTAAGTGCAGAGGAGCAGAAGCTCACTGGGGCAAGGCTGCAGAACGGCATCCAGGACAGCTACGGGATAGACGGGTGTGTGTATGTGTGTGGGCGTGGTGAGAAGGAGAGAGAGGGAGCCATATGTGGCCATTTCAGCTTCAATTAACGCAGTGTCCATCAATTTCCATTTCAACTAATTAAGATTACATACAATTAAATAATAAAATCAATCGATCATTAAAACTGAAAACAAAAATTCTGCTGCTCAATTCCACTAGCCACGATCCCAAGGCAATGAACGGCCGCATGGAGCTTGTGGGTGCCATATTGGACAGAGAGGGCAGAGAGAGGGGAGGGGGGCAAGAGAGGAGGAGAGAAGGCCCCCCCAGTTCAGGGGATGCCCAAGCTGAGTCTGTAGGACCCTGTGGATTGAACAGGAATCCCTGAAGCTGAGGCAGAGGAACAGGGAGAGCAGGGCGAGGGGAAAGTGTGGGCAAAGGCGTGGAGGTGGGAAACAGCATGGGTTCTGGGAGCAAAAATATAAGCCCAGGGCTTCCCCGGTGGTGCAGTGGTTGGGAGTCCGCCTGCCGATGCAGGGGACGCGGGTTCGTGCCCCGGTCCGGGAAGATCCCACACGCCGCAGAGCGGCTGGGCCCGTGAGCCATGGCCACTGAGCCTGCGCGTCCGGAGCCTGTGCTCCGCAACGGGAGAGGCCACAGCGGTGAGAGGCCCGTGTACCGCAAAAAATAAAGCCCAGAAGAGCAGTTGCCAAGTGGCCCATGCCAGCGGTACTCAGTACTCCTGGTGGAAGGGGTCATCAGGGGACCCACCCACGTGCTGGGGACTTGGGGTCCATGACCAAACACGTACCCTGAGGTGTACTTGTGTGAGTGTCTTGAACGTAACAGAAGATTTCAGTGATGCCCAAGGCCACGGAGAGAGAAGATGGGGCTTCATTCAAGTGGAAGCCAGTGTGTTCCTTACACTAAAGCATCCTCTGTCCCTCACTATGACACAGAGCCACCCAGACGCTATGGCTGTCCCTTCAGTGGCTCTGCTGGGGTTACGTCAGGAGCTGTGATGCTCCAAGCCTTGAGCCATATGGGGCTGTTTCAAATTTCAATGAGTTAAAATTCAATAACATTTAACTTCCAGTTGCCCAGTGTCATGAGCCCCATTTCAAGTACTCAATGGCCACTCCTGGCTCGAGGCTACCATGTTGAACAGCGCAGGCGTAGAACTTTCCTGTTGTTGCAGAAGGGTCCTACTGGGCAAGACTGACCTAGGGGACATGATCTCTGTTCCTAGGTTGGCTTGGGAAAGCAGTTAGACCAAAAAGAAAGAAAAAAAAGAAAGAAAACCCAGTTCTCCTTTACCAACAGGCGGTCCCTCACGATGTGGGAATGTCAGGGCCTCTCGGGGAAGTGAGAAAGAAAGAAGAGAAACAAAATACAGCTGAGGTGAAGATGGCATGTTTTCCCCAATATTACTAAGCAACCGTGTCCTAAAATCTCCAGAGCCAGCGACAGAACTTTGTTTACCAGGAAGAAAACACTTGAAAAGGAGAATATTTGGCGGAAATGCGCTTGGGATTAGCAGGGTTTTTTTTCTTTCTTTCTTTTTTCTTCTTCTTTTTTTTTTTTCTTTTAATGCTGTTTTGTTTCTCTTCTGGGTTGTTCAAGGTACTGACCTAGCACTCAGCCGTCTCTGCCAAGAAACTCTTTCCCTGCCTAATTAGTCTGTGGTATTGTTCGGGGTTCTGGGAAGGGCGGGGAGGGGGCCAGGCAGGGGGAGGAGGGCAGGACCAATGGGGAGCTGCAGGGAGCCGGGGAGGGGGGAGCTGGGAGGGGGGAGGCCGGGAAGCTAGGCTGGTCATTAGATGCCGAGGTCTTGAAAATCCCTCTGTAATTAATTTTCTCCTGCATTAATTAGAGAAATGTTGGAACGCCTGGAAGAGGGAGGGATTCGTTGCCCCTGGGCTTCTTTTCAGGGCGATTTAAGGGAAAGATGGTAAGCTGTTGGAGAGTTGGCCTTGGCCAGGGCTTTCAGGAGACTTTTTTGCCTGTGGGAGGAGAAACCAATTTAAACCAGGGATTACAGAGAGGCACGGGCTCTTGATTTTAACTTGGGCTGGAGGATGGTACACACCTCTTCAGAAGCCGGGAGCTTGTGTGTGTGAGTATGCATGCACACACACACACGCACACACACACACACACACACACACACACACATCACTGCTGCTCAAATATTTGCCCACCGATTCCAAATACACACAAATTTAGCAGAATTCTGTATGAAGAATTCCATCTCCCCTCTCTCTCCCTTGCCCCCAATCTCACAACTGGTCCCACACATGTAGAAATTAGAGCATCCCTGGCTTGCAGCCCCTCAAGTGATTCTCTTTTCACCTGAACAGAAGACAAGGTCATTTTCCCTCTGCTTTTTCTCTATTTTTAAGCATCAAATGTGATGACTGTCTTACAAGTGAGTTTCTAACCCCCTGGAAGAGAGAGCCCTGAGAAGATTTTCATAAAAGCTTCTGGAATCAGCCCACAGCTTTTCTATCCTGAGTCCCGACGTGTTGAAAATGACATTTGGAGGCAGGAAGCCAGTGCACTTCTAGAATTGAATGCCAATTCTTTGGTTTTGTTAGCTGCTTTTATGGAAATTTGAATTGAGCCCAGCTTCTTCTAGACTCTGGTTCCGTATGGATTTTATTAATTTGACCGATGGTTTAATAGCTCTGTCGGCGCTGGCGGGCCACGTCCAACAAGGAGTAATCCTGTGTCTTCAAGACTGTGCCTAAGGCCAACACCTTTGGTTAATGATTCAGTGGTGATCTCCCAAAGAGGGAGGGCCAGTGTGTTTCAGTCTGCTACTATTTTCAAGGCGGCTGAATCAGTGAATCAGAGGTAAAGATTTAAGTTCTGGGCTCCAATGAAGTAATTCGCTTTACTGATTGCTAACTCAAATTAATACCTCTCTGGTAGAAAGAGATGGTATGGGATGGGTGGGCCAGTGAATGGAATAGAAGCTGGTGGCCTGAGAGGAGGGGCGTGGCCAGTTGGCCTGGGGGAAGGTGTGTGGCTCCAGCTCTCTTTCCCTATTGGTTGGATCCAGGCAACTGGACCATGGCTCCCAAACATTCCATGTGCAACCATTATTGCCCACTGAATGCACTGCTTCCTTAGACCTTTCAAGCTGTGAGTTTTTGTAAGCACAAAGACTTGGAGGGCTCCCTCCCCAGCTCCACTCCCTGGCCATCACCCACAATCTTCCAGCAGGTGGAAGCATCTTTGACCTGTTTTCCTTGAGCCACGTGACTCCTATCTCTTGAGAGAGGGATAAGAGGAGAGAGAACAGCAAAAGAAAAGAGCAGAGTGTGGGGTGCGGGTTCTCGGCAGGAAATGGGGCTGGGAGTAAGGGTGATAAGAGCAAGATGGAATCTTCCGGAAGCTCTCGGCATGCCCCGGGAGGCTGCCGTGCCCTCTCTCTTCCCTGACCCATCCCCGCTGCATTCTTCACAGCAGCTGTTTCAACTCTCTTCCCTCCTCAGGCCTCCAAATCCACCCCCATCATTCGCAGAAGATGACTTCACCTCCCTATCTGCTGCGAGGACTAAGCCACTGGTCTATACGGACTCCAAGCAGCTCAGGAGTCTGGCTGTGCCACTGGGAAGACCTGGGTTTAAATCCGTGCTCTGCCGCTTTTATGGTGGATGGTGGGCCATTTACTGAACCTCTCTCAGGCTCCGTTACCTCCCAGGTAAAAGGAGGTTGTCGTGAGGATGAACTTAAACAAGGCAGGGGACTTGCATGTAGAGGAAAAGTAAGCCGCTGGGCATCATACCAGCACCACTACTGTTTCTATCACGGCTGCCGACACCATCGCTGCCATTCAGTCTGCCATCTTCTCATCCTCACGTATCAAGAGTTTCTTCTGGTCCAGCCCCACTTCCTTCCAGCCTCCACAGAGAAGGAGGGGTCCTGCCTCTTGTCAATGGCTGGCCTCTCCACTCAAGCAGGAAGCATCTGCTCCCATCTTATTCCAAATGATTATCTCTAGAATCTTCCTCTCTTTTCCAACATCCTCCTCTTGGTGTTCACATGCGTTCAGGTTCCACTTAACTCCCCCAAGTGCTTGCTTTCTCTGGACCATCCCCTCAAACCACAGTCTTTTCACGGACGGAACGATCCCAAGAATCATCAGAGCTTACTGACACCACTTCCTGACCTCCCGCTCGCTCCCCGGCCCACGGCAATTTGTCTCCTGCTCCCACCGCTCTGCTGAAATGCAACTATCGAAGGTCTCCTAACTGCCCTCCTCCATCCTACTCAGTCCTTCGGGACCGTCTGGCTGTGTTGATCCAACGAGTCACATCCTCAACACCCTTCTCCCTGGGCATCCTTGATTCTGCTTCTCCCCGTTCTTCGTCTCTTTTGCACATGCCTCATGACCCTCTGTCTGTGTTCCCCCAGGGTCATCTGGTCTACCCTCCCCCTGGGTGGTCTCGAGCACTCCCTCTTCAGCCAGGACGTTACCCAGGAGTCTGCCAAGTCTGCGTCTCCATCTCTGATCTCTTCTTAGCTCCAGATTCTCACTTCTGGCTGCTTGTTCTTCTTCTGCCCCATCCATGCAGCATCTTTATCTCAGATATCAGCCATCCCGTGTGCCTTCGTACTTCTCATTCCTTCTCCCCTCTGTCAATCCACAGATCTTATTGAGGCTGCCTTCAAAGTGGGTCTTTGATCTGTTAGTTTCTTTCCATTCCCATGAGCTCTCTGCCTATGGACACTCATTTCCTGCTCAGATACTTGGAGTGGCGGCTCTTGAACTGGCCTGTCTGGGTCTAGCCTCTTTTTGTCCCAGTTTCCGTTTCCCATTGACAGCAAGGTGATCTAAACTTAGGGTGGCCATGTATTTTAGTGTTCAGACAGAAACACTTTGGGGAGTGAAAAGGAGTTGTATTAATAGTGACAGGATGGGACTGTCCTGGGCAGAGAGAGGTACATGTTCAACCTGTGAAAACGGCATCCTCAAGATGTCATTTCCCAGTTTCAGAATCTCAGGGCAGCCATGACAACGTGTAATCTTCTCAGCATAGAGTGGTTTGCGGCTCATCATGACCTGGCCTCCTATTATTTTAGCCTCACCTTCACTCCGGGCTCTTAGGCACCCGAGTGTTGAACCATCCTGAGAGCGTCATCGTTTCCTGAAGTGTTTTGTCCTTCCCCGTCTGTAGCCTGTGCTCTGACATCCCGCTCCCCGGAAGAGTCTTCTGGACCCCCATCCCTGTCCTTTAAGCCTCCGCTCAAATGCCACACCCTCCCTGAAGCCTTCGCTAATACCAGTAGTTAGAGTGAATCTCTCCCTGTTCTCTGTTCCGACGGTACGTGGCATGACCATCCTCAGATGCCCACGGTTGGAGTCATCTGTATCCGCAACCTGAAGACTGGGCACCCGGCCAGGGGTAGGGCCGGACCACATTCTTCTCTGGATCTCCCAGAGCTGGTAGCTCCATTTCTTGTTTAAGGAGTGAAGAGGGCATGAAACATTCTGAGCACCTACACTGTACCAGGCATTCCCAGGTGGCCTCTTGTTCGGACTTGACAACTCAGCTTGACAGATACCATTACGCCTGCCACCTCCGCGCTTTCTTTTTTCTAATTAGAGAAAAGATAAGCCTGAGAGATTAATTCACAAAGGGGGCAAGTAACAGAACTGCATTTCAATCTGAGACCTGTCTTCTCTAGAGAACATCCTTCAAAGCAGGCACGGATGACTTCTAACCCTATGATCCTTCTGTCCACTGGGCTATTTCTAATTTTTGTGTATTGAATAAGATTTAATAGAAATAGCACGTGGTGTGCAATAGTGAAATTACAATGGGCCCTCAACACACCCCTCCTCCAACAAAACAATAGCCAGACACTTCCATCCAGGGGAGATCAGAGTAAGCTATGCATTAAGGTCAATCCTAAACAGGAAAACAAGTCAAAGACAAGCAGCCTACTGGAGGGTGGAGGTGGAGGTGAGGGATGCGTATAAACACTTTCTGTCTTGGTGATGGTGTGAGAGATTTTATAACCAAAACAAGCCATTGAAGCTTTTACTTTTTCTGATGCAAAATCTCCTTCTCCTCTCTTCCCTCATCACTGTTGAACTACCAGGATGGTGGAGTGAATCTCTATGGAAAGCTGGCTTACCCCAGTGCCTGTCTCCTGGACTCAGAGTCAAGAGAAAATATGATAGTAAGTCTGAACCATGTCAGGGGAATCAAAACCAAGAACCAAAAGAGGACTTTGGGAGAACCTTCGGATTACTGACTTTTCTTTCCAGTTAGACCACGTTCCCTTGGTAGTTCTCAACTCTTTCTTTTTCTTTTTTTTTAATTTGTTTTTAAAATTGACATATAGTTAGTTTACAATGCTGTATTAATTTCTGCTGTACAGCAAATGACTCAGTTATACACATATATACCTTCTTTTTTTATATAAATTTATTTTTTTTTATTTATTTATTTTTGGCTGCGTTGGGTCTTCGTGGCTGCGTGCAGGCTTTCTCTAGTTGCGGTGAGCAGGGGCTACTCTTTGTTGCAGTACGCGGGCTTCTCATTGTGGTGGCTTCTCGTTGCGGAGCCCGGGCTCTAGGCGAGCAGGCTTCAGTAGTTGTGGCATGTGGGCTCAGTAGTTGGGGCGCATGGGCTTAGTTGCTCCACGGCATGTGAGATCTTCCCGGACCAGGGCTTGAACCCGTATCCCCTGCATTTGCAGGCAGATTCTTAACCACCGCACCACCAGGGAAGTCCTATACGTTCTTTTTTATATTCTTTTCCATTACGGTTTACCCCAGGATATTGAATATAGTTCCCTGTGCTGTACAGTAAGACCTTGCTGTTTATCCATCCCATATGTAATAGCTTGCATCTACTAACCGCAAACTCCCAGTCCGTCCCACTAGAATGTCACTTTCATCTTAGAACCTCCTAACGCGTCACTATGTCTGATATGCAGACAGCTCTGAGATGCCATTCCTACCTCCTGGACAAGAGCCCAATGTCTGAAATGGTTTAGACAAGACAAGGTGTCTCCTTTGGAAACATACAACCGGAGCTGGGACAAGGAAAGAGAGCTGGGAGTGGGGAGGAAGACTTCCTACACCTGGTGAGGACCTGTGTATATACAGGTGAGTGAATAAGGATTCCAATCACAAGAAGGGAATCTCCAAAGCTTCCTATCATACTTACATATTTACTTATGTGCCCCGCTCAGGGTTGGATTTGTCTCTCTATAAAACTGAGCCCATTAAGCAACATCTTTGTGCCACCCTTTGAACATTGCCTGGGATACAGCAAACGCACAGCGAATCTTCTGTCTCTCTCCTTCCCTCCCTCTGGAACACAGTGGCCAGAAGCAAGAAGAGAAGACCTAGGAATGTGGAAGCCTCTACTGCCCCATGGATGGTAGAGACATGGAATCTCAAACTCTGCCAAGTCCCCAGCCCCTTTCCTGCCATCGTTACGATTTCTGGCTTTTTTTACGCAACTCTCCTCCACTCCCCGCATCTGCAGGGAGGGCTAAAGTGGACGGTGCAGAACGACCAGTGTGGGAGGGGACCAAATGATTTGAAAGAGGGGTCACCTGTCAGTGGTGAATAAACAAGGCCCATGAAGAACGCCCCCCTAGCTGACTTCTGAATAAAAGTTTCAGGACTGATTGACTCACCAGGGGTATGGGGAAGAACTTAACCTTCTAGAAGTCTCCCAACTATATTTGCTTGAAACTATAGATTTGGGGTGGGGGGCTGGGGTAGATTCAGATCATCTAGTCTAGAGGTCATCACAATAAGACCAAGGGCTAAAATGAACCCCCTACCTAATTTATAAATATAGATGGACTGGAACACAGCCATGCCCACACATTGTCGTATTGTCTATAGCTGCTTTGGCTGCGCATTAGCAGAGGTGAGGCGGTGCACCAGAGACTGTATGGCCCGTAAAACCTAATATATTCACTATCTGGCCCTTTTGAGAAAAACTCTGCAACCCTTGGTACTCCATTGTTTAGACTGTGGACAATACGCTGTGGCAGAATGGGACCACGCTGAACTACTTAGGAAACACGTATAAGGCCATGAGAGCTCTCACACAAACGTTTTTGATTGTAAAATTTAAAGAAGAAAGTAAAAGACACCCCCAATTCTATCACCCTCTAATAAGAACTGCTAATATTTTGCTGTGTTTACATCTGGTCTTTTTCTATTTACATATAAAAATGTAAGTATATGTAATCATGCCATTAAAATCCTACTGTGTTTAGTTTTGTACCCGGTTTGTGTGCCTGTGTTTCCCGTTTTACAGTGACCGCTTTGCACGTCCTGGAATAGTCCTTGTGAACTTGACTTTGAATAACTTTTTAATAGGTGTCTCAGCATCACTGAACTTCTGGGTAGTTTTTAATTATTCACAAGTCAAAATATTGTGCCCTAGAGCAAATTCCATTGAGCAGAAATCTTTGTCTGAGTCTCCATTATTTCCTTGAGATAGATTCCCAGAAGTGGAATTACTGGGTTAAAGGGTAAGGACAATTTTCAGGGTCTTGATAACATATTGCCAAATCGCTTTCCAGAAAGACTGTACCAATTTATGCTCCCACCAGCAATGCACAAAATTGCCCCCTTAGCCTCCTCTCACCAGCTCTGAGTACTATCATTAAAAAAAGGTACCAAATTGATAGGCAAAAATTGCCTTTTGTTGTTTTGATTTGGATTTCTTTGATTACTGGTGAGGTTAAACATTTTTTTCATATGTTAAACACTTCTTCATATGTTTATGGCCAAAGGGAGTCTTAATAATGGTCTTCAAGTGTGCAAAGGGGTTATTTAGTAGATTGGGACCAGCTGTGCTCGAGAAGAAACGAGAAATGTTGAAACTTCAGCAAGAAAGCAATGGGTTGAAGGTCCTTGGATGGAGAACGATCCTAAGAATGGTCAAAGGCTACTCGGAGCCCCTTTCCTCAAGGTGCAAGGAGACCGAGGGAAAATACGTATAAATTGTTGGGTGCTTATAAGTGCTAAAAGCACTTCTAATGTTGGCATATGTTTGCGTTTAAATGCTCACAAAACCCCTATGAGGAACATGGGGCTTAGATGTGATTTAATATTATCCCAAGCAGGATTGAAATCTTCACCCTAAAATCCCGGTTTCATCACCACTCTGCTCCACTGCCTCTCAGAGAACAGATTCAATGAACTTTTCTGGCTTAAAGGTTTTGCAAATTCTTCCTAAACAGAAAATGAAGGAAGTGTGGACCTCAGTTCCCATAACCCCTCAGCAAGACCTCTTCCCTTTAGCACAAATCAGGACATAGTTGTTTGCCACCAAGAACCCATTCTCTACTCTGATGTTTGTGCTTTTACATTTTTGCTGAATGCATGAGCTTGCAGAGCTCGGCTTGTCTCCTTTTTTCCTCCTTTCGGTCTTATGTCTCCACCCTGCTCTGGGAGGAACCGCAAATATCAACCGTGTGCTTCACTCCAAACTGTCATTCTCAGCAACACATTGGCCAGGTAAGGCTATGCTTTCTTTGCTCCGATGTCGTCCCCTGGCCATGGGGACGATGATCTGGGTAAGGAAAACCCTCCACGGGTTCTCCCTCCTCTCGCCCAGGTCTCCACTCAATCAATGGGAGCTTTGTCTTTGCAGAGAACAAACCTGAAACCCATCCGGCCATGGCCATTGTTGTCTGCTGGCTCCTGCACTATTTGGATTCTGACTCTGTTAGAGATCTTATAATTTAAACTTCAACCTGCTTATTAGAAATTCAAGGAAATCACCGAATAATATTTAAAAGCAGACAAAGCGTTCCGTCTTCCTTTGCTAGTCTCACACCTCTTTCCTTTTTTGGATCCGGTTCCAAACACCTTGTTGGGAATTTATCTTAAACAAATAAGATGAATGGCTCAGGTGAGCAATCTCCAGTGTTACGAGGACAAGATGGCTGGAGTATTTTATTTGTGGGGAGGAACTAAAGGCATCGACTCTGGCTCTCCTGCCCCCTCGGTTTTTCAGTCGAGAATTTCAGCGGTCTCACCTTCTAGGTGCTTGGTGTCCTTTATCCCGCATGGTCAAATGATGGCTCCGATGAGCGGTGCTGTAAAAACCATGATCTTTCAGCCTCCCCACCTGTCCATTTCCCACCCTCTGTTTCTTTGAAGTGCTGGCGCTGTGAACCCCTGGGCGTGTGTGTGTCCAGGGGGTGTGGATGAGAGCAGCGATGCTTTGTTCATTTCCGTCTGAGATAACAATTCAAATACCATCACCCCCGTAATGGGCTTGATTCTGCCTTTGTCACCTCTGAGCGCAAAAGGCACCCGTGCTACCTTGAACGAGGAGGAGTAGCTCTGCTATTGTGGAAGATACGGAAGATTTAGGTCACCGTGGCTCTGCCCTGGTTGCCGTGTGAGATTGCTTCCACCCACTGGGTTCATTTCCTTCCCTTTTACAGTGAAGGGATTTTGGTCACTACAGTCCATTTCATCTCTAAAATCATGTACTTCCAGGACAGCAGGAAACAGGTATGCCCAGGGTCAACGTGTCGAGACTCCTTGGCTGTCCTTCCCTAACCCTCAGCTGAACCTTCCCGAGCTCTTCCGTTCAGATTCGTCTCCCATCTGAGCAGTGAAGGCAAATCCTAGACATGGCGACAGGTTTGGATGCATGAAAGATAGTCCTCTAGGGAGTTGGTCCTCCAAGAGTGGTCCAGGACCAACAACATCGCATCACCAGGGAACTTGTCAGAGATGCAGATCCATGGGTCCCACCCCAGACCTACGGAATAAGATGCTGCGGGGATGGGTCCTAGCCGTCTGAATTTTAACAAGCCCTCGAGGTAACTTGAATGGAGGCTCCAGTCCCAGACCCACTGCTCTGGGCTTAATCTGCAGAGGTTAGCGGGAGAATACAGACGCACCCAAGGTCCTCTTTGGGTTTCATCTCGTACTGGCAATGAAGGAAGATGTGCCGGGGACTTCCCTTCCTTCATCCACAATAAAGTCTGACCCTTAATACATCAAAAGTTATTAATCAAATATTTGCCTGCAGACATCTTAGTAATGAGCATTGCTAAAAACACAAGGAAACAAAGAAACAAACAAAAAATGACATACAGAGAAAGTCTTATAAAGCTAAACACAGTCTTACCCTACAATCCAGCAATCATACACCTGGATATCTACCTAACTGATTTGAAAACTTTTGCCCTGCACACGAATGTTTATGGCAACTTTATTCATGGTCCCCCAAACTGGGAGCTACAGTGATGTCCTTCATTGGTGAATGGATCGAGAACAGTTGATGCTGTACACAATGGAATACTATTCAGTGACAAAAAAAGGAATGAACTATCAAGACACACAAAGATGTGGATGAATCTTAAATGCAGTTTTCTGTGCAGAAAGAACTATTCTGGAAAACTAAAACTGTGTGATTCCATTTTTATGATATCCTCAAAAGGCACAATTATAGATGGCGCCAAAAAACCAGAGGTTCTTTTCAGAAGGGAAAAAGAGTTGAATAGGTGAAGCCCAGGGGATGTTTTAGGGCAATGAAACAATTGTGTTTGGTACTGTAGTGGTATATATACGTTTGCCAAAACCATAGAACTTCACGGCACAAAGGCAAACCTTCATGTATGCAATTTTTAAAAAGTTATTTGAAGTTGGGCGATCCCAGGATAGAACACAGGATGGGACCAAAGAATCTAACTGTATTACAAATATATGAAACAACCTCCTTGAAGGGATTGGGAGGAAGAGGTGCGGCCCCAAGTTACTTTGGAAACTAGTGTCTGAGACTAAAGGCAGCAGGAAGTGTACATAACAGTGCTCTAGTTCCCATGGGGCTATGGCTTAACAGCCCTGATGCTGAGATACCGGTATGGGGGGGGGGGGGATGGGGGGAACCTGGGTTCTCACTGTTGGGATGAAATTTACAGATAAGCAAGGGGAGGACGCTGGACTCATCCACGGCGTAGCGGATTTGAGTTGGAAATAGCGTGAACTCATGTTTAGCCTAATATGGATATAGATGATTACATATAGAAACATTTATAAATATGTACGTGTGTGTGTGAACGTGGGCTAGTACACGCATATAGATTTCCTCGCCCTGTCATTTGAGATGGCTTAGAATGAGCAACGCCCCAGCAGCAACGAGCACACCTAATACTCAGCTCTCTGTTTCTCGTACCGTCCTCCAGTAAAAAAGAACGAGAGCTCCTTAGAGAAATGGCTGATTTTAGGACTGAGGCAGGAAATATCCAGGATGATCCTGGAGCATCCGTAGTGCCAGAAAGTAAGGAAATAATGCAAACTAATAAAAACAAAGCCCCAATAAAAACACACATACACGGGGCTTCCCTGGTGGCGCAGTGGTTGAGAGTCCGCCTGCCGATGCAGGGGACGCGGGTTCGTGCCCCGGTCCGGGAAGATCCCACATGCCGCGGAGCGGCTGGGCCCGTGAGCCATGGCCGCTGGGCCTGCGCGTCCGGAGCCTGTGCTCCGCCACGGGAGAGGCCACAACAGTGAGAGGCCCGCATACCGCCAAAAACAAACAAACAATAAAACCGCACATACACAACCATGGGGGTAGGAGAAGGGAACACCGGAACCCAGTGAAAGAGCTCTCCAAGGCCAAAGCTGAAACAATTTGAGCAAAACGTAAATCACGTGGAAATGGATTATAAATGTAAAACAAATATTCATGAGTCCATACTGATGTAAATAAATGAGTGTATAAATAATGAAATGGGAGAGAATAGACAATTCTCTATGCAGAAGAATTCCAAAGAATTTATGTAGGTATATTCTGCCCTCAGGGAGCTGGGACTTAGCAACTTCTGTCCAAAGAGCCCAGTAAGGAAAGGAGGGGAAAGAAGGAAAGACAATGGAGACACCTGGTGACACGACCTCAGCCAGGTGGTCACGGTCAGCATCAACCTTGATGAGGCATAGGGAGAGCGTAGACCCCTGCTATGACACGATGGAGTGACACTGCATCTCTGTGGTCTTCTTTCTCCAAAATCACAACCCCAGTGCATTCATGAGAAAAACATCAGACAAGTCAGAATGGAGGGACATTCTCTGACATACCTGACCGGCACTCTTCAAAACCATCAAAGTCACGAAAAACAGGGAAAGTCTGAAAACCGTCACAGCTAAGAAGTGGGTAAGGAGACTTGAGGACCAAATGTGATGTGGCGTCCTGACTGGGATCCTGGAACAGAAAAGGAACATTAGGAAAGACTAAGGAAATCTGAGAAACTTGGGGATTGTATTTAATAACAATGTCTCAACGCTAGTTCATAAATTGTGACAAAGTTACCGCAGGGATGTATGAAAGGTCACCTGTAGGGGAAACTGGTGTGGGGCATATAGGAAGTCGTGGCACTAACCACCAACACCACAACTTTTCTGTAAATGGAAAACTCTTCTAAAATGAAAAGTCATTAAAAAAAGCCGGGAAGATTCTTGCCCTTGAGATTAAAGTCAAGATGAAGGACGCTGATATGAAGTCATAATCAAATACCGAGAACAGATGTGATGTTGAACTGTCTGTGAATGAAATGTCATGAAATGAATAGCATATATTTTATGTCCAAGTAAATATGTCAGCTCATGTGAACGCCACGAAACCAACACCTCCTTGGTCTGTTTAGCTGCGGTGTTCCCAGTAGGTGAGGAGGGTGGGGGTCCTGGGGTTGGTGGAGGGGTTGCCATTTTCAATATAATTCCATATGTTACTCAGCCGTAAAAAAACATGAAATATTGCCGTTTGAAGCAACATGGATGGACCTAGAGATGATCATACTAAGTGAAGTAAACCAGACAGAGAAAGACAAATACCATATGTCACTTATATGTGGGATCTAAAAAAAAGATGCAAATGAACTTATTTACAAAACAGAAATAGACTCACAGACATAGAAAACAAACTTATGGTCCCCAAAGAGGAAAGGTGGTGGGGGGGATAAATGTAGGAGTTTGGGATTAGCAGATACAAACTACTATATATAAAATAGGTAAACAACAAGGACCTACTGTAGAGCACAGGGAACTCTACTTAATATCTTGTAATAACCTATAATGGAAAAGAATCTGAAAAAGAATAGATACATATATGTGTGTTAAGTGAATCACTTTGCTGTACACCTGAAACTAACACAACATTTTAAATCAACTCTACTTCAATAAAAAGTAATATATATATAATTCCACGAAGGAATTATAACTATTATTATGAGTATACCCAGCTTTCTTCTTCTTACTCAGTAACAGCAACCAATCCAGTTCAGTCAGACAAATGAGGACGAACTCATAATAATAGAAATACTTCCTTCAGTCCCTGCTATAAACCTCATAGTATGTGGAGGTTCTGTATCAGTGCTTCTCAGTGGGGGTTAGTTTTGCCCCCCAGGGGACACCTGGCAGTGTCTGGAGACGTGGTGGATTGCCACAACTTGGGAGAGGGCTGCTCCTGGCATCTAGTGGGTAGAGACAGGCGATACTGTACAGGACAGACCCCCCCACCCCTTGGCAAAGAATCATCTTACCCCAAATGCCAGTGACGCTGCAGTTGGGAACAATTTGATCTCTGTGAACCTCAAGTCTCTCCTCCCTCACGGCCTGGGAAAGAAGGACAATCTCTCGTTCTAGAGATGAAGTTAATGAGATGCAGCGTGATTCAGTGGTTCTCACCTGGATAAGGCACTGGCCCCTAAGGGGTCTTTGGAATGTATGTGGCGGGTGATTTTGGAAGTTACAATGCCTGGGGAGCAGTGGGGTGGGGACACTGCTTGCAGTGACTGGGTGGGTTCTAGGGATACTGAGTGTCCTACGCATAGCATTCCATGAGAGGGGTGTTCCCTCTCATGGAGAAAGCCCTGGAATCCACGTGCCCAAGGCCAGGTGCCTCTTTTTCTCTGGGACATGTCTCCTTGGATCAGGGGAACTCACAACTCCACGGCCGTCCCCTACCTACAAGCAGAGCCCTTCTCAAGAGGATTCTTCCGGGGCCCAGATTCCTCAGTCTATCATGAATATCATATAGGGATGGAGGGAACAAAAGCACCGGTCGTCATGAGGATGAAATGAGATAGTACGTGTAGAGTTGTTGTATGTTGCCTACGACCAAGTGAGCGGTGAAAATCCGGAGGGGGAGGGAGAGGGCGTGTTCACAACCCTTAATGCAGAATGTCAGCTGAACCCAGCATCCTTCAAAACCATACGACGGTTGTCCCGTGAACACCCTCCACAGGGCATCAGGGAGGACCCAAGGAAACTTAACAATTACCAGAGGCCTGCAGTGGAGTGGAAGCTATTATTGGTGATGCTATTAAGGACCGCCATTACAAACTGAGAACTGGGTGGCTTACACAACAGAAGTATACCGTCTTACAGCTCCGGAGGCTGGAAACCCGAAATCGAGCTGTCCGCAGGGTCCGCTCCTCTGAGGGTGAATGGGAGCCTTCTCTCAGAAATCACTGCCCTTCTCAGCCAACCCAATTCCTCTGGCTGAGACACACTTCGAAGGTCCAGGGGTAAGGCCGGCACTTCCCAGCCTCAAATCTGGACCCCCCGTGGCCAAGCGCAAGGCCCCGAGCAAAAAAACAGTGCTGGCTGTCATTGTGGAAAGGGGACCCTTCCGGTAGAGAAACCTCGAGCACAGAAACCAGAACCCCGGGGACTGACTCGCTGCCACCTTTGAACCTCACACAGGGAGCTCTTGCTTGTGGTCAGAGGCTGATCCCGCACATAGTTTCGCCTTTGAATTACGCACCCTTGCAGTTAGCAGAAGCCACATGCCGCAGGAGCACATATACGCAAATGGTTTTGCATTTGGTGCTCGTCCGCAGGAACGTGGAAAATCACATTTGGTTAAGTGTCATCTGCGCCCTGATTAGTCCCTTTTTGCTTTCTTGCCTTACCTCTAACCCTTATCACTTCCTGCTTTGGGACACCCTGGCTATGGTGGCTCCTGGTTTCCGTTGTCCTGTTGCAGCGAACAGACAGCTGTTATCTCATGCAAATAAGCAGGGGAGGGGTGGGGGGATAACCTGGTGGCAGGTGGTGGCATCTCAGTAAACGTCCCCCTCCTCTGGTCTCTGTGCTCAGCAGTCAATATGCATAATAAATAAACACCCGGGTCCGGTAGATGAAGCTCTGGTTCCTGCTCCGACATCCACCGCACCATCTAGACTTCGTTTCGCCTTATTGCCAGGGCATTCACATATGCATTTTATGAAACTCTGCAGCCAGTATTTTAGAAACTCTCCATATTATATTTTTACACGATCTGGAACAGTTGTCTGAGATTTCATCGTACGTTGGTGTAAACTTCTTTTTCCAGAGAAATGCGTCTCCAATTCTTATAATAAATGTCATCAGGGAAATAAGAGTTGATCCTTGAAACTGCTTAGAGGAAACTTTCCAGGAAAGGGAGATGCTTCAAGTGGAATATCCCCATACTAGCCTGGGAGTGGTTTGGATAGACGATGCTACTCTCTGATTTTATTATAGCATTTATTTATTCACTTATTCAATAAATATCTATTGTGTGTTTATTATATGCTAGGCATTGAGCATTTAGCAAGGAACAAAAGAAACCTGAGGTCTACTTCTAGTGAGGGAGATGGATAATAAATAGATTTGTACCATTCATGTCAGACATGATATGTGCCACGGAGGAAAAGTAAAACAGGGTAAGAGGGTAGGTGGAGAAACCACAGGGCCGTTTCAGGTAGAGCGGCCAGGGGAGCCTCCCTGGAGGGGCACAGGAGAGCAGATCAAAAGAAGCCTGGGAGCAAGCCATTGGCGTGTCGGCAGGAAGAACCTTCCAGACAGAGGGAATGGAAAATGCTGAGTCCTTGAAGCAGGAGCCTTCTTAGTATGTTCAAAAAACATCTAGAAGGCCAGTGCAGCTGGAGTACAGTAAATGAGGCAAAAGCATGTGACCTGTGTTCAGAAAAATCGGTGGAGGTCAGATCACAGAAGGCCTTAAGAGTCCAAAAAGGAGGTTGGATGTTATTGTCATTTAAAAATGCATCTGTTTATCTGTTATCCTTATGGACTCTGCATTCCTAGAAAGAGGAGAACATGGCTTCTTTATTTTTGCGTTTTGGGTATCTAGTAACATCTGAGGACAGAGCGGGCACTGAGCAGTATATATTGGGTGACCTCTTCTGCTTCATTGCTAAGATCCAAGTGGGAATAACTTCTCTCCCTGGTCTGTCTCCTCTTGGCCCATGAGCTCTGAGGCAGGGTGTGGTGGCCATCCACAGAAAAATCCAGAATGTCTTTAAGGGTACAGTTTGTAAGGCAGAATCCCATATCACCGCTGCCCGTTTTTCACTGTCCTTCCCTCACAACTCCGGCAATAAATGCAAACAGCCCCCTGAATACTGTCAACACGCTTGGTTGCTTTGGGGTGTGTATCCGTGGGGCCTCGGGGGAGAGAGTCCGGCTGATTTGAAGGGAAATCATAATAGTCTCAGTTTGCATGGGAGCATAGGTTTTAAAGGACCCTTACCAACCTGGAACCAACTCTTTCCAGGATTCCGACTGCTAGTGTGTGTGTATGAGTGTGTGTGTGTGTGTGTTTGTGTGAAGGGGATGAGTGGAAGTGAAATACAGGAACAAAACTTCCATGAAGGGCTTCCCTGGTGGCGCAGTGGTTAAGAATCCGCCTGCCAATGCAGGGGACATGGGTTCTAGCCCTGGTCCAGGAAGATCCCATGTGCCGTGGAGCAACTAAGCCCGTGCACCACAACTACTGAGCCTGCGCTCTAGAGCCTGCGAGCCATAACTGCTGAGCCTGTGAGCCACAACTCCTGAAGCCCACGCGCCTAGAGCCCGTGCTCTGCAACAAGAGAAGCCACTGCAATGAGAAACCCGCGCACCACAATGGAGAGTGGCCCCTGCTCTCTGCAACTCGAGAAAGCCCACGCGCAGCAACAAAGACCCAACACAGCCAAAAATAAACAAATAAATTTATTAAAAAAAAAACTTGCATGAAGTCTCTAGTTTGTATGAACTGCCCCCCGCCCCCCGGTGATGGCTGAGAAACCATAGTCGGCATATAGAGCATTTCGCCTCTTGACTCCCCGAAGGCCCTTTGAATGCCAGGCGGACCAAGCGTGGAGGTGGTCGCCCCTGGTGGCACAGCGCAGAGGGGGACGCGCAGCAGAGAGGTGCTGGGTGTCCCTCCTGAGTGACTCCAAGAACTGGTCAGTCTCAGCCTCTGACCAGAAACTGAGATTTATTTCCCACTGGCTAGAAGAGAGAGTTATTTCAAAATCTTCTTCCTCCGTTACAAAACTCCCCTGGGAGCGTGGTTGGCTCTAGCTGCCACAATCTTGGTTTCTCTGTCTTTCATGCATCTATAGAGTTACATACGAAAAATGAGGGTGTGGGTTCTGGAGGGGTGGCCTCGGGGTCCCAGCCGTCCCTGTAGCTGATGGCTGGCTGCCTCTGGAAACCGGGCCCTCCTTCTGCTGGGTTCTGGAAGCCCCACCTTCTTGTGGAGCGTGTGGATAGATATTCACTTTTAGCAGAGAAGCCAGCAAAAACAGACCTCTGGCAAGAGCGCGGGGCTTTGTTTGTTTGTTTTCATGTTGTTATTTTTGTTTTGCGTTGCATAACTTCCTTGATAGAATGCTCAATTTTTAACCACAGATAACTATATTTGAGTTCCAGGAAGTTAGAGAATGTTGGAATGAAGGGGCCAAACCATTCCCATGGGGAGGCATTGCCATCGACTGCATCCTTTGTTGAGTTATACCCAAACATCGTGTCCCTGTATTAGGGTGATGCCTGGCCCTGCTTACTGTCCTTTTATCGTCATCTGAAACTATTGTATGTTTACTTAGTTGTTTTTTTGGTGGGGTTCCCCTCCGCATCCCTGTTAGAGCATAAATCCCATGAATAGAAGGATTACGATTTTTTTTCCAAGCTTTATTTCCAGTACCTACAACAGAACATGTCCAGAGCAAGTTCTTACTACGTATTTCGTAAAAGGATGAACAAATGAGCAACTGCTAATATCTAGGCACTGAACTGGGCACTTAAAGGCATTGCTCACTTTTCCTTTTTTGTTTCCTCTTCAAAGTCTATCACGTAGGGCTTCCCTGGTGGCACAGTGGTTGGGAGTCCGCCTGCCGATGCGGGGGATACGGGTTTGTGCCCCCGTCCGGGAGGGTCCCACATGCCGTGGAGCAGCTGGGCCCGTGAGCCATGGCCGCTGAGCCTGCGCGTCCGGAGCCTGTGCTCCGCAACGGGAGGGGCCACAGCGGTGAGAGGCCCGCGTACTGCAAAAAAAAAAAAAAAAAAAGTCTATCATGTAGGCATGGCTATGATCCCACACTTTTGGGTGTGGAAACTGATGTTTAAAAAAAGCTACAGCAGCTGCCTAAGCTCCCAGAGCAGGTAAAAAGCAGAGGGATTTGAATGCTGGCAGCAGGACCAGTACCCGGCTGAGGCACGTGACCCTGAGGCTGAGCATCTTTGGTACCTCACTGGCCTCACCTGGCCCTGCCCTGCCTGGGTCCCGTCTGTCTCCCGTAGGCCCTGAGATCTTCATCACCGGCCGGAACCGTCCTCGTGAAGTGATGACTCACACACATGCTCACACCACGTACCCACATACCCACCCACACTATGTTCACACCCACACACGCACACACACTCACCCACATACACACTCACACACATTCCATGCACTCACATATATGCACACACCCCACACTAACTCGTTCACTCACACGTGTTACACCACATGCACACACACCCACACTCACCCACAAACATGCTCTCACACTCATGCACACACATGTACACACACACACACACACACACGCTGACTTTAAGAGTGATCATGGCATTCCAATCTGATTTCTCCTTACTGGGAGCCAAGAAACGGAATGGGTTCAGCTCTCTTCCGAATCTACATCATCCGTAGGAAAAAGGACTCCTTTGAGCCTATTTGACTTTAGGGGAAAATCTTCCATCTGATTGAAATAAATTTTCTCCAGCTGAGCCTCAAAGAGATCTCTGCCAGTGGTCCCTAAGTCTGGATGCCCTAGACCCACCTGACAGCTCATTAAAAAAACCAATTCCCAGGCCCCAGCCTGGGAGAGTTGGCTTCAGAGTACTGGGATGGGATCCGGAGTCTGGGTTTCTACTGGGCCTTCCCCCCAAGTGATTCTGATGCAACCAGCGCTTGGGCCGGCCAGCGCTGGGAAGCCACCGCAGCAGGCATCCAAGGGGGAAAATTCTCTGAGTTTCACTTGTTGCAAAATCAGTGCTCCCCTAGCAGGAAGGTATGGCTGAATCACCTTTTAGCATTAGTGTCTTCTTCATACTAGCAGGTGCCCCACAAATATTTGTTGAACTTGGTGACTGGCAAAGGAGGGGGCAGCAGAAAATTCTGAATCATTGCCAGCTCTATACTTGCACAGGATTTCTCCAAACTTTGTCTAGACCTTAGGAGCCGGTTAAGAATCTATCTACGCCTGAGGCTATCCCTACCCCCATTCTGACTTAATTGATTTGGGGTGCGTCCACATCGGTAATTTTAAAAACTCCCTAGGTCATTCTAACATACTGCTAAGGTTGAGTGGCACTGTCTTTGACCAGGGGGTGGCAAACATTTTCTGCAAAGGACCACGTTTTGAGGGTCACAGGACCCTCAGCTCCACCGCTGTACTGCAAAAGCAGTCATAGACAATATATAAACCAGTGGGTGTGGCTGTGTTCCAATAAAACTTTATTTATAAAAAACGGGCCACGGGCCAGATTTGGCCCCTGGGCTGTAGTTAACCAATCCCTGTTCTAGATTACCCTAGCTTTCTAAAATGTGGGCTCAAAATTACCTGTAGGATGTTTTAAAATGTTAATTTCCTCACCCCCTTAGGTGGCCTTTTCCTAAATCCTAAATCTGGGTGAAGGCCCAGGAATCTGTATTGATCCAAAGCATCCCAGAATTGGGGGCTATTCTGATGTTGGGAACCAGTGAACCACACTTGTAGAAATACCCAACAATCATCTGGCTCGTCCACCAAGACCGTGAGCCTGCTCCACGCTTCTACCCTCCCAGGGGCTCCAACTCCAGAGTTCTGTCAGACCATCTGGTCCCTTTCACCTTCCTTCTCTCTTCCCTTTCTGTTCTCTTGCCTCTTGAAATCCTTCTCAGACATTGGTTATTAACTCACACCAGTTGGAGGGGGGAGTTGCTGCCAGGCCTTTTGGCCAGGGAGGCTGGGAGGGAGCTGGAGAGGCAGGCAGGGCCCTTCTGCTGCCCCAGGGGACGGTGGGAGCGTGGCTCTCCGGAGACTGCTATGGAGAGTGCTTTGCATATCTTCCCCCGCCACACCATCCATAGGCACAGCTCTGGCTCCCGTGAAACCCAAACTCTTTGTGCCTCTGCGCCCTGGTGGGTATTGCTGGCTTGTTTTCACAGGTGAGGGTGATGGGAGCCTCTTCCAACTTTCTGTCTCATCATGAGATGCTTATCTCCTTGGCCCTCTCCAAGCTCCCGGGTGATGGCCCCGCAGAGGCTTCAGCTTCTGCTCGGTTGTTCTTAATTAAATTTGAAATCGACTTGAATGAGAGGGCTCTGGGAGCTTGGTGGGCTGTGGGCCAGCCGTCTGAGTAGCACCTCGCACAATCCTGACCCCTGGGACGTGTGTACAGATTATGGAGAAATCTCTCTGCAATGAGGTTATGTTAACTCTTTAGCCTGGGTGCTGGGTTTCCAAAGTAACCACGGATCAGGGGCAGAGGACCTGGCTTTGCTTGCTGAATATATGGATCTGGGGATTATCTGGGGCCCTGGGAATCAGTATCCCCTGGAAATCGGGCTTTAATGACCCGGAGGCCTCAAGTTTGAGGCATGATCCCCCTCCTACCACCCCAATTGACTGTGTCCTCCCAAACTTTACTAGAGGATTTTTCCGTAAAGTGACCCACGGAACTGGTATATCCAGGTTAAGATGTTTGGGGCTTGAAGGGAGAGTACGGGATGCAGAGGCTGGGACGGTACCTGGCTTCTATGGAGAGCAGCACAAAGAGTGAGGTTGACTCAGATCACAAGCACTAACACGCAGCTCGTCTGGGGCACGATTTTTAGTATCTCCATGGACACGGCACAACGGTAGGCGCGGGGGAGCATTTGTTAGCTGTGGCACAGGTAGAACACAGTAGGTGGCATGCATGTGCACAGAGGTGGGTAGCGCCCAGCATTTATTACACACGCGCGTGTTCTACATATGCTGCCTTGTCTAATCATGACAGTAACAGGGAGACAGTTACCGCTGTCTCCACCGAAGGAGAGGAAACTGAGGCACAGAGGGGTTAAGCAATCTTCTCAAGGCCGTGCAGGTGGTGACGCAACAGTATTGGATCCCAGGTTGGCCCGATGCCCAGAGAACTTAAAATGTATTAAAAGTGACAGAACACGTCCCCTCGTCACCAATGGAAAATATTTTCAAGGCAACCCAAGAGCAAATGCAGCATCGCGTGGTAGGCTTGGAGGGAGCTCAGTCTGGCAGCAAGTTACTGGGGCGACTGAGGGCTTTAAGAGATGGAGTTAGTGAACCGACCTCCAAATTCTGCACAGTCCCTTCCTGCAGGGGCAGGGCGTCAGCTTGACCATTTCCCCCGAGGGTTACGTGCAGCGGGAAAAAGCGGCGTCTCCAAATGCCCCGGCAAAATGACGACGGTTAAAGGACCCTCAGGGACTGAGGCCAATGCTGGGCAGAACTGTGAGTGTGTTTCCCTCCCGCCACCTCCCGCAGGGCTGCTGACCTTTGTTCACTGCCTCTTCCAAACTTCAGGATCCCTTTCTCCTCAAGCTTCTTTCTGTCCTGCTTCCGTCCCAGAGGAAGGAGATTGGTGGATAGGGGTTGAATGGTGTTCCCCCAAATTCATATGGTGGAGTCCTGCCTAATCCCCAGAACCTCAGAATGTGAGCTGGTTTGGACCTGGGGTCTTTACTGAGGTCATCAGGGTGGGTACGAGTCCAAGGTGACCGGTGTCCTAATAAAAAGAGGAAATTTGGACCCAGAGACCCACACAGAGGAAGATGGTATGTCTGTGCGCCAAGGCAGAGGCCTGGAACAGACCCTTCCCTCGCAGCCTCAGAAGGAACACACCCTGCCGACACCTTGGTTTTGGACTTCCAGCCTCCGGAACTATGAGATAATACATTTCTGTTGTTGAAGCCACTGAGTTTGCGGTACTTTGTTACAATAGCCCTAACAAACTAAAGCCGTGAGTAACATAGCTCGTAGCGTGAATGGGTTTACAACAATTCCAGGAGCATTTTCGATTTCAAAGAGTAGGAAAAAAGTCAAAGGAACGTATCTTAGAGGACGGCATCCGGGCACTCTGCAGTTTGGCGGGTGGGGTGCAGGCAGGTGCGGGGGGAGCAGCAGATCTCTAAGTCCCAGGCTTCGCTTTACTTCTGCCACCCATGGCGGGGAGTGAGGGTGAGGGCAGGAGGCCAGCCTCGCAGCCTCGCTGGTCTCAGCCCCCACCAGACACACTTCCTCCACATTCCTCCCCTCTGAGACCTTGGTGTGTGTTTAGCTGCTTCGTTTTGGTATCCTAGAAACTGAGCCATGATCCCACCACCACCCCAAGCAAGCAGACCTCCCTAGAGCTGTGACATACAGAATGTTCCTGGTCTCCAGAAGGCAAAAAGAAGTCCCCCCGGGGTCACATTCTCCTTAGCAGCTAATGCGTTGTGTCCAAGCTTCACTTTCCCCTGCGGTACATTTAAATGGAGCGGGTGATCGAATCATTTGGGAAAATCTTTGCTTTTGCATCTTTACTTGCTGCCTTCTCCCAGACAAGCCTAATTCTTCTGTTTGGCACTAATTTACTGAGCATCTACCCTGAGCCAGGGGCTAGGGGTGCAGTCACGAATAAGCCTGACACTGGAGTTCACGGTCTAGGAGGGGAAAGCCCCAGCGGACCCGTATCGTCGGGTCTGATGATTGTTGTAAAAGAAGTGTCAGCTCCATGTCTCCTGCTCTTAACCTGTTACCCATGGTCCTTTATGTGTGTTTTCCCGTCAATCTTAGATTATAAAATGAGGCCACAGCAGTCCGGCACACTTCTTCCCAGAGGCTTTTTCTGCTCCAGGTACCAAGGAGGCAGTTTTGATCAAAAGTTAGCACCCAGGGCTTCCCTGGTGGCGCAGTGGTTGAGAGTCCGCCTGCCGATGCAGGGGACACGGGTTTGTGCCCCGATCCGGGAAGATCCCACATGCCGTGGAGCGGCTGGGCCCGTGAGCCATGGCCGCCGAGCCTGCGCGTCCGGAGCCTGTGCTCCGCAACGGGAGAGGCCACAGCAGTGAGAGGCCCGCGTACCATAAAAAAAAAAAGTTAGCACCCACAATAATCACATGGGGAAGTTGTGAAAATGCAGATTACCTGATCCAGCCCTCAGAGATTCTGAATTAAAGGGCCAGGGGTAGGGTTCAAGAATCTGCGTTTTGAACGAGAATACCTGGTAAGCATGGAAATGTGGGCACTGCAACTTGAGAATACCTCCTAGGACCAGAGCCCTCTTTATCTTCATCGGTATTTCCACAAAATAAAACAGGACACAGAAAATCGTGAAAACGCAAAATGGCAAATGGTGGGGAGAAAAAAATTCTTCTGGTGAAATTAGCAGCTCAATTAAATGTTGGTTGAATTGAATTGGAGTCCTGCTACCACAGGTGTTTGGGGTTTTTTTGACTTTATTTTTTGAGAGTAATTTGAGGTTCACAGCAAACCTGAGAGGAAGGTCCAGAGATTTCTCATTGACACCCCTGCCCGTACACAGGCACGGTCTCTCCCACCATCAACATCTCCCACCAGAAGTGGGACATTTGTTCAAACTGATGAACCTACACTGATACATCATAATCACCTAAAGTCATAGTTTACAACAGGGTTCACTCTCGGTAGTGTACGTCCTAAGTGTTTGGACAAATACATAATGACATGTGTCTACCATTATAGTCTCATACAGAGTAGTTTCACTGCCCTAAAAATCTTCTGTGTTCAGCCTATTCATCCCTCCCTTCCCCCTAAATCCGGGCAACCACTGATCCTTTTACTGTCTCTATAGTGATGCCTTTTCCAGAACATCATATAGTTGGAATCCTACAACATGTAGCCTTTTTAGATTGGCTTCTTTCACTTAGTAATATTTATTTAAGATTCCTCCGTGTCTTTTCATGGCTTGATAACTCACTTCTTTTTAGCACTGGATAATATTACACTGTCTACATGGATCACAGATTGTTTATCCTATTGTTTGTTTTTGAAAGGCCCTGAGGTAGATGGTACAGTGTCTACATCAGCGGTGGGTCCCTTTCCCTTTCAATAAAAAGTAGCAAAAGATTCAGACGCCTCCTTGTATTTGATCGAAAAACTTTCCACCACACCTGGATTTCTTTGACATTCTTAGGATTGGGGGTGCTTGTTAATCACAGGTACTGAATCTAACCTGGGACAAGACCACAAGGAAGGTGGATGAGATGATCATGGCGGTCACCTGTGTGTCCGTCGTATGACCTACAGGTGACCAAGTGGTGGAGACCTGCTCTGAGGGGAGTGTCCCCACTCTGGAGTTGTTCTCTGTGGGATTCATGCACCAGCTCTTCTATGCAGTTCTCATACATTGTCCTGGGGGCCAAACAAAGTCTTGCCAGCCAACTAGGGAGCTCTGTGTCTTAGACAAACCCCTTGCCCTCTCTGAGCCTTGTTTTGCTTACCTGCAAATCAGTGGTTTCTCAGATCTCCTCTAACTCTGACATTACTTGGCGTGACCACATGAAAGCCAGGTTACCACCCTTGTCTCCTTATCGGAATCCGACTGCCCCAGCCGTTTGTCAGCCCAGCATGGAGAACAGCACAAGATAGAGTCAGCACTCAATACATATCGGCAGATGGCTCCTTGGTTCTCAGACTTGACCACTCTGTATCTGGCATATTTCTGAACTGAGTGGGTTAGAAAGAAGGCAGCTGGAGATAGTTTTTTGTTCCCTCAGGGATCCCCCTTCTTTTGCTTCAGCTCCATCCAGCTGCTGGTGCGCCGGGCCCCTGACCCTGCAGCCAATTTCCCTCCTACTTCTTGTGACTCATACTTTTCATCATGTCTCAGGAGAAAGGTGTCTGTCACTTCCTTCTCCTGGAAACCGGGAGGGTTTGGGCAGAATCTGAGCTGTAACTCAGCACAGCCAGGACCGGGCATAATCCTTGAGCAATTAGCAAAGCTGGGAGTTCTGCTTCCAGCGCGGGTCCTGCGCACGTTTGGGTGAAGGAAGTTTCCTGCTTTCTTAGCTGCATTCCTCCCTTCCTGCTTGAAGCATTCAAGAGAGGAAAGAAAGTGTTCTTGTTCCTTTTCCTCTATCCTCTCTGAGTCGTGATTCTGAAGGACACAGAGGATGATTTGCTTTGGAGGGAAGAAGTGTGCATTTTTCGCGGGCAGCATGCAGCAGCGACGGGCTGGCTCAGAGCCAGCGTTGAAGATAAGACCACCGGGGTCTCGCCTCCCTCCACAGCTCTGACCCTTTTCCCATGAGGCTTCCGGAAAGGGTCTTTGCAGAAAACCCAGCCAGAATCCTTGCCAGTGAGTTTGGGGGAGGAAAGCTTACTTGACATCAGTTTTCCAGTGTATTCCTATAATTATCGCTTGATTCTAAAGCACTAAATGGTTATTATTATGAAGCCAATGTGTTTGTTGCCAAGGTGATAGGAAAGACACTATATAAGCCACACCAGCCTGAGGTTTAGGGAAATCAGGGTTTTTACTGGATTTGAGAGGAAGGCGGGGTGGTAAGAACAGAAGGTAGAGATCTTTAGCCATGGATGCAAACTCACAGATTCTTAGGACCTGAAATGGAGGAGCGAGCAAAACCTCAGGACTGGTGGCAAAGAGAGGAGAGACTTAAAATGCACAGGTAGGGGGTCAGGTACCCATTTTCAAGGATTCTCGAATATATAGACTATTGCGAAGTTGAAATGTATATTTCCCCAAACTCTGACTCATTTTCAAGTGTTTATACAGCTCACCGCATGCCGGCCATTGTGTCAAGCATACTACATGTATTAGCTCATTTAATTAAATTTCCGTTGAGTTTTGTCATTTCTAGATTTACGGAATTTTCACCCAAAGACTTCTAGTGAAATCTGGGATCACTCTTCTCTCCTCTGTCCCCACCTTTTGGAACGGGGACAGATCATTCTAGATTCCAGCCCACACTTTCCCTGTTGGCACCTGCATGTCTGCCTGGCCTCTCCAGTCCTGGGAATGTTTAACCCTTCATTTGGGAGAACGGGGAAGGGGGTGTAGGAAGGATGGAGAAAGAACCAGGAGTTGAAAACAAACTCAGAGGGAAGCTGTAGCCAAACCATTTGAGACTGTTTTTCCTAAGATGTACCATCCGAGCAGCAAGAGGGAGATGTGTCCCAGCTGGTGAGATGACCGCAAGTTTCTGATTCAGGCACTCCTCCCCCTTAGCTCATTCTGATCAGGTTTATCTCCTGGCAGGGAGCAAGGAGGCTCTGATGAGCTAATGCTGCCAGGAACTTGGGAGGAGGGATCACCTTTCTTGCCAGGGCAGCGTCCTGCTCTTTGAAGGACTGGTTTGGAAGAAGGGCCAGATTTAGGACTGAAGCAACTGAACCAGGCGACACGCTGGCTTTGCTTGGATGCTGTGACGTGTCTCTGTCCATCTCGAAGCGTCTTCTCTGTCCTTCCTTCCCCACTTGACACCATTCACGTGTTTGTGGTGCTGACTGGAGGGATGTGATGGGGACAGTCCTGATATGTTGAGATTCTTCCTGGGAGCCCTTTGTTGCAGTGGCCAAAGACATCCTTCTGCCTGAAGTTTAGGGAAATGAGGGGTTGGTGTCAAGGGCCCCAGGGCTGGGTAGAAAGGACCCAGGGCGAAAGCAAATCAGAAGGAGCCTGTAAAGGAGGGTCAGAGGTCAAATGCGGGGAGGTGATGTCCAGAGAGCCAGAGGTAGGACACTTCAGAAAGGTTCAGAGGTCTGTAATGACTGAGACGGTGCCTAGTTTAGATGAAGCCAAGAGCACCCTGGGCAGCTGAGGGGAAAAACTCTGGGAGGTCTGGGCTTCCTTCGTTGTTGCATTTGGGGATGGTTAAAGGGGTCAGAGGGGAGGTGGTCAAGTTCCCTTTTCTCCCTTAGTTTCCTTATAACGGGAGGCAAAAGGGTTAAATGGCACAATTCATGTGAAGTGCCCACTACAGTGCCTGATATATTATCAATATTCAATACGTTAGCTTTTAGGGTTATATTTTGTGAAACGAAGTCTCCAGAGGTCCTAATAGAATCCAGCCACACCTGGTGATATTCTCTGGAGATGGCAGGAAATAACCAAATGCACTTTCTTAGTTCTGGCCTGAATTTTTGGAGCCTTGGATCAGTGGGTCTGTGCTAGCTGGCACGGCCCCAAAACATAAACTGTTGCGTTTGGGAAATTGTGAAAAAATCTAGTTTCAGGTCTGGTGATTTGAAAGTGAATTCACCAAGAAGGTGGCACTTGTCTTTGGCCATTTTCAGCCAGCAGTTTCGCTGTGACTTGAGAAGAGAGCGGAAGAAACTTGCTATATAAATTTGTGAACTCTGGGATTCTTCAGTGGGTATGGGGGTGGGGGATGGGCGGATCAGGGAAGGAAGGGTTGGGAGGCCATCCAGCCCAGTGTTCCTTGACTGCAAACCCACCCCAAATTCTAGTAAATGGCCTAAAATATTTTGGGAATCCCTGCTCTATCATAAGTGGTGACATAGTAGAATCCTTTCCTTTTTTTTTTTTTCTCTTGAAGCCATTCCTCTCTTGCTACCCTCTTCAACCTGGCTTTGTTCCCGAAAGATTTGCTTGTCCGGAGGCCTCAAGAGAGCAAAATATCTCAGCAGCTGGAAAACCAGACCGGAATCAGCAAGCACCCCTTCCTGGCTCCGTCTGAACCCTCCGTCTGAACCCTCTGGTTCCCTAGCTCAGGGCCAGCTTGTTGCTAAGTCATGTACCCGAGAAGCCATGGGCAGGAGGGGCTGAACTGGCCGCTCTGGGCCTCGCCTCCCACCTTGCTGAGAAGCTGCTGCTTCTGGCCAAGAGCAACAGGGAGACTTGGTTTCGGGAAATTTAAAGTCATGTGGAGAACAGCAGCGTGACACATAGGGGGGCCGTCTGCTCTCTGGGGTGCTGACCCAGCTGCTGCATGAGCCAGTCCAGCGGCCAGATGCTCCAAGGCAAGGCCTTCATTCCTGGGGTGGTGGCAAAATGGGGTAGGGGGCTCAAAGAGGCTTATCCCACAGTAAACATTCTTGGGATTTGGAGGATGACTTGATATCAACCATCCCCTAGTCCAAATATATCAACTCACACATAGCAAGGGTCTTCTACTCGCAGACATCCCATGTTAGTTATGTGATCCAATTTGTAAGATAATTTCTCTTGATAAAATCTCTCCTATTTGGATGTGACAGGCTCTTCTGGGATGGTGAGTCGTTACGGATGCCTGAAGTAGCATGTACTAGGGGAGCCATGATGAAACTTGAGGCTACATGGGGATGAAGGGGCCAAGGTCACAAAAGGTCTTACGTGGTATGAAAAGAAGGGCACATTTTATCCTATCAGCAGTAAGGAACCAATGAGGAATTTAAGCACATGGGGATGAGAGGATCATTTTTGCATGTTACAAGGATGACTTTGGTATCCGCTGGGGATATACTGTAGCAGAATTAGGCTGGAGGCAGGAAGACCAGGTAAGGACATTATACACAATTCCAGGCAAGGGAAGCTGAGAGCAGTGGGATACAAATGGTGAGGGAAAGGGGGCAGGTGACCTGAGAGATTTGGGGGAGGTGGGGTCGACTAGGCTTAATTTTTATTTACCTGCGAGTATGAGAGAACGGGGAGCATTCAGCACAGCTCTTGGTTTTCTTTTTTGGACAAAGCGTGGTTAGTGGTTCTATTCTCAGAAATAGGGAGATCAGGAAAGAGCAGTTGGAAGAGGGTAGACGGTTAGAGGTTGACATGCTGTGGGTGAGATGCGCGTGGAAGGTATGAGTATGTACGTCCAGCAGGCAGCAGGCTTTATGAATGTGGAACCCAGGAGAGGAGTCTGGGTTGAGACTGTCATTTAGAAGTCAATAGCACGTGGGTGGTGGCTAGCCTCGGCATGGTTAAGTCACCACCGACAGGAAGGGATGTCAAGTGATAAAAGAACTGAGTCTTGGGAAACGCTCATATTTGAGAGGTGGGTAAAGAAAGAGAAGTTCACGTAGGAGTTAAGGATGAGAATCTGAGGAGAAGGGAGAGAATTAGGAGAGTGGAGAGGGTCCAAAATGGAAACGAAAGAACATTTAAAGAAGGATGTTGTAGGTCATATAGTAAACGTCGCAGAAAGGGAAAATAAGACCACAGAAAAACACTCTTGTGCTTGGGAATTAGGAGGTCACGTGTGATCTTGGAGAGAGCTGTTTTAGTACAGAGAGGGAGGGGAAGAAATCTAAAGAGCTAAGGGCATTGAGGGGTGTGAAAGTAGATACTCTACAGGTAAGCTACACTTAAGTGAAACTTGGTATCGTGAATGAAGAGAGATAGATGGATGATCGTTAAATAGATAGATCAAATATTATCTAGAGGGGATGAAAAGTTTATAGACTCTTTCTTCTTAAGATAGAAAACACTTGAGTAGGTTAATGGACCAAAGAGGAAAAAGTCAATGGAGAGAGAGAGAAATAAAAAATGCAGGAAATATTGGGGCCAACTCTTTGAGGGAGGTTATGGAAGGAATACGCATGAGTTCATGGATTCATCTGGGATGGAAGGGAAGGTCCAATTTGTATTAGAGATACAGGGATGGAGGTAGGGATGACGGTAGGGTTGGGTACCGAGCGAGGAAGTTTATACCTGATTGTCCCCTTTTTATTCAATGAAATAAGAAGCTAGGTCATCTCTGTTGGGAAAGATGGCAGAAGGGACTTAAATGTTGACATTGCTGCTAGGAAAATGAGGGATGGGATTGATCTGAAAATTCTAGGAGGATTGCTGGGCACTGTGAAGAACTCAGCCGAGATAGGCTCTTGGCATGTGTAGTCCTGCCCATGTGTGGTGTCTGTGAGAAATTCTCCAGCTGTGCCCAGCCATCAGGAAGTGGGGCCGAAGCAGACCTTTGGCTGGCCTGGTCCATCAGTGGGGCTGGAAGTGGAAAGACAAGCAGCGTTGTTTTAGTTATTGGCAGAGAGTGGCCATGGCCAAATGGGCTTAATTGGGAAGAAAATGACACCAGGAGGGAGGTGACAAACTGGGAGAAAAGAGAGGCATCCCAAATCTGCAGAACGTGATGAGGTGAGAGAATGGGCAGAGAGAAAGAGCTGGAAAGATAGGACATTGTGTCAGAGATCTCAGAGATGTGTCAGAGATGTTAAAATGTCAGAGGTGGGACTGTTTTGGGTGATGGCAAGTCCAAGATGTGGCCAGGAGAGTGGGTTGGTTGGTGAAGAGCAAAGGCAATGGAAAAGTACTGAAATGGAGGTCAAGGGACCAGAAAGCTCTAGCGTGCGCTGGATGGGGACCACCTAGGATGGCTGCAGGATTTGTCACGGGAAGAGGCTGTAAGGCAACAAGCATGAGATGGAAGGACCCAGGTACTCAAAGAGGTGAGCCTCCTGTTAACGATGAAGACTCCCCCAAATCTAAAGGCAGAATTCTTTTTTTTTTTTTTTTTTTTTT
>NW_020174923.1:4649851-4706081 GCF_003031525.2 Neophocaena asiaeorientalis asiaeorientalis | reverse complement strand
TACGTGGGCCCGGACGCGCAGGCTCAGTGGCCATGGCTCACGGGCCCAGCCGCTCTGCGGCATGTGGGATCTTCCCGGACCGGGGCACGAACCCGCGTCCCCTGCATCAGCAGGCAGACTCTCAACCACTGCGCCACCAGGGAAGCCCCTAGAGGCAGGATTCTTGATAAACATGGTCTCCTGGGCAAACGAGATGAAGAACAGGGAGGGTCCATTCTATTTTGTCTCCTTGCCCACTTCTGCCAGGGCACGAGCCTGGGGACCAATGCTGGTTTTAACAGCAAAGGGGCGGAACTAGTTATTCCCAGCATACAGAGAAGTGGAAACTTTGACAAGAGCATCAGTGCCTTGCCCAAAATGACACCCCTGTGGTGCTGACCTCAGTCTGTCGCTTCATCTCCCTCGTCCTCCCCACTTGGCTTCTGCTTTTGCATTTAATCTATTGTAGCAAAGCTGGATCAACAGGGACCTCCTCCATGCACGCCCTCTGGAGATTTGGCATTTAGATTTGATACAGGGACCTGGAGGGGAATTTTCCCACTTGGCAGAGGGGTATGAAAATCAGAAGGGAATGTTTTTCCTGCACAGCTACAAGAGGTATCAAATCATGACTTCTCTTCCTCCCTTCCAACTCTGTTACTATTTATGTAGATGTAACGGTTCCATAACAATACCTTTTGCTTGGAAAAGGCCTTCTCTTACCCAAAGCGCTAAAAATCCCTATATTTTTAATTTCGGTAGTAGATATGCTTGGATCTGTTTCCACTTCCATTAAAAAAAAAATAATGATCTATATATCATATCATATATATCACCTCACCTAGGTGTGAGGTCCTTGAAGATGGGGACTCTACTGCATCTTAGTGATTTTAGAATCCTCTAGAGTCTTCCGGTCCTTAGCACAGGGCGAGTGGGTTTATTGAATGAGTGAAATGTGTTTATGGAATGGACAGATGGAACTCTTTTGCTTACCCCTCTAAAGTGGGTACTTTGAGGATTGAATAACAGTGTCAGGGATACATTACACTGAACCCTCATCGCTCATCCGTGGCTCCCTTGGATAAAGGGGACAAGAATGGTAAAAAGAAAAAGGATCAGAAACAATACCAATGAACTTATTTCCAAAGCAGAAAAAGACTCAAAGACATAGAAAACAAAGTTATGGTTACCAAGGGGATGCCGGGTGGTAGTGGGGAGATAAATTAGGAGTTTGGGATTGACATATACACACTACTATATGTAAAATAGATAAACAACAAGGACATACTGTATAGCACAGGGAACTATATTCAATATCTTGTAATAACCTATAATGGAAAAGAATATGAAAAAGAATATATATAATATACATTATATATATATATATATATATATATATATATAACTGAATCACTTTGTTCTACACCTGAAAGTAACACAACATTGTAAATTAACTATACTTCAATTTTTAAAAATGGTTAAAAAAAAAAAGGATCAGGTCCGAGACCCCCTGAGTTTAATCTTGGCTTTACTACTAGATGTGTTGCCTCATATAAATCTTTGAAACTCTCTAAATCCCAGTTTCTTCATGTGAAAATAAAAGGAAATAATACCTCCTTCATTAGATTGTGAGGAATGTTAAATTTGATTGCATGTAGCCAGGTAACTGAAATGTAGAAATGCATCAATTAAGAGAAGATTCTTTCTCGATTCCCATCCATGTAGACATCCATCTACCCATCTTCTGGTCTCAGGGCATGTGTCTCTGAGATGTTGAACTAATTAAGAAGCGTTTCCTGAAGCTGTGGAACAGCTTTTTGCTCTGTACAAAATTAATCTGGAATTGATTTCATGACCAGGACACAGTACAAGCCATGCTCCGAGAACACTAATTAGCTCAGATGCCCATGTGGGTGAATTGAAGCTTTGGAGAGAAGGCACTCTATAGATCATAGCCCATCATGTCACTAGGAAACAGTTTGGTTAAGAACTTGACAGGAAGACCCTCTTTCCTGAAAATGAAGGAGGTGTAGTCGTGGTGGCCAGGAGCCTCGAACATCAAGAAAAGAACAAGGATGGGAACTTACTTAAGTACTCACCATGTTCCAGGCACTGTTCTAGTTGCTTTCTATTTTTAACATTTTTAAGTTATTTAATAAGACTCCTTCAGAGAATTGGGAAAGTGGGAATGCTGGAGAAACGGAATTCTAGATATGCTAGCTCTTAAACTACCTCTCAGTTTTACAATATATGAGTACAAATGGATTTGTTCAAAGCTGCTTTCTGCAAACAGAATTGAAAGGAACAGAAATCACTGTAGATGGATGTGATCCAGGGCCATCTCTGGACCAAAAATAGACTCTAAGCCTGAAGAAGTCAGGGATCCCATGTTTTCAGCTCATTCCTGTACAGTGCTTAGCAGATGATAGGTACATCATACAGGATTTGCTGTTTGGAGCTGCAGCAGCCATTTTGTGACCATGAGGACAAGTGAAGGAAATGTCAGGGAAGGTGACCCAGAGCCCTGACACATTTGAGCTGCCAAATTAACCTACTCTGGGACCATCTACCTTCATCCCTCTCGCTTTATGGAATAATTAAATGTCTTCATTTTAAAGTCATTTTTTTTCTATGGCTACTTTATTAAACTCATGGCCAGAAACATCCCAGCTGACCCCATCTCTGAATAGGAGCTTGGGCTGGTCATTTAACACCTCTGTGTCTCAGCTGGATGATCACAATCATGCTCTTTATGGAGCAACACCTCGCGAGAATGATGGTAGCCACCTACTTCTCAAGGCTACACTATAAAATTTGCTGGGACCTTTGGGCTGATCTCTCCCACTTTTAAACAAACTCTCATTTCACATGAGAGTTGAATTCCCAGCAGCGCGGGTGGCATAGAATAAGCCCGGCAGTTTCGTGTTTGGTTTGTCAAGGTGCCACGTGGTTCTGGGTGCCAGGGCCGTGTTATGTGATCTGAGCCATCCCGCTGACCTGCCTGTTGCCATGCCGCATGGCAAGCCAGCATTTGAGAGAGAAGCATAGTTGACATTCTTCCCCTCCTGGGGAATTCTATGCAGAAAGACACCTGCACTGGTCCTCTGGGCATTTTCTCCTTCCTTTTTCTGCTGGATCTGCCATCTCTGAAACCGAAACTGGGGTCGGGAGTGGAAGGGGAAGGGGGAGCATCAATGTGTTCTGAGGTTTTATTAGCCAATCAGACGAGACCATGATTTCCATAAGCATTTAGGTCAGATTTTAGGGAGTGTTTGTGACCTTCTTGTGAGCACATGTGTATTTCATAGAGATCAAGAAGCTCAACTTTGATTCCTCAAACATGTCACCCTGACATAGGGCTGGCTGCCTGGGAAGAACCATCTCATTCCAGTATCCACTGAATCTCCCCTGTATCTATCTCCCCTGTGGCGATCCAAAATATTAGGGATAAAAAGATTAGATGAGCCTTGAATACATCTGGGCAACTGCGGCTAGAAGGCTTACTAATAGTGGACGAATAAGGGCTGCATTTTCAGCTCATTCTCTTGGAAGAAAGGATGCTTCCTGCTGAGGCTTTGTCATTGCCCCAGTGGACCACCAGGCTCTACAGAGATGAGTGGGTAGAGCCTTGAGGCAGGAAAGACAGAGAGCTGCAGCTACAAGCACAGCCAGGCTTGGGGAAGAACACTGTGTAGGAGCAAGGGGTCAGAGCCTTCCCCAGGCTCTGAATAGGAGCTTGGGCTGGTCATTTAACACCTCTGTGTCTCAGCTGGATGATCACAGTCATGTTCTTTACACCTTACGAGAATGATGGTAGCCCTCAGTATATATAACCATATGACCAGGGCATAGGCAAGGCGCCCTGCAGCAGAAGGATGCCCACATGGAACCTGTACCAAGACAAGTGCTTCGGGTTCATTGATGATCAATTATCATGTACCCTTTGGGGAGGAGGACATGGGCCTCCACTTTGGAACCTTCTGTGTTTCCTCCATGTTTTGGGAAGCTGTACAGTCGAGTCTGTAGTTCCCAACTCAAGTTTGGGTCCAGCTGGAATTGTAATCAATCTCTTTGTCTTAATAGAATCCCAAATCCACTTCCCCTTTGGCTCCTATTATATTTTGCTATCTGTATCATGTCTCCCTATAGGCCTATTTTATTTTTTAGATTTTTATTTTGAAACAACCTCAGGTGTAGAGAAAGATTGTGAATGCTGTATAGAGAATATTTTTTTTTTCTCCAGGAACCACTTGAGAGCTGCCAACGTGATGCCCCATCACTGTGAAAATATTAGTATGTAATTCCTCTGACCAGCATAGCTTCCTCCATAGCTGCATCTACATAACTGCATCCTACATAGCTAGGATCCAGCCATCACACTCCCAGCACGTTGCTACCAACTTAACCGTGGGCCCTGTTCAAGTCTCACGGACTGTTCCAAGAATGGATCCAGTTGTCATTTCATTGTCACGTCCCTTTAGGTCCCTTTGAACCATGAGTTACTTTCCTCAGCTTTCATGACCTTGGCAACTTTAAAGACTATAGGCCAGTCATTCTTAGACTATTTCTCAACTTTGGTTTGACGACGGCTGACAATTACCTTTAGGTGTTGCACACTTGGCAAGGATATCACAGAAGCTGTGCACACCCTGATGCATGATACACAATTCTGAGCCTTTGACTAATGTGGGTCGGCCAGACTTCTCCATCCTAAAGTTAGTCCTTTTTCCTTGTGTAGCGAATGAGTATTTTTCTTGTGTGAGAAGGCACTTTGAGACTCTGCAAATATTCTGTTTCCCATCAAACTTTTGAGTTATTTATTTATATCAGATTGGACACACAGATTCTTATCTTTATTAGCCATGAACTCTTCCTTCATTAATTTTGTTGCTCAGATGATCCCAGATTTGGCAAGTGACTTGAGGCCCTCTTGAGATGTCTTCATTCTTTTTCGAGTACTTTCTTAATTTATGGCAAAATAGTGACCCAGGCTCGTTTGTACTTTCCCCACCCAGCCCTGAGATCAGCGATTTGTCCAAGGATCCCTGGTTCCCTTTAGTGGAAAAGAGCACGCAGTTCTGGGAATGTCCTCATCACTTCTAGGGTGTAGCTGCTCCCAGACCCTCTCGGTGGAAGGTATGCGCACACACATATGTGGAAGTGCATACAGCACACACACACACGTACTCAAATTTACACCCTTTTTTATTTCTGTATCCATTTCTATCTAGTGAAAACCGCGCCCTTACATCATCTCAATTTTCGGTCCAACACCACAGGGTTCATTCTTTGTTTCTCCCATTCTGCAGTTGTAATTCTCTTTCCCAACAGTGAGAATCTGGCTTCCGTTACCGTGAGTATAGTTACCCATTTGACCAACCCCTTCGTGTATCACTCAGGTCTTATCACAATTGCCCCCCCCCCAAGCATGATGCCATGATGCTTCTTCACCTTGCATGGGCTCCAGCACCCCACGCTGGGCTTCTCCTGCTGTGTAGACACGCTCATCATCCCTCAGGCCGACACTGGACCCTGGGTCATCACGGCTCATCCTGTCCTCCTAGCGTGGACAGCTCCACCAATGGCTTGTGACCCGTGTGTTCAAGATAAGAAGGGGAAGAAGAAAAGGAAGGTGTCAAGAAAGTTCTACCTGGTCTTTGCAGTGATGCTTTTAGAGCCCAGGGTGGATGAAACTCTGTAAGCAGCTTGATCTATTAAATCTGTCTTATGAAGCTTATTTGTGTGGGTGTAGCTACATCACACGAATGTCACGTATGTTTTCTCTCTCTCTTCTTCCCTCCCTTAATGATGTCGTGAATGCCTGAGGAGCCATGATCCAAACTCCAGACCTTGCTTCTTACCTTCCTAGGTCTGGTCTGCAGAGCCTCCTTTGGTGACAGGAAGGGAAGGCACGTCCCTGGGGGCAGTACCTTCTGCCCCCACCTCCCTGACCCTTCCCCACACCTACGGCCACTTCTACAGGCTGAGCTCCCAGCTCTCTGCCTGCCCCTTTCCCCCACAGAAGCCCCTCTGTGACAAAATGCCTGGGAGTCGTGGCACGCAGGATCAGTGATGGGGAAGGCCAAGGCCATTCCTGTCCCCTGCCAGGCTGGTTTCATGCCATGAGGCCACATTCCTCATACTCCCTGGGGCCAACCCCATCCTCCTGAGGTTTGGCAAAAGAGTGGGATCCACTGCTTTGCACACTGAGAACAGGCCCTCTCCCGCCACTGGTGGATTGGGGATTAGCCTGTGAGAACAAAAGGCCGTGTGACCCTGCCACCACTGCTATGTCTGCTTTGTGACACCACAGGTCACGTCTCTGAGACACTGCCGCCGTCTCTTTCCCCTGCATCAAGGCCCATTGCTTCTGCTGCTGTTGGGTGCATTTGGGGAAGGGAACTGAGAGGAAGAGCCAGGGTACCAAAGAAAATCCAGCTCTTTCACCTCCAGTGCGCGCGGGGACAGAGGGCAGCTTTGCGTATCAGGTCTGGATTTTATGTGCCTCCCCAGGTCCTGTTTGGTTGGAACTTGACGTGGAAGATGGGGACAGCTAGCTCTCTTCTCTGAGTCATGGGAGGCGAGGAACACGACTCCTCGGGGGCTTCTAAATGCCAGAGCCAGAGGACCCGAAGACACACGGCAGGAAAGCACAGCGTGGTGATGTTTCCACCACTGCCCCCCATCACATCCCTTCTCTGCCCCAAGATTCTTGAACGATGTGAATCCTTCCCCAGAGAACACAGCGGCCTGGTCATAACTTGTTAAATACCGTAATTAAAATAGTTCCATTATTAACTTCATGATAACGCTTTTTTTCCCTCCCTCCTCCTCCAAATTACATGTTAGCGTTTTGTTAATTAAATTTCCAGTTCCCACAGAACTGCTTGCTGCTTCGTGAGGTGTGGGGGGGTGGGGGGGGGGGGGCTTTTCCTGGGGGATGGGAGGGTGGATCAGCAGGTCAGACAGGTTTCCATCTTTCCTGCAGGAAGGCTGAGAGAAGGAAACAGAAGACAGCAACAGTCGATGCCTAAATAAGGTGCAAAGAAAAATAAAGGGCGTCCAGTTAAGTTAGAATTTCAGATGTACAATCAATAATTTTTTTAGTGTAAGTATATCCCCAACATTGCATGAGACATACTTATGCCCAAAGCTTATTTGTTATTTCTCTGAATTTCAAACTTGGTGGCGTGTCCTATACTTTCTCTGGCCATCTTACACCTAAACCTCAGCTCCCAGCTCCAGAGAAGGGGGTTGTCTACTCTTCTTTCAAAGCACGTTCGTTCTTTACTGAATTCACAGTAGAGGTTGTTTTTATCGTTTTGGTCAGCTCCTTAATGCATACACTCCAAAAGATTTTACAGTTTTGTGTCATATTAATAATGGTATGATGACTATCGTGGATCCATTGATCTGTTAATCATTTAAATAGTGTCTAAGATGCACCAGTTGCTGTGTGAGGTGTTAGACACCAAAGTCAGTGAGACTCGGGTTTTGACCTCAAGGAGCTCACTGCTCAGAGCAGGGGTCCTAGACTTGCCCAAATCCAGCCCGCCATCTTGTTTTATAAATAAAACTTCATGAGAACACAGCCACACCGCCATTTTATTTTATAAATAAAACTTTATTAGAACGCAAACTCACCCAACCACTTACTATTGTTTATGCCTGCTTTTACCTACTGGTGGCTAACTGAATAACGGTAACAGAGATTATGTGGTCCAAAAGCCTAAAATATTTACTTTTGGTCCTTAAAAGGAAAGTGTGCTGACCCTTGACCTAGAGGAATGCTAGTCAACAAAGTGAACATTATGTTAAGAGAGATGTAAGCAAAGGGCATGGGGAGAACAAAGCAGGGAGCCTCTGATCCAGCTTCTGTGTACCAGTTGGTCCGAGCCGACATCAGAGCTGAGCTTCCAAGGGTGGGAAGGGGAGAAGGGCTGGGATTCTGAGCAGAAGAAGCGTCATGGGCAGAGGCACAGAGGCTACTTTTGGGCTGCGTCCTGAGGATGTGGAAGGGGTGGGATGAAGGTGGGAAAAGATCGCATCTTGAGGGTCTCAGTATGTCAAGTACTGACAGGGGTTCACTTATGTAATGCACACGATAGGCCTTGAAGTTGGAATTAGATTCCATCTTTTGCACATGCGTCACTGAAGGCTCAGAAAGGTTAAGGAAATTGTCCAAAGTCCCACAGAAGGAAGCAGAAGAGTCAGGACACTAACTCAGAGTGAGCCTGTCTAAAAGCTTGTATTCTCAGCATCCCTCAGGCTGCGTTGCACCGTGTACGAACTCATCACTTCTAACAAACCACGGGCAGGTTCCTGGAGGGCAGGGAGCATGCCTTATTCTAGACAAAGCTTCCCAGCTGGGGATGAGTTTGCCCTCTGAGGGACATTTGGCCATGTCTGGAGACAATTCTGGCTATCACAACTTTGGGGGGAGTTGCTACTGGCATCTAGTGGGTAGAAGCCAAGGATGGTCTCAACGTCCTATAATGCATGGGACAGGCTGCCACAACAAAGGAATCTCTGTCCCAAATGTCAGTAGTGCTAGAGTTGAGAACCCTTGCCCAGCATTCCTATGCCCAACACAGGGCTTGGCAAATAAAAGGATACTCGGTAAAGTTTGTTGAACTGAAAAAAAAAAAAAAAAAGGATGTGACTCAGAAACGGGGAAAAGTTCAGAGTCATTAGTGAGTAGGATGTACGATGGCAGATGGGGGAAGAACGGAATGTTGGAATGGGATTGCAGGCCTGCAAAGACTGACGTGAGGGAGTTTTAATTTATTCTAAAGGCATGGTGAATACCAGTGAGGAACCTTGGTTCAGGACAGAGACGCAATGAGGCGGGTTTGTTGGAGAGTTACACCGACTACAGCGTGGAGGACAGAGGCGTAGGAAGACCTGTCAGGTGATCTCAACTAAGGCAATGCCAGTGGGCAGAGAGAGGCGGAAGCAATTTTGTGAGAGGTTAGAAGGTAGACGCAGCAGCATTGGGGTGCGTGAGGCAAGAAGAAGGGTCATGAAGACACTTGTCTGAACAATTACAACACTGACCGAGGTAAGGAATACGGGAAGGCGGACAGGTGTGTGTGCACAGGTGGAGGGTGGAGGTGGGAGGGTGATGGTGTTGGGTTAGCTAATTTCCAGGAGGCTATAGGATTCTCACGATCCACGGGAAAATTTTTCAGTCAGCCGCTGGAAACGTGTGTATTTTTCACACGTTTCGCACATGTCTTACCTGGTTTTGCCCATTCCCCCTCTCCAGACCTCAAGTCCCCAAGGTCAGAGGTGATGCATGGATTAAGAGCCCAGACAGGACTGAGTTTGAATTGTGGCCCCAATCGTGTATTAACTATTTAATATTAAGATGTTATTTTGCTTCTCTGAGTCGTAAAATGTCCTTATCTGAAAAATGGGGATCATATTAGCTACCTATGAGGTTGTGGATATAAAACGTGTAGGGGTGGGGTGGGAGGAATTGGGAGACTGGGATTGACACATACACACTATTGATACTAGGTATAAAATAGACAACTGATGGGAACACACTGCATAATGGCACAGGAAACTCTACCTAATGCACTGTGGTGACCTAAATGGGAGGGATGTCCAAAAGGGAGGGGCTATCTGTATGTGTATGGCTGATTCTTTTTGTTGTACAGTGGAGGCTAACACAACACTGTAAAGCAACCATACTCCAGTAAAAATTAATTTAAAAAAAGTATAGGGTGCTTTCTGTAATGGTGGCAACGTAGTCTTACCCTCCAGTGCCACAGCACACATGTGCGTGTACACACACACACACACACACACACACACACACACACACAGCCCAGCACATCTCACTGCTGACCACGTCATCTTGAAATTCTTGGCGGAGGAGTTAATGGTCCCTGTAGACTCTGTTCCAGGACAGGGTCTCTATCCTGGCTATCTTTGTGTCCCCAGCGCCTAGCATAGTTCCTAGATCACAGGTGACAAATGCCTCAATCTTGAGGGTTCCAACGGAGGCTTTTAGCGACCTTCCTAAGGTTACACAGCGTGTAACAGGCAGAGCTGAGGCCTCCTGAACCCCAGTCCTGTAGCCTTGGCAATATTGGGAGATCGAACTGTCTGTGATCATTTTGATCAGCAGAGAATCCAGAAAAACAATGTCAGTTATTAGCTTGGAAACATATGTACTTAACTTTGGAAACATATGTACTTAACTTTGAAGGTAAGTTCATGCTCATGGTTATATATGTTTCTTGGGCTGCTGTGAGATGACTTTACACTCCTGAAGCCTTCCCTGACAGCACAGCGGTAGGAAGACGCAGGTCTGAGTTAGCAAATTCCTCTGAGGGTCAGTGAGAGTTAGTTGGGCTTCCCTGGCTCTGCGGGCCCTGGACCCTTGAGACCCACTCTGACCTCTGATCCCCACTGAGCTGTCTTGGAACACACGTTGTCCCGCCCAGCACATCCACTTCCTTCTGACTGGTACCATGTCCCTTCCGTAGAACAAGAAGGAACCTGCTTTCTATGGTTGGCTTCACCCACTCACCTTCTCAGCCAGAGACACCTACCTGTCCGCTCTGGACACCCTTCATTACAATCCACATGTGGCCTTATGCACAGATGGCTTTCTTTATCAACCTGGTCCAAACAATGAACAAAGTAAATCTGATGAAACCACTTTAAAAAGCACTATATTATAGGTTCCAAAGTCAATTCCATTTCAAAAAAAAAAATTCATCCGTTACCGCTATTTTTTTCCTCTTTGGTCTGGCAATAGGATAAGCCAGAAAGGGGGCAGAAGCAGATACTCTTGGTTTAAATCCGCACATATTTATGGCACAAATATTTCTGTGTCGACCACTGGACTTGCTTTTCCCTGGGGATTCTCAGCAAGCGGCAACAGCATCCATCTTGGCCTCGATACTGAAATAAGACATTTCATGGTGCCCTGGGAATGGCAAGCCGTTGAGCATCTAGGTGTGTTGTGCCCTCAGCCCCAGGGAGTTTCTAAAGCCAGAGTTGAATTCTGCCCTCGCCTAGACTTTTAGAAGGACCCAGCGTAGGACACAGAGCACGGCAGATTCCTACCTGGGCGCCCTGTGGAGCCTCACCAAGCAAGGAGGCTCCCCTCTAAGCCTGCAGGCTCCTTGCTGTCTGACACCAACCATCTACCCTCGATTCAGATTACAAGTAGGACTGGAGGCCAAGAGCCAGCCAAATGCATCATGGTTCCCACTAAGGAGACAAAGCAAAGCTGTCAGCCGGCAGGGCTTGTCTACAAAAGCCCATGAAGCAGTAAGCTTACCCTGAGAAGGTAGGATTTTGTTTCTACATGCAGCTTCTCTCTCTGCAGAAGCTTCACGTGTCTTCTAGTGCTTTTATATTTATAGATGAGCGGTGTTATTGGGGATGGCATTTGGGGAGCTCTGATGTGTGCACCACTGGCTGATCTAATTGGCTTCACTTAGGATAAAGACACCTCCATTGGTTTGGTCCCCTTTAAGTTTAACTAGCCTGGTTCCATTCTGGAGCCGCAGAAGGCACCGCTGATCTGAGATGGTACTTTTATAAATGAATAGCCTGGGTCCACAATGCGACTAGGAGGAAGGATGGGTAAGGATTACACTCTCAGTCTACTCCCAGCACGTGCAAACAGCTCCCTCCTCGTTGCCGCCCGGCCTCACCCCTCGTCACACGCTTGAACGACAGTTTGGTGTGTCGATTTCTTGATATCCCTGTGATGGGCAGGGGAGTGACTCACTGGGGAGAACACTGGCAGTTCTTCATCTCAGCAGAGGTGGTTACTTCTGGGGTCCTGGCAGAGGACTGACTCTGGGACGTGAACTGGGCGTGTAAAGATGCAAGAGTCTTTGCTATTGGTATTGTGTAGATGTGAGTATATACTGGAATCCAGAAACCTTAAAAGAAAGCATCGCCCATTCTCATTAGCAGATGCAAACTACTATATATAGGATGGAGAGACGGCAAGGTCCTACTGTATAGCCCAGGAAACTGTATTCAATACATTGCGATAAACCATAATGGAAAAGAATATGAAAGAGAAGATATAAATGTATAACAATCACTTTGTTGTACAGTAGAAATTAACACAACATTGTAAATCAACTATACTTCAATAAAATAAATTTTTTAACATCTTTATTGGCGTATACTTGCTTTACAATGGTGTGTTAGTTTCTGCTTTATAACAAAGTGAATCAGCTATACATATACATATATCCCCGTATCCCCTCCCTCTTGTGTCTCCCTCCCCAAAAAAGAAACATTATTAAAAAAAAAGAAAGCTTGTGATTAAAGAGAAATTATAAAGTAATCCATAGACCTTTATTTTATTTATTTTTTTTGTTTGTTTTTTGCGGTACGCGGGCCTTTCACCGTTGTGGCCTCTCCCGTTGTGGAGCACAGGCTCCGGACGCGCAGGCTCAGCGGCCACGGCTCACGGGCCCAGCCGCTTCGCGGCATGTGGGATCTTCCCGGACCGGGGCTCGAACCCATGTCCCCCGCATTGGCAGGTGGACTCTCAACCACTGCGCCACCAGGGAAGCCCGGACCTTTAATTTTTTCAGATGAAGTATAAGTACAGGGCTTCTTCCCCCAGAAGATTAAGGTGGACATCAAGGGCTAAATTCAGAATACATTTTGCCATGCTCTTTTTTTTTTCTTCATGGATTATATTTTTTCTATGTTTCCTGAAACACAGGATGCAGAAAAATAAGATCTTTCTCATATTTACTAGAAATCCTGCCTTTATCATTTTGAAATAAGCTACGGATAAGCTTTCTATTCATATCAAGTGTTGTGAAATATGTTTTTGATAATACATGAAGTCATAATATATAGGTAGTGAAAGATAAAATAAAAGCTCATAAATTTAAAAAAAAAGAGTTGCCCATTCTCTATCATATAGTCACTCATTGATTCATCAAACATCTGTTGTCCCTCTCTACGTGTGCAGCTGGCACCATGCTTCCTCCGTGAAGTATGTTGGTTTCCTGGGCGATCCTGGGTGAGGTCCTTGTCGTTTTTGTAGAAAAGCCCTGTGTGGGAGCCAGGAGACAAAATCTGTCTTTGAGTGACCTTGAACAAGTCACTTCCATCACAGGGTTTCTCCCCCGAGGTTCCTGGCAGTTCTGACGCTCTGTCCCTGCTCTGACGGCCGGGGGGACTGGATTCACGGGTCAGAAGAAGCCTGTTCTTCCTCTCTCCCTGCAAAGGTGAAGAACAGATGAAAAGAGGATGGGGGATACAGAGAGATAAAACAAACAAAACGCAAAAACCTCATGACTTCTTGTAGCGAAGGCTTGAACCTGAATGCAGTTGTGCCACCGTGCTCCCTGGCTGTTACCTGACCATGGAGTCCAGACGGGTGTTCTCTGTCAAGTCAGCGATTGTGGTTCAGAGTGAAGACGGACTCATATACACATCACCGTGGCAACGTTTAGGTAAACTGGCTCAGAGGATTGAGGATGGATATTATGGGATAGCTTCCTTTCTTCTTCTTTTTCTCTTTCCTCTCTCAACACTAGCCTAAGGTAAAGAACAGTTGAGCTGGATTAATTGACTCCTTTTTTAAGAGATTTCTTACCTTTGGATATATTTGCCTCTGAAATTGTCAGTGAAAATTCATCTTAAGGTGTCAGCCCAAGGCATTCTGGGGTCCTTGAGTTTTATTGATAACTGGAGTGTGGGTTGATGACTCTTGGTCCTATCCAGTGACACCTAAGTTGCCTTTTGTCTGTTTAGCCAGAATTTGAGCCATTGTCTACCTGGTGCCCCAGAATCATATACCAGCAGGACCCTGGAACATCAACATGAGCTTCCTCCAGAGGGTCCCAGAGCAGATGCAGAAAACAATTTCACATCCCCTATCCCCTCTAGGGGTTGACACTAGAAACTTCCAAGAGCTTATTTATAAAACAGTGAGTCTCTTGGACTCCCCTGGCTGTTTTATTTTCTTGCTTTTCTGACTTGGACTTTGAGGCTGCATGCTTGAAGCATCAAACTTACCTGCGGGCCAAAAATTGGTCCAGTAAATACAGATATAGGGATTTCTGGAACTCATCTTCTAAAGATGTGTGGGCAATCTTTAAGCAACATCAGAAATCTCATTTTCCACATTCTGCGAGCGCCACAAAGGTGAACATTGGGGAGGGAATCCACAGCTGCAATTCGGAGAATTTGGTGGAGCCTGGGCTTCACTCTGCACTTCCTCCCAATGTTTGGGAAATATAATTTATACTCTCTTACTGATTGGGATAACGATAGGATATTCTTTTCCAAAGACAAAACATCTGAAAAGTTACAGTGTCTACAGATGTGAGCCTTACTTTGGCCATAGACAGGTACCTGGACATCCGTGTGTATAGACGTGGAACATTTGAAGTGGGAAATTTTTAAATACATTTAAGGCGCTCATCAGAGGATATCCTTGGTGATTCCTGTGTAAAGTGCATTGCACCTTCATACCTCTCCTTTTGAGATCCTCTTAGCGTTTTGGAGATGTGTGGACATCCTTTTTTTGGGACTCTAAAGTTGCTTAGGTCATATTTCTTCTTTATAAATGAAATGCCCTTGTCAGAAATTCTTTTTTTTTTTTTTTTTTTTTTTTTTTTTTTTTTTTTTTTTGTATTTTAGTAGCTTCTGTGGCATAGAAACTCCTAAGAAACCAAGAGTTTCTAGAATCACCTTGAATATACGTTGACCCCTGCTCCTTTGAGAAACTCAACTTTTTTGCCATCTCTGAAAACAACCCCCTTTGGCTATTTATAGCGTATTGAGTCAGCAGCTTCACAGGAAAAAGTAAGGGGACCTAACAGAAGGAGACGAGGGGATGCTAGGCAGAGATGGAATAAATCCACTGCAGACAAGAGAGTGTTTTCCAGCTCCAAGTCTGTGTCAGTATGGAACCCCCAGGGCTCTCTTAGTTTAAAGAACTAGTGGAATCTCTCCTCTGGTCTTTCCTGGGCTCTGATCGATTTTAATATAACTCCGGTCTTGGCAATATAGACTTGCCAAAAGTAGACTCTTTATACTTTGATCCTTAAGGAAACTGGAACAAATCTAGTTGTTTATTAAAAAAAAAAAAAAGCCAAGGGTGAGTTTCCCTGGGGTGTGGTGTGAGGATTGTGCTGGGAAAGAAAGGATACGGTCCAAGCAAACACTGCTGAGAAAAGTCTTCCAGCTGGATGGGCTTCCTAACAGTTTCTCCGGGCAAAGGGGAGATCTACTGTCAGATAAAAAATGGCTCATCACCCTCGGAGCAGCAGCTGGGCGGGCAGCCAGGTTGGGAAGAACAGTGATTTCCTCACTTTTCAATTTGATTATTAGTTCATAGTTATTGGAAGCCTGGGATGCATTTAGCTCTGTAGCCAGCACGCAAGAGGAGGTGGCCTAACGGGATTCATTTTTTCCTGTTCACTGTCTCCATTTCTCATCAACTGAGTCAGCATCTCACTAGTTAAGAGATGTTGAGTCCAACCTCATCTGACCACCATATAGCTACTAAAATGGTACCTCCCCTCCGTCTCCTCCCAGGCCCCTGGTCAAATCGGCCTGTCCCTCACACCTCACTCCACCTCTTTCTGCATCTATATCAATGAGGTGAAATGCCTATTTCATTTAAAATGCCTCTAGGATGGACAGTTTTTCTATTCCTGCCTGGAAGCAAACCATTCTGGTGTTTAACTTGCTTTAGGGGTGGAAGGAAAAGAGGAGGGTTCAGGCATTTTTTTCCTGTTTGCTTTTTCCTTTTTTTTTAAGATTTTTTTGATGTGGACTCTTTTTAAAGTCTTTATTGAATTTGTTACAATATTGTTTCTGTTTTTTATGTTTTGGTTTTTTGGCTGTGAGGCACGTAGGATCTTAGCTCCCTGACCAGGGATCGAACCTGCACCCCCTGCATTGGAAGGTGAAGTCTTAACCACCGGACTGCCAGGGAAGTCCGTTTCCTGTTTGCTTTTAAAATTTATTGAATGCTACAGTCTGTTAGACTCAGAGTGTTATGAATTATCTAGCTGACTCCTCAAGCCTCCTTAACGAGACAGGCCGTGTAATTGGCCCCGTTTTACAAATGCGGAAACAGGCTGAGAAAGCTACCGGAAATCTCTAAACCTGGAAGTTCACGTTTGTCTTCTCACCAAGTTTCTGGATGAACCAATCTGCAGGCTGCCTTCCGTGGTTTTGAACACTGGTCCCCAAAAATCAAAAGCCAGGGCTTCCCTGGTGGCGCAGTGGTTGAGAGGCTGCCTGCCGATGCGGGGGACACGGGTTCGTGCCCCGGTCCGGGAAGATCCCACATGCCGCGGAGCGGCTGGGCCCGTGAGTAACCCCAAAAAAAAAAAAAAAAAAAAATCAAAAGCCAGTGGAGAAGTACTAAGTGGCATCTCCATTTTTCCTCTAAGAATTGGGGAACTGAATTAAAACTCAGGTTTTCAGAAATGTTTATAATTAGAGGTCTGACCTGTAGGGCATCTTGAAGTTTTAAGCATCCATTTAAGAATGCATGCTTTTGCTTGAATTTGTTCCCGAGACCAAGCTGTAGCTCTCTTATTTTCAAATTGCACTTTTCAGAAGTCCATTGGAAAACGAAGTTGTCACGGGATAAACTCAGTCTAGATGCACCCAGGGGTTGAGTTGCTTGCTGGCTTGTTGAACAAGCTGGTGGCTGTGTGAAGGTTGGGCAATCTCACCCAGCGGGTCCAGATGGAGCACATGTTTGTGACCCTCCCTGAGGATTACTGGTTCTGGTGCTACCTGAGGTTGACTCTAATGAGGAATTGTTTCAGCTCCTCTGTTTGCCCATGAGATGCACTCTGGATGAAACAATTTGGATATGAGTAAGTGCTATAGGGGTTTGCAAATGAGGCCAAGGTTTTTGCAATCCGTTGATGTTTTTTCTTCTGGGGATACAGTGGGTTGTGGTTTACGGCCAGGTACAGAGTTGTTTGTAGACTGACGGTGGAAGTGGAAGCCAGGGCAGAGGGAGCTGACCGCAGAAACTGTATCCTTTAGGGTATTTCATGGATGGCCCGAGAAAGTAGAAGTCGAATATTTAAAGTCAAGATTCCATAGAAATCACTCTGGGTCTAGAACAGATTTATCGTCAGGAGATGAATCAATCACCTTGCTAGGCCCTGGGTCAGCACTGGGTATTGAGTGGGATCTTAACAGAGGGACAAGTTAGATGGTAGTGGGGTGATTTCTTGTTTTCAGAAGGGGTAGGAGATGAGTGTATGACCTGGCAGGAGTTGTGTTGCCCATAGGGTCATTTCTAGGAGATCATTTCCGAAATGGCACTTCAGTGCAAGACCTAAGCATCATTGGACTGAAATTGGGAGTTTAAGCAAGGCAGAGCCCAGATGCTCTGAGATTCTAGCGGGCTAGCTGAACACACCATTCCTCCCTGAGCAGGTGAGGCTTGCAGCCACCCTCAACTGACGGGTGGATCATGGCCAACTGCGACCAAGTTCCAGACCACTCTGTGGGCAAATCCTGACCAGCCACCTAGGTCTGCCAGCATCGGGTTCATGGGTACACAGACGTGCTGGTCCTGCATTGACTATGCTTAGGGGCTCATGGGTCCTGCATTGACTACGCTTAGGGGCTCATGGGTCCTGCATTGACTACGCTTAGGGGCTCATGGGTACATGAGCAGTGTACCAACAGACGTGTTGGTCCTGCATTGACTACGTTTAGCTCTAAACCTGCTCAGATCAAGGCAGACCCGCGTTTTGCAGATATTTCTTTCTGTGTCCTCGTCGACTCCTTATGTTGAGCCCAAATCCTTTCTTTATGCCATAAATACTTTAGATGGTGAGGTTTCCTATTAATTCCTTCCAAAACCTAATAGGAGATGCTACAAAGGGTGGGTAGGTGACCAATTTTATTGATAGCGTGAGATTTTTCTTCTAGGTGTGTCCCCTCCACCTGCACCGAGAAGCCCCCTTGTCACTGCCGTAGTATCCACACCTGGGAGGTAGCATTCGAGGAGCTTTGGACTGATGACCAGTAATAGTCCCAGTTCCGTATAACTTTTAAAAAGTTTTGAAACTTCTTAAGTGTCACTTTCCTCACTGGTAAAAGAAAAGGGTCATTGTTGGAATTAGCACTGTCATGTGCTCACGTGTACCGGGCGCTTTACGTGTCTGATCTCATTCGAGTCCTACGATGACCCAACTGGACTGTGCTGGCTGCTTTCCGTTCTCCTCTTCAGATCCACTCTCTACTCTTTTGTGTCCTGCTCTGTGCCTCCACGAGGCTGAGCTCTAGGGACATCAGCAATAGGCAGCCTTGCCCTCCAGGTGGGCTCAGCCGAAGAGGGGAGGAGAGGAGATCGAGCTGAGCCCTGCCTCCCGGGGGTACCTTGTTGGCTGCGTCTCTCATCAGAGTTCATAACTACTACTAAGTCGCGTCACTGTTCTTCTGTTATCTTGCTCTCCCATCCTGGATGATGGGCCCCTACTCTTTCCACCCCTAGGGTACTAGACTATCCCCCACTCCGATACTTCCCTACACTCTGCCCACTCCTTTATAAGTAGTTCCTTTATTAAATTCTCCTTAAATTACCCAATTTGAGGGTGCCATCTGTTCCTGCCAGAACCTTGAATGATACAGAGGTAGTTACTAACATGATCCCCATTTTATAGGCAAGGAAACTGGAGCTTTGAGAGGCCACTCAACTAAGGCCAAGGGGTCACGCCCAATAAGAGGTAGAATAGGGATTCAAATCCAGGTGTGTCTGACCTCAGAGCCTCATGGCTGCTGACGGCACCTCAGCACTTCTGGAAGGGCCTTTATCGGGCCGACAGTGTCTGACAAAGGCACCCGTGACTCATCACTCACTGAGCATTGCTCTCGAAGCCTCCCCACCTTCCACTCTGCCTCCTAAGAGGGGGTCTGTGAGGCTACACCTGCCTTCTCATTCCACCATCATCTGGGCAAAAGACAGGGGTGTGTGTGTGTGTGTGTGTGTGTGTGTGTGTGTGTGTGTTTGTGTGGCAGATCTGGTCTGAGATGCAGACTGCACTGTGGTGCTGAAAAGTCACTTGAGGAGTGACCGAGCCTGGCTTCCTTGGCACGGTGTCCCCTTATCAGAGGGACAGGGTGAGAAGGGGGATGGTCCGTGGAATGCTGGAACTGCAGAGCTGCTCACCTCCTACTAGAGTCATTCCCGAGAGCATAGATTTACTTCCAGGAGGCCCAGGAATTCGACTCAAACCCTTTCCCGCACTTCTTGAGAGCCTTGAAAGAGCCTTCAAGCACGTAAGCGTGAAACTTACAAGCTTCCGTTTCCTTACCTGTAAAATGGGGATCGTATTAGTAACTACCTCTGTATCATTCAAGGCTCAAATTGGGTAATTTAAGGAGAATTTAGAAAATGCAGGTGCATGTGTTCAAGAAGATACCAGGCACTTGCCTGGTTTTGTGCGTTTTCATTGTTCTTCCCATTGATGCTTTGATGCCAACGGGTGCAACTGGGTTGGTTAATACATTAAGCTGTCGGTATTGTTGAAAGAGTGAATGAACGGGATAAGTGATCACACTTCGAGAGCACTAAGAGAGTAGAGGACCGTGCTTATAAAAGCAATTGAATCACTTCTCATCCCTCTTTCAGAGCACAGATTAAGGTCAGGGCCAAGAGAAGAAATTTGCTGGGAAATTGGTAATGCTGGGAATACTGCTGGGAAAAGAATAAAGGATAATAGCTATCTTTTTGAGAATGTGATACGTACCAGGCATTGTACTAAGCATTTTGGGTTTTTGTTTGTTTGTTTATAAATGCATTTATATCCTGTATAAATCAGAAAAAATGGCTTCTCCCTTCAAGAAGTCTGTAATATTTTTCCACTCTATGAGGATCTGGAAAAAAACTCTATGAGGTTGATAGAATGACCCCCATTTCACAGAAAAGGAAGTTGAGGATCAATGAGAAAATTTACATTTCCTCCAGATTTACATTTCTAATAAGTAGCAGCGTTGGGATTAGAAGGCAAATCTGGTCTCAGACCTTAGAACTTTGGCTAATTATTCAAAACTCGGGGTTGGATGCCTGGTGTTTGCGGTCTGTTAATCCGATCTTGTGGGCGTGGTCTCGATGCTGCACTAAAGTCCCACTGCACCTATAACCTCGCCACCCAAGGCATTTCTCTCCCCACATGATCCCTTCTCACCCCCTCCCGGCTCTTCTGAGGTTTCTTTCTTGCCAGTTTCCTCTTCTCCTCATTGTGAAATGGTTTTCTCTCTGTTGCTGCCTGTCCCGGCCCTTAGGCGAGAGGCCCTGAAATTGATTCGCTAGCGTTTGCCCTGACCTGTCTGTCGCATCTCACATCACACCCGGGGATGCTTTGCCTCTCAGCTTTATTAATCACGTCAATTTGACATCGTGTGTGTTTTATGGTCTTTACTTTCGCCCCTACTTTGCCCCCATTCAATTATGTTTACCTTTTAGAGCAACAGTGGAAGGGAAAAATCTATTCCTCCTGCCAGATGTTTAAAAAAGAAAAGAAAAGCGCTCCTTAGATGCACACGCATATTTCTGCCTCTAGTTTTCCTCTTTAACACACACAGATAAATAGGAGAGATGAGCAAAGCCCACCTCCTTGTTTCTAATAATGAGCAGTAGGCATGTTGTCTTGAGGTATGAGGATCCTTAAGGCAACACGTCTCACACTTTAATGAACATATAAGCCACCTGGGGCTCATGGAGTTACAGATTCTGGTTCTGTAAGTCTTGAGTGGAACCCCGGATTCTGCATGTCATGCCAGGGAGTAGCAGGGGGATGGATGCTTTACATAAGGCTCCAAAGTTTCCCCTTCCCTCTTTCTTCCACGCCTCCATTTTCGTCCCTGACGTTTCTCATTCTCCATCATTCAAGGAATGCCCTTGCCTCGGAAGCTCTTCTGGGCTTCCCGGTCATGCAACATCTCCCAAGAATGCTGTGCCCATCTCAGTGGCATCACCTTTTATGGCTGAGGGCCTTTTATGGTTTAGGTTGGAGTCTCCCTTCTAAGCCCTTCCCAGGATAAAAGTTCGTTGTCCCTGGCTGGGAGACAAAAGAAGTGCATTTTGCTGGAGCCAGTTTTCCCCCCAAACGCTAATGGTACCTTTATCTCTGGGTAATTAAAGCTCTGACAGAAGAATGCATAATTATGCATAAGCCGGACTAAAATGATCACCTTGGTCTTTCATCTTTTAGCTTACTTCATTTAGAGAGGTAACAGTCTCGGGCGTGCTTTAGAGAATAGCTATTTGGAGGTGTCTGAGTTGGGTGTGGAGTTATTTGGGGGGCCGGCCTCTCCCACAATGACTGTGGTGTGTGAAGGTCCGAGCTGTCTCTGTCTCCATGGCATAGTGGCTTTGGGTGGCTGAAGGGCCCTTGGGGAAGGCATAAAATTTGTCATGATTTACCAGACTGTTTGGAAGTTCAAGCTATGGCCTGTGGATCTGGTCCAATTCTGGATGAAAAAGGTGACAGGGTTCTGCTGTCTCTGGTACTTGAGTCACTGACCTCCCCTTGACCTCTCCCTGTTTGAGGACAGGCTCATCCTTCATTCTGGCTGCCCTTGACCGTAACTGTGCTAGCTAGTGTCACTGTCATCCTGTGACCCAGTGCTGACTCCTCCTGGGAAGATGCTCGTGGAAGCAGAAAGAGCGCTAGATAAGCTTCCAGGTCTCAAAACACCTACACCAAAAAAGATCCATAGAAAGATGGTAGAACTCATGGGTTCTAGATTCCTAATGAGCTCAAAACCCCTCTCTCCCTCGCATGAGCTCTGCAACAGATGACCACTTGTTAAACTTCTCTGAGTCTCAGATTTCTCAGGTATGAGATGGAGAATATTATTGTATCAATTTCATAGGATGGATTCGGTGAAATGAAGTGTGCTTTGGCTTAGCACGTGGTCAAGCTATTGCCTTGGGTATTCCTATACCTCTGTATGCTCCTTGGGTGCTGTAGACCAATAGGAATTGCTTGAGCCACCGCCTTTGAGGGTTCCTTCCTCCCTAACACATCCTCAAAATCTGCTGGCCCCTGTAAGGTCCCAAGGGACAGGTGCAATGGCCTGTTTCTTTAAATGTTTGGTATGGAGGTTATGACGAGCTCTCATCTGATCTCCAGAAAGGCAGGAACTCACGTGAGGGCCAATTAGCTGGGTCTAAACATACATGATGAAATGAAAGAAATCATCTGAAGGCATTCAGGAATAAGTAGACCTTCGATGGATAACTACTACCTCTGTGCTATTTTTCACAGATGTTAATTTATCTTTGCCGCAATCCCACACGGTAGATATTTCTACTTTCATTTGACACACGAAGCTACCAAGGCTTAGAGAGGTGGTTCCTCCCAGTTTATATCACTGTTAACCAATCCATATGGGCATCCCCTCTCCCAATAAAGACTTTGACACCATAGTCCTTTTAATCTGACGTTCTGGCTCCTTTTTCTTTCTTCAACTCACAGGCAAGTTTCTCCAATGTACCTCCCTTCCCCTGTAAGACATTCATCCTTCAATCCCCTAAAACTAGGCTTCCACTCCTAGCTGTCTATTGACATTGTGACTCAAAGGTCAGAAATAACCTACCTCTCCATTGTCACCTTCGACCATCTTTTCCCACTGGGGCTTCTCTTTCTTTTCTGGCACATTGCATCGTTGATGGAACCTTTTTCCTTAGTGTCTAAGACAGTATATCATACTTATTCACTGCTTCCCTCTTGACTCCCCACTTCTGTCTCTGCTACCTCTTTTTCCGTCCTTATACCTATGATTTTGGTCTGATTTCCATATCACGTTCCTTGAAAAACTCATCTACTGTCACAATTTCAGCTCTATCCTTTATGCTGACTGTTGTTCAGACTTTTCCTCTAACGAGCTATAGGCATGGCCACCCCAGCTGTATCTCTAGATGTCTTGTCATGATTTCCACAAGCCTAAAATAGAAGTCTCTGTCCCTCTTTGCTTGTCCTTTCACCTTTTGATTTCTCTGTTTTTGCCGAGGTACCACAGCCCCCCAAGAGAAATCTCAGTTATCTTTGATGACTCTGTAGTCTGACCCTCAATATCAACTTTGTATCCAAATCCTACAGCTTCAGTTCCTGACCCCTCGGCCCCATCCCTTTATGAGGCCCTGAACACCTCACAACTGGCTTATTGGAGCGATTTCCCAAATGCTTTAAATTCTTTCATTAGTTCTCCAAACTAGGACACTCTACACAACCCAGCCAAAGTATTTATTCTTCTGGAAATGCCACCTTTATTATATTTGTCTGCCTGGAAAGCCTACAAGACGAGTGACACAAGCCTTAACTTGACTCGAGAAGGTCTCCGTCATCTCAATGTCTTTCCAAACTGTTCTTCCTCTGATCACCTGCAGAAACGCTTGGCTCAAGTCAAATTAGACTATGTTCTAATTAGGATTAAGTTCAGGGTAACCCCAAATAACAGAGACTTAAACTACTCAGAGGCTTATTTCTCTCTCATTTCAAAGACCCAGTCTAGGCAGCCCAGGACAGGAATGTAGGTTCTGCTCCACCAAGTGCCTGGAGGCCCAGGCTGCTTCTATCCTGTTGCTCTCCCTTGTGTGACCTACAGTGCCAAGGTCACCCAGGATAACGATTAGCCATTTCAGATCCAACTATCAAACCCACAGTCCAGCCAGAAAGGAGGAAGGAGTGAAGGCTACAGTTTTTTCCTTTGAGGACATTTTCTGGAAATTGGATGGCTTCCACTGAAATCTCATTGGTCACAACTGAGTCACGTGACCATATGCAGGTGCAAAGGAGACTGGGAAATGTATGTTTATTGCTGGGGGGCCTTAACCCAGCTGAGACTCAGGGTTTTCTTACTAAAGCAAGAAGGTAGGAACAGCTAGTGATCCTTGCTACAGCCAACCTTTTCTGTTCCTCAAAGCCATGGATATTTTTGTCACCATGCCGGTGCAAAATGGTCTCTTTGCCTGACATACTCTCTGACTTATCTAAATCCTGCTTCTCAGAGAAATGAGGGAAATGAGCATTGACCTTGGATTTGCTCAATACCAGGTTCAGATCCCAGCCTTCCCACCCTCACTTGCCCTAAGACCTTGCACTTAATGCCTCTGAGCCTCAGTTTTCTCCTCTGTCAAATGGGAGAGCAAAACTAATGTGGGTTATTATTATGACGATCACACAGGGCAGTTTTTTTTTTTTTTGGCCACTTTTTATATTCTTTCATTGCAAAGCCACCAGTTAAATATGGCCCTTAACTTTAAAAGCAGCACTTTTTTTTTTTTAGTTTCTGGGCATAATCTTTTTTTTTTTTAACATCTTTATTGGAGTATAATTGCTCTACAATGGTGTGTTGGTTTCTGCCTTATAACAAAGTGAATCAGCTATACAAATACATATATCCCCATATCTCCTCCTTCTTGCGTCTACTCCCACCCTCCCTATCCCACCCCTTTAGGTGGTCACAAAGCACCGAGCTGATCTTCCTGTGCTATGTGGCTGCCTCCCACTAGCTACCTATTTTACATTTGGCAGTGTATATATGTCTATGCCACTCTCTCACTTCTTCCCAGCTTACCCTTCCCCCTCCCTGTGTCCTCAAGTCCATTCTCTACTTCTAAAAGCAGCACTTTTCAATGCCCATGTTAAGTTCTTGCGGTGAAAATGAAAATATTAAAGACCTCTTTTACGTTGGCTAAATCAAGAGGGTAGATCTCATGCTAAGTGTTCTTACCACAATAAAAAAGAAGTCTCCCCAAACTTAAAAAAGGAATTCACTGAGGAACAGGTGAGAATTAAAGCTCACACCTTTTACACTATCTATTAAAACATTCAATATTTCTCCTGTCCAGAAATTTCTTGAGGCCAGTAATTATATTTCGTAATCATTAATCTACCTCAGAAACAATCACATGGTACTGATGAGCTGTCAATCTGACTTAGTGCTATTGATGTTAGGGAAATGACGATGCTCACGGGGCAGTTTTGATAAAGCACACAGCAGAGTGTCTGCATAGCCTATGTACTTGAGAGACAAAAGTTACTTATCTCATCAGCAATCATGAGATTTATGATTTATCTCAAAAGACTCAACCCAAGTCCTTTTTCCCTCACAGATAATTTCCTCTGCATTTCAGGTTAGGACAACTGTTTCCTGTATTAAACTCTTCCAATAATACAGATTTTGTTTGAGACACTGATATGAAAATGAATGTAATGTCTTTATTTTTATTTTTTTAAAAATTTTGAACCCTCAGAAAAGTTGAAAGAATAGTGCTTTGACTTTTCATGAATTGTTACATTAAATGACGATTTCTTCATATACCTATGCCCAGTTTTTTCTCTATTCCAGACGAAATATCTCTTGAAGGCAACGACCGTGTGTTAAACAGGATGTTTCTTTTGTTTTTGATCCTTGCTTTTTTATCCTCTTAGTACCTCTAACGCTGCTTAATAAAAATGTGCGTTTCACTTCTCCCTGTCTCCTCCTGTCTTTGATGATCTCCAGGGATGTCAAAACAGCTGAAGGCAGCAAGAAAGGCCCAGGATAAATTTTTTAAGTCTTGTCAAAATTGTCTATGGTTGTTTTAAGATGTGGTCTCCAAGCAGATGTGTCCTTCTGTCACGTCTCCTTTGCACGTATCATAACTCCCTCGAGTATTCTTAAGGCAGACAAACAGTGGCTGAGTGAATGAGTGAGTGAATGTGTGGCTGTAGAGATCCAACTTATGATGACTGGGAGAGACTCAGATGGTCAGTGACAGAGTGCAGCCTTGGCCCTACATGAATCCAGGGCTCTAAACTACGTCCTGTAAGTAGTGGGTTCACCCAGAGGCAACAAATGGTCCTGAAGATGCTTTGTGCATGTCTCCCCATTTTTCTTAGGGAAGTCTAAATTAACTAATTTTGATGTCAATCTGCTCTCGTAAGAGAATTACATTACTAAGATATGACGTACTCTGAGGCTCTGTGGAAGCTTGATGGATTAGAATTCGTTGTCTTTCTTTCTTGGACACTGCAAGGGGTTAGGATGGCTTCTCAAAGGCAGTCAGAGAGAGCCAATCACCTTCAGCATCTTATCCCCTTGCCACGGTTGTCGTCCCGTCTATTTTTCAGAAGGTAGGAAGGACTGTCTCAGCGGCTGGAACAAAATCACTCCCCAGGCGCATACTTGTAAATATGAAATGATAACACTCTGTGTAGTGTACTGGGTGCATACATGACCTTCACTCTACATGAAACTTCCAAGGTAGGTGTTGCTATTCCATTTTAAAAATGAGCTAACCAAGAACCAAAGAGGGTTACACAAGGTCACACAGCTCCCGAGGGGCAGAGGCAAGATTTGAATCCAGGTTTCTTTAACCCCAAAGTTCTTTTTTAAATTCCACAATTGAAGCCCCTCCATGAAAATTTCATTACTAAAGAACATGTTCCAGAAAACATAAAAATCTGCAAATTCGCTATAGTCGGTTGGCAAACAGGAAGTGAATATGCAGTAATGTAATTTCTTCAATAATATCCTGGACATTTTCTTATCCTATTTTTCTCTCCTCCACTGCAACTTCCAGAAAATAAACTAGAGGTCAAGGAAAGTCATTTTGCTTGTTCTTTGTTCAAGCTCTGGAACGCGAGAATTAACGCAGTCATTTTTTATTTTTAAAAAGTTATTTCTACTTTACGAAATGACCTCTTCTCAAAAATCACTGCTGGGTTTGAGATGCTAGTGGCAATTAGGGTACCAGAGGCCAGCTTGCCTAAGAGAAAGCAAACTCTCACTGAGTCAGAGGCATTTACATTCTCTCTTCTCTCTCTTTCTGGCACATATATATATATAGATATTTTATAGCCAGTAATGTACATGTACACCTATGACACACACACACATAATAAACTGAACAGATAAAGTGCATTATTATGCCTCATCTAGATCACCAAATAACGTGCCGGCTGAACAAAGGCTCTTAGCAGAAAGATTGCAGCGTCTGTTCATTTTTGTCTCGCCCTCCATCTGCCCCCCCTTCCCCTGGTTCAGAGCACTCCATGTCAGGGCTACAAAGCGTCACATTCCTCCAAAGGTTTAATCTTTGCAACATTCCGGCATGCGAGTTATTAAGAGGAGATTGTGGAGGGCTGTGATGACGGCTCGATGGAGACTTTTCCTGGATAAAAGACCCTTGCCTGGGATTAGCTTTAACTTCATTTGCGGTAATCCTGCCACCCCCCTTGCCTGATTTTGCTTTTCTTGGGGCCCAGGTGACAGGGGAGGCGAGTGCGGGGAGAGGACTCTGCTGGGATTAGCAAGGACTTGATGGAGCCGACGTGACGGTGGACAGCATTATTGGAGGAAACTGGGGAGGGGTCCAAGAACTTTACTCCATGGAAGATGGAGTTTGAACAAGTCCCTGCCCAAACAGCCTGGGTTAGGGGGCCGATCGCTAAGGCTTTTCTTTAAAACGTAAAACGAGGCCAAGCTACTCAGTTGACGTTGAGGTTGACATTGACCACAGGTCCCAGTGCACCAGTGGGCAGTGCCCATGTCCTACACGGGCAGTTACTTGTTTGTCTCAGCCTTTCCATTTTTCTCCTCTGCTTGCTACCTCCAATTCTGTCCAAAAGAGACACGCATTTCCCTCACTTCTCACTTGCTGTTCACAACGATTTGATGATTTCCACTGATGTTCAAATAAGTAAAGAGAACGATGTCTATGCAGGTTTAGACTTTAACTCACTCAAATGTTGTTTGTCTTCCCTAATGTCCACGCTCATGGGGAAGATGGGAAGTCACTTCTGTTGAGGTTTTAGATGTTGATGGCAGAAGATTTCTCTTCCATGAAGAGTGTGTATCGGTAGCTCCTTAATTGTGTTGGCAGCAAACACTGAGGAGATATATACCTGGCACATGGTAAGCAGGCAACAGATGTGGCTCCTTGTGGCTGACGAGGAGGTTAAGAACGTGTCCCAGGAGATGCTGTGATCACAGAGACCTCCTTGCCACCAAGAGCAAGTGGGGCAGTGTTTTCGCGCCATGGCAGAACATCAGGTTTACCTGGGGGACTTAGTAAATACACAGCATCCCGAGCATCTGTTTGTTTTAGTTTAATTTAATTTCGTTTGCAGTAACTCTCGTGGTTCTGCCTGGTATGAGAAATACTCCAGGAGGAGTGACTAGTGTCCGGGAGTTAGAAGGCTGGCGATCCACCTGCGAGGGGTAAGAGCTCATCTACATCAGTAGCAAATAGAAAGGGAAAGGAAAGTGTAGATAAAAGAGATCTCAAAGAAGAAAGGACACATCTTCGTTACTTAGTGCCCATGGGAAGTGGAAAAGAGAAGGAAGAAGTTCTGTGTTTTCAAAAGCAAGTACCCAAGAGAAAGGAAAGAAGTGGTGGGGAATCATAGAAAATGATTTCATTGATGGATATAAGGATACTAGGAGGGGAAGAAGAAAAAAATATATGTGTAGACCAGATTTGAGATATAACAACTTGAGTTGTTATATTCATTAAAATCTTTCAGGATCCCCAATTTGAGAGTTTTCTCTTCCCCAAAGTAAAATTTGAGAGAGGAAACTATGAAATAGGCCTTTAATGATGCAGGGGATCAGGCTATTTCAATGAAAGCTTTGACAGGGTCCATACGGATGTTTGAAGCATGTTTCATTCCATTCAGAACAGTGTTTGGACTGCAAGTCTGAGGCTCCTGTAAAGAGTAGTTAAATCAAACCCCTGCACACCCTGAGCGCTATAAAATGACTCATGAGAAACTTGTTGTCAATTACCAGGTAAAATAATAGGGTGTTTTTTTTCTCTCTCTTTCTTTAAAATACCACTTCTCAGCCAAGCAGTCATAAGAGTGCCGTCAAGGGCCGGATGTGTTGTTTCCCAGCAGGGATGGACAGGTTGCTGGGAGTCACCCAATGGGTGGATTTATGGCTTAACTGGCATTCTGGGCAGGCAACACAAGGCAATCTCATGAGGAACTGCAGAAGAGTGCCTTTGCTTGTGGCTTGTCCCGTTTTCCTTCCTAATATGGTACTCACCTCTCAGCCCCACAGGGGTTGTCTGCACCCCAGAAGATTTCTGTTACGACCTTGATAGTCTTTCTGCGAGCGTGCTGGCATGCCTTCCCCAGGCTGCCCACTGCTGCTTCCTCATGGCCAAGCTGAATGGAAAGTTCCCATGGCCCTTGGGAAGCTGCCATATTGACCTCTGAGGGAAGCACTCCTCTTCTGCACCCTCAGGATGAGTGGGAAGAAAGCGAATGCCTTGGCAATCGGTTTGTTCGCAGCTCGATCCAGATGGCAAAAGGGAGCATCTCAATAAATCACCACATTATAACATTTATAAACACCCTTGAACCACTGGTCCTCAGCTAGCAAGAAGCATTAGCTAAGTTATGGTCTCGGCTATTTTATTAACTAGCCAGGTGGGCGTTAATTTACCCCTTGGGTCTTGACACTCTAAGATGAATGATGTCAACACTTACAAAGTATCTTCCGGCACTGAGTACTTTTACTCCTATTCTGCAAGTATGACGCTTACAGTGACACTGTGATGAACGTGATCATCTACGTCATACGCGATGGAAACACTGGGCTCAGAGAGATTTCCAGTGATTCACCCAGAGTCACACAGTGAGTGAAAGATTCAGGAAGTAAACCCAAGTCTCTGACTCCAAATTTTGTGCCCTTCTTGATCATCATACTGGAGAAACTGAACTCGACAATCAGCAGGTCCTTTCGGCTTTTAACCTCACCTTGCCTTGGGATTCAGTGCCGGCTGGGAGCCTGTCTCCTACACATGGCAGCTGTGGAATGTAGAATTCAAGTGGGCCATTGGAGGTCAGCTCAGCCTCTTATCCAGGAAATAAATGGAGTCCCCTCTTCTAATGCACTCCTGGATCTCTTGGTCTCTTTTAAAACCAGCCTCTTTTCTGGCACCTTTCCTCTATTCTCTCCTGCTACAGCTCAAGACAATTAAAAAAACTTTATTTTTTATCCATTGGAGTTTACACAGATCATCATCTCAGTAAATGCTATATCTATTTTTCATCAAGGACTAGAATGCACAGAATTTACCAGTCAGTATTGATTCTCCCACTTTTGATAAGACTTACTTTTCTCATGTGTGCCTTCTTTCTGAATCCCTCATCCCCTCCCTCCTTTTTAAGGCTTCAGATGTTTCCAGGTCAAACACTGACATGGCCACCACAAAATACTATTTGCTTGGCTACATGCAATCCCTTGGGGTCTCTACGTCCCCACTTTCTGACTCTCCCCTCTATCTCTCTGAGTTGTCTGTCAACTTTTAATCTTCCTTTTTGCCTCTGCCACTTACCCTCTTCCTGTCTTGGTGTCAGCTCTCAAGCCTACGTGCTGAGAAGAAAGGTGAAGAGTCTGAAATCTGATGCCTAGCTAACCTGTCTAATCCTGTTCCCTGGTACAGCAGGGGCTGAAATACCTGAGCAATAACCACAGGACATGAAAAGGGAAGAGGGGGAGATGGGCACCCTCTCTTTTTCATTCATTCACTCTGACAAATGCTTGTCAACACTTAACAAGGGTGCCTTAAGGTCAAGAGGACAAAGCAGTTCTAGATTATTATTTCCTTTAGTCTAGCTTAAGAAAAGCACTTGTTCTCCTTGGAAATGGAATGACCCAGATGGCATGAGTTAACCAGAACCTTATGTTGGGGAGGAGGGGAAGAAGTCAAATTTCAGTGACATGGATGACAACCCTGGACGTAGCTTCAATTAGATCATGCGACCGTCAAAAAGTTACCCTTGCTGTCCATTTTATCACTTTAAACCTACAGATACAAATGTCCTCACAATGAGCCTCATAGACTGTGACGTTAACAAGTTAGAGGTGTGAAAGGGCTTTGAAATAATACACACATCACACGAATGCATGGAATAGCGACTGGTCTAGCAAGCATCGCATTTGCTGGTGGAATTCTTCAGAGGGAAGTATCAAATTCCCGTGGGCTTTCCGTGTATTCTTTCATGACTGGTTGAAAAATTTCAACCAATTTTGATTCATTTTGCCTATTCTATGTAATCTATTCATATCTGTTTATAGATGTGAGAATGATCTGTCACCCACTGGTCACAGGCGTTATTTGAGTAATCTGGCAGGCTAAGGGAGCATCCCATTTTGTAAAAAACGCACATCCTCCCACATCTGTGGGCTCAGCTGAGAAGAGGCATTCTTCCTCCACTGAGAAGGCCAATTTTCCCATCAAGTTCTGTGAGCAGCTGACCTCCCCCGTTAAAACACTCAAGTCTTGCTTGCTGTCGTTTAGCAGCAACGTAATACGTATCACACAATAAAGGAAACTTCCGGGGTTCTTTCCATTATTAACTTTACTTATATTTCATCTCATCATGGGAAGGAGCTCAAGGCAAGCTTTGTTCATGAAAAGAAGACCCTGGAAAACCACCTCTGAATTACCAGTTTGCGGTGAGATAAACCGAGGAAAGATTAGGTCACCAGCACTATCTGATTGTCACTGTCACCATCCACCTGGAAGAGTAAATTTCATCCACTCATAATAGACTCTTATTATATAAGTAAATCTCTGGAATCAAATACATTTTAGTACAATAATTCCAGAATTATTGTTTTCAAAAGGAACAAAATCTAAGCTGTACTATTAGGAGGGCTGTGTTTTCCTCATCTAAGACCCAGAAGGGATGTATCTAAGAAGAAAATAATGACGTTGGTTGCGAGGAGGAGAGCCTGCTTCTCAGGCAACTTGTAAGCGTATCAGCTTCAGCTTTCTATTGAAGATGTAATGTGAACTTGAGTTCCTACCTTCTTCCCAACTCTTGGGACTCATTTCCTTCTGTTTCCAAACGCATGTCGACGAGATACATCCTCCATTAGCATCTAGTAGAACGCTAAATTTGCAAGATGTAAATAGGGAATGAGGGGGAGGGTGGATTTCTTTTTTTTTTAATTAATTTTTATTGAAGTATAGTTGTTTTACAATGTTGTGTTAGTTTCTGCTGTACAGCAAAGTGAGTCAATTATACGTATACATATATCCACTCTTTTTTATTGATAGATTTCCTTCCCATTTAGCTCACCACAGAGCACTGAATAGAGTTCCCTGTGCTACACAGTAGGTCCTCATTACTTATCTATTTTATATACAGTAGTGTGTATATGTCAATCCCAATCACCCAATTTGTCCCACTCCCTTTTCCCTCCTTGGTAACCATAAGTTTGTTCTCTACATCTGTGACTCTATTTCTGCTTTGCCAATAAGTTCACCTGTACCATTTTTCTAGATTCCACATATAAGTGATATTATATATTTGTCTTTCTCTGTCTGACTTACTTCACTCTGTGTGACAGTCTCTAGGTCCATCCATGTCTCTGCAAATGGCACTATTTCGTTCCTTCTTATGGCTGAGTAATACTCCATTGCATATATGTACTACATCTTCTTTATCCATTCCTCTGTCGAAGAGTGGATTTCTTGAGGAAAATGAGAAAATGGACAGGTCAGGAAAAGGGAGCACCCATGTGGGACCCCTGCCTTCCTGAGTTCTATGATACCTCTTCCTCTTGGGGTGGTACAAGGAAATAAGTAAGGTGGAGTTCCCAGTGTTGCTTTCTGAGATCTTCCTGACCCTTCTGTGAAAAGATGTAGATGTTGGTGTAGATGGTTTGGGGAAGACCAGAAGGGCAGAAGGAAGAAGTCGAGTTTTGGTGACATGGATGACAACCCTGGGCTTACCCTCAATTAGGTCCCAGGGAAAAGCAGGGATATCTGCTTCCCATCACCTTGTGGATTGCTCCAACGGATCTGGGGCTGAGAGAGCACCCCCGGGCTTCCTGTGGATCACCAGCCAAGTGATCTCAGCAAAGCAGCAGTTGTGGTGGAGCCTGAGGACTGGCGGTGATGGAGACAATTCCCTGGACATAGGAGACCCTAAAACGAATTCTTCCTCCTTTCATTGGTCAGCAAGGAAAACGGCTGTGTGCAAGAACCAAGGGCCTTATGCCATGCAGGCGCTTCATGGGTGCAATCCCGTGCTGTACCCTTCATGTTCAGTCCACGTGCCCCTTTTCCCATTGCATGGCTGATGTGTGATCAAGGGCTACACAGACATAAATGTGAGCCAAAGCAACTCTAAGCAGGTAGGGAAGCAATTGCAAAATAAAGCATATTTAGTTCATCTCAAAATTAAACACAAGTACCCCTTTACACACTCTGTTCAGGTGGGTAATGAAGAGTAGCTCTTAAGTCTCCAAGTATGAAAATGAGGTGTCTCTCCGTCTTTGGTTTCTACATGGTTCAGCCAAAATTTGCTAAGAAATCAGAGGCAACTGTGACCAACACCCTTCCCCTTTTCTACGAGTCTCTGAGCCTTGCTGGAGTCATTAGCTGGGCTTCCATGGCTTATCCAACGGTTGTTTTCTTCATCTTAGAGGATGCGGCAGGTTGAGCTGCTCGTTGCTAGCTTCCTGAAAGCACTCCCAGATTGGAGTGACTGTCCCTGCCAGGTGGTTGGAACAGGAAGAATTTCTAGGGAGGCGTTCACATTGGATCTAGTTCCCATCACTAATTAAAATCTGTAGGTAATGGGTTACTAATTTGTTGGTTCCTTTTACCACGTTATTGCTTTTTGAGGACTTGGGGGATAAGGTTACCTTATTATATAGCTCTTGGTTAATTGGGGTGTAGTGTCTGGCAATGGTCTTTGGAGGCATCTGCCTTTGGTTCTCTTTTTCTGATCCAGAACCCTGAATGGCAGAGTTCAGAAGGGCGTTTCATCCTGGGTCCCTAACCAGTGAAAATCTGAGTTCAACTGAACCGAGCTGCTCTTAAATTTAAGTGGAAGAGAGTCGCGGCTCACTGAGCAACATTTCTTTTCCCAGAGGGAAATTCATAATTCAGTACCATCGACCCTCTTGCCCGTCCGCTTTGCAGGAAGTGGGACCAGGTGGGAGAAATATGCTGACTTTTTTTTTTTTTTAAGAACATGCTAAGGTGGAAAGTCTGAGCACTGGGCTTGGCATCAGACGATTTGGGTTTGCATCTGGTCACTGCCGTGTGAATCTGGGAAAGTCATTTGAATTTTTCCGAAACTCGATTGCTTTATCTATAAAATCAGAGTCCTGATACTCCTGTTGCCTACTTCAGAGGGTTGCTGGAGGGAGGAAAGTTAAAATGAGTTATAGTTTGTTTATGGACAAGAGAATGGGCAAAGTGCAAAACACCGTGGGACGTGAGAATTGCCCAAGGGACGAGAAACGTTATAACTTAGAAACATAATCCAAATAAAAGATGCATCGCCCTACCCAGTCCCTGATAAATCCTCTCGTCTGAAGCAACCCTTTGAGGGCTTTTGTTGGAAAGGTGGAGAATTGAGTCACAAGAATAATAGATTCGTTCTTGATTTAACACATCTGCAGCTACCTGCCCTATAACGACAGCCTTGTTCATTTCACGGACAATCTCCTGGTGGCTCTTTGGGTGACTTTATAAGGACCTGGACATTTCTAGAGCATGGCAATCTCACTCTTTAATTCTTTGCTTTAGGGGTGTGAATGCCAGTGTCACGGCAGAAGTGGCTTCCAATGGGCAAGTCTTCCAGAAGCTCGTGGCCCCAGCAGTGTCTGCAGACAGATCTCGGCAGGCTGATGAGCAAGCAGGTCGGGCACCAGCAGCAGGGAAGAACCTCAGGCCAGTGGCCAAGTTTCAGCCAGGAGGGGACATCTCTTCTGGAGTTTATAACCCTGCAAAGGAGGCAGTCGGTAACCAAAAGCTGCACCACGCCCTTAATACCACCACATTAGCCATGAGCACCTTGGTGTTAATTCACAGCGATAAATCCCACAGTTATTTCCACTTGCTTACTGCTCTTTCAGGTAGCAGCACTGAGACACCTGGCAGGGAACCGAGAGGGGGTGGCTTATCGTCACAAAGTTTTGGAGGTCTTGCTGAGACCGGAGCTCCAGCTGTTCCCATGGGTCTCGCATCAAGGGGCAAAGGGATTCTCGGTTTGGCTGCCCGTGTTGTCGCACCAAGTGTAGGGTACACGGCAATGATTTCTCTGAAAAGTTCAAGTTGGAACCTGCTGGTTTTTGAACACTCCAGCGAGTGCTTATTTGATGCAAATAAGTTTTCAGTCGTCCGTGAGCTTCCCTGCTTTCTGAGAGGGCTTCCTGAATGATGGGGTAGCTCTCACCCAGCGTTCACATGTGGTCTTCACCATGGTCCACAACTTGGAAGGTCGGATGCAGGGAGTATTTTTCAACTTTCTGTGAAAACTCGGTCTTCCTTATAGAGACGTGTCCCTATTGGATGTCCAAATTGGACGTGATTTATAACAGTCTTTCTGCATTTTTTTTTTAATCAAAAAAACCAAAAAAAAAACCTGTATTGAGGACTTCTTCATGCCAGATACTGGAGGGACATAAATAGGAAAGGATCCTGGCCTTCAGGAACTCATGGTCAAGTAAAGTAGATAGATGGGTAACACGTTCAACCACAGTGTTAAATTATACACGCAACCATAGCAGAGGTTCAGAGTGCTACGGTCATCCTTGGGGAAACAGTCTTTTTGGGGGTGGGAGATGAAAATTAAGTTTTGAGAGCTGAATAGGAGTTTTCCAGGGAGAGAAGTCTTGTCATCCCAGGAAGAGAGAACTGCCAGGAAGAGAGAACCTCAAGGTAGAGGAGAGCAAAGCATGTTCTATAGAGTGAGAACAAGTCCGTGGTAATTGTTTACCCCAGTGGGACTTTTCTCATGAACTTGTCTGGTTTTTTGATTCTTGTTTCCTTGTAGAACATATACTAGGTTTGCTCTGTATACATTTTCTGCACAGGTGTGTTTATGCTAACATGCTATGCATGCTAAAAACATTCATGTATCACACTGTAACCACGCTGAGCTTCTTTTATGTATTGTTTCCTCCTTCTCATCTCCAAATACGGGGCTCAATCCCCATTCATCCCAGATCTATTGCTCTTAAAGGTAATGAGTTCAAATCCTTCTCTTTCAAAATTTACCCCAGCTCCCCCTTGTTCCCTGCTGTCTGGAAGCGGGGGTGCAGGAGGGAAGGAAAGGAGGCCCACTGCTTTTTCTCCAGCCCACAATTCATCCCTCCATTCATCCCTTGCGGGACAATTGTGTGGGTTGTCGGGTGCATGTCTCTCCCATTCTGTGGGTCTCCAATGACAATTGTGGCCTCCTGTCTCACCTCCACGCCCCATGGGCACTGTGAGTGTCATCGGTGAGGTCAACGTGACAAGCATGAGGAGTGTTCCTGGCACAAACCCTTGGGACTCCAAAGTTCCATGAGCTGTTTCTGATTCATTCATTCATTCATTCATTCACTCACCTCTTGGGAACCAAGCAAAGTGCTAGGCGCTGGGGTCGCCACACTGGACAAAGCAAATGGTATCTGTCACCGTGAACCTTACCCTCACAAGGTCCTGATTCAGAACACCGGTCAGGCTCAGATTTGGGGATCTGGGTTTCTTAGTACCCGGCCACCTTCCAAGAAGGGCACTACCTATAGGAAAACCACTTGTCCCTTTGGGGATGGGAGGTCAAGAAGCCACCATTGACCACAGCTTCCAGCAAGGGTCAAGGCAGCCTCTGAACTGGCACAAAGATGCTGAGGAGAAGATGCCCCAGGGCGAGGGAGGGGGTGGTTGAGTCTTCAGATTTGGGGCTTTAGAGTGAATATTTCATTCAGGCAAGAGATCTGGAAAAATGCAAGAAGCATCTGATTCCTCTGTGGAGAAAGTGCATTTCACGTGTCTAAACTCAGACCCCTTCGCCCACTGGCCTTGAAACTGCAGATGTTTAAGCCCCAATAGTAGATTTCGGAAAAGGGCATATGAAATGCCCAAGCTGCTCTCTAGCAGACCGGCTGACCCGGTCACAGGATGGGGCTCCCGAGTGCGGGTATCGGCCCCTAGCTCCTGCCCCTAAGCTTCTTAGGGCCTCTCTGCCAGTGGTTTCTGTCTGTTTCGCTCACGGCCACACCTCCAGAGGCCGGAGCAGAGCCTGTGGCATCCAGAGTGCTCAATAAGCGCTCAGGGGATGAGCGGTTGAATGCTCCTTTTGACTCAGACACAAACCACCCAGCTGCCAACACCTTGTGAAAAGGAAGGCGAGGCACTTGTTCTCCTTTGGCTTAATAACAGTCTGCAGGAACTGTTTCCTTTTATATCCCTGCTTAGCTCATTGTGAAGGCGCCATAAATATTAATTGATGGACGGGAAGCTCTGGGGTTTGGCTCCAGACAGATCCAAACCCCAGATTGGATTTTTTGAGGAAGTTTGTCAGGGCAGGGGAATGTGGGGCATTATGTGGTGAGTCTGGAGGCTCTCGAGACCCCCTTCTGCTTCTCCCAAACACAAAGCTTGGCAGAAGTGGGTGGGACAGAAGGGAAGCGGCTAATGACACTCGCGGGTGAAATAATTACACGTTCGGGTTCCCACTGGTGGCGGGTTTTAAAGGAGCTCTGAGTAACTTCATTTTCGAAAGGCTTTGTTTTCCTCACCCTTCGTTTGCCACCCTTTGCTCTTTCTCTGGTTCCAGGAGAGACCAGCTAATGTCAGGCTACCCCACTGAGCCCCTCGGGGGACTCGGCGGGCGTCTACGCACAACCGCACAGAGATTTGGAGACACTGTCTGCCTTACTCGTAGTTTAGCAACGGGACTCAGGTGCTTAGAACTCAGCCCTCACTCCTCTGCCTCTTCAAGTCCCCTTCATGGGAGAACCCCACGATCCGCTGAAACAGCGCTTCTCGTAGTCTTGTCCCCAGGCCAGGAGCTTCAGCAACACCGAAGAGGCTCTGCTAGAAATGCACATTCCTGGATCCCACCCCGGAATTCCCAGACACTCTAGGATGGGGCCCAGCAACCTGTGTTTTCACAAGCCCTCCAGGGAATTCTGATGCATGTTCATGTTTGGAAATCACTGCTCTAGCTGCTAGAGTCTAATACGGTGATTCCCAGGCACGAGTGTCTGTTTACAACATTCAGCGAAGCAGCTGCCACCCCAGACCTACTGAACGAGACTCCCCAGAATCTGCTGTGGTCCCAGCATCAGATTACTGTTTAGTTCTCTTCAGCTGCACAGGGGTCCTAAGGATGCTCGGTCGCGGCTGAGAGCCACCGCACCAGAGAAACGCCCCTTGTGTTGGACGTATGTTGGGCTGTTCCCATGACCAAAACTCTCCAAAGAAGGCAGTGCTGGGAACAGAGGTGTGGGCCTTGCACATCCTGCCCTAGGACATAACCAGCTCGTGCACATGGTCCACACTTCGCCCCAGCTGTTGGCTACAGCCAGTGACGCTGCCTCTGAGCCTCTGAATGCTCAGAGGCTGTGACTCAGGAACCTGTGTGGGAGGGCATCACACCACGGTTTCATGAGGGACTGAAAAGGCTGTTGTGACATTTCAATTCGGGGAGAGAAGCCCATTTGGGGTGTAGTTTGCCAACCCTCCTCTAGGCCCTAGATCTGGACCCTGACTGCACGGTAGAATCACTCTCAGAGGTTTTTTTGTTTCATTATTTTGTTTTGTTTTGTTTTTTCACCATTGAGTTGTTTTCTTTCTTTAACATCTTTACTGGAGTATAATTGCTTTACAATGGTGTGTTAGTTTCTGCTGTATAACAGAGTGAATCAGCCATATGCATACACATGTCCCCATATCTCCTCCCTCTTGCATCTCCCTCCCACCCTCCCTACCCCACCCCTCTAGGTCATCACAAAGCACGGAGCTGATCTCCCTGTGCTATGCGGCTGCTTCCCGCTAGCTATCTGTTTTACACTTGGTAGTGTATATATGTCCATGTTTCATTTTTTTAAACTGATGCCTGGATGCTACCCGCCTCCAGACTTGGATTCAGTCATTCTGAGGTGGAGTGCAAGCTTTTCTTTTCTTATTTTAACTCTCCCAGGGTTTCAATGTGCTGCTCGGATTGAGAACCACTACTCTGGATATTCACTGAATAAGTAAAGGACTCACCCACTCAGAACTTTAAAACATCAGTCAGATCATATCAGTCCTTCAGACAGCATTCCCCACTCCCACGCCAGTGGAGCCTTGAGATGAACACAGCCTCTGGGAGATGCAGAGGCAGAGGTACCGGCTGAGCCTAGCTTGGATTCCTGACCCACAGAGACCGGGAGACAATAAAGGTTTGTTGTTTTAAAGCGCCAAATTTTAGGATTGTTTGTTACACAGCAGTAGATAGCTGATACATTTTCTGTGCTGCTTAAGCTGGTTCAGAGATTTTTTCCCGAATATCTCATCTTAAATACGGGTATGTGTTCTGGGTCTCCAGTATAGAGAACATTGGAATGGATGACTCGTCAGGGATATTTTTACCCCTCTCCCTCCCACCCCCATCCCCACTGCAGAGAGTTTTAACCCAGATCCCAGACAGGGAAATTGAGTTTTCAGCTGCTGCTCATCCAGAATTGTGAAACCTTGTGCCTCCCAGGACTGGTGTTTGCAAGTAGAGCTCCTCAGCCCCATGGTTTGACCATTCCCGTGTCAAAAGCACGGCTTCCCTTCCATCCAGGCCCTTTGGCAAGGGGGATGTTATCAAATTCCACACTGAAGCAGAGACTTATTGCATCTGGGGAAGGATTCATTCTGCTGGGCCTTCAGCAGCGGGGTCCCCTTGGAAGGCGGTCCATCTGTGTTAATAAATGTCTCACCTCCCAGACAGCTTCAATAAGGTTAACTGCCAAGGGGAGGTCATGCTTGTCCGTTTAGTTTTGCAGAGACATGGAGGTCCCGTCTGATGAGGCTCTGGAATTCAGCTGTTGTCCTGAAGGAAAGACAGACTGGCAGCGTCTTCCCAAAGACCTGCCCCCTCCCTCCCAGACACACTCTTGTTTTGCTTCCCCTCTTGGAGGCTAGAGACTGCTGGAGTCATATAGCTCAGTGTGTGTTTTTGTGTGTGTGTAATATATTTGTGTAGGGCTTTTCTATTTTAAAAAATGCTTCCTTAGCAGCCATCTCTTTTGTTTTCCCAATAGGTCCACTGTACAGGGATTACTTCCCCCATTTTACAGGTGGGTATGACTGAGTCTCGGTGTTACAGGGTTCCCTCCTCACTCCTTAGGATTACAGTGGCTAGTCCTCTGACATGCTGTGCTCTCCTGTTGGACATAGCATCTCTTTGCATCATCTTCAAAGAAAATGTTAGTGGTCAAGGGCTCCCTAGGGTTTCTCAGAGCTTCAGAATTTCACGAAAGGAAGAAAATGGCAGAACGCCCCAAGCTTGGGCAATCCCAATGTCCCATGAGAGGGAAAAGGAAAGAAAAACAGAACCCGTCAAGGCAGAATCCTGACAACCAGAGGGACTGTAAGAATCGTTTCAATCAGGACCTTCGGGCTTCCCTGGTGGCACAGTGGTTAAGAATCCGCCTGCCAATGCAGGGGACACGGGTTCGAGCCCTGGTCCGGGAAGATCCCACATGCCACGGAGCAACTAAGCCTGTGCGCCACAACTACTGAAGCCCGCGAGCCTAGAGCCCATGAGCCACAACTACTGAGCCCACATGCCACAACTACTGAAGCCCGCGCGCCTAGAACCTGTGCTCTGCAACAAGAGAAGCCACCGCAGTGAGAAGCCCGCGCACCGCAACCAAGAGTGGTCCCCGCTCGCCACAACTAGAGAAAGCCCGCACGCAGCCACGAAGACCCAACACAGCCAAAAATAAATAAATATATTTTTAAAAACCCCAAAAAAACCCAGGACCTTCATTTGACAGATGAAAAAACCAAGGTGTGCAAGGGAAGGTGAGTGACCAGAGTCAGGCAGGCCAAGACTGGACCGTGGCCCTGACTCACAGCCAGGGCTTTTAGCCACGTCTTTCTGAATGCTGACACTGGGGTCTGATGGCCCTGAAGGACCTACATGAGCACCTGTGTGTCTCTGTGCTGGTGGTGGTCCCCTTCCTGCTTTTCCCTCCTCCCTGTGTGTAGGTTTCCCCCTTTAACTCAGACATACCAGATTTTCTGGGTTTGCCTCATGGTCAGTCTCACTCTTGCTGTGGACCCTGGCTGTGCCCATCTTGCCTTCCCAGCCCGGCCGTCCCTCTCCACTCCAGCCTCTGGGTCCCCAGATGCTTCACCTGCCACACTAGGTCTCTCTTCTTCTACCCTGGCTCCTCCTTCCCTCTTTTCACTTTGTCAGGCCGTGAGTAATGATCTCTCTCCTTCAAAGGGGAAGCAAGATTGATGGCGGAGGAAAAAGGCCAGTGAAGGTTTTCCGCTGCTTCTCCAGCTCCAGCAGCAAATGTGCCTGTTCCTTGTGGATTTATGACGTGGTCATGTCTCCCTCTTCCAGATAAAGCCTGACAGAGACTCGCCCGCCCACAGTCTCGTTTCCTCTTGCAGCCGAGCCCAGAGACAGAGTCTCCGAGGGGGGCATGTAAGACCACCAATGGGGAGCAGAAGAGGAATCTAGACAATCACTCAGAGATGCTCTGGTCTTTCAGCCCAGCCTCATTAAGTGAGATGAAGGAAAGGTCCCCTATTTTTCTTTTTTTTTTTTGGTTACAGGTCAAATCCTGCTCCAAGAAAATGGCATATTTCTGAATCATGAGACTATCTGTTCCCTCTCTGGATTTTTTCCCTATGCGTTTACTTCTACCTGAAGACCATATTGCCAGATAAAATACGGGACGGCCAGGTACGTTTGAATTCCAGACCAGCAGCAAGTAATGTTTTAGTATAAGCCTGTCCTGAACGCTACACAGGACATGCACTAAAAATGTGCTCCTTGTCAGCTTCGTTGCTCAGCCTGGTAGCCCCACCTGTATCTCGTTGGTCTGGGTCCTAAGGATGAGCTTCAAAACACATTGGGGGAATAAACTCCCTGAGGCCAGGAACGGGGCATCTTTCCTGTGCTTCCTCCCTCTCTGTGTCCACGGGGGCCCCGCCCCTCCTGCCTGTTGCGGAAGGCCCATGGAAGGCCAGCACAGTCGAAGCTGATGGCGGTGACCAGAGGAGGCACAAGACAGAAGATGCGCAGGGCAGTGGTTCCGAACTGGGCACAAATGTGCATCCGGGGGACATCTAACAATGTCTGGAGGTATTTTCTGGTAGTCACAGTTGGTTGGGGGATGCTATTGGCACCTTGTGGGTAAGAACCAAGGATGCTGCAGACCACGTTGCAAACTTACAGACATGCACACGCAAGCACGCGAGCAGCACGCAGGAATTATCCATCCCCAAATGTAAAGACGGCTGCCGTGGAGAAACCCAAGAATAAAGGAAGAAACAAATTAGTTTTAATGTACAGGCTTGAGGCTTAAATACAAACCCTCAGCTTAAAAGTACCCTCAGGCCCCCAGCATCACCATCAAGGGTCGGATGGGCAGCCTGGGACCTATAATCCCTCCCCACTCCTCCACTCAGAGCCTGCAGGCCGCGCAGCCTCTGATTTCCCCTTCCAGGCTGCCCCGAGGTTAATTCTAACCATCTTTCTTGCACAGAACAACGTTGGGGGATGGGCCCTCTTCTCCAACTCTCTGCCGTTCCTGGCCACCGTCCTTGCTTGATGGGAGCCGTACACACCTCTCCAATATGCAGGTGTTCCTTCTGCCCAGGTGGAGGCTGAAAGAGAGATGTCCCCTTGCTTGCTGCCTAGTGGGAAATTTGAAAGCCCCGAAGTGGCAGCAACTATAGGGCTGCCTTCTCCTGGAACCCACCTCTCTCCCCGCCTCCCCGAGCAGAATCCCCAGGCAGGAGGCTGTCAGAATCTTTATTCCTAGGTTCTTACAACAGGGGAAATGGGTGGAAAGTCAGCCCAGCAAAGGAGTAACTCTTATTTTTCAGCAAACCAAGTCAATTCTCAGTAACGCCTCGTGCAGAGAGGTTTTCAAAGGGCTGCGCTCCTGCACGCCTGTCCGTCCTTTTCTTACGGACTCCTCAGCACTCACACTCAGCGGCGTGCCAGCCTGCCAAGGATGGGGACACCGCAGATGCCCCCATCAGCTTCTCTAAGGGCCCCCCATGTGGTGTGGGTAAGCCGAATCCCAGTGCTCTGTTTGAAGTGGGGGAAAAAAACACCCCCCAAACAGACAGACAAACAAAAAATAAAAACAAAACAAAGATAAGCGACCATAAAAGCAGGGGACTTGGCTTCTTCAGTAAAAGCATAGGACAGATCATTTTGAACTGGGGTTTTGAGCTAAAAGAGTTCAAAAATATTTTATGAATGAGATTTTTGTTTCCCACAGTCTCTTACTTTTCCACCTATCACCGGAGAAGCTGAAGACTTTATTTTCCGTGACGTGTGACTTTCCTCTCCACCGAGCGACAGAGCTAGTGGCTGCCTATTGGTCTCAGCAGTGAAACTCTCCTGGCAGCACCCCCCCGCTCTCCTGAGCCTTTTTCTGTCTGCCCCTCACTTTGGCTCCCCCTTCCCTACTCTGCCCTGGCCAAAAGATTTATAGAGCAGAGTGGCTTGAGAACAAATGAGCAGACATTAGGCTGATGTGTTCTGTATACTAACGACAAGATACTCCTTCTGTACCTAGGGGCAAAGCCAGGTCAGGCCAGTTTAACCATAAACTTTATTTATGGGCTTATAACTTTGCAGCTGCAGTAGCTCTGCCCAATCCTGGGACTGTGATCTGTCTCTCTCTATGGATTCATACATATTTCTTTAAACAAATTTAGCGGGGTGCGGATAGAGTGCTCGTAGCTCCTTCTTTATGATCTCCTGAGCAGTTCCAGCAAGAAATTGAAGCTGAAGGGGAACATGAGTCAGAGAAGGACAAAGCAGCAGTAGCAGTAGTGGTGGTAGTAACACCACCGCCAGTGGCAACAGCAGTGATGATAATAATAATACTTCCTCTCCTGGAGCTCCTGGAGCAGGAATCTATCTGTTACTTCTGAGTGTTTCACAAGTTGATGTTTAGAGCTACGAATCTTGAATCAGAGAAGGAAATGCCTGTTCTGAAATGGCTCAAGACTCTTCTCCTCTGCACAGAACCTTCTCAGTTTGACCGTCTTTAATGCGTCTGCAGGCTGGTCCTCTCCAGTCTCGATGGTGTGATGCTCTGACCTCCGTGACTGCCCACCTTCCGTCCTTCGATCCTCTCCACTCCCCTCCTGCATTCTGAATCTGTGTTACAACCGTGTTGGTCCGTGTTGTTAGTGCAGCATGGAAAAGTGGCCAGGGGTCCTGGATTCAATGATGCCCACCGAAATGCATTGATCTGGCTTGGTCTCAAAGTCACTGACTTAGCTCAAAGATAGAGATGGTGTAGAACAAGATTCAAGAGCCCCTGTCCACAGTGAGCCTAGTGGATGAAGCATGCATTTCAGAGCCTATGCTGGCCCCGTTCTGGTTCCTGGGCTGTTATTTGTCAAACATGTCAATCCTCTCAATTACAAGAGGAACACTTGGCTTGGATGTCAGCCTTAGTATCCTGGGGGGTTGGGTCATAATCCCTGCCCGTCCACAGAATGGTGAATCCATTTAACCTTTCTGCACTGCAGCCTGCCCTTCAGGAAGGATCTGAGACATTGGCGGGGGGGGGGGGGGGGGCGTAGCTGCTGATGAAGGAAGGTAGCGCAGGAATTGCCATTTATCCTTCCCAGGAGCCTGCCCCCACTTCCAGCTCGCTCTCTCTTGTTTACCCCCTGGGAGGGGTAGGTCTCTCTTTGGCTGGAAGACACTAGAAGGTCACAGGGTGTGGGAAGACAGTGGCAGAGCTGAGAATGGGTGACTGGTTTGTGGGTGGAGTGAGGGAGTGGGCTGGGGCCATAGAGCCTTATAGCGTTCAAGCAGATTCACTTGCCTTGTGCTAAGAGGTCTGTGGAAGATTCTGTGGCCGCTGCACTGGGAAGGTTTCTGCTGAGCCTACCTGCTTTCCACGCTGAAGGAGACATACCAGCTAGGCTGGGGCAGCTGGAACCTGCAAATGCTGCACAACTGCCAGGAGGACGGTATCGGTGCTGGTCCTGGGAACTGGTGGCATCTCATTTCACTGGACATGGGACAAGGGGATTACCAAGCACCTCTGGGAGAGCCATCTGGTGTCGAAGTTCCAGGAGAAGAAAAGCAGACTCTCATCCTTACATTCTCAGTGCCTTGGGGGACATGTGGATTTCACATGGAATGAGAGAAAAGATTAGAGCATGAGACCTTTGGGGACATGAGAGCAGTGAAGGGAATGGTAAGCTAGTGGACAGACCTTGACTTACTAGCTGCATGACCTTGGGCAAATTACCTCACCTATCTGAGCCTCAGTACACAAAACTTTGAAATGGGTACAATAATAGCTCCTGCCCCAGCTACCTTGCAAGGTAGGTAATGCGTTTGTGAGGTCTATGTGAATGGTAATGTGCTATAAAATGTTAGTTTTTTTCTTTAAGATGACCACTTGGACAGTGGAAATCGGTTACTGATGAGGATTTGCTCTATACATGAATGCATAAACAATTGAAGAGTTTGAAGGCGCCACAGCTTTTTTGTCACCACTGTGGCCTCTCCCACTGTGGAGCACAGGCTCCGGACGTGCAGGCCCAGCGGCCACGGCTCACGGGCCCAGCCGCTCCGTGGCATGTGGGATCCTCCCGGACCGGGGCGTGAACCCGTGTCCCCTGCATCGGCAGGCAGACTCTCAACCACTGCGCCACCAGGGAAGCCCCTCCACAGTTTTTTAATCACACCGAGTCCATGCCTGTATATATAAATCTGTAGCAATTATCATTTGTGTGACTGTGCTTTTTAATGGATTCACTGGCCCCCCGTGGGGACACGGGGAGGTACATGATCTCCAGGAAAGCATGAGGCTCCTGTGGGCAGAAAATAGGTCTCGCCCTTTGCTGATGTCCATCAGTGCCCACTGTGAAAGGCTACTGGACATCACGGCCCCTGGCTGACCAACCAACTGATTAACAAACTAGGAGCAGGGATGGTCTTTCACAGACATGGAACTATGTTTGCTCATTTCTTCGCATCTGTGACGTGCCTATGAAATCCCCAGAGTTGGCATCTGTAAATGCCACCCGAATAAGAGCAGGGAGCTATGCAGCATCTCGTGCTATTTGCTAGCGCTTACACTGAGCGTGGGTGAAAAGCGTGACGTGGTTCAAGATTCCTTTACACCACGGTTAGTTTTCGCTCCATTACTTCAAAATGAAGGCATTGCAAGGGAGTCGCTTTGCTCTCTGAGTCTTAGTTTGCTAAGAAATTGGAATACTAAGGGATACCTTGCAACTGTTATGTGGATTGGAAATAATATATGTAAAGACCCCAGGTCAGTACCTGGAACAAAATGACGCTTAATACACATTCTCTTCCGTATTGCCTTGGTACCAATACAGACTCAACGCAAGACTACATTTGCTAAGTGTAGAAAGCAGTGTTCATGTTATCTGTTAGCTTTCTTGGCAGACAAAGGGCCATCTTTTCTATGTACCTGTCATTGGCTACAGCCTCATGGGTCTGTTGCATCTGTCCCCAGTTTCATAGCTCCTAAGCATGTTACTTCTGCCCTTCAGCTGACCCCAGAGGAACCACTGCAGGAGTCTTCTGTCACACATCATTTATTCCTTCTTCATCCATCAGTCAAGCATCTGCTAAGAACCGTCTGTGTTCCAGGTGCTGTGATGGGCATTCTGAGATACCTCTAGGTCAGTTGCACTGAGCTCAGAACATAAACAAACCTGGTAATAATCTACATCCCAACTCAACCCACGAGATCTTGATAATAGAGAAGGTTCCTATTGATGTCCTGTCCACTGTCCGAAAAGAATTTTTAACTCATTGCTGAAGCTAAGGTGCTCTCATTCCTTTTTTGATGATGCCTTCTTTCCCAAAGCCAGCAAAAAGAAAGAGATCATAGAAAACAGAAATGAAGAAAAGGTGTTCTACGATTTAAACTCTAGATCAGGGGTCAGAAAACTTTTTCTGGAAAGGGCTAGATAATAAGTATTTTAGGCTTTATGGGTTGTATGGTTTTTGATGCAACTGCTGAACTCTGACAAGATAACATGAAAGTAACGGCAGATAATACATAAATGAGTGAGCATGGCTATGAACCAATGAAATTTTATTTATAAAAACAAGCAGGAAAACTGAAAAATGCTGCTGAAAAAAATTAAATAAATGGAAACATATATTATGTTCGTGGGTTGGAAGATTCAATACTGTTAAGATGTCAATACTTCCTAATTTGACCTGTAGATTCACCCGAATTCGAGTCAAAATCTCAGCACGCTGTTTTGTCCACATTGATCAACTGATTCCGAGGTGTATATGAAGAGGCAAAGGACCTCAATTAGACAACACAATATTGAAGAGGGACACAGTTGGAAGACTCGTACCACCAGATTTTAAGACTTGCTCAAAGGCTGCAATCATCAAGACAGTGTGCTGTTGGTGGAAGAATGGACATATAGATCAATGGAACAGAATAGAGAGCCCAGGAAAACACTCACACAAATATAGTCAGCTGACCTTTGACAACAGAACAAAGGCAATTCAGTGGAAAACGGATAGTCTTTTCAACAAACGATGTTGGCACAATTAGACATCCATGTGCAAACAAAAGAAGAAGACTCTAGACTCAGATCTTATACCTCGCACAAAAGTTAGCTCTTGAAGGAAATATAGGAGAAAACCTGCATGACCTTGGGTTTGGTGAAAAATTCTTAAATACAACACCAATATCACAATCCAGAAAAGAAAAAAAAATTAAGTCAGACTTTATTAAAATTGAAAACTTCTGCTATTAAGATCCTATTAAAAGAAGAAAAAGACAAGCCACTGATTGGAAAAAAACATTTGCAAAACGCATGTCTGATAAAGGACTTGAATCAAAAGATATATGAAGAAGAATTCTCAAAACTGAACAATTAAAAAAACCTAATTAAAAATGAGTAAAAGATAAGAACAGAACCTCACCAGAGAAGGTACATAGATGGCAAATAAGCACAAGAAAAAATACTCAATACCATTTGTCATTAGGGAATTGCAAATTCAAACCATGAAATTCCACTACATATCTATTAAAAATGACCGAAATCCAAAAACTGACAATACCAAACTGGCAAGGATACAAAGCAAATGGGTGTCTCTTTCATTGCTGGTGGACATGCAAAATGGTACAACCACTTTGGAAGGCAGTTTGACAGACAGTTTCTTCTGAAACTAAGCATCTCATCCTACGCTTCAGCAAATCACATTCATAGGTATTTACCCAACTGGTTTGAAAAATTCTGTCCACAGAAAAGTAAGCCTGTGAATAGTAGTTTTATTTATAATTGCCCGAACGGGAACAACCAAGATGTTCTTCAGTAAATAAACTGTGGTACATCCATGCAATGGAATATCATTTAGGAGTAAAAGGAAAGGAGCCTTTAAGCCATCAAAAGACCCAGGTAGATCTTAATGGCATATGGTCAAGTAAAGAAAGCTAGTGTGAGAAAGCTATACAGTGTAAGAGTCTAATTCTGTGACATTCTGGAAAAGGCAAATCTATACAGATGATAAACAGATGAGGGGTTGCCAGGAGTTTGAAGGGGAAGGAGAGTTGAATAGAAACACAGTTTTTCAGGGTGATGAAATTGTTCCATATTATACTATGATGATAAGTACAAGACATTAAGCAGTTAACAGAACCCATAGAACTTTACAGCACAAAGAGTAAACTTTAATGTACGCAGATTTAAAAAAATCATTTTAGAGTTTGGGGGATCCTAGGATGAATGAGGAATGTGACCACAGAACTTCAGTGGCGCTAGAGAGCAAAGTACTGACCTAAGTACGTTTGGAAATGAGTGGAGTTGGTAAGACTAAAGGCATACGAGTTAACAGTTCTGAAACTTTTATGTACGTACATTGGGACTGGACAATTAAGAAAATAGATGGAGGAGCTTCCCTGGTGGCGCAGTGGTTGAGAGTCCGCCTGCCGATGCAGGGGATGCGGGTTCGTGCCCCGGTCCGGGAAGATCCCACATGCCGCGGAGCGGCTGGGTCCATGAGCCATGGCCGCTTAGCCCGCGCGTCCGGAGCCTGTGCTCCGCAACGGGAGAGGCCACAGCAGCGAGAGCCCCGCGTACCACAAAAAAAAAAAAAAAAAAAAAGATGGAGGTTGGTGGGAGGAGGGTTTTCATTGCTGGAGTGGGAGATTACACATGAACAAGAAGAGGAGGTTAGAATGATCCATGTGACAACGGGATAAAGTTGGAGACGTCAGTACGAACTCATGTTTAGGTCAACATACATACAGATGATTGCATACAGAAATATTTATAGATACGTGTGTACACACAGGTTAGTATATACACTCATATCTCTTTGCTCTGTCAGCTGAGAGAACCTAGAAGCCATGAGACCCCTGAAGCAATGAGCACACCTAATACCCAGATCTTCGTTCTTAATAACAAGATTTTCTCCAGGAAAGAGAGTCAGGGCTCCTTGGAGAAATGGCTAATGCTGGTGGGGCAGGAAATATACAAGATGAGCCTGGAGTATCTTGTAGTACCAGAAAATAAGAAGATGCTCAGAAAACAAAACGGCACCAGAAAAAGGGCCACACAATGAAGGGATATGTTAAAGGGATACAGGAACCCACTGAAAGAGCCCCTGATGGTCAAAGATGGTTGAGCCCGAAAATAGAGCAATATTATATATAACCCAAAGTATAAAATAAATAACCGTGAGTTCATAACGACATAAATTAGTGATTGAATAACTAAAGAGAGGTGAACCGACAGATCTTCTGTGCGGGAGAACTCTAAATATTCTCCACCCTTAAATGTGCGCTACTCACAGTAGTTTTCTTTCAAAGAGTACAGTATGGAAAGGGAGGAGAAAAAAAGAATAACTGTGCATTGGAGAAACCCGGCAAACCCTACGTCAGCCAGGTGACCCAGATTAACATCCACAGTGATAAATCTTGTTGATAGTATGTACCAGCAATATGATGTGATGGGAACAGCACATGACAGCTGTGGTCTTCCTTCCCCAAACACGTTATCCCAGTCTAATCATGAAAAAAAAAAAACACACGAATCCAACTAAGAGACATTCAGCACAATGCACGATTGGTGTTCTTCAAAATGTCCTAGATCATCAAAAATGGGGGAAGTAAGTCTGAGAAATTATCATAGCCAAGAGGAGTCTAAGGAGACATGAAGTGACTAAATGTAATGTGAGGTCCTGGGTGGGACCCTGGAACAGAAAAAGGACATGAGGGGAAAACTGAGGAAGTACGAAGTCTGGCCTGCCGTTAATGATGATTTATCAATATTTGCTCATTAGTTGTGACAAATGTACCACACTAACAAAAGATGTTAATCATACGGGAAACCAGGTGTAGGGTATATGGGGCATTTCTGAGACTATTTCTATAGTCTCAATAATTTTGAAGATCTAAAACTGTTCTAAAATAGTTTATTAAAAAAAAAATACCGGAAGCAGGCTGGATTTGGTCCACCTGTTATAGTGTGCTAACTCCTGGTGTAGATGTTTTCAAACCTGATTACTCATTAGAAACACATGAGGAAATTTTTAAGAACTTTATTGTTGAAAAGAGGTGATTTACATGCTTCAAAAGTCAAGACACTATAAAAAGTCTCTATTCCATCCACGTCCCCAAACATTCTGTCACCCCCCCGTCCCCAGAGTCACCACTTTTATTATTTTTTCGTACATTCCTCCAGTGTTTCTTTATGCAAATACAAGCAATGTAAAAGTATATTCTTGATTTTCTTCCCATCTTACGCAAACAATAGTACCCTATAAACAGTCTTCTGGCTGTTGTTTTTTTTTCTTTTCTGTATATCCGAGAGGTCTTTCCATATCAGTGCAGAGAGACCTTTCTCATTCTTTTTGAACAGATGTGTAGTATTCTAGGCTGAGGTTGGACCAGAATTTATTTAATGATTCTCATAGATAAACATTTGGGTTGCCTCCAATCTTTGTTATTACAAATTATGCTGTAATGAGTAATTCTATATATATGGAATTATAAGCTTGTGGAGGTATCTTTGATCCTGTACCCCACTTTAAGCCAATTAAATCAGAAATTCTGGGAGTGAGTTCCAGACATCTTCATTTTTAAAAAGCCCTCCAGGTAATCCTAACATCAGCCAAGAGCAAGCAGCACTGCTGCAGATCAAAGACATCCTGGAAAGAAAGAGGACGGTGGGGATGCTCCTGGTGGATTTTCCAAGCAGGACGACAGTTCGCAAGCCTGGCTCCATTATCAGAATCGCTGAAGAGCTATTTAATAAGGAGTGAGCCACTTTTGATGGGCACCTTATAGTTTTATAGTTCTTAATCTAAACTTAACATTTTATATTTCTTCCTTTGGAAAAAACTACAAGCCACCATATGCACATACTACACAGTGAGTTAGGTCAGCTCTCCCATAGACTTCGAGGTGTACTACAAGAATCCCAGCCTTTATCATCTTCCTCCTGAGTTATGTTGAAGTGGTTTTTTGGGGTGTGTGTGGGGGGGCGGGGTACTGAGTTGGCCCAAAAGTTCGTTCAGGGTTTTCCATAACAGCTTTACAGAAAATCCCGAACGAACTTTTTGGCCAGCCCAATACATTTTGGCTGCAGTATTGGTGGTAGAATGTACTACAATATGGATCATCTCTACTTCTGTATTTATTTATGTATTACTATACATAATACATTTATGTATTTATGTATGTATGTACTATTATGTATTACTAGACCTCAACCACAATCTTCTTTTTGTATGTACTATTATGTATTACTAGACCTCAACCACAATCTTCTTTTTGCCCTTCCACCTCTCTTTGCCTATAGGGTGTACTGTATATAGCCATCATGCACTTTGTATTAATATATCAGAAATCTATAAATCTGTTTTGTACTTTTTATACTATTGGTATTTAAAATCAAAACTTTTACTAGGGTCTTGAATAAATTTAGTCTTATTAGAAAATTGAAAAATACCCATGTTCAAGGCTCACCTCAGAGAAACTGAATCATAACCAGTGGGGGTAGAGCCCCAGCATACTTTTTTTAAAGCTTCCTCTGTGATTCTAACGTACAGTCATGGTTAAAAGCCACCCATCTAGGGGGAAAAAAAAACACATCCTTCTAAAGAAAAGGGCCGTTGGCAGAGTCAGAGCTCTCGCTTGTCTTTTAGTCCACTTTCTGTCTCTCTACCCCCTCCCCAGCCCTGTCTTGGAAAGCAGTTTGGAAGTGGATCTAGAAGCGGGGATGCCCGGCCTGTCACAGTGAGTGCCCACAGCGCCAGGGTCCGGTGGCTCAGCCCACAGGTAGCATGAACGTGAAGGCAGTGCCCGCTGTTGGGGAGCGCGCATCACTGCCCATCCGTGAGCTCCCAGATTAATATTTTGCCAGTCCTTGATGAACTTTTGTTTCCTTCCGGCGACCTCTCTTTCCCATCAGGAGAACTGCGGTGAGTGACAAGGACATTGGTGGATGAACAGAAACAGCTCTTTCCTCATCTTTACTTGACTTCCATGAGTTGGCTTCGTATCTAAGACATAACATACTTCGGGCATTGCTTCCTCATTGTGTTGTGGGGAAGGGCAAGGGAAAATGTGTTTTTAAAAGAGAAACAAGAAATATCCCTTAATAATTGACATATTGAGCGCTTACTCACAGAAACTTTACCTCAAATGTGTGAGATTTTTATCCTCCTCATTACAGTGGGAAACTGGGGCACCGAGAGGTTAAGAAATTTGTTCAAAGTTACACAGCCAGGCAGTTTCAAAGCAAGTGGATCCCAAATCCAGGTCTATCCAGCTCCCAAACCCCAGCTCTATATGCCATAATGTCTTGTCTTCTTCTGATAGAGGTTGAGAGTTTTCTCCTGATTCCTGGGGGCCTATGGTATATTCTTGAGGATTGCTACCTTTGAAGAAATCTAATACGTTGGTGGTTTCCACCTTGGAAAGAAATAAAAGGATTCTTTACACATAATCTGCGCTTATTCCAAGATTAACTTTCTGTATGAAGCAAAAAGGACTGCTCTGCGTCTTCAACAAAGCCATAGCGCTTTTTCATGTTGTTGTGCCTAAAAGATCTTTGCAATGTTCGTCCTGAAACACTGCAAATGCCACCTACAGTCCCGTTACAGAAACCAAGATAGTCACTGGGGAAGAGAACTGTTACCCTCATCGCCTCATTTAATCCTCATTTCACCTGATTCCATAAGCAAACTGGGTCTCCAAGAATTTAAGTAATGTGTCCAATGTCACATCACTAGGAAGAGGTACAGCCAGATTCAAGTTCAAGTCTCTTTTGACATCAGTGCCTGTGCCCAACACATTCCAGTGTGTTTTCTAGGGAAACGTTCTTTTCCACCCCCTGGTCCATATTTCCACCCTCCTCTCTCTACCCCTAAAGACATTCAGAACTTTTAAGTCTCCTTCTCTTTCCTCTTCTACCCAAACCAGAGAGAATTAGGCCACAGTGGATGGACTGATATGCAAAGTTAACCTGTATCTTCCCCAACCAGGGCCAGAAGAATTCTAGATATTAGAACGGGTCCAAGGAGTTAGAGTGAGAACCCAAGGGTTAATATTGCTCTAGTGGGAAAGTTATCTGCTTTGTTGTAAAACACAGCTTCCCAGCACTACAGAAGGGGCTATTAGCATGCAAATGTACTTTGCCTCATGCTTTTTAATGTTTTACTTCTCTTAATTGCTGAAACCGGTTGTAATTTCTGAGCACTGTTGGCTTCAGGGAAGCAGTTTCCCCTAAAGGGGTCTATCATTGCACCTGGAAAGATTTTGAATGCTAATTTTATTAACCAGTTGGGTGAGGCATATTCCCATCTTTCAAAGGTGGGGGGAAATCCAGGTTGAAGTTGGAAACCTCATTTTGCCCCCGTGCTCAGCTTCCTCCGAGTTCTTTAGTTTGGACCTTGACATTTACTAAGAGATCAGAAATCACGTGCAATATTTGGTGAAAGTAAGAGGAAGCTTACTAAAGGTTTTACATAGCAGACCACTGGTTATGAATTTGCGGTGAAGAGGTTTTCTGAATGCTACCTGGGCTGGAGAATAATCCGTTCTCTCATCCCAGCGATACTGTAGATGACTCTGTTACTTCCATTATTATTGCTCTGCGATTCTCAAACTACTTCCTACGAAGTAGCAATGACTAGAGAAGCTCGGTCGTGATAAGACACGTGTTAGCACCAACCAAGACACTCTCAGCCAGTTTAAGAAATAACTACCTAACCCTCCCCATCCACACATACATCCCAAATGAATTTTGTTTCGTGAGTCAGTACGGAGAGACTCCCGTGGAGAGACGCCGTACGTAACCCGTCTCGGAACTCTTGGCGACAGTTAGCCTGACTTGGCACTTCGTCCCGGTTGAAAAGCATATTCTTGTGGAGCCTGAAACCCCAGCAGAAGCCCTCGGTGGCTCCATGTGGATCCAAGACCACTGTATGCAGAGGTCTGTACCGGAGAGACAGTGAGAGTAGCCGGCGGTGACGTCACCACGAGTGAGAGGGTGTGGTTCCCACCCTGACCCCACTGGGTCCAGAAAGTCAACGCCAATACGAATTTGGCCTCTGCTGAGTTCGTGCTGCCGAGACTGAACCTTGTCCTCCTATTTGCTATGTAGAAAGGACCGTTCGTATTTTTGCTTTGGCAGTTCTTTATCCACCACTTTGTTATTTAGCTTTCAATTCAATCCTGAGTGGCCGGGAATCCTGAGTGCACTGAGGAATGATGGGAGACACACAGGCTTGGAGCTTGAACTAAAGAGCGATAGACCCGCACGTGCGAAGGTTCGTTTCCTTGTCCCCCCCACCCCACCCCGCGGACCTCCCTGCATCCGCACGGAGTCCATCCTGCACAGCATCTTCCCGCAGTGACGTCCTTGTGACAATGTATTCATAAACGTACACGGAGCAACGCAAGGCAGAAAATAACTCCCTGGCTTACCCGTTGACTTATTGATGCACAAGTATTCAGGGTTTGGGAGATGGTAATGTCTGAACGGGCTAAAGTCTAAGCAAGAAGGCATTGTGGCGGAGCTGAGGGCCGGACGGGGTTTTGGAGGAAACTGCGGAGAAGACAAGAGGAGTTTGCTCCCAAGTGGAAGAAGCAGGAATGCTGTCTGTACTGCGGGCTGGAGGGAAGGGGAGTCGGCGGGGAGGGGGTGAAGCGACGTTCGCCCACTGTATCAAAGCCGGCCTTCTTTCATTTTGCCTTTTCAAATGTCTCCTTAGGAGTTGTTGGGAGTGGGGCTCCTCTGTTGAGGGTGAGAGGAGAAAGCCTTTCCCCTTTTTGAGCCCCTCATTTGTACCCGGCACTTGAAGTTCACTGAAGACCCTGAAGGGTCCAGGGAGGTAGGATTTATCTCCATTTGGCACTAAAAAGAAACTGAGGCTTAGAGTCACACAGATGCTCCAGGCCCCAGGGCCAGTGAGACAGCTGCAGAGCCAGGGCTCACCTTCGTTCTCCCCATCTCCTAGACACGTACCAGAAGCTTCCACTTTCCCGGGCAAAGCCTCAGAGTAAAACTAGTGATGGGGGACCCCACACTCCCCACAGAATGTGGCCTTAGTCTCTCGCCAGCCCCCCACTAGCCCTTCCCCTCCCCAACAATGTCAACTTGTTTCCTTCAGAGAAAACATGACTTTTCCCATTGATGGAACTCCGGGGCCAACAACACACCATTGCATGCCCCCCGCTTTCTCCCTGCACCGAGCTTTAACACTGGCTGCCCCCTTCCATCCCCCACCACCTGCCCTGCCCTTCCTTTGGGGGGCACTTTCTGCATAACAATGTCTGGTCCCTGCAGCCCGGAGCTGCCCTTTTGCTATTAGCACCTAATGAAAATGTAACCGTGTTTAACCTTCCCCCCACCCCGCCCCCGCCCCAGTCCTAGATTAGCAGGAGAGAGCCCAAGTGGCTTTAATTCCTTTGTATGGTAAGCATCCAGTTCTCCATTCGGATGGCCCAGGCCCCTTCTCCCTGGAGAGGATGCACAGCTGCACAGGGCTAACTGGGACCTCTCAGCTGTCCAGGGCACAATGGGGAAAGTATCTTTTGTGGCATTAACGGCTTTCTGTCGGGAGGGGAGAGGGGAGGGTACGGGCTGGTGGGGAGGGGTGCAGTCGAAGAGAAGGAGAACAATGTGTGAGAAGCCGAGGCTGTGGGTTTCCCACACGGACCAATATGTCCCCCTAACCCCCCTCTGGGACAGACAGATCTGCAGCGACCAGCCCACAGCTGATCCCGCCTTGATTGGCTT
>NW_020174923.1:4645743-4649728 GCF_003031525.2 Neophocaena asiaeorientalis asiaeorientalis | reverse complement strand
TGCTCTCAAGGGACGAAAATCCTTTTGTGGCGTGAAAGGAGAGGCGTTCCTGCAGTCCCCTCCCTCGAACTGATTGGCTGTGTCACAAGATGGCCAAATCCACCCGGATTAATGTGCGGCCTACCCAGCCCCGAGCGAGGCCGTCTGAGTCCTCCCCTTCGGGCCAGCGAGCGTGTCTGCTGCCCTGGGAGCAGGGCTGGGTGGGGGGGGACATGGAGGGGCAGGTCACCACTCTCTTCATATTTGTTATTCCCCCCACCTCCCTGGCCCCGCGGGGATGTTTATTCATGGGCCACATCTGCTGGCTGGCAGGCGACACGTCTCTTGTTAGAATGCCTGAAGTCCCCAAGGAGCCAGGAAAATGGGACACATTCCTCAGGACCCGCCTTTTCTCTCTGCTCACTGAGTCCTGCGACTCTGGCAGCCCACCTGTAATCTTAGCCCTGCCCACCGCCCAGCCTCCCGCCCTTTACCTGTTCCCAGAACTTCCCACCTGGAGATGCTGGGCTCTCTCGGCTTTCTCCGGCTCCCAGTGTCTGTCTGAAGGAGCATCCTCTCTCTCTGCCCTTTGCCCTTCCGGCGCTTCTACCCAAATCACTCTTCCCCGATGTTGATTCTTACACAATTGATTCTTATATAATTACATCCCAGGTCTTGGAGAACCAGCTCAGATGGCATCTCTCACACTGTCCTAATTGGAAGAACTCTTCTTTCTCTGACCTCTCATGTGATTTCATACCTTTCACTGCGCTTAAGTAAGCATGATTCCAGAGTTTTGCTTTTCCCCCGCTCCCCAGCCCAGAAGACAGGTTTGTCTCTGGCTCACCTTTGTCACCCCACCTGCCCCCGACCAGTGTCGATTTAGAATGTGTGTACTTGGGGGGCATCACCCAACAGCTGTTGATTAAGTGAAATGAATGAAGGAAGCTGGACCCCACCCCCAGGTCTTGGATTTCTCTTTCAGATCTGTCATGGATGCAATGCCTTTTTTTGCCATTTGTAAAATGACACTGTTTGCTTCAACCTGGCTTTCCATTTGTCTGTCCTGAGAACAGTTTTATCGGTACCATTGCGTTTCAAAAGCTTAGACGCTGAGGAAGATCCCAGTATAAGGAGTATGGAGAGACCTACTCCCAGACTTCGGGGGGGAGACAGGACACTCCGCCGAGCTGCTCGGAGGTCACTCTGTCTGTAGGACCGGCTGCGTGGCAGTCAGGCTGGTGATCACTTTTGCATTGGCAGCAGGGAATGTCTTTGCTGTTTTCTAATATAATTGCCATTGAGTTTTGGAAGCGGGACAGCCTTCGATGTACAAATGGGCAAGGAGGAAAAATAGAAAAGAATTGAGGGAAATGGTAGCATTTTTATGGACAAGCCAGGTCAGATCCTTACCGGTGTACAGGCAGTGCTATCAAGAATTCAGACGGGATCCTGGCCAGTTCTGGTTGTGAGTGGAGTATGTCTGTGAGATTGTGGGAAGGGGCTTCTAAGTGGGATGGCCAACTTTCCGATGGTAAGTAGGATGTCTTTTAGGTACACAGCTGAGGGGCTGGAAGGCGGCCTTCTTCCAGGAGAAACCAGAGAATTGGAGTGAGAAGGGCCCAGAGACACTTTGACCTGTGCTATTGAAATATCACTTAGTTGTATCAGCCACTCACACATGAGCATAAACTGATTCCATCAAATTGCCTTTCTCTTAACTAATAACGGGTATTAGCTGCCCTAGGTAATGGGAGCTTGATTACTAGAACGGGGACTTGATTAGCTGGGATGGGCTGGATGAGAGCTAAGAAAGCCCTAACAGCCTCAGAGAAAGGACCCCAGGAAAGAGAAATGCAGAAGGGGAGAGGTGTGATTTTAAACTAACTCCCCCCTCTTCTCCCCTGTCCCCCAACATTTTGCCTAAGATCATTCCCATCTGGGAATTCTGACAATGACTTTTCACTCTTCTACCCCTCTGCTCCCAGAACCTTGCAGACAATAGTCATTGCTGCAACTTTGCTCCCTTATAGGTTAAATAAGGGCGCCCAAGGACCAAAGCACCATTCAAAAGGAAAGAACAAAAAAGCCACATGAGCTCTTAGTTCCAATTAAGCTTGACAAAATACTACTTGGAATGCCATCTATTCCCAAATTGGGATCCGTGTGTAGACTGGACATGGGAACTGCAGGGAATCAGGGCACAGAGGAAGTGGCCGGGCCTCTGAGGGCAGCTGACCCTCCTTATTTGATTCAGGCAGAATCCAGGGGCTTATATATAGCACGCATCCCAGTGAGTCCACCAAGGGGGACCTGCAGCAGTCACTTTGGGGGCGTTAAAAATGCAAGTCTGGTCTCCAGCTGAGACTCTTCAGATTCTCTGGGGGAGGGGCCCTGGGAATTTGCATTTTGACAAGTACCCAGCCCACTGCAGTATCCACGGCCCTCCCGAGAGAGGAGGCTGGATTGTGATGAAGCAGTGATTCTGAGTTAAACAGCCTTAGGAGTGGTTAACACTTGAAAATGAAAAAAAAAAAAAAGAAAAAAGAAAAACACACTTTCAATTGAATTAATTAACCCAAAGGGCCTACTTATTTTTTTTTTTAAGAGGGTTGGTTTTAATAGCAAAAAGTTCACGTTCAAATATGAAGATTCATCTTCCAAGGCATTGGAGCTTACAAGGTAGGTTTGCAAACGTGATAGGATAATGGACATTCTGAGAAAACTTTTCCTTTTAAAGACAGTCTCTAAAATGAAAGTCCCCCATTGCCATTAAAAAGCTGAGTGCCTCACTCTAAATAGGGTTATGAAAAGCTACCATGCCTTTATTATCTACTTATCTGCATCTATGCATAAAAAATACATTTATTCATTCTCAACCTTCTAAGAGCTCAAACCTTAAGACGTAATTTGTCTGAGAGGGAATTTTGTAGGAATCGGGCATGGCCCTGGATAAACGTTTATGTCTCCCTTGAGAGTTGAATTGGCTCAGAACTGTGAGGGACAAAATGTTAGGCAGAAGGTCCAGGGAATGGGTTAGGAAAAAAGGTCTCAAAGAGGTTTTCTTTCAAAAGGAAACATTGAAATTGGTATTGATTTTCTCAAGTTAATTGGTTTGTCATTTTATACCTAAAAATACATAATTTAAAAACAAGAAGAAACAGATTTTAGCTCTCTTCCTATTTTTTAAGAAAATCTGCACACCTTTTATAAAGGTCCAGTTAATTAGAGCTGAACTGGTGATGTCATAATGAATTCTCACCAGCGTGGCCGGGGTCAAGAACGACTTCTTAGGAGTTTACAGTCTGAAGTGAAAAACCACTCTTCCAAAGCAAGTGTTCTTAACAAAGTGGTTTCCTATCATGTTCTTTATCTTCATGTTTTAGGACAGCAGTAGAGTCAAAATATCATCAACCTCAAAGTTGCTTTGTAAAATCTGTATGTTTTTCTATGTGTTATTTTGGTCTGTTGTCTACCATAGTTATACATCTAGCTCTTTGTTTTGGTTGCTTTCAAATCCCTGTTCCAACACTTACTAAAGAGTAACTTTAGAAAGATTATATCACCTGTTTGGTTTTTTGTTGTTGTTGTTTTTGCTATGCGGGCCTCTCACTGTGTGGCCTCTCCTGTTGCAGAGCACAGGCTCCGGACGCGCAGGCTCACTGGCTATGGCTCCCGGGCCCAGCCGCTCCGCGGCATGGGGGATCTTCCCGGACCGGGGCACGAACCCGTGTCGCCTGCGTCGACAGGCAGACCCTCAACCACTGCGCTACCAGGGAAGCCCTGCTTTTTGACTGAAGTAGAGTTATATACCTATAAAAACTCCACGATCATCGGTGAGCAGGCTGATGAATTTCATGAGCTGTTACCCCTTTGTAACCAGCAGTGGGATTAAGAAACAGAACCCAGGAAACCCCTTTTCCTTCCTTCCAGCTCTCCTCCTCCCCACCAAGGGAGGCCCGTCTCCTTAATTTTTTTTTTTTTTTTTTTTTTTTTTTTTGTTTTG
>NW_020174923.1:4594841-4645623 GCF_003031525.2 Neophocaena asiaeorientalis asiaeorientalis | reverse complement strand
TTTTTTTTTTTTTTTTTTTTTTTTTTTTGGCTGCGTTGGGTGTTCTTTGCAGGGCGTGGGCTTATTGTGGTGGCTTCTCTTGTTGCGGAGCACGGTCTCTAGGCATGCGGGCTTCAGTAGTTGTGGCACGCGGGTTCTGTAGTGGTGCACAGGCTTAGCTGCTCTGGCATGTGGGATCTTCCCAGACCAGGGCTGGAACCTGTGTCCCCTTCATTGGCAGGTGGATTCTTAACCACTGCGCCCCCAGGGAAGTCCCTCTCCTGACTTTTAACACCATAAATTCGTTTGCTTATTTTTGAACCTTATAGAGATGAAATCAACAGTACGTGTGGTTTTGCCTCAGGCTCCTTTTACTCGACATTCAGTCTGATGGCTGCATGGAGCTGTAGAATGTTTATTCCCATGGCGGTGAAATATTCCATTGTGTGAAAGTCCCACAGTTTATTTTTCCATTCTGCTGTGGATGGACATTTGGGTAGTTTCTAGTTGGGGCTATAGCTATAAGCAGAACATGCATAGACCTTAAAGAATCAAGCACATTGACAAAACTTGTGAGAGGAGTGTATGCTTTTTCATTTATTATTTTTTTATTGACGTCTAGTTTTACTTTTTCAGATTCTTTTCCATAATAGGTTATTACAAGATATTGAATATAGTTCCCTGTGATATACAGTAGGTCCTTGTTGTTCATCTATTTTATATACAGTAGTGTGTATCTGTTAATCCCAAACTCCTCATTTATCCCTCCCACTACTTTCCCTTTTGGTAACCATAAATTGTTTTTTAACTCTGTGAGTCTGTTTCTGTTTTGTAAATAAGGTCACTTGTATCATTTTTTCAGATTCCGCATGTAAGTGATGTCATATGATATTTGTCTTTCTCTGTCTGAGTTACTTCACTTAGTGTGGTAGTCTGTCAGTCCATCCATGTTGCTGCAAATGGCATTATTTCCTTCTTTTCTGTGTCTGAGTAGTAGTCCCTTGTGTATATGTACCATATTCTCTTTACCCATTCCTCTGTTGATGGACATAAAGGTTGCTTCTATGTCTTGGCTATTGTAAATAGTGCTGCTATGAACACTGGGGTGCATGGATATTCTCCAATTAGAGTTTTCTCCAGATACATGCCCAGGAGTGGGATTGCAGGATCATATGATAGACCTATTTTTAGACTTTTAAGGAACCTCCATACTGCTCTCCATAGTGACTGCACCAATTTACATTCCCAGGAACAGTGTAGGAGGGTTCCCTTTCCTCCATATCATGTTATTAAGGCAGGAACGAAGAATTTCTCTGTACTCCTTAGTGCCTGTCGCAGTGGTTGCAACAAACCAGAGTTCCGAAGACGTTTGCCAAATCAGCTCTCTTGTTTAATTAGCTTTCCAGTGCAAATAACCGTGGGGTGGGTTTCTATTTTAAATTGGCACCCGTCTCCTATGTTTTGGCATTAGATGAATGAATGAATGTTTGCAGAGCAGGCTTTATATCAGGGAGAGGGGGACAGTGTGAAATCTCTGGGTTCTGGGAATAAGGGTAAAACCTGGAGTTAGAACAAGTACAGACCAGGAAGGCGGTGACAGCAAGGTCAGATGTAATGTATTTCACAATTTGCACCTGGACTGTCGTGGCCCCCAGGGCCGTTGTGGCCATCAGAGGGGCCTCTCCTAGGGCTAAGCCACCACCCTGGAGATCATGCAGCACACACGCTTCTCTTTCCCCTGAGTTAACAGGTATTTCCTCTCTTTCTCTTATTGGCTTGAATGTCATAATTAATCACTTGAGAAGAGCTTTGCAGGAAGCGTTCTTACCTGTGGAACAGTCACTGCTGGGGTTACGGCCACAGATCTTTACGCCCCAGAGTATTAACACTCACTGAGTGTCTCCTTGTGCTAGGCTCCATATTGGTGTTTCACAACAGCTTTGTGAAAACATAGGTATTTGTTTCCACATTCTATCGGTGAGGAAATTGAGATTTCCCATTCAGTAAGTGGCCGAGTGGGCCAAACGGCACAAAACGATCATGACAATCACGTCTTACTCAAATCTATTATTCATTCTTCTTCCCAGGCTCGGCACATCCTCACTCCCCTGGTCCTATCCCATCCCCCGCCCCGGCCAATCACGTCACACCTCTGCTCTCCTGTCCTGTCATTAAGGTGCAGCGATCCTTTTTCATGCCTTTTCTTGGCATCTCCCCATATCAGTGTGAAAGTTTCATTCATTGCAAGAGTGGAGCTGACTTTGTAAAATGAAATCTGGGAAGAGAGATTTGATAATACTTTGATGTCATTGGGCAAGAGTTAGTTGGAGGCAGAGAAAGTCCTGATTTGAGGGGTCCATGTCATTTATTCACTCATTCTTCATTCATTCAGTCAACACACCGGACATATAGAGCTGCCACTGAGCTCAGATACCTAAGCAGAAGCTGGAGTTATCAATATCCTGAGAACACGGTGGCTTCCCAAAAGGACTTTGGAGAAAGGTGTGAAGGGCATCACCACCGCCTGCATCCTGCAGCCACATCGGCCATCAGTGTTAGGTGAACTTCCTGCTTTGAACGTGCTCCCGCTCTCATTTAGTGCCTCTTCCTTTCTCAGATCCAGAAGCAGTGGTGACAAGCTTAGAGGCATTTCTGCTAAAATTAGGAGACTTAAATTAGGAGTTTGGGATTAACATATACACACTACTATATATCAAACAGATAATCAACGAGGACCTACTGTAGAGCACAGGGAACTCTACTTAATATTCTCTAATAACCTATATGGGAAAAGGATCTGAAAAAGGATGGATACATGTATATGTATAACTGACTCACTTTGCTGCACACCCGAAACTAACACAACATTGTAAGTCAACTAAATTCCAATATAAAATAAAAATTTAAAAAAGAGAGAGAGACTTACATTCCAGATTATGAAAGCAACACAATTTAACACTAATGTCCAGGGTTCTGAAAACTCATCTTTTTTTTTTCACTTTACTTATGCATTTCCAAGTCTTAAAATGAATCCATTACACGACCACATCGTCATTCTTTTCTTCTCTCTCTCTCTTCCTTTTCATGAAGGTGCATCTTTTTTTTTTTTTTTTTTTTTTTTTTTTTTCTGTACGCGGGCCTCTCACCGTTGCGGCCTCTCCCGTTGCGGAGCACAGGCTCCGGACGCTCAGGCTCAGCGGCCATGGCTCACGGGCCCAGCCGCTCCGCGGCACGTGGGATCTTCCCGGACCGGGGCACGAACCCGCGTCCCCTGCATCGGCAGGCGGACTCTCAACCACTGTGCCACCAGGGAAGCCCTGAAGGTGCATCTTTAGACAACATTTCTTGGCAGTTGGTCCTGCCAGGATTCAAGAAGGTGTTAAGGAAGAGTAAAAGATAGTCCAAAAAAAGAGTAAAGAAAATGGAAAGTTGAAAAATGGAACATTTCTGGGAGGTTATTTCATCTGGAGCCGTGTGATTTGAGGAAGGCGTTAATAGCTACCTTTATGCCTGTGGAGGGAAGAGGTAAAAAGCTAGCGTTTATAGAATACATACAATGGGTCAGGCCTTCCTGTTCTGGTTTCTCCCTCTAACCCCCACAATATCAGTGAGATTGGTACTATCTCCAGACTTTCACACATGAAGAAACTGAAGCTCAGAGAGAGTAGGTGATTGGCCCGAGGTACTCAGCCTGTAGTCAGCAGAGCTAGCTCTGGACCCAGTTGGGCTGGTTCCTGCACCCATGCCCTCTGTTCTACCAGTGATGGATGTCCTCTGGTGGTGATAATTCCATCTTGTTCCATCTTTCATGAGCCCTGAGAAAACAAAGGAAGAAAACAGAAGGTAAGTGTAGCACACTGAAGACTTTTTAATTTAGACTGGGAATTCAATTGAGGGGAAGGGACCCAGGAAATGCAGTGATGGAGAGCTTTCGGGGGCAGACAGATCCGGGTTCAAATCTTGGCTCTGCCAATATTTTGCTCTGTGTTCTACTTATGTAGCCCGAAAAGACTTTTGAGTCCCAACTTTCTCCTCTCTAAATTGCAAGAAATGCTTAACACGGTGGTGTTATGAGTACTAGGGTCTTTGCGGAGCTTGGACTCTGTGATGGGCTGTCCACCTTGGGCATGTCCTGTTGGGAAAATCTTGGAGCTATGATGCCTTTGGTATATTTACTTGTGGATTACACTCAGCTTCCTGGAAGAGCCCCTACAACTGAAAACCAGTGAGCACTTGAAATACTTGGCTGCAAAGGACCAGACCCCTTTTCCCTCTAGCTTTCAGATCTCAGAGCTGGAGCTGTAAGAGATGGTCCGGGAGTCCAGGCCACGCCTTCCCCCACGATCCCCTTCAGAAAAGTGTAGCAGAGACCTGAAGATGGAAGGACATCTCCTTGGGACTCCAATTGGTGAAAGGCATGATGGGAGAGCACAGGGCAGACAGAGCTTCCCCGGGTCATGCCATGGAGGCCTGGCCCTGGGTGGGCTTCATAAATGCTGACACCTCTATGACTAACCCGCAGATCCCAGAGTTGACCCAGACACAGGCAGAGAAGGAAAGAGCCAGAAGCCCCAGATGCAGCTACACATCCCCCGAAGCTCCCCACAGCTTCCCCGTTAGGGACCCCATGACTCCTGGAGCTGAAAGACTGTACCAGGCAACGACTTTGGCAGTTGGGAGAAAAAAAAGGAAAACTGTTTAAGTTTGAGTGAAAACCAAAGAACCCTCAGCATTTGAGGGGTTCGGCCAGCGCATTTCTTGAATTGCTGAAGGATCTGAGCTTTCCAGGATTCCAGCAAAAAACTCTTTTTTTTCTTTTTTAATTAATTAATTTATTTATTTTTGGCCACGTTGGGTCTTCGTTGCTGCGCGTGGGCTTTCTCTAGTTGTGGCAAGTGGGAGCTACTCTTCGTTGCGGTGCACGGGCTTCTCATTGCGGTGGCTTCTCTTGCTGTGGAGCACGGGCTCTAGGTGTGGCACGCGGGCTTAGTTGCTCCAGTGTGTGGGATCTTCCCAGACCAGGGCTCGAACCTGTGTCCCCTGCATTGGCAGGCGGATTCTTAAGCACTGCACCACCAGGGAAGCCCAGCACAAAACTCTTTATCACCCAGACTTGGATAGCATGAAACAGGAAAGCCAAATCTGAGCTCCCAAATCCTGAGCTGAGGCTCTGTTGTGCCTACAGGGCACCCCCATCCTTGCCCTGGATCCCTCTTTATTCCCCCTACCCACAAACGTACACCTGAGTGACCTCCTCTGTCCCCCTCCTCTGAGAGCACCAGAAGCCCCTGCGTGGCAAACCTCCCCACACCCCTGCCCCACTGGAGCTCTCTGGATCACTGCCCAGCCGATGGAGGTGTAGCAGTCTCTGGGGCCCCGTGGGAGGGCGTGCAGGTGCGGGCAGTGGCAGGCCTGGCTGCGGCCCGTGTGAATGTGGCCCGCTCATTGCTCCTCAGCTTCAGGGAGCTCTCAGGGCTTCCCGGGTGTAACACAACTTGAGCGGCTCTGGGGGATGCTTTGTTCTCCAATGACAGCTGACTTGGTCTGCAGCAGGCCCAGTCTGAGCGTAACTCCACACCCCATGTGCTGTGCCCGCAGCTGCGGCCTTAACTCTTTCTTACCCACCTCTGTAGGTCCTTCAATTTCTGCTCTTTCCTCAAAATGCCAGCTCTCAAAATTACCTTTCTGGGCTTGGAGGATGGCATTGATGCCGAAAGGGGGAGTGGCATATGACATTCCACATGTGGGACGCTCTGGGGCCATCGAGAGTGTCCCCGGCCCATGCAGTACCACTTTGCTGGCAGGAAAGACCATCTGGTTTGAGTCCAGCACAAAATATGACCAGTCGCCTCTCCACAGGTGTTCGGGTGGATTTGTTTCCACCTGGCAGAAGAGGCTGGAGACAGACGAACAGGAATTTTAAATACCTGCTCGCACTCTGGGGTTCCTTCTGCTCTAAAAACAGAGGCAATCGGTTCAGGAAATCCGAGGAGAAGGCCAGCAAGCGAAATCGTAAGAGCGTGGGTTTGGAGCCAGGCAGACCGACGCTGGGGTTGTGGTGTCACCATTTGATCTTGGGTAAGTTGTTTCATCTCTCCAGGCCTCAGTTCATCCGTAAAAATGGAGATGGTTGTAACAACAGCACGACCCCTTGGGATTGTTGGCAGGATCAAATGAGTAGCGCATGGGGATGTCAGTGTCCAGTGCAGTTGCTGTGATACCTGAAACTTTCTCCGAAGAGAAGATGCGTCCGCTCCAGGAAGCATGGAGGAGGTGAAAGCCGCAAATGTCTCGTAAATCAAGTTATTATTCAGTTTCTCTTTGGTTGTGAGCTAGGAAGGCGGCCAAAAGGAGATTGCTAGAAACTTACACTTGGTAACAAACCAGTTATTTATTCAACAAGTGGTTTGCGCCAACAATAAATTGGCCTTGAGGATAACAGAGATGACTGAGACCTGGCTTCAAGGAGCTGAGAAGTGGTGGTGGTTGGGAGGGTGGGATGCATAGCTTGGACTCTTGATTGCAAATATAAAAACCCAATTCTAATGGCATGCATAAAAAGAGAACTTGAAAGGAAGAATACACGTGTAGCTCATGGGATGCAAGGAAAAGTCTCTCAGCCATGCACCTGGAAGAGTAGGGACGTAGCCTGGCTTCAGGAGCAACTAGGACCAGAGATTCAAGAGTGATCGGGCCCCTCACTCTGGGGCAAACTCCCACTTCTCTGTGTTTGCTGGTTCCATCATTCTATCTCACAGCAGGTTCATGAAAAGCGTAGTGGACAACATAGGTCACAATGATTCCTGAGTTTAACACTGTACAGAGTTCCTGGTGAGTTAACTCACCATGGTTGACCCAACCATGGCCAAATGCCCACTCAGGACTGAGCAACTCTGGCCCCGGGGGCAGGCTTCCGTTCCACCGTGACAATCTCCTCTGAGCCCCCATGAATGGATGTGCGAGATTTGGCCAGTTCTCAAGAGAGTTTCTGGGGAGACAACCATACAGGAAACCACTACAGAGAAAGGACCAGATAATTAAGGGAGCTTCGATTTTGTCTTTAGGCCAAGGAAAACCACTGAACAATTTTACGCTGAAGGATTAAACATATGTATATATATGTATATATGTGTGTGTGTGTGTGTATTGAATATATATGTATGTATCTATCTCTATATATATAGCAAATGGAAAGGAAGGAGATGATTTCTAAGGTAGAGAGACCTGTCAGAAAGCTATTGCAGCAGTTCAAGCATTAGATGTTTGGGGCCTAAAGTAGGGTGATGAACTGTGGGGATGGCCAGAAAGTGATGGAAACGAGAAATATTTAAGAGGTAGAATCAACAGAACCAGTTAACTAGATATTGGATGAAAGAAATTAAATATTGAGGTCAACCTCCTGGTTTCCATTTGGAAAACAAGTTTATAGACGTGGACTGTAGCAGTAGTCCTGGTCTGGGTGGGTATGATAAATTGGTGGGTCAGTGAAAATCTCAGGCATATCCGTATCTATATCTAAATTAAATATCTTTTTCTTACTTCCTCCTTCCCTTTTTCCTTCTCTCCTTCCTTCCTTCCATCTATTTCTCTATCTCTCTAGATTTCTATCTATCTATCTGTCTACCATCTATCTATCTATCTTCTACCTATCTATCTATCATCTATCTATCTAGAGAAGCGTGATTGTATTGTTTTGGTCTCTGGGAGGGAGAGGAGGAGACAGAATAATGTAGCCAACAGAATGGTGACCATTCCCTAGCCTGGTCCCAGACACAAGCTTGATCTTTTATAGGAAAAGCAGTTGCAAGCAAAAACTCAAAGTCAGAAATGAGATGTATCTAGGTGACACCATGAGATCCAGAGTTGGGGAAATGGGAACACTTCCCATTGCTTCCAGGCTCTAGATACAATTACAGCCCAGTGAAGATGGAGGGACACCATACTCTTTAGCATCTCAAAGTTGATGCTATGCTCTCTGCATCCACTCAGCAGCCTTCTCCTAGAGGGCACCAGTGGCCGCATCAGAAGAGAAGCTAGAGCTGTAAGGTTCTGCAGAATTGCTGTAGGGATTGTCATGGGGGGTAATGCATTGTCTGTTCCTCTAACCCTATTCCAGGTTTATCCAGGAAGCTCTGCTTTTTTCCATCTATGTTAAGACTTCAATTTGGAAAAAAATCAGGAGGTTCTGTTGAAACAGTATCATGTTTTCTTATGATGGGTGAGATGTAAAAGCATGGAGTAAAAACTGGAAATAAGGATATGAATTTAGAAGAAATTGATATTGTTTAAGTGAGAAGCTACTGAAGACCTGAAGTAGAGGGTAGCGGTTGAAATGGAAAAGGGGAAACGATGGAAAACAGTGAAAAGATAGGTTCTTAAGAGCTTGCAAGTTGCATGTGGGGGCCAAATGAGCAGTCTGGAACAATGACCATTTTTCCTAATTTGGACCCTTGGCAAAGAAAAATGGTAGTTTTATTAACAAAGTTAGAGGGGTCCGCAAAAGGACATAGTTTGGTTGGAACTCAACGAACCTAAGTCACATAAAAGTCCTCATTGAAGAAGGAATAAATAAGATATATGTGTTAGATGCTGCAATATGTAAGGCTAAGATACTACAGGTCATCTATTATCATGACATTTGCTGAAGTATCTAAAACTATAAGGATTTTAGGGCCAGGGTGAGTGACAAATGCTATTGGAGAATGTAATTGCTAGTAATCACAGAATTTGAGGCTAGTTCCCGCCTTTGCAAAGAATGTTTAGGACAAGCTGGGACGGGATGGATTAGTCTTCTTTCCAGTAAAACTCCACCTGTCATCTCTCCGTCCATCCATCCATCTATGCATCCATCTCCTTCCATCCATACAACTAACCATTATTTCTTGAGCATCTCATATTTTCTTGACTCTGTATTTCTGGAGGGTCAGAAAACAAAATACAGCTTTACCCCTTGATTAGCAGAAAACAGGTATAGCCAGTAAATCACCAAGTCTCCAAAAAAAAAATTTGGCCTCATACTGTCAGTACTTTCACTTGTGTAACTGATCAGAGAAACTAGGGGGCCTTCTTGCAAACTGATAGTCAGTTAACATTTCTTTTCAGCTAAATGACAAACAGTTTAATTTCAAGAGAATTCCTAGAGACTCTCAGCAGCTGGCATTGGGACCATTTACATTTTATATTATTCACTTCCATTTTAAATTCCTTATTATTTTCTGGAATGCTTGAGCACTTTCATTGTCTGTCCTCACAGTGGTCCACATTTTATGCTTAGAGAACTCAAATTCATTTTAATACTAGCTTTATCTACATATAAAAATGGATCTCCTTTTCAGAGTACATACCTTGCACTGCAAAATGTTTTCCATCATCTCGGACTTTTTCCATGCCCTTTAACAAGAACTATCAAGAACTGATTGAACATCAATGCCTTGGACAGGTTACTCCTGGTGAGACAGTTTGGTGGATTCCCCAGCTTGTATCTCTCCAAACAGGAGATTCCATTTGCTATTTCAGTTTCCAGGACTCCAAAACGTACTTTTGTTGTCCATTAAGAACAAAATTGTCAAAGAGATGACAGTTTCATTAAGTATATTGGTTAGGACTCTTTATTATTAAGCTTTTTAAAACAATTTATTAGAACTCTTTATTTTGAAAACAAAACAAACAAGTACATGAAAAGACAGCCCATCTCAAAATGGCTAAACAACAAAGAGGATTTATTGGCTTCCTTGATTGAAAGAAAACTGGATAAAGTGGAATTCAGGGTTGGTTTGATCCAACAGATCAATTAAGTCATCAAGGACCTGGTTTTATTTTGCCTCTTTTCTTTGTTCTCATTGGTGCCGCCTTTATCTTCAGGCCAGTTTCCTTCAGGATGGCAAAATGTCCATATCTCTTGGACTGTTATCTTCATATCATGCTGTCCAGGAGGGAGGAGTTGGGTTTTGGTGGCTCTCTCTGACAAAGGGAAGAACAAACTCTCTCAGAAGCCCTACCAATCTTGCCCTCAGGACTCAGCTGGGAAAAGACCATGTATTGATGTATCAGACTTCATCTACCTGAACCAATCATTGTGACAGGAGGACTGGAATCTAATCTCTGATTGGTCCAAACTTGCAGCTTGGTGGGGTCCATCTCCACTTAAATTCCATGACTGATAAACCATGGAGGAAAGAAGAGCTGGTGGAGATTCAGCTATAATTTCTACTACAGTTAAGACTTTAAGCATTTTTCAACATTCAATAAACCAACATGTTTTGAGTGCCCTCCACAAGCAATGAACCCTGATAGGTTTTGGCAATTGGCTGCAAAAATCCTGGTCTTCACCTTTATGGCACTGCAATGACAGAGCAATGACCTGAACGCTTAGAGCAACAGGCTGAATCAGTCCTTCAGCTGCTGTGGGCTGAGTGTGGAGAGTGGCTTGTTACGAGAATCCTTATGTGTACCTAGAATTTGAATGAATCAAATGACCGAGTTTCAAAGCACCTAAGTAGGAACATGTTATTTACATTTTTAAAAAAGTAGGAGTAACTGAGAAGTTTCTTTCCTCCCTTCCTCCTATGTTTATGTTTGATGATGGTTGTTTGGTGGAAATTATGTCCACCAGACCTTTTGAGCTGTGATACAACTCCAGTTAATATTTGACTATCGGCTTTCTGTTACACAAAAAACTAAATAGTGAAGAATAAACCACAATATAGGTTAATCTCTTCTTCCCCTTTTCTTCCTCAAACTTTGGTTGTCGCTACCCTTTCAAAGAGATGCCCTTCTGCCTGTAAAGTTAGATGATATGTTTACCGTTCGTTCCAACTGGAAAGAGCGGGTGGCATTTGGGCCCTGCGGTCTACTTTCCAAAGTGGCTGAAGGAGGTTCCAGTGACTGTATTTCAAATATTTTGCCTCTTTTCACGCCTTCTTGAGCATATATCCAGCTGCCCATTTTAGACGTTATCCAGATTTGTAGGTGAAGTAGAAGCGGCAAGAAGAAATGAACATGGAAAAGAAAACAGAGCTTTGGCATCTGGTGTTAACAAGTATCAGAATGATGCAACTCCCTGTGGAGAGAAAAGAGGCTTCTGGTTTCAAGGACAAAGCCCACCTGTTGGTACCTTAGCCCCCAGTTCCCCATCTCAGTGCCTATCCCCCTCCGACCCTCAATAGATTGAAGGATCTTGTTGGTTCACATTGATTCCCCAAACACCTGTGTCCACCAGACGGTCCTTTATGGATATTTCCTGATCTCTTGGCTTTGGCTGGCTGGTGTCACCATGGTAACAGAGAGTGGGGAGGGGGACCTGGGGGCAGCTCAGTCCATTTGTCATCAGTTGCCACTGTTTTGTTCTGCCTAGTGTGCGTTCTCAGTTGAGTCTTGGGGGAAGGCAAAGCAGAGCAGAGGGATTCAGCTGGTGGGTTGCTCCCGCCCTCTGATACTTAGGACGGGGGATGTAGCAACGGGAACTGCCTTCAGAGACAGGCAAGATGTGGAGATTATAACCAAGTGCTCACCTTCTCCGGGAGAATAATTTTTCTGTACCTCAAGATTTTATGTTTTAAGAGGGAGGGTGGTATTTGTGTCGACCCAAAGAACTTTTTTTGTGAAAGTAAGAGGAAGGAAATTTTACCACCTCCCCCTAACAGAGAATGAGATCTTATCCTTCTTACTCTGGGTTGGAATGTTACTTAAAAAAATTGATTAGGCTACCACTGTATCACTGCCTTAAACAGAGCACGCAAACGTGTGTATCCCGTTTCATTTTTGACCCTGCCCAGATGCTATGCGTTCATTTAGATAATTCACAAAAAGACTTTGCCCGCCACAACCCCGCCCCCAATCAGGCTTAAATAGTTCAAGCCAGGCCAGCTGGGTGGAAACATTCCTGGTTGGACCTGGCCTAGAAGTCCCCTTCTTGCCACCATCCTGGCCCCAGTGTACTCTTTGCTTTGCTCTACTCTCATCTCTGCCCTTAGCAAAGACTGGGACCAAGTTCTACCCAGACTCACGGCAGGTTGGATGGTGCCCCGTCTCATTCTATGTGGACCTCACCAGTGCAGTCAAAGCGAATGGCTCCTTCCTCCATCTTTTTCTATCTGGCCTCTTTGCATCCTTTCCAACATACTATCACCCCTCCTCTAGGCTTCTGGTCTTCCGCTTCTGTCACTCAGAACGCTCCCTGTTCTCCTTCTTCCTCTCTGTACGAACCTCCATGGCCCTTCTGTCTCCCTCACTATTAAAAAGTTGGTTTTCTCCAGGGATCTGTCCTTGGCCTTGTTTTCCTACTGCTCGTCACTCCTTGCAATGTCGCCACCTCCTAAAGCCTGGACTGTGCCTCTGAGGCTGACGCGTCCCACAGCCCGAGGGCCAGCTCTGCACGGATGTTACCATCAAACGCCTCAACCCAAATCCCACTTTCCCTTGAAATTTCCCTCCGTTTTCTTCGGCGTTGTTAGCATCCCTGTTCTCCCAGTTGCTCAGACTCAGAAGCTTTGTATCATCTCTAATTATCTGCGTACCTGCCATGACTCGCAGCTGTCTTATTTCCCTTGCCCTCCTTCTTCCTCTACATCTCTTCCCCGCTCTCTGTCCTCCCCCCACACTGACACAGCCCATCTCAGTGCTCCATTTTCCCTTTCTTACATCAGGGTTCTCTACTATTCCGGTGTTTCCCCCCTTCCAATGTCTTTCCGTCTGCCTTGCCACTTCTGGCCAAATCAATCTCTGCTCAAAAACTTTAGTACCTCTCTAATCCCTAGAAATCAAAATCCAATCTTTACTTCATGTCACGCAAGGTCCCCTTAAACACAGCTGGCTCTCTGACCGTCCAGCTCCCCTCCTACTCCCGTGTCCTTTGACTAAGCCTTCTGAACCCTAGATCCTGCTGCTGGGACTATAAAAAGGTGCACACCCTTTGGCAAAATAGATTGAAAACCTTCGTATGTTTTGACCAAGTTATTTCACTTCCAGAAATTGATCTTAAGGAAATAATCAGACAGCTGCACAAAGATATGTGCATACGAAGCTTCATTACAGCATAATTTGCAATTATAAAAAAATGAAAACAGTACCAGCGTCCAATAATATCAATACAATGGAACACTAGGCAACCATTAAAGAATAATATAAACGTATCCACTGACATGGAAATATCATTCCAGCATTTTTCTGTTTCTAAGTAAAAAAGAAGATATGCCGGGATCTATACTAATGTACAATTAATATATATTTATGTGTGATCTTTATATATAATATTTATATGCATAGAGAAATGGAACAACTCTCCATGGATATGTATGTACATCTGTCCGTATGTACACATATACAGTGGCTGGAATTATAGTCAATGGTTTATTTTTTTCCTTTTTCTTATCAGCATTTAAAAAATTTTCTACAATAACCATGGACTCACTGCATAAAGTAACGAATAATTACGTTTACAATGTGCCAAGGTAGAACAATTTAAAAATTCTTAAAAGAAAAATGGTCTCCACTCTTTTCTCACCTTGCCTTTGTTAATCTCATCATTGTGCCTTTAAGCCTTCAACTCCCTAGGTTGTGGTAAACTATTATCTCTTTCCAAGTCTAATTAAATTTCTACTGTGAAGGAGCAAAGGATCTGGGGTCAAAGTCCAAGGTCTGTATCCTCATTCTTCTCTTACCAAGCCAAGTTTCCTCCTTTATGAAAGAGAGAGGGGTAATAATATCTAACTAACCGATGTGTCATGAGGGTCAGATAATATATATGAAAAACCTTTAGAGAACAGCGAAGTATCACTCGGTGGTCAGGGAGTGTGATTTATTATCAGTGTTATTGAGGCCCTTGGGTCTCTCCCTGTGGATTACATTGGCACCAGAATTGGAGCCTTTTCAGCCTCAGCCTTGAGCTCAGTGTGGACACAGCCCAAACTGTGCATCAGCGTGAGCTCTGGTCCCCAAGAATTGGCCTTGCGGGTGAAGAGGGGGTAGGATTCCTCCCAAACACTCCCGGCACTTTCTGTCCCTTCCAGTGTTTCCAAAGAGATACTTAACTCTAGAAGTCTCAGAAAAAACATCATGTCCTGGACCAGTCTGTCTGGTGCCCACATGGAGACTTCAGAGCTGCAATCTCCCTGACCTCTTCCAGTCCTGTACTCGGACCCCAGGAGCTGGGGACCCTCAGTGCTGCTGGCTGTGCGGATGATAAAAAGACCTCCAGTTCCCATTAGAGTCCCGGCTGGGCTACTACGCGCGCGCGCGCGCGCGCGCGTGTGTGTGTGTGTGTGTGTGTGTGTGTGTGTGTGTGTGCGTGCGCGTGTCCCTGCCTAGTTTAAAGTCTTCTCTAAACATAAGAGGACTGGGTCTACTGCGTGCTTTTAAGTGACTCAAGACTCAAAACCACCTACTCAGGTCCTGAACTGTTTGAGTGGGAAGGAGAGAGTCTGGGAAGAAGGAAGGAGGGTCCAAGAGGACCCAGGCCAAGCTCTACCTAGACAGCCAGCGATGGCAGTGTAGAGTGGAGAACCAGCCTTCTCCAGCTCGGTCTGCTCATTCGCCTGCGGAAGAAGTGGCACCTGGGGATGATCTATGGGGAGGCTTGGAGGCGGACTGCCATCCAGGAGAAGGACTTGGAGGCACAGGGGCTGCACGAGCTGGAGATCATTTGTCTTGGCTCGGATGGGATGCTCCTTGGTCAGCCTGACTGAACTTGTCAACAACCAGAAAGTGAGGTCAGCTCGGGGCTGGAGGCCTCATGAGCTATCGCTAGAGCTTGCATCTCAAGCCCTTGAGTCATCCATGATGAGACTCTTTATCAAAGCAGGAGGAGGCAGCCCCCGGGGAACAAGGCTTGATTTTGAGCAAGGCTACATCCGGAAGGACCGGCCAGGATGACTTAGCCCCAGTACACGCTCCAGGACAACCGAACAAGCTGACTGCTGAAGGGAGTTGTTTAGCATCCTCCATCTGGGATCAGCAGAATGCTATGGTCCCTCTCTCTCCTTCCATGGCCAGGCTAACTTAACCCTCCCAGTACCAGCCTGCAGACATCCCCCCAGACTCCACTCTCAGGAGGGAGGCTGGGAAGCCACCAGTTGAGGGACGGGGCATGGCAACAGTTTGACTTCTGTAGAAAGATTAGGACTCATTATATGGTGGGGAGTGATAACCTCCGGGGAGTTTTGTCAGTGATGTTCTGCTAAAAGGAAACAATCTGCTAAAAGGAAGCAATCGCAATCCTCGAGTAACACATTGGAGAGATAGGAGAGGGAAAGAATGTCTTGTACTTTTTTACGTGTCTCTAAATGCTTCAAGGCTACCCCAAATAGCATGGGAGTGGGGGGAGGCCGGCCTCGGCAGCCGTCTTGAGAGGTACGAAGAGGTACTGGCCACCCGCAGTGGCGATTCTGGGGGTCAGAGTCATGAGGGAGGCTGGAATTTTTAGTACAGCCTTGAAAAAAAATATCAACCTGCCCCACCCCTGGGATGGGAATAAGGTAGGAGTCCAGCAAAATAAATAAAATCTGCTGTCCCAACTAACCAGGCATAAATTGTTGCTTGAACAATGGCGAAGGACAAAAAAGAACGTGCCAGATATGCTTCCCGTGCTTGTTTTCCATCTTCTCATCCTGTGTCCTTTATCAAGCCCCAAAGGGAGCAGTTGCATGAGGGCCAGAAGAGGGGCAGCCCGGGGGTCCAGCAACACCCTCAAGTCGGTATTCCCACCCTGGGAGACCCCTGGGTGGGGAGCTGGCTGCTGGCAGTCAGTGTCCAGATTTTCCCCAAATCACCCAGGAACACAGCACTCATGGGAAAAAAGTGGGGGTGGGGGGGAGGAAGTGCCAAATACCATTTGTGTATTTACCTTCTGTTTCATGCTTCAAAAGGAAATTCGGCTCTCATTAAAGTAACAGTTTGCAGCCCTGGGGACGTTTGAATTCTTCTCCTTTGTGTTTTAAGTTTGCTGTTCTTTTAAATTTTTTTCAACTTTGCCTTCACCAGGGAACAGGGGAGATGGCTGAAGGTGGTCCCAGGCCCCCAGATTTTCAACCCTGCTACTGCCCCGAGCCCTCCTGCAGGGTGGCTGCTTTGTTGCTTTGTGGGTGAAATTAACTAGAAAGGGATTGTGTGCTTCTGAGGTTGCTGTACTGTTAGATCAGAAGAGCCAGGCCAGGCACCTAAAGGGCGTGTTCATTTATTTCAGGGTTGCAGGACATCCGGCTGATGGGGCCGGGCTGGAACACCCCAGGTGGGTGGCTGAGATGGGTGATCTTTGGTTGGGGTCCGAGAGCACCAAGCGACTAGAGGTAGAGGAATGTGTAATAAATGCTCTGACCCCTTCCCCATGGAGACAAGGCAGGAGCTCTGGGGAGTGTGAGCCCTGGAAGGTGTCTCCTAAACGGTCCTAAGCACCTTGAGCTGCTGAGACAAGGTGAGGCCTGAGACATGGCCAGGGAGCCTGGGACTGAGTTAGCTGTGAAGGTTCAGAAAAGTAAGCTTTGTAACCTGAATGTTGGCTAAACATCCTGTTTTGCTTGTTCTCCTTTCGGTTTTCTTTTCTCAGTCTTTCTGTCTCTCTATCTCTGTCTCTGTCTCTTGCTCATTTAAATTCTAGTCTCTCAGTTGGGCTTAAGGGAATCAAGGGAGCAGATGGCAGGCTACACTTGGGCCCGATCTCTGAAGGACGAACAGTAACTCACGGCCGGGCTGACAGGGCTGTGGGAGAGGAGACACAGGGAACGAAGGGCGAGGGAAAGAGGAGACTCAGGAGGGACGGCAGCTCTGCTCGGTCAGCCCTCCCTCCCCACCTGGAGAGTTGGCCTCCAGTTGTAAAGCCTTGGGGACTCTGTTTTGTTTAAATAAGAGGAGCTGTTTCCCTTACATCCTTCCAAAAATAAATAAATACAAGAGGCTGTCATATCATCTTACAGATGCTCCTCCAACAAACAAAGGTTCAGAACTCTGGACATTTTTTACAAAATCAGAAGATGAGGAGGTGGGGTGTGGGATGCAAGGGAGGATTTTAGAGACAGAGGAAGCCAATTAGCTGGCTTATTTATATCTTGTATTAACCCCACAGTTGCCACTAGTAACAACAAGACCATGGAACCACCAGCACTGTCATCACCACCACCATCACTGCCACCATCACTGCCACCACCACCACCATCACCACCACCGTCACCATCATCACTGCCGTCCACCACCGTTACCATTACCACTACTACCATCCATCATCACCACCTTTACTGTAACTACCGCCACCACTGCTACCACTACCACTTCCACTCCCTCCCCGCCCTCACTGCCCTGAGCACCACCGTTGCCACTACCAAGCAGCTCCTAGGGACACCCAAAGTTGAGGACTGCCAACCTTGGTCAAAATGATGCATGCTGATTGTTGAATGAGATGGAGGCCACTGAGTCTATAGATGCCTTTTTCCAGATGATGGGACTGAATAAGTAAATTAGAGAGGCAGTCCCAAAGCTACTGGCAGCAGCAGCAACTTGATGGAAAGTTTCTGGCCTCGGAGCCAGAAAACTCAGGTTTTGCCTGTTACCAACTGAGTGACCTTGAGCAAGACACTTGTCTTCGGGGCCTCAGTGTCTTATATATAAAACCGGGGGTAATCAGTACCTATGGCCTTATAGAGTTTAAAGGGGAAAACACACGTAAAACATTTTTCACATCGCCTAACCTATAAAAGATGCTAAAAATCCCTTCTTTTTTCCTTCCCACCCTCTTTCTTTTCCTCTCTTTATTCTTCCAATTTTTCCTCTTCTCATTACTCCTAGATTTGAGACCCTCACACATCCCCAAACGGCAAACGGAACCATTAATATGGAATAATTAAAAAAAAGTTCCTTCATTTGAGCCTCTTAATTACTCCTTTAGCTCCTATCACCCTATGTCCACAGTACACGATCCCTTTCCTCAAAGAGGACAGAAGTGAATCCCAGGCTTCAGGCACCCAACACATGGAAGATGGATGACAGCAATGGCAGGGGAGTGGAGTCGGGGCCAGGGAGAGGTCCAGTTCCTCCAGAGAATGAGGTCAGGCTCTGTGTGAAGGCCAGTTAAAAGGTGTGGCCTCATTTCTTGTGTCTTCCAGGAGCACTCACAGGGTGAGGAGGTGGGGGAAGGCCGAGGCTTCCTGAAACAGCCTGCCAACTTTGTACTGCAGCTGCTTGCCGGAGAGCTGGCTCCGGAGAGCTGTTTGCTTTGGCCAAATGCGCTACATGGAAACAGTAGTAGGACAACGTCGGGGGAGCGGCCGGGATGGGGCAGAGGGGCCCTGTGCGGTTTCAACGGAGAGAAGCATTTTCTTTACAGGTGGTGTCAGGCCTCAGGCTGCCTCAAGGAGCCAGCTGTGACTTGGGTTCAAGATGCCAGCCTGTGGGGACATACGAGATGCTGGGGCTGAGTGTGGTGGGAAGGGCAGCTGTGCAGTTAGCACAGAAGTGGGTGACGTGCCGAATGGAAGTAAAGCAAGGGTCCACGGAAAGCCAGACTTTGGTGCTTTTTTTTTTTTTTTTTGCCTGTCTCCATTTGGGTTGAGTTTTCCTGGGATGGTGAAGGGTTTGTGGCTAATGGGCATGCCTGTGCTGTCAGCCCAGAGAGGAGATGACCTTGAATCAGGCAATAGGGGCAATACGGCCAGGAGATGGCACTGGAAAATGTGGCCGATCCGACACAACTTGCAGATGTCACTTTTACTGAGACAAGCTGGAAACTGGGACCCTTTGCTGCAATGCTTGCACCTGGACACACATCTCCTCAAACAACAAAATACAAAGAAACTGTAAGGGACTAAAAATAACTGTGTGCATGGGCAGTTGGGGCAAATTATGGACAACAAGATACAAAAAGACCACAAACCCAACAGACACTTCTGAGGGGCTGGGAGCAAAAACAGGGTGTCGGGGGCAAAAGCAGGGTACTGTGCAGGCCGCCTGCACACAGCACCACCAAGCGGGTGGGCAAAACCCCCAAGCCACCCCTCCGGCCCGAACCCTGGATATACCCCACCCTCACCCCATATAAGGAACCAGCTCAAAGGGTGAGTGAGCAGGGGACCCCGTTACCTGTTTTCAGTCTCCGCTGCTGCAGCAGGGACCCCAGTAAAGCCTTGCCTGAATTTCTTGTCTGGCCTCTGATCAATTTCTATTGATTAAGGAGGCCAAGAGCCCTGGTCGGGAACATAACCCCTTTTAACCTTCTCGCAATAGGAAAGTAAGGTTTATTGAGCGTCCTGTGCCCTTTACATACATGATCTTTACATGCATAACCTCATTCAGTCTTTTAAAAGGAAATTTTAACATAACTTTAAGAGATGATGACCCTAGAGCTCACAATGTTCAGACAAGATAGACCACACAGCTAATAAGAGTGAGAGGGAAAATCTGGACCGAGATCTCTCTGCCTCTAGCCTGACATCTTAGTAGCCCTGTTATACTGATAACCACTTCCCAGGAAGTTTTACAGTTTATCCCAAGGATCAGGCAGGCATGAGACCAATGGAGAGGTGAAGATCCTGTGTATAATACTACAAAAGGGAGAGGTTGGGGCGAAAGCAAATGAAGGCTTGGTAGCTCCCTCTCCGATCCTGGGAAAAGATCCTTCAGTATCTTGGAGAAACAGCATCTCTTCGAGTCAGCCTCGATCTGCAAGAATAATCTGATTTTTTTCCACATTGCTGGGGCCAAAGGGAAGAGAGGGCTAAGCCAGGTGGCAGAAGACAAACTCATGCCTCCAGTTCCTTGAGGGGAATTGCTGAGGCTGACTTGGATTTCATGCATGGGGAGCAGCTCTGAGGTGCAAGACCCTTCCACGTGAGCAGAGCTGACTGAGGAAACCCCAGAGTGTGACCGCCCCTTCCCCTGATGATAGAAAATAACAAGTCCCTTGGCGATGTACCTTGCGGCCCCCTGGGGGAAATCAATAACCAGGAAGGATTTTTCTACTTTGCTCTGCCAGAAGAATTCAAAACCGCTGGGAGGGGAAGCCGTAGTGTTTGGGTGGGGGTGGGGGGGCTGGTCAGAACGAGTGAAGAGAGGGTTAGCTGCTCCATCATTTAAGGAGATCCCCAACTGAGTCTGTAGCCTCTTCACTGCCGGTCACCACAGTGGGTCCCTTCTGCCTGCCCAGCCACCACCTGGTCCCTGCAGAAGAGCTGACCGGCCCCCCTCCTTTGTCCAAAGAGGCAAAGAGACTTGCTGGCTTTAGTCCAGAGCCTGACCCCAGCCCGCTGCATCGCTGTAACCTCTTCCTCTCTCTCCTTCCTCTGGTCTGATTTTCCCTCTGTCTCAAAGTGGAGGTTTCAGAGCTAAGAGGCTGACATACCCTCGGCCTCAAGTGCTGGGAAGAGGGAAATGTGGTTGACACACGCTCACCCAGAGTGCACAGGAGGGCTCCCAGCAGGATACAGTTAATGACCAAAGGGGAGGAGGGGATTGCAACAATATGGGGTTTTTTGTTTTTTTCCCTCCCTATATCAGTAGTCTCTGGACTTTGGCAACATTTCATGGTGGAAAGAAGAGCATCCCAACCTTCTGTAAATAAATAGCTGGGGGCACATCGGTCTCAGGTACAAGCTGAAGGGGGCCTAAAATATATCGTTCATCTGCCATGGAGCGCCAAGGATTTCAGAGGAAAATGGGGTTTTAAATGGGAAACCAGCCTAAAGGCATTGGGAAATTTTCCTCAAGCTTAATCTTTTGAGCCTCCTGGCTATCTTAAAAAAGAGAGAGAAGTGAAGCAGGATAATTAATGTTATTAGAAACTGTTTAAGGTTGTTCTAGGTAATCCACCGGCATCTAAGGTTGATAGGAGGTCAGCATCAAAAATGGGAACTGGACTTTCTGTTCCGCATCTTTAAAGGGTAAGTTTGGTTCCTGGACATCCTAAGACTGTAGAAAACCAAACACCCTACTCCTTTTGGGAAAATCCTCTTTATTTTAGAGTCACCGAATCACAAAGGGTTTTCTTAAGCCATAAGGTCATAACGAATCATTGTTCACATGGGTTAGGCGTGTATATCCTAATGGCAGTCAAAGAAGCTGCATGTGGATAGAAAAACTCCAGGAATCGCTAGTTCCTTTCTTCCAATATCCTCCAGGAAAGAAAAAAAGGAAATAAAATGAAATTGATCATAAAATGTTTAGGGGAAAAATCAAATCCAGGATGATCAGAATAACTCCGAATCTGTGGACAAGTTGGAAAAAACTTTAGGGATGTCTGTTATTCTGGGCATGGGTTAGGGTAGGCCAGGACTAACAGTACTTGACACCTGTCTGTCCCCATCAGTACCTGTGTGATCCCTTTTGTGATTCTCAGCTGCCTCGGGAGGATAAGTATGGCAGACTTTTAAAATCTCCATTTTATAAAGAAGATGGATAAGCAAAAGCCCTAGAGGATTAAAATGCCTTGAGGAAGTTCCATAACTTTCGAGCCTTAGGGTTAAGACTAGACACCAGTGTTCTGGTTTTGCTTGTTCATTCTACCCCCGTCCAGTTTTCTTTCCCCTTGGCCGTGATGCTCCAGAGAAGAGAGATGACCTACATGATTTTATGAAGATAAAGTGAGTGGTGCTTAATGAAGCCAAGTCGGGAAGATCTTAGGGCCCCAATCCTTGCCCTTTCACTGCCCTCCTCTCTCCCCTTTTCAGGGCCGGGCTTTCCTAGAAGCTGCGTGTAGCAGGTGCTCAGTTGCTCAAGTAGTACTCAGCAACTAGTACTCTGCATATATGGCGGAAGTTGGGGGAGAAAGAAACAGGGACCTTGGACATTGTTCCCCCAACCCTCTTCGTGAGTGTCCTGCAGGTTTGCCCGATCTGCTCTTGGAAGGTTATTACTTCTGTTCATTTTACCTGGGGTAGCCTAGTGTGCTCCAGGATCTTTCTTAACACAATGCAGAAGCTAAGGTTGGGCCATCTGGGTGTGGGCTCGGGCCAAAGCAACTTCCTCCAAGCCAAAAACACAGGGAATTCCAAAGACCCCATTGGCACTGGGAGAGCCAACTGTGGATGGGAAGGGCCACATGGAAGTACCCCGAGTCAAGCTGACATTGGGAGATGTAATATGACTATTGGCCAGTGCCAACAAGGGCTTCTGAGTTCTTGTTTCTTATTCAAGGACCAGGTACGGCTTGATGGCCGGGAGTTGATCGAGAGGTTTGTAAATGAGAGCCTTTTAGAGGGCTTCTCCCAGTTTCACGGCCTGCAGGGTGATGGTGCTGGGGGGGGTGGGGGTGGGGGGGAAGAATTCCACATTCCATCTTGCCCATCCCTCCCCTTGTCCACTCCCATTACATCTCCTCCCTTCTCCCACATGACAGTGGCTGTCACAGAAAAGCCTTCCACAAATATTAGCTCAACCTGGTTCTGGCCGCAGTACATCTCGCTCCCAGGGTCATCCCAGGCTTTGGCGAGGCCAGCCCTTTGGTGCCTGGCGCCCTGCAGAGATTGACAGAATTCCAGAACTAGAGGCAACTTTAAAATTCATATCGTTCGACCTCCCCTCCTGGGAGAGAAGACAGAGCGCTCCCTCCCCTGGGTCCAGGCCCCTCCGATTCTCCATCACCATTTGTATCCTTTTCACCTCTGTCAGTAGATAAAGAGCTATTTTAGGTATCCCTGAGCTTCTCAACAGTGGAAGTCGAACAAAACTACTGTGGGTGGGACAAATCCTCAGCCTTAATCTTGGCCCTTGAAGTGAGGGCTGCTTGAACACAATGTGCTGTTTCCCATGCAAATCAGGGCAACTGGATTAACTGGGAAGAAAAAAAATCCCATGGTCTCTCTGAGCCTTCCCAGCACTCTGTGTTAGCTCCAGAAAAGACGATTTTTTTTTCAGGTACTGTTTTCTGTTAGCAACTTCTCTCCTGCACCGGGAGCCTCAGCCAGTACCAAGTCCACAGCCCAACTCGGCTCTTTCCATCTACTGGAGACTTGTGTGAACAGGGAGGTTTGTTTTAAGCTCTGTCAACGGCGCCCTGTTGGAAGTTACCACACCTTAGACAGGCTCGCCAAGGTCTCGGCGGGCGCTGAGCATGGGGAAGTGACTGGCAGTGGCCAGGGCATGGGGAGGACTCAGTCAGGTGACATTTGCTCAGCCAGATTCGGGGTGTCTCCCCATGACCAGCACGGACGAAGCACCTTCTTTTGGGGGTGGGAACCTCCTGCCGGTTTGTAAGATCCTGAATATCCTATTTGAGAACACAGTCAGTTGCCATTTGACATACTTAGAGACACCATCTCAGCCACTCGGCTTTTGCATATTTATGCAAAACAAATGCAAATGAGTCCATTGAACCCTTTGTCTGTACCCTGCCAAGCTGGGAGCCTGGGTCTCCTGACACCTCCTCCTCCAAGCCTTTACCCTCTCCAGAAGAGTTTTTCTAATTAGGGCTTGGAGCCTCTGAAACTTGGCTTGTTCAGTGAAATTCCACTCAATAAATATGTTTACTGAACTCCTACTAAGTGCAAAGCACTGTGTTAGGCTCTTAGTGGGGAGTAAAGAAGAAAAAACCTGCTTATTTTTCTTGAATAGCTCATGATCTCTTTTAATGAGGTTTCCAGCTCTGATTACTTTCTTATTTAATTATCTGTTCAACACACGTGTATTGAGCACCTCCTGTGTGCCGGGCCGACAGCTCGGTGCTGGGGATACGGCCGGGAACAAGTATGAAAAGGTTCCTGCCCTCATGATATTACATCCTAAAATGGATGAGATAGACGAAAAGGGGGGAGTGACGAATAAAATAATTACAAGTTGTAAGAAGGGCCAGGAAGACAATGAACAGTGATGCTCTACTGTGACAGAAATGCGCTGGGGACCGGTTTGCTAAGACTCCATGGCGGTTAAATCTTATTTTTAAGTGAATGAAAGGCAGTGACACAAAATGGCAAAGTACAGAAGGTATTTTTGCTTATCCCCTGCATCCTCGTTTGTCTTAACTGGAATAATTATGTTCCATTCATTCATGAATTCAATAAAGATTTATTGAGTGCCTACTCGAGACACGAAGTGTTCTCGGCACCGGGGATTCGGCGTTGAACAAAGCAAGCCAAGCACCTGTTGTCACAGGGCGCAGTGTGCAGACACATAGCAAGTGCATAGGACACATAATATGATGTAGGGCAGGAGGGTCGAGAGAAGTGGGGCAGCGATAGTGGGCATGGGGTGGCAGGTAGGTGGCCTGTAGGTGACAAAGGTGGCATTTAAAGGAAGTGCAGCCCAGGTGAGCAAGCACAGCAGGGGTAAAGGGTTTAATGGAGCTGATGTGTTTAGGGACCGCGAGATGCCTCTTGTAACTGGCTGCAGCCGGGAAGGGAGAAAGTGGAGTGAGGTGAGATGGCCCAGGTGAACAGAGAAAGGGGAAGGGCCCAGGCGAGGTGTTGAGAACTTATCATAAATGTGGTGGGAAACTCTTTGTAGATTTCAAATAAGGGAGAGATCTGGTCTGACTGATGGTTTTGAAAAGATTATTCAGTGGTCACTGAGCAGTGATTAGACAGTAGGAGGGCAAAGTGAAGCTGGAAATACAGACGATGCTTGCAGTAGCTCAGGCAAGAGGCAGTGGCAGTTTTAATTAGAGGGACAACAGTGGGGCTGATGGGAAGGAACATCTCAGCTGTATTTTGAAGGTCGAGCTCACCTGACTGGTGCATGGATTGGATTTGGGGGGTGGCAGAAATCGAAGCATCAGGAATGACTCCTAGGTTTCTGTCTTGAGCAACTGGGTAAAACCTTCATGGGTTTTATGCTTTGGGGAAAATTAGGGGAGGAGTAGTTTAAAGGGCATTAAGAGTTGTGTTGAAGACATAATGAAAGTTGAGAATGAGATGCTTCTTGGACATCAAGCTGGAGATGCGGGGGAGGCAGCCAATGGACAGGTTTAGAGCTCAGAGCACTCAGCTAATTTAGGGCGATATCTTAACTCTTACTTGAACTTCCCACTGTTTCATAAAGATATTGGATGAAGTGAAGCGAGGTCTTCCCAATCTTTTAGCACAGAAGGGGCTAAAAGAGTGGATGAGGTAGGGCTGTTCTTGAGGGTTGAGGGCCAGGTGTATCATTTGTACTACTCTTCTGGGGCAGGAAGAGGGCATAGCAGACCCTCGAAGCCTGCTCACGGCCAGTCTCCTGCCCTTCCACTGATTTATCAGGTGTGCGTGAGACAGGTGACTTCCTGGAGATGAGTGAGGAAATTCTAACTATATTCTGAGGAAGTGCTCAGAGCCCCAGGCGTTCCTTCCTGGGAGAGCCTGAAGTGAGGCCAGCCAAGAAGAAGGTGGCTAGAGCAGCTCATCGCTTTGCAGATAAAGAAACAGAGCCTCGGAGAAGAGAGATGCTCTGACCAAGGTAGTACTGTTCAACTGTGTGCAGATCTGGACCTTGAGGCTGGGCGTCACCTTGGTTCCCGCATTTCTTCATGGAGGGCTTTGTAGACAGGAACCTCTTGAACGTGCTGTCAAAGGGTATGGTGTACGAGAGGAGCAGGCTCTCTGATAGCCACCCTTTGATTCCTCCTCGATGCAGTCTCACGAGCAAGAGTTTCAGGACCACTCAGATATCTCAGCATTAGCGGCCAATGACCAGGTCCAGCATCTGAACGGGTCATTCACCTGCTGATGTTGCCTCTGCCAATGATTCCATCCATCAAGTCACCTGTAAATGCTTCTGAAACGTAATAACAAATCAGACCCTAGACAACAAAGCACAGCAAAAGAAAAACACCATTTTGGGGGTGACAGTCAACAGTTTTCATTTGTGAAGGTTTTCACTGGTAAGACTAGATCTGTTGGATGTCTGTGCCAGTTCTCTGTGGACAAACCACCGTCACCCCAAACCAGACTTGCCCTGGGTATAAGAAGGCTTCTTTAGATACTGAACTGAAAAACTTGAACTTTCTGGGTTCAGTCTGGTGACACATGTGATTAAAAGAGATTAAATGCGAAGTAGGTATAATAATCCAGTGCAATGCGGGAAATTTGATTGGCTCCTGGTGAGGGGGACTGACGGTCTCCAGCTCACCTAGGATGGAATCAGGAGGGACGTTTCCCAGACTTTCCCGAGGATGGGACACATAAAGCCAAACCAAGAGAGTTGTCATCTTACTTCTAATTCAGAGTGAAAAGCAGAAACAAAAGCTCAAACAGCTCTAAAACACATTTGTAAGACAGTTGGGGAATTTTAACATGGTCTGGGTAACAGATAATGATGGGCAACAGCTGTGAGTTTCTCTGAGGTGCATTAGTGCTATATGGTTACGTAGGAGGATGCCAACATTCTAGGCTTCTGAGAGGTGACGTGCCCTGAAGTCTGCTACTTATCCTCAAGCGGTCCGGAAACAAAACAAAAACCAAAAATCAAAAATTACACACACAGAGACAAAACAAATACGGCAAACTTATGAACGATTATTGAGTCTAGGGACCAACTATATAGATGTTACCTATACTATTTCTAACTTCCTGTCAGTTTATATGAAAATTTGAGAAAATGCTTTTGAGTGGAAAGGTCACGGTCACCTCCCTTTTAAGGATGTAGTTACTTGCGTAAGTTGAAAATTTGTAACTCAGTTCTTTGTCACAATTCAGTTGTAAAGGTTGCCAGATGCCAAGAGTAATGCATACAATCATATTTTAGTAAGTGAAGGTCTATTGACGTTCTCGATCAGAGGTGGGGAAAACTCAGCACAGACATCCACCCAATAAACAATAAAAGGAAAGAAGATGGCTAGAGCTAGATGCTGGGAGACAACTCGTAAACGGGAAGACGATCTTTCAGGGCTCATGCAGTAGGCAAAGGGACAAAACACAACAGGTTTCTCTATGCTTCTTCCTCATGGAAAAAAAAAAAGCAGCTGAATGGGGGAAAACAAAACCACCACAGAGGAAGTGGTGAACGCGCACAGGAATGAGTCCGTTCCTTGAAGTCATGGAAGATAGTCATGGCTTTAAAGCAACTGCAACGCTTTGATGCTGGGCACTTAATAGGGACTATTAAAAAAAAAAAAAAAGCTAGCTAGAGAAATATTCTTATCAAATCTAGGCTCAAAGGTAAGATCCACATGGGCACACAGGAATTAAATATTAGGATGAAGGTAAATTATACCCATTTGGATGTTTCTTTTAAAAGATGGACTTAATCCTCTTATTATTCTTGTAAGCTGTTGAATACAATCTTAATTTAATTTAATGTTTATTTTTTTAAATTGAAGTATAGTTGATTTATGATGTGTTAGTTTCAGGTATACAGCAAAGTGATTCAATTATATATATATACATATATATATGTTCTTTTTCAGATTCTTTTCCTTTATAGGTTATTACAAGATATTGAATATAGTTCCCTGTGATATACAGTAGGCCCTTACTGGTTATCTAGTTTATGGATAGCAGTGTGTATATGTTAATCCCAATCTCCTAATTAATTTCAAAAGATAAGGGGTGAAATATGTTATTCTGATCTTGTTTTTAAGATCAAAACCAAGGCAGCCACAAAATAAATCTTGAATTGGTTTTCTTGGGGGAACAGCGTAGACGAGATATCAAGGTTCTCTTGATGGCCGTATTTCCTAAGGTGGACAGTCTATGAATTTGGTTCAGAACTTGAGTTCAGGATCACGCAGGCCCATGAGGGAATCCCGATTCTGCTCGCTGCCTGTATAATTTTAAACCAGCTGCTTAACCCCCTCCAAGCTCTGGTTTCCTCATCTGTGAACTGAGAGAGTAAATTACATTCCTCATAGAGTTTCTGAGGCTTAGAAGTGTCCATGAAGGTAAAGGCATTAGCATAATGTCTAAAACACAGTCAGCTTTCAATGAATATCACCTCTTAATATGTCTCTTACCACTAATAGAAAAAGAATATAGGTCTGATGAGCTCCATCAAACTTGCAACCTTAAATATGTCACTTTGAAGGGGATGACCTCACCGTGACAGAGTAGAGACTAAATCCAGGGAAACTCATTTTGAGGACCACTGTCCTCTAAGAACTTGTTGAGACACACGTCGTGTTCTTCTAGGACTATGACCTTGTTTAAATATTTGGCGGTCCTGGGAATGAGGGGAATGAGAAAGTAGGACCGAACTGGGGGCAGTGCAGTATGAGAAAAGCAGAGAAGTAATATTCGGCCCCAGCGCACGAATACCTGGCCCCAAGCACTCGCTACCACCGAGGGCAGGTGAGTGAGAAAGGGCGCTGGGACCCTTTATGGTGTATAATAACCATCGCAGCTGTGCAAGCAGAGATCAAAGATCAAATCAAATTTCAAGCTGCAGGGACCTCAATCTGATCACCTGCAGAGGTCAGGGAAAGGAATTCTTCTTCCCTGAAGAGCCCCAGGATTGGCTGAATACCCAACAGGGGGCTTTGGCACAGCCTTGAAGGATCACATTACTGGCTGCTGCCCAGAAGCAAGGGGACACGGCCTCGGGGTGGATGAGATGGGTGGGACCCTTCTGTTGTTCCCTGCAGAGTGTCTGCCAAGCAGAATGGAGAAACTCAGAGAAAGCCCAGGTTCTCGGCATCCATCCAGGGGCTCCAGTGTAATCAGTGCTCAAAAGCCCGCCTTGGAGTGTCTGCTCTCAAGGTAGGTACCTAGAATGCTAAATGCTGGTGTTTTTGTAAGTGCTGTGCCGGCCTCCATTCTCTTCCTCCTTTGACGAGCCCAGGGTGAAATGGGACTTCTGCCGGAAGGAGGATGGGGCCATCTGCACTGTTTGCCTGTCCCCCGACCCCCGTCTCTCCCAACCCCAGCACATGCACAAAGGGGAGTAGCCAGAGCTAGGAAGCTCAGACCTGTGCCCAGCTTTGGTGATACCCTCTCAGTGTGCCCTGGTGGAGACAACGCCATCTGGTCCAAAGGAACCCCCGGCATCTCTGTGCTGTCGGAGAGAAGCAGGTCCCCAGCATTAGCTCTGAGAGGCTCCATGGAACTCTCTGAACTTGAATCTTCAACTCTCTCTTTGCCCTACCTCTCCCCACTCCCACTGGATGACATTCCACATTGGGGGAGAAGTTAGGAAGATTTCTTGCAATGGCGGGAAGAGGATTTCATTTGATAACTAAAGAGAGAACAAAATTTAGTTCTCGAGAGATTTAGTAGATTGCTTTTAAAATATCCCCCCAGCAATGGTATCTCAATGGTCTTTATTAGAGGGCATCCTTCAGGGTGAGGGGACGTGTGTATAAGGCATGGCAGGGGTGGGGCGGTGGCTGGGTGGAATTAAATGTATCATCAAGAGAACACGGGGAACCAAGCGAGAGTGAACTTGGCCACTTAGACTAAGGATGCCAATCAAACTAATGTGTTTGGGGAAGAAGGGGGAGGAAGTTTGTCACCAGTTTTAATATCAGAAATTCCTTTACGTGGGTGGTAACCGGGGAACAGCTGCAGGTAGCTGAATCACAGCCCAAATCCTTGCAAAAATGCCGGTGGGACCCCTGCCAACAACTGAGCAATGGCTTTTCAGGCTGGAAGGGAGCAAAGTCGGACTAAGTAAGGCAAGGGGGGGAGAGGGAGGGGGGAAAGCAAGCTTTTAAAAGCTGAGTTTGGAAGCCGGTGCATATTTAATAGGATTAGAACACATGAGTCCCCGGCTGAAAATTCTCTACTGGCCCCGTTAAACAGCCAGCCTGAAGGAAGGCCCAGCTCTCTGAGCAACGGCAGGAAAGCGGGGAGGGAGGGAAGTGAAACACCCTGGGGTCCTACCTGGGGAGCTGAGGCTGGAGGAGAGATTCTAGAAGTTCTTTTCTCTCCTACACTCTCTCGGGAGCATCCATCCATCACTCTCGGGTCCATGAACGCACCCAGTTTGTCAATAATGCCTCCGATGCCCTGCCCCTGCCTGGCTTGGCCCAGGCTGGTCCACCTACCGCCTTGGCCAGTCCTTGGGAGGAAAGTGTTTACCTTTGCCTTTTCATGTGGGTGAACGGGCCCAGCCTGGCCTCAAAGGGTCTATTTGGATGTGTCTCGGATGCAGCAGCTCTGAGTCTGGGGGTTTGGGGTGGTGGGAAAGGGTTAGGGTGCGCTGGAACATATTTCTTCTTCTAAATGCAGATCTCCTTTGCTGGCCTGATGATTTAGCCCAAGGGTTAAAAGACAGTCCGGTTCCTGCGTGTCCAGCCCGATGGCCTGTGATGCCCGGAGTCAGCTGGGTCCTCCCCGGCTTCAGGCTCTTTGTGAACTTGGTGAGTGACTTCAAACAGGGCCTCTCACTTCCCCGGCTTCTTGTCTGCTTACTTTCATACAGAAGCCACAGATTGTTGGAGCCTTTCTTACGGTGGCTTTTCAGTGCCACTGAAATGAGAAGCAAGTCCCAGAACTGCTACAAATGTTTCATCCGAGACATTAGGCATATCATGCCGTGACCGTCAAGGCTCACAGAGGCCGCCGCGTTCACAAGATTCAGGCCTGACTGGGCACTTCCTCTGATGGACCTTATACTTGTTTCAACTCTAAACCACCTGCTTGTTCTTCACAGCACCCTAAGTACCATTCCTAGCAGTTGAAAGAAATAGAGCCTCTTGGAAAAGAAGTACTAGAAGTTATTGAGGTACATGGGTATCGCCCTTCCTTGATTTTTCAGTGTATAAACTGTCCTCTTCCCAATTCTTTTTTTTTTTTTTATTGCAGTACGCGAGCCTCTCACTGTTGTGGCCCCTCCCGTTGCGGAGCACAGGCTCCGGACGCGCAGGCTCAGCGGCCATGGCTCACGGGCCCAGCCGCTCCGCGGCATGTGGGATCTTCCCGGACCGGGGCGCGAACCCGCGTCCCCTGCATCGGCAGGCGGACTCTCAACGACTGCGCCACCAGGGAAGCCCCTCTTCCCAATTCTGAAGTAGGAAGAGAAGAGTCAGGCTTGTCGTAAGACCAGGAGGTATTGCCTCGATTTCATCCCTTAAATGTAGGTAGAGCCTAAAGCATAGAGATTGGGAGCCCGTTTTAAGACTGGAGATGTTGATTTCAAATTCTGGCCACCACTTATTAACTGAACCAGCTTTTGAGCGGTATGGAACATTCTAAACCTCAGTGTCTTTGGTCTAAAATCGGTCAAAAATAGAAGGTCATGGGAAAAAAAAACTTGCATGTAACTTCCTCGGGGTGTAGGTACATACTTCACATACCTGAAACAGAGTTGTGACCGTGATTGTTATTAACAAGAGCCAACATCCAGGGTGCTTTCCCAGGGGTCAGGCACGGCAGGTAGATGTCACATGATTCATTCATTTCCTATCCTCGGCCCGGTGGCCTGCTCAGCCCAGCCTTGTCTCCCTTCTTGGTTGAGCAAACGACTTCCAAAGCCCTCCTCCCCAACTTGACCCCCAGGCGCAGGACTTGGTCCAGATAAAGATCTGAACCTGGTCTGGGGAGTTCCTGGAGGCCCGTCTTTGGACAACCCAAGGGGATTTTAAAACCCTGTGAGTGGTGGAGCCCCGGCGCCCGGATGCGGGGGCCTCAGGAATCCGGGGAAGCGGGGACCATTCCGGCCGCTCTGGGGAGCCCTGAGCAAGCAGTGTGTGTCCTGCCGGCTGTGTAAACACAGTAACCAAATGCACTGATGATTTCCAGGGTCCACCAGATGGCAACAAGTACAGTGGGTGATGTGGCTTCCGGTTCTCCTCCTCCCTTCTTATTTTTATTTGCTCCTCATGCCTCAGGGTGGGACAGAATGTGAGACACCCAGGAAGCTTAATTATAACCCCAAACCTTTGCTTTACAGGTTTGCACCTTCCCTCATGTGGTCCCTCACGTGGCAACTCCCCGGGGCAGCCCTCTTGGACCCAAGTCAATCGATCTCCCAGCACTTCACACACCCTCCCTCTATTTACTTTTCCTCCTTAGCCCTCACTATCTGGCATGCCACATAGTTGAACTATTTCTTGTTTTAAAAAATTTTGTTATTCTCTTTTCCCCACAAATGAAAATAAGTTCCTAGAGGGCAAGAATTGTGTGTAGGAGGGTGTGTTTCACCACATATCAGAGCTTATAACAGTGACTATATTTTTTGAATGAAAGAATGGATGTCCCTCCTGGGTTAGGCTGTCCTGCCAAAATATTTTCTGGAGGCTTAGGGATACCACCTGCCCCATTTCCAGACTTTTCTAGGAGACCTGGCAACAGGGGTCAAACCAGAGATCTTTACATTCAAGTTTCGAAGATAGAGTTACCCGCTCAAATGCACGGAACAGGGAATACGCTCGAGTCAAATTGGCACGATCACCCCCAGGGTCCCTCTTCTTGGGCGGGGGGGAGTCTCAACCCCAAGAACCCCTCCCACCCAACTCCTCTTGCTTTACCAGAGACTGGAGCTGAAGACGGCCCTCAAGTTTATCCTCCTTCAAGGGAACAGCCCACGGCCACTGGGTTCCAATCCAGGCTCTTTTCTCCTTTAAAGCTTTAGTGCACTTTCCCTTTCACTGAAGTGAAGTGTATTTTTATGTTTTATTTTATGTATATCGTTTTCACTCCTTTGGGTGGTGGAAGCAGAGGTAACAAGGGTGACTCAAGTGCCTACGTGCCTACACGTTCACTGACGGTCAGTATTCCCAGCTGCCCCCCTGCACTCAGTGTGAGCTCATGAAAGGAAACAGAGCAAAGAAGAGGAAACTGGTCTTGGGATGGACAGAATCCTTTAACAGGAAGGCTGGGAAGTGGGGAGGAGAGGAGCGGAGCCGGAGGAAGCAGTCCGGGTCGGGTTTGTGACGGGTTTGCCTGCACGGGTTTGGTAGCAGGGGCAGTATTGCCTGGGCTGGATCTGAGGCACCCTCATCTCCCAGCTCAGCCTTCCCGTCACTCCAGAGAAAGGAAAGTCAAAGCCCAAAGCGATGTCCAGTCCACTTTGGCTTCTTGCCATCTTCACTCACTGGACCTGGTCAGCAGCTCTTCATGGTGGGGACATTTTGCCAAGTTCTCTGTCATCTGAGTTCAGGCTTCAGTTATGTAATCAATGCAATGCAAAAGCCCGTTACTTTTTTACTCTCACTTGGCTGAAAATTTCACCTCTCACTACTCTCTTTATTTTTCCTTTCTTTTCCTCTTTGTGATTTCTCTCTCTATTTTTTTTTTCTGAATATAAAAGAAATCTCAGGGGAAGCACATAAAAAAGCAGAGTTGAGAGATTGAAAGAGTTTTTCTTCTTCTCTTTCAAAAGCTTGGTCCTATTTCACAAGAGACACCAACATGAAAGAAGTTTTCCAATGCTAGAAAAGTTGTCTACCAAAATATGATTATGATATGGCCTCTGCTCCTAGACCAAGGAAGGATATAGACAAAGACACACATGCACACTCTACACCTTGCAAGGTTCTGTAACCTGTGATAGGAGCACTGTGCAGGGCACAGCAGGGGATGAGGGATGGCTTTTCAGAGTTTGCCCAGCAGTCAAAGGGAGTCAAAGCCCAGTCCCCCATGAAGGTGTTGAGGGCAGAAAGAGCATGGCATGTTTGGGGACCCCGTAGTCATTGCACATGGCTGCTATGTTGGGTGGGTAAGGCCTGGGGAGTTGGAGGTGGGCATGGGAAATGAGGCTGTAGAAGTGGTGGCTCCAGGCCACAGTTACTGTGGTTGCCATGGTGACATGCTGGCAGCAGGACGGCATGGAAGCATTTGCAGCCGTCAAATAATGTGGTCAAATCTGTGTTTCAGAAAGTAAGTCTCACAGATATGGAGGATACATGAGAATGGAAGCAGGGAGCCTGGTTCTTCATTCCTTAAGCAAATACTGATAGAGCTCCTTTGGTGCACCAGGCATCATTCCAGGTCCTGGGATACAGCGGTGAACAAAACGAGAAGGGAAGGGAAAGCCAACAAGAAATATATGACATGTATACAACTAAATACATGATATATAAATATGTGATATGTAACTATGTGATACATATGTATATATGTATGTATGTGTCATATGATGAAAGGTGGGAGTAGGGTCTGTTAAGAAAACTGAAGTAAGGATAAAAAGTGATGGGGAGGGCTTCCCTGGTGGCGCAGTGGTTAAGAATCCGCCTGCCAATGCAGGGGACATGGGTTCGAGCCCTGGTCCGGGAAGATCCCACATGCCACAGAGCAACTAAGCCCATGTGCTACAACTGCTGAGCCTGCGCTCCAGAGCCCATGCTCAGCAACGAGAGAAGCCGCTGCAATGCGAAGCCCGCGCACCGCAACAGAGAGTAGCCCCCGCTCTCTGCGACTAGAGAAAAGCCTGTGCACAGCAACAAAGACCCAACGCAGACAAAAATAAAATAAATAATAAAATAAATAAAACTTTAAAAAAAAAAAAAAAAGTGATGGGGAGTCACCGTTGAGACCGAGTGGCCAGAGAAGTGCTTTCCCAGCAGATGGCATTGGGGCAGAGAGCTGGATGAAGTGAGGGATCCAGCCATGGCAACATTTGGGGCAAACTATACAAATATCTTGATGAGAATAAGGACGGTCCAAATTAGATGGTGATGGTATAGGGAGAGATGACAGGAAATTTTAGGATGTGAAATTGACAGGACTTTTAGCTTTGGGAAGTGAAATAAGGAAAAAGATCTAAGATGGCGCCTGGTTTTCTGGCTTGATCATCTCAGTGACTGGCAGCATCACTAACTAGGACATAGAGTGAAGGGAAAAAAGTATCTCTTTAGAGAAAAATAGTGCAAAAAACGACTATGTCGTCTTTCATTGGCTGGTGGCGCATCTTGGACTCTCTTCCGTTTCCTGGCCGCTGTTCCTACTGAGAAGTCACTCCAGACCTTGGGAAAGTTTTATATAACATCTTTTCTCCTCTAAGAAAACGATGGACGATCTCAACCCCAAACGTCAGGGACTGATCGAGAGTTGACTTGACTTATTTCCCATTTTTCTCCTCCCTCTTTTTAAGAAAACTGAAGTGTAGTTGATTTACAGTGTTGTGTGTTGTGTTAGTTTCTGGTGTATAACAAAGTGATTCAGTTATATATACGCGTGTTCTCAACCCCAAACGTCAGGGACTGATCGAGAGTTGACTTGACTTATTTCCCATTTTTCTCCTCCCTCTTTTTAAGAAAACTGAAGTGTAGTTGATTTACAGTGTTGTGTGTTGTGTTAGTTTCTGGTGTATAACAAAGTGATTCAGTTATATATATGCGTGTGTATACATATATATATCTATTCTTTTTCAGATTCTTTTCCTTTATAGGTTATTACAAGATATTGAATATAGTTCCCTGTGCTATACAGTAAGTCCTTGTTGTTTATCTATTTTATATATAGTAGTTTGTATGTGTTAATCCCAAACTCCTAATTTATCCCTGCCCCACCCCCGTTTCCTCATTGGTAACCGTAAGTTTGTTTTCTATGTCTGTGAGTTTGTTTCTGTTTTGTAAATAAGCCCAGTCCCCTTTTCTGTTTGATTCCCAGCCAATGAAACCACTTACTAGACAAAGTCAAGTCTTCCTATACCTTAGAAGAATACAATTCAGACAATGTGTAAAAATAAGAACATCTGTTTCTAGATGCAGGGTCTCTGCTACTCGCAGAGGAAAGGTTTGGAGACTCAGAGTCCGGCCACCAGCCTGACTTTAAAACCATTCTAAGCAGCCCCTGCATTCTGAAGACCAGCAGGAAAAGATAAAATTGATGACAGTTTCATCCTATTTAGGAAGAGGTGACAACCAGTTTTCTGAACTGGATTCTTAAAGATTTTAAACTGAACTGTTGCCACAATCTAAAGATTTCTGAAAGCTCTTTGCCAACTTGTCCAATGGGGTCAGATAGCTGCATTTCCCCTTCACCCATGCACTGAATGCTGCTTATATGTTCACTTAGAGGGAAGGTAATGGTACTTGAATTGCTTACATATTTTCCCACCATTTTGCTAATTACACTGAAGCTTTTTTTGCCTCCTGTCCAGCTGTGGAACTGGGAAGGGTGACCCTTAGCAAAACCACTTTTCCATAGGGCAGCAGCCTGCTGCCTGTGTCAGCACTTTCAGGGAATGGTTGGCGGTGCCCGAGTGAGCATATGCTAGACCCACGGTGGGATGGTCAGTGACCCATCACGGCTTCTAAACACTACTACTGCACCATCTTGACACGTTTCCAAACAGAACAGGAGAGTCTGGCCGACTTACAATTGGATCCCCTTTACACCAGCTGGAAAAGCTGGGTTGAAATTCTGGTCAAGTCTGGGAACCTCCACTCTTTTGAGCCTTCTCAACATTGATGTTCAGACTCTGACCCCACTCTATGTCTTCTTCATGCAGGGCCTGTGGAGTCTGGGGCTCTTGTGGGTGGCATCACATGAGAAATACTCTTTGGTTTGGGGGAGAGACTTTTAGTGTGGATGGAAGTAAAATTTTAACGCAAAGCAGAAGGGTGTGTCTTCTCTGGAAGAGAGCATGAGGGCGGGAGAAAGGAGGACGCAGGACACAGGGCCTCCCACTGTTCTAGGCTGAGCACCAAAACCCTTATGATGGGCTCTGGGGCCTCCTGGCCTTGACGAATGAGCCTTTGCCTGACTCTCAGATTCAACTTGTACCCTTCCCTTCTTTGGCAACTAAGCTCCATCAATTTTGGTCCTTGGTTATTGTGTTTCCCTGACTATGCTGTAGCTCTCTGAAGTCAGGGGTTATGTTTATCTGCCCACCATGTTTGTTGATTGACTGGACGGATGGATGGATGACTTGGGGAGCTTGCAGTTGGAAAACTACCCTAGCCTCGTGTTCAGCCGCTCGGTCTTCCAATCTGGGGTTCAAGGAGGGGTCCTTTTCTCATAAACTACCCAGGACTGAAAAGGTTAAAAGTTCCTTTCAAAAAGGAGATGATGCCTTAGAAACCCTTAATCCTGTGGAGACTTGGTAACTGAAGGTCATGAACTCTGGGAAAGGAGTCCCTCTGAAGGTCCTCCTGAATGTGAGTCTGAGTCTCAGGCTTTTATTAAATAATGCTTCCACACAAACGTACAGAAAAGGGCCCACTATTTAAAAGCAAAGCGTGCATTTGAAAGAACATTTAGTGGACCTAGAGATGACCGTACTAAGTGAAGTAAGTCAAATGGAGAAAGACAAATATCATAGGACATGGCTTACATGTGGAATCTAAAAAAAAAAAGATACAAATGAATATGTTTACAAAGCAGAAACAGACCCACAGACATAGAAAACCAACTTATGGTTACCGGGGAGAAGGAGGGGAGGGATAAATTGGGAGTTTGGGATTAACAGATACCCACTACTATATATAGAATAGATAAACAACAAGGACCTGCTGTATAGTTTAAAAAAAAAAAAAAAAAAAAAAAAAAAAAGAGCATTTAGTGTCAACACGGTGCCAGTCATTGAAAGGGAACCCTGGGAATGATTAGTCAGTTACTTTTTAAATAATGTGATATGGGCTTCATTTTGAAATTTTCAAAAGAAGTAAATTAAAAAAAAAAATACTCACCACCACTACTGCAAAAGGAAAGAAAAATGAAAGCAGGTGACGTGTTAAGCCCGTATCACTTTGACCGAGTGGGTTTACAATGTGTATAAGCAGCGGGGGTCTCAAGCAGCCAGTTTTCTTCCGTTGGGAGCCTGATATTCTGTGCTGGGCTGGGAGGGGCTGAGCCACAGAATGGACTGGAAAGGCAATCCTGCTGGTTCCCCAGAGAGAGGGGAGAGCTGGGTTTACACCCCTGTAAAGAACTGCTTATCAACGCTGACTTCCTTCCAGCAACTTTCATCTTTTTATGCTATATGTCTTTGAACTCCTTGAGCCTCAAAAGACCTTGGAGTTGAAAAGCAAGTTTTCCAAAAGATAGGATATGTTTGGATTTGGATTTGTGAAGCTGGGGGAGGGGGTGGCACCTGGCTATCCGACATACCTGGATCAGACCTGGGCTCTTGGCCAGTGGAGGTCCAGCCTGGATTATTGCCTTTCACCTCTGCTTCCTACTTGGACCTCTCTTTGGGTCATCACTGCTATTTATTTAGGATCTAGCTGCTGTAAATACTCCCGCAAGAGTCCTGTGTAGGAGAGAGGGGACTCTGATGGGGAAGGCTTGTGGAAGCAGTGGCTGGAGGTACTAGACACTGGCCAGCCATCTGGGAATGCGTGTGGTGGTGAAGGGCACTGGGCCGGGAGTCCAGTCCCTGGGATTCCAGCCCTGCTGTCCTCGTGACTCATCAGTGTGACTAACTCTGATCAGATCACTTCTTCTTTCTTACAGATCTATCATCTGTAAAAGGAGACAACTGGATGGGAGGAGTTATCAATTTCAGAGTCTATTAGATGTCCTGTCTGTGTCGGGGAGAAAGACCCACAGGTAAGGCTGCAAATAACAGGGAGGTTGCTTTGACCCTTTCATGTCAATTGTTCAACATAAGATCCTTGTTGAAAAAGCCACGTGTGCCTGGTGTACAGGGCTGCCCTGACTGTGCCACATGCAGAGGTGTGTGTGCGAGCGCAGGGTCGGGGGGGGACCCCTTATAAACGGTGTGTGCGTCGTGGGTATATAAAGCGGTGTCAGCATTTGTGTTTTATTATATCATCAGGGAATTGTGAGAAGGGCTTCTGCAACCTAATGTCAGAGAGGCAGGGATTCGAAGGCGGGACTTGTACGGCAATTGTTCAGGAGGTCTTATGAGGTTTGCATCCATTGACTTGAACACCAGCAGGCCAAGCTTGGGTACCAGCATCATAATGAAGACTGAAGGGTGCACAGAAGCCAAAGGGAGAGTATCTGCTGAACTCAGAAGCTTCTCCCGTCTTCCTTTGCCTTTGCTCCTTCCCGATGTATGGTGCCCCCCATCCCACCGACCTTGGCTTGTCTCACATGTGGAGAGGAGGCGCGGGGCTTCCGAGCCTGGCCGTGGTTACTGCCACCAGCTCTGCAGCAGCTCTGGCCTCAGTGGAGCCAGATGCCCGCATTAAAGGCTGTTACTGAAGCCAGAAGGTTGCAATCAGGAGTTGGCTGGCGAGGCTATGGGTCAGCAGAAGGGTCACCCCTGACTTATTTCCATGTCCCCCAGTCCTGTCAGGAGGTCCACGGGGGCACAGAAAGGAAACACAGCGGAGGGCTCCAATCAGAAACAGCCTGTGACCTTCCCTGGCTCAGATCGTTCACGATGGTCAAACTCCTGCAACTCCCTTAGGACTTAGGTGGAAAAGCCTGTTTCTGAGAGCCTCTGGGCCCGTCTTTGTACTTGAGGCCTTTCTGCAGAGGCGAGCAAGTCTGTGCCAAATGCGCATGCGCGCGAGCGCACGCCGCTCACCGGAAGAGAGTTTTCGGGGGGATATAAAAGCTTGTAAAAGTCTTGCCTGTGGTGCCAGCGGGTTCAAAGTGACCAGCCTCACGGGCTGTCTCAGGGTCCCCTGCTCTTTTGTTGGAAGGCTTGCCGGAGCCATCCTGAATAGCGTGGCGAATGGACGAGCAGATCAGAAGGCCTCCCTGTCACTAAGTGGATTTGACCAGCCAGTATCAGGTCTGATCGGTATGGGAAGGCGATGAAGGGGAACTTGTTTTCAGTACAGCTTTGAAAGGGATGGGGAGAGCAGGGCAGGAGGCTGTCCCCATCCCTGTTTCCCTCTGTCCTGGCCTCACCGTCCCTACTTCATGCTTGGTGACATTCTTTGATAGCAAGGCTCTCTCTTTGACCATCAGATTCCTTTGGGAATGGAAGGTCCCCTGCTAGTATTACGGGCCTCTTCAGGGGCTTTCGGAGCTCTTGTCCTGTACTTTTAATATGCATAGTACCTCACCTATTGACTTCATATAATGGTTCCAATTTACATGTTGCTTTGCATGTGATTTGCATTACATTAGGTCCATTCCCCCTTCAATGAATATTTATCAACAGTCACATACCATGGAAGATGCTATATAATGAGAAGGAGGTCTAAGGATTCAAAATCCTCTCCTTGAAATCTTTGTTGCTTTTCACCAGCAGCTTCTAGCGCCTTTCCAGTCCACTAATCCATCTCTCCACCTACTTTTCTTTGACAGCTTCTTAAAAAAAGTTGATCTCCTTGGGATAATCACTAGTTTGGCTTCTCAGAGTTTAACCCTGCCTGGACTATGTACCTGAGTGCGAAATTGTACATGCATGTGGTTCTTTAAGTCATTTCTACTGATAACGTCCTGGATTCCTTCTTTCCTTTTACCAAGTGTCTGCTTTGCGGTTTTTGTATACCTTAAGAACACTCCAGAAGGAGACCCATGGGCTTTATTCCATTGAAGAAAGGAAGAAACTGAGACATGAACCTTGAAAGGAATTTACCAAGGGCTATTACACCACGTTCAATCCCGAACTGAGGGGAGGGATTAGCTTCAACATGTATTTTCTGGATTTAATTATGTCTGTGTGCATGTAAGATGAGGGGGGAAGCAGACACACATATATTCTAGAGAGAACATAATACATCTGTCCACATGCAACCCTTCTGACTCATTTTGGGGTCATTTCACTTGCTCGGTTGTTGTACTGGACACCGCAGACCTGTTTAATATTTGTGTCCATTTCTTCAAAGATTCCTCCACATGTCCATAGAGTATTGTATCAGACCCTCTTTGAAATGGGACCTTCGTACAAGACAAAGTAGGATAGATCGTGGTTTAGTAACTAACTTAAGAATATCTGTTTGCACGATCCAGAATGATGGCCGTCTCTCCTCCAAGTGGTGATTCAAAGATCCTGGTTCCTTTTATCTAGTGGATCGGCCATCTTGGAATCTTTTGCTTCCACTCATAGGTGCAAGAATGTGCAGGATGTTTTAGCCATCCAGCTGAGAGGGGGTGTGCCTTGCTTCTGTCCAGAACTCAGTAACATGATCAACACAACTGCCAAGAAGATTGGGAAATGTAGAAATGCACAGAAATGTTGGTGAAGGCTCATGGTCTCTGCCGTACACCCATAGCTGTGGGCCTCAGACAAATCACCAGTTCTCTCCAAGCCTTACTTCCTTATCCATAAAATGCGGACAGTATCCCCTAGCTTCTGGAATTCTTATGAGGATTAAATAAGACAATGCATAGGAAGGTACCCACCAGCACAGTGCCAGGCACAGAGCAGAGGCTCAAGAAATGTTCCCTTCACTTTTCAATCCTACCCCTCCCGCCTGTTAGTTGTTTCTGAGAGCCCACAGGAAAAGAGGATGCGGGATGGTCCACATCTGGTTTTAATTGGATAAATCAGGAGATGAGGAGATGCCATTTGCATTCTTTGCTGATCTTCTCAAGGCAAATGAGTAATATCTAGCTGTTTGGAAAGAGACTGTTAGCTCATGTTGAGCCCTTTCTGACTGCTTCAGTGACTGTTTCCAGGCTCTGTTAGAAAGGAAAAGGACACAGAATGGTACTGCCCATGAGCTCTGGACACTGACTTCTAAAGCCATAGAAGTTTGCTGGGCTGTTCTTGTGAGTTGTACAGAGAGAAAGGCAGGCTGTGTGCCCTCCAAATTATTAACACAGGTGCTGGGAGCTGACTCAACTATGCTCTGCTTACTGGATAAGCTGAAGGTGGGTGGAGGTTGTGTGTACAGATGGCTCTGTCTCTGACTCACATCTCAAAGGTGTTGACACCTAGGGCACAGCTTTGGGAAATGCTCTATTTAGAAAGGGTTGGCAGATGGCCTAGACTGTGTTCTCATCATTTAAAATATGTTAGAAAACTCAATCAGATTGAAATTCTGTCCTTCCTCTCCTTATAGACCCCCATCCCCTAATTCCCACACCCCCATTTATGCTAGCTGGCATGACTCATTTTTTCTCTGTGACCCCTTAACAATTTAGATTTATATCTTTAACATTCTTTTTTCTTGAGGTCCAGTGTAAGGCAGTTGTAGAAATCAGTATTGGTCCAATGCCTAAAAAAATACCAAATTATAGTACTGAGGTAAATAGTTGTATAGAAATACTTCAAGCTGCCATAATAAAACTTTAATAAGGATGGTTTCAAAAGTAAAGGCATCTAATTATCTCACAAGGAAGTCTGGAGGATGGTAGCACAGGGCTGGTTCAGCACTCAATAATGACCCCCAAATCCATGCTTCCTTCTACCTTCCTACACTTCCCAAGCTTGGCCTTTCACCCTCATGGACATTGTCACATGGTCACAAAACAGCTTCTGCAGCTCCAGGCATTACATCTGCATTCAAGGCAAGAAGACAGAGGAAATTAATAGCACTAGAGATATCTGTCCCTTTCATCAGGATGACAAAAGCCAATCTTAAGATATAGACCAGGACGAACAATTATTTTCAGGTAAAGCCAATGTAATCTACATTTAGTTCCAAATTCTGGGCTCCTTTATGTTTCTGGAATCCTTCTCTTCTTCCTTACTTCCTTGTAGAGGGAACCCTAGACTATAGGTTAGGGTTATGTTTTCCTCCTTTCCTCTGGTATGTCTCTTATAGATTGAAAAGGAGACTTCCAAAGATGAGAGAGAGACAGAGAGAGATGGAAAGACAGAGCGGGAGAGGAGAGAGAGAGACAGATTGACAGACAGACAGAGACAGAGACAGAGAGAGGGATTATCCGGGACATAGAGAGAGGTATTTTGATCTATTTCAGTCAGCGTAAACTAATATTTTTTATTTGTTTATTTTGTTTTTTTAATTCCCCAGCCATACCTTTAACATCGCCGGCTGTGAATATACCTGCTTTCCCAGTAAGGTCCTGCACCTCAGTCATTGATAATATTCCAGATTCTCACGTGGCGATGCAAGAATGCCCACAATGGGGTAGGTGGCTGAATAGTCAAGCTTATCGATAAATTATTATAGGGAGGGCTTCCCTGGTGGCGCAGTGGTTGAGAATCTGCCTGCTAATGCAGGGGACACGGGTTCGAGCCCTGGTCCGGGAAGATCCCACATGCCGCGGAGCAGCTAGGCCCGTGAGCCACAACTATTGAGCCTGTGCATCTGGAGCCTGTGCTCCAGCAACGAAAGGGGCTGCGATAGTGAGAGGCCCGCACACCGCAATGAAGAGTGACCCCCGCTTGCCACAACTAGAGAGAGCCCTCGCACAGAAATGAAGACCCAACACAGCCAAAAATAAATAAATAAACAAATGTGGGTTTTTAAAAAAAATTATTATAGGGAGGCAAAAAATGAAAACTGTTACAGATGTAGAAATCAACTTTTACAAACCTGTCTAGGACTGGACCTGGTATTTGGATAGGAGGGTTTTCATATCTGCTTTCACATGTATAGATAAAAATTGACCTTAGACACCAGTTCACTCAAACATGAAAAAAAAAATTAATTTTTCTCCTCTCCTTTTTAGAGTCTACAAAAATGGAAATGAAGGCCCAGGAATTTTAAGAAACTGTTCAAATATTCCTTGGAATGGTCATATTTAAAAACTAGGAATTTTATTTTGTATTATCTGAGGTGCATATCCGAGGCCACCCCTCAGGACAGACATTGCTAACTGATCACTGGCCACTTCCTCCCACACACACAGCAGACATTGCTAATCAATCAGAGCCAACTTAATGCTGGCTTATGGTTTCACAATCCATCTTAATAGAGCGCTTCCAGAGTCTATTACCAAACCATCAGGGTTGGTTGCCGAGACGTGATGAAACTTATTTGCCACGCCTGTCACAGACGTCTTCCATTGCTTTCTTTGAATAGATCTAAAAACCAGAACACTATTCATTCAATTAAATTCTAATTTTTTCTAAGATGATAAATTTCCATTCAAACATAGTCTCCCCCATTTCCCCACCACAAGGTCTCTGTTAAGTTGTAGAGTCAGAGTCTGTATGGGATGTGCCCCCCCAAATCTGCAATTATCAGCCTGGGGTGCATTCAGCTGGCCCTGCCTGGAGGTGCTCTTAGGCGAGGTACCAGCTTCTCTGCAGAGAGGAATAGCCGGTGGGTGACATGGAAAGTCCCTACTCTTTTTCCCACAGCTGGGAACATTTGTTGGTGAATAGGATGGATGTCTTGCCTAAAGAGACTTTGCCCCAGAGTTAGCAACGAGAGCATATCCCCTTTCCCACAGGGCTCCAGCATAACTAAGCCTGACACCTGGGGAATTGATCCCATGGAGCTGGGCTGAAAGGACCTGAGAATTTCAGATCTTTAGATTGTGTGAGAATAGGGAGGAGGCCCTTTGGAAGACAGGGGGACACAAGGCGTGATATTCCACTGGCGGTAAGGGCAGCCAGATAATTAAACAGTGGTTGATGTTTCTAACTATCCTGGTTGGCTAAAGAACAAGTTAGAACAGAGCCACAACGAGGAAGCCCTTGCAAATGTGTTAACCCTTTCTGGGGTATGGTTTTCTTCTCAAGGCAGTTATTTTTGTTATTTTAGTTGCCTTCAACCTTCACTGGACGGGTGGCTGAGCCTGGCTTTAGATGTGAAGAATGAGTTCTTTGAAATTCACACATGCTCGTACAACCCAATTTTCATTTTCAAATTACTGTCACGTGATACCCTTTGAGTCTAGGATTGCAAACGCAGGCACAGTGCTTTTGATCGTCTCATCTTCCCTAAGGTGGACATTCTACGAGATGTACATTTACTCTTAAAAATTAAGGTCACAATAGTAGTTAGCATTTGTTGACTCTGTGCTCTTGCCAGGCACAGTTTTAAGAACATTATATGTATATCTTGAATTCTTACAACCTTGAAGACAGGTACTACCATCAACCCTATTTATAGATGAGAAAATGAAACGAGGGGAGGTAAGTGACTTTCCCAGGGTCACACAGCTATGAAGTGGCAAAACCTGGATTTGAACTCGAGTATGACCTCAAAGCCAGTAAGCTGAAACCCAGTTCACTTTCCTGTCCCTTTCACCTTTAAAATGCATTAATTATGACTCAACAGTTGTTTTTCTTGAATGCAGGTGAGGAGATTTCCTCTCCAAGTAGCAGTGTTGGCTCTAGGTGTCCCTCCTTACCCTGGTTGGTGTTCCCTGCTTCTTTGCTGCAATGGAGAACACCCCACATCCTTCGAGGCACCAGCCTGGTTTCTGGATCTTTATATTTTCCCAACTCATTTGAATGTAGTCCTCAGGCTCTCTTCCGCTTCCTGACCAGGTCCACGGGGCTAACATTCCAAGGGCAGCAAAAAACTTTAGCTGGGGAGTCCCAGTTGTTGTTGTTTCTCAACTTCCTTTGATCCTATTTTGTGGTTGACTTGGCGAAAGTCCACATCTGTCACCAACAGGCTTTAAAGCGGCTGCAACTCAGAGCCCATATCGGATTTGACCTCAACACGCCCAGTTTGGAGGCATCCATTCCCTTTCAATCCTGGATAAAGGCACGGGGTTTCTCGGGGTTTCGCTGATTCCACATGCATCTTTCTCGCTCTGTGTCTCTCCCTTTCCTCCCCCTCAGTAATCCTTCAAACTCAGGAAGGACCTTTGCTCGTTTCTGTTGCCGAATGGCATATGCTGTGTCCTAATCCTTCCTGTGTTTGCTGTAGGTATGGCGGTTCTCCAAGACAAATTACCGATGTAGTTGGGGAGGTCACCAGGCGTCATTCTACTGGGGGATGGGAAGGAAGATGTCTCTGGTGGTACACTCCTGGGACCGCCTGCGCCTCCTGGCCGGTTCCAGGCTTGTTTGACGGCTACCGTGCTGGACCCTGGGACCCCAAGCTGCGAGCTGGCGGAAGGGGAAGGAAGAGACAAGCTTTGCCCACCGGCCCTGTCATTTGATGAGGGGGAAGCTTGCATGGGGCAGACCTCGGGCAACAGATGTTGCTGGAGAATCTGCCAAAAGTGTGTTGAGGGTGAGGGAGTGATGCATATGTTACTTGACACGGGAAGATTAGGGGAACCATGAGGAAGATGCCTCAGCCCTTCACACCATGACGTCTCGGGGAAGTGAATTATGAGAGCAGAGAAGCACAGTCCGCGCACAGACAGGGAATGACGGGCCCGGGGCAGGCAGCTTGAACCGTGCCTTTGCTTTTCTCTCCCCCACCAACTACCCCCGACTCCCCTGCCGGGGCGATTGGCAGGCATGGTGACAGGTATTGTGCGAGCTGCCGAATCCAAAGCAGGAGGCATCTGATGGAAGAGCTGCCGTCAGCGCTGTCTTCCCTTGCTCTGCCCGGTGAGCCTTCCCTGCCCATCCCCACATTGTTAAGGGGATGTGATGTGATGCCCAGTCCTCTGCCTTGGACTTTGCAAATGAAGTCATATGGAAGGCGGCCGGTGGATCCAACCATTTGTCTTTGTCGATGGCACAAAGGAGCATCGCTGAAAATGGGCGCTGTTCAACAGGCTCAGGTAGTCCGAGAAAGCCGGCAAAGCGAACATTGGAAATCTGAGATGGGCAAGAAGTGGTCTAGATTCCATGGTTGCTTTCTTCCTCTCTGTGTTAGATTTTCATGGGACTCTACATCCTCCTGGCAGAGCTAGAAGCAGGCAAGAGATGCAGGCATCACATGCATCCCCCCCGCCCCCGCACCTGTGAAATGGTGGCGGGTGGAGGGGAAGGAGAAGAAAGAGGGAGACAGTGGAAGGTTGGCCTTGGGAAAAGTAACATTTGGTAAGGAAATGGCTTTTGGGAAGAATGCCAGAATCTAAATTCCCACTGTGGCGATTGTATCCATGGAGGAGAGGGAAGGACAACCGAGTTGAAGTCCATTCTCGGACCCATTGAAGCCAGAGGAATTCCCAAAGCTGGGAGACCCCCACCAAGAGAGGTCAAGGTTGTTTATGCCCACCAAATGAGGCAAGCCTGTAGACTAAGTCTGGTGGTCTTCCAAACTCTGTCTATTTCCACCAGAGATTCTAGGCGGGATGGAAAGAAGGTGGGAAGCCAGACTCCCTGGCCTCTACTTACTAGGTGCCAGCAACACGCACCCTCTCCCAGTCGTGATAATCAAAAATGTTTCCGGACATTTCCAGATGTCCCCTGGGGGCAAACAGGGGCTCAGGATGAGACCCACCGCTCTGCCCCCTTGGCCCCAACACTGTACTGACTGTCGAGTTTGAGCTGCACGCCCGTCCACAGTTGATGCTTCTCCAACACGTCCTCTTCCCAGGGGGCTGCTTCCACCCAGCTGGCGGGGCCCCCTGAATTTTGCTCACCCCTGCAACTGGGAAGCTTTCGAAAAGGGGTCACAAGGCTATAATCCCAATACTGACCCTATCGATGTTACTTCTGTAATCAGTTATTATTTCTATTAACTAATAATAGTCACCATTTATTAAGCATCTACTTTGTACTAGAGCCCCTGTTAGGCTCCTAGCCTCTCAACACCCCTGGGTGTGATGATTATCTTCAGCTTACAGATGAGCAAGGATGTACAGGACGGCATGATTTGCACTTCTGGAAAGCTAGAGACCAGCACACACCTTTGCAAACTGTCAATTCCCCACCCTTGTGTTGGGCACACGTGCTCGTTTTAGTCTAGATCCTGAGAACTTGAAGCAGGCACGTTTCGAATGCCAGACCCTGCCATGTTGTCCTGTGAAGGCTGTCATTATTGACGTGGCCCAGTGACCATGTATGGGGGTGCCCATCTCCCACACACTCCAGATAATGTCACCTCTTTACATTTTTGCCAGATATAGCGACCCATGCTATCAAATACAGTAGCTGCTAGCCACGTGTGGCTGTTTCCAATTAATTAAGATGAAGTAAGATAAAAAGTTCAGCTCCTCAGTTGCACCATCTACATTTCAAATGTTTAGCAGCCACACGCGGCTCTGGTGGCTGCCGTATTATGTAGCACAGATAGAGAGCATTTCCATCATCACAGAGAGTTCTAGTAGACCGTGCTACTCTTGGACAAAAAAAAAAAAAAGGATCTCATTATTTTGGATGCATGTCTCTGATACTAGTGAGCTGGACCTGCTTTTTGTAGAATAATTAGGGCAAATTCTTAGACATGCTTGCTCCATAACAGGCACTGTTCCGAGCACATGACGGAAGTCATCCATTTAATGGATTTATTGACTTGTTTGAAGGCTGAAGAGCCAGCAAAAGAAGGGAAGGGGAATTTGAAGGTGTCCCAGAGAGAGGTCTTACTGAGAGAGCAGGGTCCTTGGGGAGAATCCGGAGCAACTGGTCTTTGGAGGAGAAGGGCTGTGTCCTCCTCTGAGCCCTAGGGGAAGAGAGGGCAGGTCAGGTGTGGGTTTATCTGTAAACTCAGTGGAATGACTTCTGCTTTCTCTGAAGTATGAGGCATGATTATTGCTCTGGAATGATGGCCCAGAAGGGAAACCGGAGCCTTGAGGAAGGTGGAGATCAGACACAGCCATTCCCTAGACTTGGAAAGCGAGCTGACTAAAGAAACATACATAATTTCTGGCCATTTTGAGGGCCCAGTTGAGGTTAGGGAATCATGAATTTACAGTGACCACAGTCTAGTTATATGGTTTTCTCCCAGAAACTGTACTGATGTGAAACCTGGAGCCAGGGATGCTCTGTAAGCCCGAGTTTTCCCATGGGTGGAATGTCTACTTCTGAGAACTTAGGTGACATCCTCTGTGTAATGGCTGGGGAGGCACCTAATAAAATTTGTTGAATGAATGAATAACGTAGTCCTGATTTCTTTCTTTCCCTTCCCACTCTCTGTCCCCACCCCCAGCTAAGCTGGTTTGTGCTTCCTGTCAAATCTGGTTAAAGAAGATAGTGTGAACCAGCGGCCAGTACAGTGAGCATCAGGTGAGAGTGTGTTTTTTTTTTGCGGTACGCGGGCCTCTCACTGCTGTGGCCTCTCCCGGTGCGGAGCACAGGCTCTGGACGCGCAGGCTCGGCGGCCATGGCTCACGGGCCCAGCCGCTCCGCGGCATGTGGGATCTTCCCGGACCGGGGCACGAACCCGCGTCCCCTGCGTCGGCAGGCGGACTCTCAACCACTGCGCCACCAGGGAAGCCCAGGTGAGAGTGTTTTGGGTGACCATATTTCAGGAAGGGGCAGCCCGGTGGCCCTGGGAAAGTAGCCCTCCCCAGACCTGCTGGAGGCCCCTGAGAGGTTGGCAGTTGCCTTGGCTTGTGGTCCATAACATGGATGTTTCCTCTTTCTCATGGCTCGTGTTGGAATGGACAGAGATCTCCCTTCAGTACTAGCTGCTTCCCAAGGTCTCTTCAGCCTCAGACCCCCGACCGGCCGGTAAAAAAACTGCTTTGGAGAACCATATGCACCTTTGAATCTTCATAATGAATTCCAGACTAACCAATCAGGAAACAAAACGCAGCTTGGGAAGTAGAGGAGAAGAGAATGGGACTGTCTCTGCTAGGATTTTCTCCCCAGGCCCCAAGTATTTACATTCAGATTTGCATATCATTTGCATATCATTTGCATCCAGCTACAAAGCCCGTCTGTTGTTCAGATAATGTTTAAGCTAAAGTTGATTTCCAGAATGTCCCACTCTCCCCTGTCCTTCCTCACCCCGTCTACTCAGGTATAGGGTGGAAATGTCTGGACTTTCAGGGGACAAGGGTAGTCCCTGGGTCACACACTTTCTGTGTCAGCAGTGCATTTTATTGTCACAAAACACCTTGGACAGCAGAAGAAACCAGGACAGAGTTGCCTGGAGAGCCGCAAACAATAAGTAGAGGAGCGAACTCAGCTGAATTAGAAAGGGGAGAGGTAGCCAGATAAGCCAACAAAAAGTCAAGTCTGGGAAAATTAATCAATGACAGTAGCTGACCCTTCCACAGAGTGCTTACCATGCGCTTGGCATTGTTTTCAGTGCTCTGCATGCATTATGTGTTTAATCACCATATCAGCCCTACAAGGTGAGTACAGCTGTTATCCCCATCTTTTAGGTAGTTAAACTGAGGCCCACAGAAGATAAGTAACTTGCCTGAGATCATGCCTCTTGAAAAGAGACAGTCAGGACTTGGGATGGAACTAGTCTATTGCTGTGTACAGAACAAGAAGGCAGAGTCCTGGAGGTGAGAGAGAAGACCAGCTCTGAACTCAAGGCTGCAGGGATAGATCCTCCGGCCCGCAGAGGGTTGGGGACAACAAGTCTGGAACTGTGTGGGGGATCAGGAGGTAGAAGGAGGCTGCAGAGCCCAGGCGGGCAGCGTGAACACACCGTAGCCCTGCTTTCACTCTGTCCTCTTCTGGCATCATCTGAAGAAGTCACGGGTGTTTACTCTTCGTTTTGACAGTGAACTCCTTTCAGGGCAAGAACTGGTCTCAGTCTGTGGCAGTGCCCAAGCTGAAGTCTGCTGATGTGGACAAGTGGGAAATACTTGGTCAGTGGCCTGGAGAAAGAGGTTGGCAGGCCAAACAATGGCAAGGATGAGTCAGCCCCTCTATAGTGAAACCCAAAGAATCCATCTTATCGGGCCCTGAATGACCAACAGCAGAACAGGGCTCACTGGGGAAAAGAGATACTGCTTAGATAAGCTCACCACAATGGAAGAGGGGGAAAAAAATAAGAGGAACCTGTGCTCTGCAGCTACCCGGCAAGACCTCCACCTCTCTGTTTAGTCAAACCCTTCTTCTCCAGGATTGATCTGAAATGTGGATCTTCCTCTCGTTTTTATTTATTGTTCTTACATGTTATTTTGTTTGTGGGGATGTTTCGCTGGCTCCAGAATGAGAAGCAGGCAGCCGCAGCTGGGAGGTAAAGGGGGTTGTAGCTGAAAACAAACCTTGCAGGAGCGAAGGGGGGGAAAATAATTAATGAAAGATGGTGTAGAGGCCACCGGTTAGCATTGGCTGAGCAGTGTGAGAAACTTCCTCGTGCTGGGGCTCGTGTTGTCCAGGAGAGAGTGTTGTCATCTGAATTAATTTGCATGACAATAGGCCAACCCTTATTATGCATAGGGATGCTAATGGCACCAGCCCCAGTGCATTTCCATGGGAAAAGGGTCTTCCTTTGAGGAGGCAGTCTCTCCCCTGACCTCCTCTCCCCACCCCTCCCCCTCCCCTCCCCCTC